>NC_041808.1:34607195-35207552 GCF_900964775.1 Scleropages formosus | reverse complement strand
GGCTGACACAGGGAGTTCCACACTCTACATGGACAGCTTGAAACTCATGTCACAATAGTCCCTTTTGTCAGTTTAGGTGAAGCTGACAAACAAGCTTTCTTTAGAAACGCCAGCGCCAAGAGGTAGGCGGCCAGAGAGCAAAAGAGCTGCTCGGATCTGTTATCTTACCAGTTATACAGGCTCCCCTTCAGCAGGTCAGATAACTGGCAAGGTGAGCGTGAGGAATTTCAGGTAACTTTACAGAGGGCCATGTGGTGCACAGCTGCTCCCGTATTGCAGACTACGCAGGGCTCTTTCCAACGTCCCAGTTACACGTCTCCCACCATACTAACATTTTTCCCTTCATTTGCTTTTTTTTAATTGTTTTCTTCCCCTGTCTACTTTCACAAACGTGTCGTCGCGCAACAAACAGTGCGTGTGTTTCCACAGACACAACAGGAGCGCAGCACAGCATTCATTCAACTCACTTCCACAGTATTTACAGCTGGAGTGAATCAGAATCAGAATCAGAATCATAACGAACTTTATTGCCAAGTATGTTCACACATACAAGGAATTTGTCTTGGTGACAGAAACTTCCACAGCACAGACAGGCCCTGCTGCATATTTTTGTTCGGGAAACCTGGCAACAATCCACGTAGGAATTTGCAAAGAGGACGTTTTAGTTTATTTTTAAGCCATTTAAAATTAGTTTTAATGTTAATGGAAGTTAATATAAAAGGGAAGTTTATTGGGTGCCACAGTGAGTAGCGCTGCTGTCTCATAGCGCCTGGGTGGTGCGAGAGAACATGGGTTTGAGTCCGCATTCGGTCTGTGTGCATTTCCTCCCACAGTCCAAAGACACGCTGTTCAGGGTCACCCATCATGAATGACAGAGACAGTGTGTTCCATTGATGTATGGAATGTTGACCCATTGTAAGTAGTCTATCTAGCGCTGTAAGTCACCTTGGAGAATAAGGTGTGTGGGCTGGTAACACTACATAGAGTTCACTGGAAGTCACTTTGGAGAAAAGTGTCTGCTAAATATGTAAATGAAGTGTGTTTCTATTCATTACAGTTTTAGAGAATGAACCAAGTCTGAATGTCTTTAATGTACAGTCCTGCTCATTGTGCTACGTAGCCTCGCTTCTGAACGTAACTCGGAATTTTTCGCAAATCCACCCATTACGTCACAGTCAGTAAATCCTAGTACAGCTGCCTTAGTCTCACACACACACACCATTTGAAACCGCTTGTCCCATACAGGGTCACGGGGAGCCGGAGCCTAGCCGGTAACAGAGGGCGAAAGGCTGGAGGGGGAGGGGACACACCCTGGACGGGATGCCAGTCCGTCTCAAGGCACCCCAAGTGGGATTCGAGCCCTAGACCCACCGGAGAGCAGGACCCGGTCTAACCCGCTGCGCCCCCCCGCTCTAAGGGCCTTAGTCCTAGGCAAGAGCTAAAAAAATGTAAAATAGAATCGCTGTAACACTTCATGATTCTATTTCCAGTTGCCAGTTTGGTGTTTTATCGTTTATTAAGCGTTGTGAGCAACATTAAATTTACATCTGCATTAAAATGACTGACAAAATAAAACAACTTTATCTCCACATCCTCCTGCTCAAAAGTGCCATTCTTCCGTCACGCGCCACGCGAGAATCAAAAGTGGAGTAAATCAGGGTGAGCTTCGAAAGATCATGTAAAGAGAATTTATATTTAAAAAAGTGTTTCACCAGTGCTGGCCATGTGTCTTCTGGTGAAATTGTCCTGGTTTTCTGCAGCTGTTCAATTTGCCTTTGCTGTCAAAATGACATATTAAGAAAAACACACGTCTCTCTGTTTACTTGCAGGCACTCTCTGTGAGACTCTGAAAAGCGACAATAATAACCTTTAAAATGCGAAGCTCGCTCTCCGTTCCACTACCCGCTCCCTTCTCCGCAGCTTCGGCTTCAATTCCGAGTGCATTCTGCTGCCGCCCAACGGCACAGCGCGGAACTGCAGCTCATTTTCACTCTGCGGCGGAGACCCGTGAAGAAAATGCAATGAAAAATAAACAAACTTGGCAAAGTTCGTATCTTGGAAAATGCGTATCCTCGTCGAAATGGAATAAAGCCTTATAGCAATTTTTATATTTCGTTACAGTTTCATGTGAGCTGTATTGTTAAGATTTTATTCACGCTGGCATTTCGGATGGATTTGCTGGCAAATGGAGCTACTAACAGAACAGACTGTGCATTCGCTTCTAGCCACAGCTCCCCCTGCAGGCTAAGATGAGATTTTTCCAGAATTCGTTGTGCTTCCAGCCCACATTTGCACCTGTTCTACCTGTGCTTTACGTCTCTTCACTCCGAAAACACACCTCCTGTGGGTTGTGTGCTTGCCAGCTGCGCCGTGTCAAGATTGCCGTCCTTCCTTGGCTTAGAGTCGTGTGTTGTCTCACCTTTCTCCACAGCCTCATCAGCTATGAGCAGCAATTCCACTGGAGCCGCTGTTCAGACCCCCGATGAGGAGGTTCCCTTGGACTCGGATCACCATTCTGGCGGTCGAGTCAAGAAGTACCGGCTGCTGGCTATTTGCAGCATCATCTGTGGAGTGTCCTGCATCGGCATTTTGTCTCTAGTCAACTCAGTCAAGGTAAATGCAGCAAAGTCCCCAATTCACGTGTCTATTTCCCATTTCCGGAGCAGAGAGTAATTTTGCAGGCCATCTTTTAAAGGTACTTTCCGAGTTTATTAACATGCTTCTGAAATGCCCTGCAAACACAGCGGTTAATGAGTAAAGACTTTACTTACTGGCGCTGCCACTGAACTTATGGTAATATGCATGGTGACACATTTCCCCATGTTCATGTGTAATGGGTTTAACCTGAATGAGCTCATTTCTCTTCATCAAAGGCACAAGAGAGGAGAACGAAAGACCCTGAGAAGGCCCAGGAGAACTCTCGCTTGGCTAGAAAGTACGGCCTCCTTGCCATCGGCCTTTGGGTCACCATTATTGTTCTCACCCCGCTTCTGATGGCGCTACTTTCATATATTCTCAGAAAGATAGAATAACGCTCTGCTGCAAAGAGACAAAGAATGAGCCGTTAAGTCCGCATTTGTTCACGTTACCGTGGAAACCCTACTCCCTCTCAAATCCCATTAACCTGATACACTGTCACGGGAAATGAACTCGGCCCAGCTCGCTTCAACTCGACCTTATGTGCACAGTGGCCAAACTCCCCAAAGAATTACCTTTCATGCCATCAAATGGCTCCTCCTTTGAATCCCGTGGAATTCTTATTTTCGTCAACGGTGCTACAACGTGGAGGACAAGAACAAGACACCTGCAATTCTTTATTGAATTTTACATGACAGCGAGGAAATGCCAAATGCTCATGTTTTACACAGTCCGCTCAGCAATGGACAAAACAGGGGACATGTCCTTCGCTTTGTGAGCATCAAGAGAAAGGTACTGAAAATATGTGCCTTCAGGATCGGTACTTAGAAAACTCCACCACCACATGGACACATCATGAATGGAGAGCACAAATTTATTTTACCGCAACATTGAACATAAGCTATCAATCTTCACTTAAATCAACTCAAGTATTTGTCTTTTTGCACACTTTTTTTGTATTCATTTTTGTATTAACTCATTTGTAACTTTCAAGCTTTGATACTTTGCTAGAACTTTATAAAGTCACTGTTACATTCTTTATTAAACATTGTTAGTTTGTGCTTTTTTAACCCACTTTTACAATAAAAATATCAAAATATATAGGTTTATGGTGATGAGCAACCATATATTGTTTTTCCTCAGTTTAGCATACTTATGACCACAAACTGCTGGTACAATTTTTTTAAAAATATATTAAACACAAATATAAAAATCTGTAATACAAATGCACATAGTATAAAGATATTTATATGAAAGACATTTATATAAGTGGGCAGGGGGAACAACTTTTCTCTTTACAAAACACCAGATAAACAATTTCAATATACAAATGATGGATTTATTACATTTTTATAATATAAAAAACTGGTATGAAATTCAAAAAATGCAGATGTACAAAAATATATTTGGGCTCAAAAGTAGGTCACTTTTGGAGGGGCAAATATTTCACTGGCAATCCTTGTGTGTGTGTAAGAGATTTCTAACAAAGACTGTGGGGGGGCAATTTACTTTACACACATTCCATAATAACGTAGATTTTCAGTAATGACCCTCCAACAACATACCCTAAAACCATGTATAACAGGGCTATACATTCAAATCCAAAAAAGCAGATTACAACTCTTGCATTGTCTTTGTGCAGAAAGCAAGAATAAGAACATATGAAGAAAAGCAGCAGCAACACAATGGCAATTTTAACAGCAATGTCCAGAGTGAGAAGCAACATTGCTACCACACCACATGCACAAACTGGAGTGTGTAGGAATGCAGCATTTTCGTAAATAGATCTTTAAATAGGTCACTCTTTATATGCACTACAACAGCTAATGGACTTAAAACTACATACAACAGAAATATGTCCAACGTAAATACGCATTTTACATAAAGTATGAACTGAAAATAAGGTGTGACTTCAGTATTTGAAAATGGGGGTAAAGCAGCTTAAGGAAAAAGTCACACTGGCTGTCCAGTGCAACAAAAACATCATAAATTAATGTGAAATACTAATTTTGGCATGACCCAAAGTATAGGCAAACGTGAAACTGTACCCATGTTTCCTGTGGAAGGAAGCGCAACGGACAGTAGTCGTGCTAGGTGCCTCATTTGATGGCCATCTCTCGGCCAAGCCCTTCATGCCAGCGCACCAACTTGGTCTAAAGAAATCCATCTGTCCAGCTGGCTGAGCTTGGAGCACAGCAGTGAATCCAGCTCTTGCGAGGTAAGAGAGCGACCTTCCTTGGCTTGACTACTTCCTGCTCTCCGAGTCCTGCTGACAGCAGACTTTTCTCCCACTTTACGGCAAAGTCCTAACCCAACCAGAGGCCTCTTGGGTTTTCTTGCTACACCTGCTTCAGGGAACTCCACCAACCGTTTGAAACGGCGCTGACTAATCAGGGACAAGGATCCATCTCGACCGCTGACTGGAACTTCAAATATTGTCTCTAGCCGTCTGATCAAGAAGAAGAGTCGAGAAGATATTTAATCGTTAGGAGAAATTACAGCTACAGCTGGGCTTAAAAACAAATTAAAATCACCACCAGTTTGAACAACAGATGAAAATACAAAGACTAACAAATTAATCATTACTATACAGCTGACAGCACAGTGAATAGAGCTGCTGCTGGCTTCAGATACAAAGGTTGCAGGTTTGAATCCCGCCCACTGCTCTAGTACCCTTGAGTGAGATACTTACGCTCCGGTACATATTTGCCAGCTGTATACATGGGTAAATCAGTGTAAGTAGCTTAAAGCTGCAAGTTGTTCTGGAGACAAGTATCAGCTAAGTGCAGAAGGTACTGTTCTGTATCTTACCCTTCAGGTGGTTTACGGAAGTTCTTGTTTGTGTAAATCTCCTCCAAACTGAACTCCTTCTTTTTCAATCTGTAAACAAATCCAGGTGTCAGTTACAAGCCACAGCTCCTTCAAAATGCTGCAGTTTGTTTTGTGTGGTTACACGCACGCACGCACGCACACTCCTCTGCCCTGATCACTCTACCAGTTTCACACTACTGTTAGGATACAACTTAGCCTACAGATCTCTATGACTCTGCTCCATGCTGCCTCCACACTTACTTTTCCCTCCCGTCCTTCATGAAATGCCCCACTCTGCCACCACTTGACTGTTCTCTGTGGCTCCTCCCCTCAGACACACCAGAAAGAATTACTGTCTTCTAGCACCTAAGCTGAGCGATGAGCTTCTGCTCAGCATCAGCTCCTAGTCTCCACACCTTCCACCACCTTCTGAAGACCCCTCTGTTCATGTATCTCCTTGGAACTACTAAGAACCTTGTTTTCTGTGTCATATTTCACTATGCTCTTTGCCATAGCTTTTCTTTGTAATAGTTTGACTTTGCGACATATTGTGGCAGTTGTGTTTAGTGCTACCTTAATCTTACCTTAGCTGCAGTGCTGAATTTAATCTTAGAATAAGCCAGATTGTTACCCTGTAAACATTTACTGTACACACCTAACAGTATAAAGGTGTCAGCTTTACAAAACACAACTGAAACATCGCATACCTGACAGGTCTGGGAAGGCCCATAGGCGTGAGGTTGGTGAGTGGTTTGGGTGGAGTTTTCCGAATCCGAATGCACGACACTTTCCCATGCTCTCCTTGCTTTGTGCTCTCAGTCTGTTTGAAGTGGAAGGAAATGATCAAAGACTGAGGTAAACAATGCTTTGCAAATTACAGAACAGCACTCGGTCTGAAAATGCCACCAAATGTGGTCACAGTAAAGTATGCACTCAGCGTCTGAGCAAAGAACAAAAACACACCAAAAGACTGCAGTGTTGTTTAGCCTCATTTTACACAGCACCTTGGCTGCTTGTGCTACTGTACAAAACAGGTAGTCCACGGTTTATGATAGGGTTCCTTTCTGATGACACATCAGTTAACTTCGTGGTAAATTTCAAATCCCTTTACATGAACTGTAAGTACAAACAATTAACATGCATGAATTCTGTGTATAATCAAGCTTTGTTTTTTCAATTGCATGCATTATTTATGTTAAAACAATACTAATATACAAGTACCAAGCTCTACTTATTTTCACTTCGTTTGTTACACTTTTCAGCACCACCATAACAATCGTTTTTCACATGCTAGCCAAATAAAAAGAAATTTGAAGGAAATCACAAATAATAAGCGTTGTGGATAAAATGCAACTGCTTCTAAACACGCAAACACTGATTAAGAACCGAACAATACTATGGTTGTGTTGCCGTAGCGCAGCCATCCAATGTCATTGCACAGAAGGTGGTAGAGGACATATTAGACATCACAACCAGAAGCAAGGACTTCACAATAACATAAGGTTAATGGGACAACCATCCTAAATCCAGGGTGGTTATACGTTACATATTTAGTAGCTCAATGACCACCTGCATTGAAAAAGAACCTTGATTACAGAGTACCGAGCAGAAGGTCCAACACTATACCGCATGGACTGGGACTTTTCTCTTATGCAATGAGCCTGAATTCCTAGACCATCGATTCTATTTGGACACTGAATGAACCTATTTAACTTCCTTTCTGCACTCCACAAGTAGTGCAAAGAGAATTCTGCTAAAACTGGCCCTGAAGGACTCGAGTTGAAAAGTAATGAGCTATAGCTCCACTTTCAACACTGCACACCTTTATGAAATATGACTCAAAGCACTTCAGAAAATTTTAACTGCATGAGCAGAGACTCAATATAACACAATGGAGTGGAGAGGTGCTACCTTGATTTCAGAGTCAGACAATGACTTTTCTTCACGAGATTCCTTAGATGCAAGCTCCACATGGAAACTGCGATTTTCCTCCTGCTGGTGTCTTTTTCCATGCTTGTGCTCCAGTGGGACTTCTGAAGATTTGCTACAGAACCAAACAACATGGACTGAGCAACTGAAGAAAACTGATAATACATATATGATTTTTTTTTCTCCCCTCAAATTCCCACAAAGAATTTTAGAAAGAACTACATTTTTAACAGGCACTGATCTTGTACACTGTTTTGTGTTTTACATTTCCAGGCCAGTTCAGCCTTCTTGAATTCAGCAGTACTTCTTGTCCTCTTGCCCTTCTAAGAGCATCACTCATGCTAACAACCATCATAAGTCTAAGGTGGTCACTGCTTTTCACTATACTGGCTTTTTGGAGAAAACTAAAAATGCATGGAAGTGGGATGCAAACCAAAATCCCACTTCCACAGAGCATATATGCAATTCACTCGTACCACTAAAAAGACTTCTATTTCTATTACTGCTAATACAAAATGCATCCACACATCAGAAATGTGAAAATGTTAACTAGTCCTGCATTGCAAAAAACTGCTTCTTTCCCTCAGCTGAACAACTGACCTAGTAATTTGTTAGTTACCTGCACACAGATGAAACCGAGGCAGAGCACTGGTCAGATCTGGGAGAGATGCCAGCAGAAGAACCGTGAAACAGAGCGTGGAATGAGGAGGAATCAGGAGAGGTGGAGCACGGAGGTGTGGTAGCATCACAGGAGGAGGGAGCATCATCACAATTAATGCCACCACCACCACCATTGGTTCCTGTGCTACTTTGGGTGAGGAAGGCCAGTGGGCTGGACAGGAACAAGGATGCGAGGGCAGTATGGGAGATGCAGGAGGACGAGGGGGAACAGATACTTGCAGGACTGCAGTACAGCCCTCTTCCACTAGTGGGGTACACCTCTTTACGCAAACAGAGGGGAGCAATCTCCCTTTCCACTTCCAGACTGCAGACGGTGTGCCGCCGAGTTCGTCTGGCTGCCAAAGTACGGGTACAAACCTGAGGACACTGGTGGACAGAGGATGGCAGGCTGCTTTGCAGGGAGGAAGGAAAGCGACTCCTGGAGTTGTTGAGAAGCGCAGAGATCTCAGGGCAAGAGTTACTTCGCAACAGGCGGGTTGGCAAGGGGCTGTTACCTGATGTTTTTGGTGGGACATCATTTTTTTGCTGTTCTTGCGTGTCACCAACACGGTTCTTCCCCCACCCCTCATTCCTCACCCAGGATCTGGCCCTCTTCCTGTGGGGAAGTGCTTTACTTGGCATCTCTCTGTGCTTGACCTTCCACCCTCCCTGTTCTGTCACCAGACCACACCCATTGGCCACATCTATGACCTTTCTTGCAGCAAACTTCTGCGTATCAGTAGAAGCAGGAGAAGATGATGAAACACTCGTTTGTGCTTTTTGGTCAGGCTTCTTCCACAAACTTTCCTCTTGGCTGCCAGTCTGTTTTGTGGTGTGCTCTCCAGAACATATTGGATGGTCAACCACTTGCAAGGACACAGTCTTTGCCTGCAGACCTGACTGGTCAGAAGTCTTTATACAGCAAGTGAAGCCATCCCCTGATTCAGCAGTAACAGAATGTAGAGAAGAATTCAGAGTGTGACATGAAACAATGTCAGGGAGCTGTGTCAAATCCTTAGTGGGCATTTTCACCATTTTCAGCAAACCTAGAGACCTTGAATCATCATCAGGGTGTATAAAATCTTTTGCAGTATCCTTTGACCTAGCTGCCCATTGCTGGCAAAGACTGATATCTCTCTCTGGTTCCACTTGTGCCGAGGTTTCATTATAGGCTTTTTTTGATCCTTCCTGAGTCAGAGCCACCTCAAACTTTTCTTCTACTTTTTGCAGCGCTTTATACGGGGCTTTTGTTACACAATTCCTGTTCCTTGTCCTCTTTGGTCTTTCCATTCCCTGCCAGTTTCTCAAAAGACTTGAATATTCTCCCTGACTTTCCTTCGAGACCTTCTGCACAGAACCAGATTTCTTTGGAGAACTCTTAAAGCTGTCTTGCAAGGCCAGTTCGTTGCTAAAACCTGCAGAAGAACCCATCTCAGTATCTCTCTTCACATTTTTCTTCCGAAGCCTGCAGTGCTGACTCTCTTTTGGAACTTGGTGCCCTACCTCATCATTCAATGTGCCTGGTGTAATAGATCTAACCATCTTTCCCTCATCTTTGTACATTTCTTCAGCTGTGTTTATAATAACAGGTGTAGAGAAGTGGGGAGACAACTTAGTAATCATCACTACTGGTTCCAGTTTCAGAAATAAGGTATTGTTAGCAGTATGGGAGTGAGCATTACTGTTTAATGTTTTACTGCTGCTTTTAGCCTTAGTTACGCTTGTATTCTCAGGATTGCTGTTACCATTAGTTCCATTTTTAACATTCGAGGATGAATTTACCACTGAATTATTGCTGTGCTTTTTCTTGGACAGTTTATGGTTTACAACTCCCCTCCCTGCCCTATTCACCTCAGACAATAATGCAGGTTCAGTATCTTTGATTGTCTTAACAGCAGCTCCCTTATATTTACACCCATCAGGATTCTGGTTTAAGAGGCGAGTGTTGTCAGGTCTTGACCTTCTTCTCACCTGGTATGGTCTTGTGCCTCTCCTGGTTTCTCGAGTTGAGGTGAACATTAACTCTTTAACAACATTTCCCCCACTCTTCTTCACCACTATTCCTCCTCTTCCTTGTAGATTCTGATCTTCCTTGTCAGCATGTATCCCTCTAGGTCTTTCTTTTGTTGTCTTTCTCTCAGCCTCTTTTTTATCTGGTAAATTAGAAGTGTGCTCCTCCTGAAAGTGGCAGGATTCAGGGCAGCTAGCTGTGATGACAGCCAGTCCAAAACAATCATCTCGTTTCCCCAAAATCTCCTCATTGTCTGCCAGAAGTTGAACTGATGTTCCCTGACAGATATCAGCTTCAGTGGCAGAGCACTTGCTTGATGAGGACATGGAATTTGTACATTCACCACCTCCATGACACATGACAGATGCATCTGAAGAATATACTTTCACAGCCTTTTCCAAGTATCCTAGCTGGCCATAGTCATTGTCCTTAATTTCAGCAGAAGTGGAGAGAGAATTCAGAGGTGTGTAATATAACGAAGTTAAAGGATCAGGCACCACACTCACATTTGACTCTATGGTCAGGGACTCTGATGTATACCTAAGACACTGCTGTTCTTTAACATCACAGAAGTTTGGTTTCTCCTCTGACAAAATCTGGTCATTTTTAGATTTAGTAGTGGCGTGACTGTCAGCAGCACACACTGGTGAATCATTGGGAGGACAATCAAGAGGAATATCATCATACTGACAAGCATGCTTAGAATTCATACATTGAAAGGAAGAACGCAGCTCTGTCTGCTGTTTGGTGTTAGAGCTGAGAGGTGAACTAGACTGCTGTCGACCTTTTTGAGAGTCCTGAGGAGAAGAGGCTGAGTTGGAACCACAGGATACAGAGTCCAGCTGGAGTCCGGTATGGAGAAGAGGACTATGCTCAGGATAAAATTGTGTATTTCTCTGCTGTTCTCTCTCGGTCCTAGAAACATCCTGGGGGTAAGTGTGACAATCTTGCTGCTCACTTGCTTTAGGCAATACAGCAAAGCCCACATTTTGTTCATCAAGACTGAGGGACAGCTGTTCTTCAGAACACATTTTTACTTCAGTGTCTGCATCAAAGTTTAATCTCTGCGCTGCAGAGCATTTCCGGAAACACTTTTGGCCTATTACATTAATGCTAGCGTCATTCCCCTGATTAAACTTAAAACCAGGAATGTCTACAGCTTCTGCGTCACTTTGCCTTTTGACTTCTTGTGAAGCAAAGCAACTTTGATTGTCTTCCTCTTTATTTTCCATTTCTACATGGTCACTTTCTTTTTTTCCCTCAGAAAAGTGTCCATTCTGAGTGTCACTGCTAGAGTACCTTTCCTGTACAGAGTCTGGACTGAGGTTTGAGCCTCCTGGGCTGGAGGGTGAGAAAGTGTTAGGTCTAAAGAGCCGGACTGGACTCATAACCATTTCTGTGAAGCAGGCCATCTTGGTCTTGACTGACTGCAAAAGAGGGCCAAAAACCCATCGCTTTGCAGGAGGAGGACTTTCGGGAGGTTCTGAAATAACTTGCTCCTGTTCCGGCTTCTTGGCATCCAGATGAACCTCTGATTTTCCTGTAGCACAATCTTCTACTCTGAGGACACTAGTGACCTGGTTTACATTGCATCTGGAGGTCCTTCCACTTTTATGCCTGAAGGATAAATACATAAAACTAAGTTAAAACAATTTATTCATAGAATCAAACAGAGCATACAATTAAAATTTAAAGCATATAAACAAAACTATATTTCTAACATCTTAAAACATAAGAACTGTCTTCAAAGTCACAAATGTGGCAAATTAATCAGAGATTCTAGCTTTTTTAATATCATCGTCAATACTTAACTTCTGATTGCATAAATACAGGCTTCGCTTGCATAGTTATTGCAACTCTTTCC
Source organism: Scleropages formosus (assembly GCF_900964775.1). NCBI lineage: Eukaryota > Metazoa > Chordata > Actinopteri > Osteoglossiformes > Osteoglossidae > Scleropages > Scleropages formosus. The sequence goes on along the minus strand of NC_041808.1, from coordinate 35,195,640 downwards.
TGCCAATATGCTTGTGAAGTGAATTCTTGATACCTGAACTCTTTATTACCATTCATTTGAAAAAAGGGAAAATAATGATTTCCTGAACCTCCGAGAGTTTAGCCATTCTTCTCAAAATATGCAAAATTCCTGTACTGTCTTTTAGACAAGAAGGGAAAAAATCTAATTCAGAACCAAGTCCAATCACTTACTCGTATTCATTAACTGCTTGTAGAGGTCAGGGTTGCAGCAGCCCAAACCCTATCCCAAAATTACAAAGCACAAGGCTGGAGCAGGGGGTACACCCTGGATAGGGTGCTAATCCACCACAGGGTAGCTACAAATGTGCGCATGCATACACAATGGGCAATTTAGGGTATCCAATTAACATGAACTACATATGTTAGGACTCTGGCAAGAAACCAGTGCACTCAGTGGAAACCCTTGCACACACAAGGAGCGTCAACACAAACTCAGCTTGATTTAAACATACCGCTGAATGGTCCAGGGGCTGTGAAGTGGTAGTGCTTCCTGCTTTACCACCATCCCATCAAAACCAAGTCCAGAATATCAGAAAAAACTTGGACATCTCAAAGTCCAGGTTTAAGACCCACAAGCTTAAAATCTCTAATGACATTTGTATGCACCTTTTTTCTGTTGCCTTTCCCCATCATTGTTTATGTTGCTATCACTATATCTTTTATTGTTTTATTCTGATTTCCTGGGTAGTAGTGGCACTTTGGTGCCTTCTAACCCCTGTGTGGTTTGGCACCCTGAAACATGATATCCAGTCCCAGCTCAGTCTATGCAGATTTTCCTGCCACAGACCAAAGACACGCTTCAAGTGAACTAATCAGTGGCTTTAAGTTGCCCTTAGGGTTTATATGTGAGTGAATGTGTATGACATTGTCCTCTGATGTACTGGCATACCAACAGTAGTGTACCCGGCCTCACGTCCTGTACTTCTGGGATAGCCTCAGGACCAAATGTGCATGGAAAAAATATCCAACTAAGTGATGGATTCTGCAGTTTTCATTATTGTAATTTAAAAGATATTGTTAGCTGCTTTAGAGTTGTAATCCTTATAGCTTTTTCCACTGTGAAGTGCTTTGAGAAGCTCCTTTAATAGTCACTATAAAATAAAGATATTTACTATTACAACACTACCTCATAAGGTAATATTCACTATCAAAATTCTCTCATGATGGCGCCGCGAACGGCCGCCTCGGTGTGGAGCTCCACAGTTGTTTTACTGTTTTTGTTAGTTTGCCCTGTCTTTAGTTATACTCCGACAATCAGTTTTACCAGGGAAGAACTGCTGAACATTCGGCAGTACACACCACCCGACATTTTACCGGTTTTCGACTATTCTGACATTTTGCTGGACATTGTAGTCGGAGGTGCAGCGGCGCTACTCAAGCGCTCCAAGACGCGCAAGCGTGGAAAGCGAGCTGGCGCGCTTGTCAAGCTCCGAAAGCGCGGCTTTAGAACAGCGCTGCCTAGTATCCATCTGGCGAACCTCCGCTCCTTACCCAACAAAATGGACAAACTTTTCCTCCTGTCCCAAAGAAACAAGGACTTTTTAAACTCTGCTGCTCTGTGTTTCACGGAAACCTGGCTGAATGAAGCCATTTCGGACAGCGCGCTACATCTGCCGGGCTTCCAGCTGTTCAGAGCGGATCGCGACACGGAATCAGCGGGGAAATCACGTGGCGGTGGGACATGCTTCTACATCAACGAAAGGTGGTGTACAGATGTAACAGCGTTGAAGAAGACGTGCTGTCCCGACCTAGAAGCACTCTTCATCAACTGCAAGCCTTTCTACTCGCCGCGGGAGTTTTCCTCGTTCATCCTCGTAAGTGTTTACATTCCACCGCAAGCGTGCGTGAACGCAGCGCTGCAACAGTTGGGCGATCAGATCACAGACACAGAGCAACAACACCCGGACTCTGTTATAATCGTTCTCGGGGACTTTAATAAAGCAAATCTCTCCCGTGAACTGCCAAAATACAGACAGCATATTACATGTCCCACCAGAGACAGTAATATTTTGGACCACTGCTACACCACAGTAAAGGATACATATCACTCTGTTCCACGGGCAGCTTTGGGGCTCTCTGATCACTGTCTGGTTCATCTTATACCGACCTACAGGCAGAAACTGAAATCAGCTAAACCTGTAATAAGGACTGTTAAAAGATGGACTGGGGAAGCAGAGCAGGACTTACAAGCCTGCTTCGAGTGCACCGATTGGAGTGTTTTTGAGGCTGCTGCTAGCGATCTGGATGAGCTCACAGACTCTGTAACATCGTATATCAGTTTCTGTGAGGATATGTGCATCCCTACCAGGACTCGTTTAACATACAACAATGACAAACTGTGGTTCACTGCAAAACTCAGACAGCTTCGTCAGGCCAAAGAAGACGCCTACAAGAATGCGGACAGAGTCTTGTATAAACAGGCCAAAAACACAATGGCAAAGGAGATCAGAGTGGCTAAGAGAAACTACTCTGAAAAGCTGAAGAAACAGTTTTCAGCCAACGATCCTGCATCGGTGTGGAAAGGCCTGAAAGACATCACAAATTACAAGACACCACCCCCTGGCACCGTGTCAACTCAACAACTAGCCGACGATTTGAATGAGTTTTATTGCAGGTTTGATAAACCCTGTCTCACACCCTATACCCATTCAGACCCTCTCTCCATGAATCAATTAACACCTTCAGTAACCCCCACCTTCCCTCCCCCCCGCACCTTTGATCTGCGAAGAGGAGGTGCGTCGGGTCTTCGTCAAACAGAAGACAAGGAAAGCACCAGGCCCAGACGGTGTCTCACCGGCCTGCCTAAAAACCTGTGCTGACCAGCTGGCCCCTATCTTCACAAAGCTCTTCAACAGATCACTGGAGATGTGCGAAGTTCCTTCCTGCTTCAAACGCTCCACCATCATCCCCATCCCAAAGAAACCCAAAATCACAGGACTTAATGACTACAGACCTGTCGCCTTAACGTCTGTGGTCATGAAGTCACTTGAAAAACTGGTGTTGGACTACCTGAAGGACATCACTGGACCCTTGCTGGACCCCCTGCAGTTTGCTTATCGAGCAAACAGGTCTGTGGATGATGCAGTCAACATGGGACTGCACTACATCCTGCAACATCTGGACAAACCAGGGACTTATGCAAGAATCCTGTTCGTGGACTTCAGCTGAGCCTTCAACACCATCATCCCACACCTCCTCCTGTCCAAATTAACCCAAATCTCTGTGCCCACCTCCATCTGTCAGTGGATCACCAACTTTCTGACAGACAGGCAGCAGATAGTGAGGCTGGGAAAATTCTCATCCAATACTCGCACAATCAGTACTGGAGCCCCCCAGGGATGTGTGCTCTCCCCACTGCTTTTCTCCCTGTACACCAACGACTGCACTGCAAAAGACCCCTCTGTCAAACTCCTGAAGTTTGCAGATGACACCACACTCATCGGCCTCATCCGGGATGGTGACGAGTCTGCTTACAGACAGGAGGTCCAAGAGCTGGCTGTCTGGTGCAGTCATAACAACCTGGAGCTGAACACGCTCAAAACAGTGGAGATGATCGTAGACTTTAGGAGAAACACCTCAGCATTATCCCCACTCACCATCATGAACAGCACTGTGGCAACAGTGGAGTCATTCAGGTTCCTGGGGACCACCATCTCACAGGACCTGAAGTGGGAGCCCCACATAGACTCCATTGTGAAGAAGGCCCAGCAGAGGTTGTACTTCCTTCGCCAGCTGAGGAAGTTCGACCTGCCACAGGAGCTACTGATGCAATTCTACTCCGCAGTCATCCAGTCTGTCCTCTGCACCTCTATAACTGTCTGGTTCGGCTCAGCTACGAAGTCAGACATCAGAAGACTGCAGCGGATAGTTCGGACTGCTGGAAGAATCATCGGCACATCCCCTCAGCTCTCCAAGAACTGCACTCGTCCAGAGTCAGTAAAAGGGCTAGCAAAATCATTCTAGACCCCTTGCATCCAGGCCACTTCCTCTTCGAACCCTTGCCATCTGGCCGGCGCTACAGAGCACTGAGCACCAGGACAGCCAGGCATAAGAAAAGTTTCTTTCCTCAGGCCATCTACCTCATGAACACCTAAATCTCTCCCCTAGAGAGTAAACCAGTGCAATACATAATGCTATTTATATTTATAACTATTTATCACATCATATCTCTTACTCACACTCCCTTGCATTTGTATCTAGTGACTATTTTTGTATATTGGGTACTTTATATTTTTAAAGGGGGGCGCGGTGGCGCAGTGGGTTGGACCGCAGTCCTACTGTCCGGTGGGTCTGGGGTTCGAGTCCCGCTTGGGGTGCCTTGCGGCGGACTGGCGTCCCGTCCTGGGTGTGTCCCCTCCCCCTCTGGCCTTACGCCCTGTGTTGCCGGGTAGGCTCCGGTCCCCCGTGACCCCCTATGGGACAAGCGGTTCTGAAAATGTGTGTGTGTGTGTGTGTGTGTGTGTGTGTGTATATTTTTAAATATTTTTTGTCCCTTGTTCACATACTCTATCTTCTCACCTGTCTTGTCACTGTCATTCTGTCTGTGCTGTGGTAGTTCCTGTCACCAAGACAAATTCCTTGTATGTGTGAACATACTTGGCAATAAAGCTCATTCTGATTCTGATTCTGAAAACATTGCGCGCCTACAGCAGTTAGTCGGTGTACGAGCCCAAGGCAGGACAAAGACTTTATTCTTTTCATTCGGACCGTCACACCCACGACCTCACCCAAACGTCCGCACCTGCCCGAAATCAGAGCAGCAGGGTATAAAGAACCTGCACCTGCACATCCTGGTTACGGAATCGCATTTGAGAAATCCGTCTCTCCAGCGCTCTTGAGTGAGCCCATGACAACCTACCCGTCTTTCCAAGTTCTTCGTTCTCCTTAATTCCTTGTTCCCACTCCTGACATCCAGGGCTCCCGACACTTGCATCGCCTCCTCAACTACGGCATCTGATTCTCCCCACGACCTACACCTGTGCAGACCGACCCACGCTTGTTCTGGACCACGAATCTTGCCTGCTCCCTTGTGTACTGACAATAAAGACGCAGTGATTGGGTCCACACACACCTCAGTCTCCTGCCCGGTCAGTATGACACATACCACGTTGCTGTTAAGAGCATTTCGTGTGTGTTACTGTATTTGGCTTTACCCTCATTACCATGGCACCAAAGCGTAAATGTGATGCAAGTGATAGCGATGCATCAAAGAAAAGAAAAACGATCATGACTGAAACTAAAGTGGAAATAATAAATGATCAGAAAGCCAACACCAGAAACGCAAATACTGAAGTTCTTTTTTTTTTTTTTTATCCCTATACACACAGATTCTCTTTCCTCCTGCTTCTCGCGCTCTCTATTATAAATGCTGTAGTAATAAATTACTACTTATCAGTGTTATTACTGTATTATGTTAAAGATGTTTTAGTGTATCCGGAAGTGTTTCTTTAATGTTTTTTATGCACAGAAAGGTGCACGATATATATTAAGACAAACATTTGAATAACTGACGTTAGACACAAACTGTACCTAACTGTTCCGACTTAACGTACAAATCCAACATAAACACAGACTTCGGAATGAACTTGTTCATAATCCGGGGTCTGCCTGTAAATCAGTCATTAAGATTTCTGAGAGTTGCTTGTGAGTGAGTACAGAGCTACGAGACAATGAAGACAAGCAGGAAAATATATGCCAGATGGGAGGACGAGGCAACTCGCACCACGTGGTGCTTAAATCCACCAAAGCTCGTCAATTGAACAGAAATTTTTGTTCTCATAGGGTATTTCTTGTGAGTCCATTGCTTGCTATATGAAACTTAAAGTGAAAAACAACATCTTTGTTAGGTGTGAGTTCTTGTAATAAGAGCACTCTTTATGCAAGGGAAGCCTGTATATTTCTTCAATTTTACAGGATATCTGTAGTTTGTGTTGCCTCTCATTATCAAAAACTAATCATTGATCATTTTATTTTAATTGTACTATAGTATTCCTCTGTTTCATGACTTGTATCTGTATTAAAGTAATATACAAGTAGTTGATCATATGTTACTTTATACTTTCATCAGTATGTTGATGGATTCTTGCCATTACCAAACTCCTAAATTGTTCCTGAAATAAATTGTCAAAATGTCTGAACTATGCTTACTGTAACAAAGCATCCATAGTAGTTTTATGAGTAATTTTTACATCTTACATAGTGATTCCACTCTGAGCACTCCTTCTGGAATAACTTTTCTGCAAAATGAAAGCATAACAAATTAAAATTCGCCAAGAAAAGCAATAATGATATAAAACACAATCTGAAGGACACTGTGGTAAGAGCTCATTAAAGTTGCACCTTGTTTCAACAAGCATGCCTGTGTTGTAACAGTGGACTGTAAAGGAACATTTACTCCAATTTTTCTACTCAATTACACTGTTCTGACTTTAGCAATGGGCCTGAAAACTAAGCTGAGAACCCTCTAACTCATACATGGATGGTATGAGAGTTAATATGGATTTGTAGTTCACCAATACTAACATCAGTCTCTGCAAGCCCCCAGAAATCAGTCTAAATACAGGAGAGCCAATCAGACCATACAGTCTGGAAAACTAACATTTGCCACTCTTGCAATAATGTAACTGTAGTGTTAAAAAGCAGGCTGAAACGCTTTAAGAAACATTATGGTTTGAAATAGTACATAAGGTGTACAACAAAATACATCTTATTTGTCTTTTGTTATTTAGAAATGGATAGAGACATGGTCAGTTTCAGAGAGGAGGACTAAGTAACTTGCACAAACTTCAACATTAATAGTTATCCAACTGTCCAGGATGGGCAACTACATTAAACTTTCATGGTTATTTTTTCCATCAGTATTATCCTGATACATGTCAGATGTGGAAGAAAGGTAAAACAATTAATTGGACATTATCAATGACAGTTATTTTTTTAATTTTCTGATATGCTTCAAAATGGGGAAAGGAAAAAATTTGGCAGAACAGGTCAAATGTACAATTTACCTCCCCAGCAGACAATGAAACTCAGAATGTTCATTCCAAATCCTATTGCATCTGAGTATCAAAAGCACTTTTACAGGAGCAAAGGTAATACATCCCTGTAACATGAATTCTCCAGTTGACATCAGTAGTGTCAACGATAAAACCATTTTCGCTGAGTTTTACACTGTGTTGGAGAACAGTGTCTTAAATAAATGTAAATCTAAGCAATGCTTCATAGCTCAAAGTAGGGGTATTAAAGCACCTTGTAAAGTGAAATTCTTACAACTCCAATGGGTTAACTTTGAATTTTCACTAATTTGTTTCTTTCCAGGATTACACTGGGGGGGGATCTATACCATCTTTGATTCTTTTCAGTCAGAAAGTCCACAGATTGTACAGGTTTCCCTTTCTAAAATAACATCAAAGAGGAAGACAGGAACAAAAAGTGAAAAATATTTTATACAGGTGCATATTTCTGAAGCTGACCAAATCAAGTACTAAAGTGGCCAGGTACCATGCATGCTGAAAACTGCAGCCCTTTAGGACTCTAAGAAAACTTTTTTTTTTTTTTAAATATATTAAACCCACAACTAGACAGTCTGTTCAGCCTATACAAGTAAAATACTTTTAACAAAACACAAACAATTAACAGTACTGAAAACTCAACCTGAAATGGTTTTATTTAACCATGCAATGACAAACACTGCTGTCACATGTTTAAATTCAGTTTACTTTTATATAAATCTTCTGAAAAAATCTAACACAGAACAAGCTGAACAAGACAGCACATATGGCTTTTCCATAAGCTCATGTAAGCTGAAACACCTTTCAAGTGACAAAACATCTGCCTTAACACTTGTACAACAGTACTGTCCCAAGCTGGCAAGCCCAGAAAACTTTTGCCCGTTTCACTTTTTCAGTGAGCAGGATTCAAAGCCTGTTAACTGTTACCACACCACCAGAAATGAAACTGGCATTAACTCTGGATGCAAAATAAAAACAAGCAACATACATACACTTTAACATTATCAGCAGGAAAATTCAAAATAAACTTACCATGTTACCATCAATCTGTTTCGATATTTGTGAGGAAGACAGTCTACCTCTCTTCTGTGCCGACTTTCTACTCTGTCTTCTTCCCTGTTCCTGCTCCTTGACAACCTGTAGCCGACCACTCCTCCTGACTGACTTTTTCTTCTCTCCATCATTATAACTGTGACTGTCAAAGGAGATCCCAAACATATCCTGGTCATATACCATTATGGTACAAAACAGAATTGCATATTAAAGCACAGCAATCAGGAAGGAGTATTTTAAGCTGACAGAATGAGGAAAAGACATAAGTCTGTGATTTGAACATGACATCTGTGCTAGACTAGCTAGCAAAGAGCAAGCAGCGATGGTCCAGACTAGGACCGCGTAGCGCTCGAAACACAAAACGTTGCAAATGGACTTGGAAGGGAGCAGAGGAGACAGACACACAGACACAGCAAACTGATAAACAACAAGATGGACACGCATGCAGTTTAACATGGATGAACTTCAAGCAAACATTGTGGCTGTTGGGAACTGGGTGACTTGCGATACCTGAACTTCACAAAGGGAGGGGACTGGAGGTGAGGCTGGATTGCACTGTGAAGGGGAGTGCAGAGAGAGGCACATGGAGTGCTGGCATCTTCTTCCATTGGACAGACTACTTGGGGGAAAGGCAGCATCCCCACTTGTCTACCACTGCAACAACAACAATCACGGTACAGTAAACTACTCCACAATTACAAGGTTGTGTCACCCATGGAACATATACAGAAGAAATAGTATCCATTTCATCAAATACAAAAGGGGCAGCAGACAGTTTAGCTAGAACTGTTGCCTTGCAATCCAAAGGTTCCTGGTTCAAATCCTACACCTCCTGTTGCAACCTTGATTGAGGTACTTACCCTGAACTGATACAGTAAAGATGAGGTAACTCACTGTAAATACCTTACAGTGTAAGTTGCTTTGAAGTAAAACATCAGGTAAATAAATGTAAAGGAATGCACAATGCATTTCAACTGAGGAAAGATGTGTAGTAATAAAGAATGAACCCTTGGATCTTTAATCTCTAACAGCAAAGCCAGGGCCGGGGTCCTGACCTTGAAGGCTGGAACTGCTCGGTCAGCCTTACGTTTCATTTTTATTATTTAAACGTTGTATTAATTTCTATCATTTTAATTATCACGTCTTTCGTGTAGTACACGTGTAAATCGCTGAGAAGTTACTGTACGGACGGAGCACCAACCAAACACATACAATGCAGTAAATTAGCACTGTGTGCTTGCCAATGTTCTTCTTCTCCCTCCCTGCCATGTGTTGTTGACGTTAGTCAGCAAGGGAGGAAGGACTGAAGGACTGATGATGGATGAGGAACGAGCTCGAGACCCGAACAACACGCGCGATTCTCGAGATAAATTAAAGGTGCAGCCGCGCGTGCGTTGACCGCCCACGAACTGCCACAGCAAGCAAGGTAACCGACGTGCACTTACCAGGTTTCTTTACCACTGGATTCAGCTGCTCTACTGAATCCTCTCTTTCTTGCCTAAATATTCGTGACGAATATTACTGTTCGTCTTGGTTGCGGGTTCAGTTATAATGACACTTATTCTTGCTCGTCAGCTTCCACTGAGGCGGCTGTCGGAGCTCGTGCCAGTTGAGTTGAAGTCCTCCACCGCGAGACGCGGCTTTCTGTCTGAGGCAAAGTGGATCCTCGCCTCATTTACTCACTTTGTATTTTTTTTTTTTAAGCGCCTAGACTTAGGCTGGTGGTACCGACAAGTTTATAGCACCACCAGCAAACCCGTTTTTACTGGCTTCATGGTAATTCACCGCACAACAAGCCAAGCTGCTGGCAAACTGCTAGCAGCAGCTAAAACTGCAACATCGCGAGCCGGTCAGTTACCAGTGAGGGCGGATAAGTCAGACAATCGGAAAGCACCTGGACGTTGAAAGAACGACACAGCCTGCAGTATCATGAGTATCTACTAATGAAGAAAATAAAATCGGCTATTTCATCATGTTCAGACAGTAATACACGGTTTTCGTTACAAATATTTTTATCATGTACACACCCAAGAAGACCGTTAGTTTCTTGATACTGGGCTAATCTGCACAAACACAAGATCATATCCGAACAAAACAATCCAGCAGACAGCACCCCTAGTTTACAATTTACTACGGTCTCTTTCCCGAAATGAAACACTCTCAACCTAACAAAGCAACTCCGTCAGGTCCAAAACCAATCAAATTTGGAAGTGTTCACGATAATCCCGCCTCAAATGATCCTCCAACAGTCAAACCAATGAGGGGAAAAAAACCCGCCTTGAGTTAACCAATCAAATTTTTAAAGGAGAACACGTCTAGCAAAAATCCGCGAATCGAGGAGTAAGAGAACGATCTTTGTTCTCTGGAGAGCGAATGAGAGGCTTTACCCAATGAAAAGGCCGTCTACTTGTAGGCGCCATCGAGCCGGACGGGATTAATATGACAACAAGGCAGAAGTGAAAAACAAACATGTTTTTATTAAAATCAAGGACTTAAAACCTTTACAACAAAACAAGATAATGATGGATATGCAAACAATATCTAAACAAGGTCTTAATATCCACTAAACATATCTGCAATGTGCATGTGTCAGCATGTCACTCAGTTATCCATATAACTTGTTTCCCCCTTCACCACATAAAAAAATAAAAAAGAGACAAGAATGGACCTTAAGTAGTCTTATTTAAAAAAGCTGCTTTGGACTCTTACAATCAAACTCCAAACAAATGTTCTTTTACAAATATGCATGTCAACGTGTATCATATGCATCTCTTCATGTGTAGAGCTCAAAGTCAAGTCTTTTTGAGTTGTAGAACTGCGTGTTTCCTTGTCCAACCCTCCTGCAGTAGACGCCATTTTTGAAGTGGCCCTCATTCACCCAGGCCTGAAAGAAAAGAACAAACTGATTTGCAAGCTTTGTCTATGGTATGTCATCAGAACAGAAGTATTTGCTACAAAACAACCGCAGAAAAGAAATTCTTCCTGAGCTTAAGATACTCTTATCAAAAACACCATTTAATTTTTCTGTCATGAATATAGCAAGGAGTTTGACCTTTCACCATCTTTAAAAAGTGCAGGTTCATAATGACTTGTTTTACCAGCATCTGCTGACTGCTGAATGGGCCATAGATCTCTGAATTTTCATCATTGTCCCACTTATATTCCCACATCACGTCATCGCAAACTGCAGAAGGAGATACCCTGTCAGCACAGTCAAGCAAACACCAGCAATATTTTCTAAATCAAGAACAGAGCCACTATATGTAAGTGGAAAAGAGCACCATGGATAAATAACTACAATGTTCAATGCAGAAAAATGTGTACTGCGAGTATGTAAAACAGCAGTAATATCCAAACAAAGTGTACATTACATTTTGATGAACAGATCACGTTTTTATAACTTACCCCTTCCTCCATCATCTTCTGTCACCTCCTTTTCTTTCTCTTGTGCCTTCTTCCCATCAATTTCATCTGCAAACATGTCTAGTACATCATCCTCATCACCCTCACTCTTTTCTTTTTGTTTTACTGCAGTTTTTGTCATATATGCCAGTTTCTCATAGGTTTGCTGGTAAATCTCATACTCTCCACTCCCGACCAGTCTGTCTGCCAGTGCCGTGAGCCTGTCTAGCTTCTCTGCATCACGGTTTGCACCTTCTTCCTGCCCACCAGTCTTCCCTTTTCCCTTCTTCTGACCCCCCATTCCTCCAAGTCTCCTCAGTGCCCGGGCAACAGTCTCCCCCGGCAATAGAAGCTCAACGACTGCTTCTACAAGCTGAAGATGGTTAAGAGACGCCAAGGGATCCTCAACCACTTCAGGTTCTGCCTCATTTTCCTCATTATCAGCCTGCTTCTCTTCTCGCTGTTTCTCTTCCTCAGCTTCATCTTCATCCCCAACCCTCCTCCTCCTCTTGGCTGCAAGACCTTTCTTTCTCTTTACTGGTTGTTCCTTTATTTTCACCTGAGAGAGAACAGATGAAAAAAAGATTGTAAATATTATATGGTGTTTCACAAAAAGGGGCCGTGGTGGCGCAGTGGCCTCTGGGGTTCAAGTCCTGCTTGGAGTGCATTGTGGCAGACTGGCATCCCGTCTGGCGTGTGTCCCCTCCCCCTCCACCTTTGCGCCCTACGTTGCCAGGTTAGGCTCCGGTTCACCGCGACCCTGCTTGGGGCAAACGTTTCAGACAGCGTGTGTGTGTGTTTAACAAAGGACACCGATGTGCAACAAAATTAATAGAAAGGCTCACCCATTTTCCACTTAAAACTAAGTCTTGTCTCAGAGTTTGCAACAAAGGGAGTCATGAGTGACTGTAAAAGTGATCAAAAAGTACACCCAAATTGTTAATCAATTACCACCTGGTAATTTAACTCTGATGGAAGTACAGTTGAAAAAGTTCTCAGACACACAAAAATACTGTGTGAATACTATCATTTGACTTCACTGGAAGCCCCTGTTCAGGAAACCAACAAACAAATATCACAAATAGGACAGGGAAACACAAATTCACCTTTTTGTGACTAATTTGATATTGTACAATCTTTTAGGTCACTCAGTTTAACATTTTCACAAGAAACAACTTGTTTATTTTCATGGTCATACAGAGGAGCTTGGAGATGAGCATATTATAATGAATGCCCAGTCAGCCCTTGTACCTTAGAAAATCTGAAGAATCAACAAGAAAATTTCCCTTCTTTGGATCTCCAGATGACACCAAATGCTGCAAAATTTTCTCTTAACAGAGCGTGTATAAGACCTGCATCCATGTTTTCACAGCCTTAGCTGTCTGATGGCAACAGCTGCGTATGCATGTAATTTGTGTTTAGCAATGCTGAATGTTTCAGTGTACATTTAAAAAAAAAAATTTTACAGTACCCAGTCAATATTGTCAAGCCAGTTGTCTCGAATTTTGTCCTCTTTCTTCACAAAGTAGTTTCCCTCTGAGTCAAAATGCCCCTCCTGCATTTCCTCTTTCAAGTTAAAGGGTGTTATGGGCACCCCTTCATCACAGTCAATAGTGGCCTCTTCCTGACCTGGTAGAGAAAAAAACAGGTTTAAACAACTGCTGTTTAGAACTGACTGACGCTATTTTAGAAAAAAAGCCTAAGATCACACACACGCGTGCACACACCACTCAATATAAATTCAAATAAGTCCCACAGACCCTCCACATCATCGTTGGCCAATATTTCGTATTTTCCATTTTCGCCTTCTCCCTCATCCTCCTCATCACTGTCAAGGGAATGTTTTTCTTTGAACCTTGAGCCTGGACCATTAACACTTTCACATATCTGGTAAAAAGACATTAGATGTGGTTAGGTACAAACAGGGCACGTATGCAGTTGTAAATGTCTGTTCTAAATTCAAGAACAGAATTTAAATAAAAAAAGAAGTATGCAATCCAGTCTCAACAAGTACATTATTAAATGTCTCCAGTGAGTGCTGTCTGATTCAAAGCAATGTTTACATACTGCAAGGCCTTACCTTCTTCTTTGGAATATCCTCTTCCAAAGTGAACTCGTCACTCCCATCTTCGAAGGTCACTTTTCTTTTGGACATGCTGATCGGGCACATTAAAGATAGGGTGTCAAGCTTGATGCGCGTGCACTGTAACATGAGTGTGTGTACTGTGGCGCTGTGGGAAACACAACAACGAACAAGACAACCTACAAACAACAAAGCAGAGAGAGTGCAGCTGCGATACAGAAATGGTTCCGACTTTGCGATCTCTCGCAGAGATGTCGCTCCTTATTTATCACCAAGTCTTCCAGTGAGACACTTAAGTCGGTACACACATGATGGATACGCCTTCGAAACGTAAGTTAGTAGCTGTGTGTAAAATTGTCAGTCAGTGAGTGAGTCAGTCAGCGGAGGAACGACTGACTCGCGATCGCCACTGACTGACGGTGGCACTGTTAAGATAATAAAACTTTTATTAAAAGCGACACAATTCCAACACAGTCTACACAGCAATGTTAAAAAAGCTATATGGGTTGTACAAAAAATAGAAATAAGTCACTCCGGTTCAGAACACAACCGTGGCGTGAATCGAGCTAGCCGAGCAGACTGGCTAGTAGTAGTCTTCTACAACGACGTGGAGTGGGAAAATATCGAAAAAAAGGTAAGACCGGTGAACTAAGCAAGGATATTTTTATAATGTATTAGTCACATAAACGTGTGCACAATCTCAAAGACTAGACATCTATAAGGTGTATTTCTTAAATCAATTAAAATAGAACCGTTGATTTTACCTGCGTATGACTGTTTACGTCATGAAGCGCCGTCGCCAAGAAGGAAGTTACGTATTAAGCGAGCGACCAAATAACTTTTTAAAAATTATTATTATTTTTATTAAACAATTCAAACACTAACAATACAAGAACATTAATGCAGAATAATCAAACCTAGCCGGGAGAAATAAAATAAATACAAAAAATTACAAAACACTCCAATAACCATTACATCAACACCTTAATTAAAAATATTACAACGATTAGAAAATTTGGACCTGTGTATAATATCTGGCTAAAATGATTAATAAATTAATGATAAATGCCTGTTTCCCCATACTTCTATCAAAATGAGAGTCCAAACGGTACATATTCATAGTAGTGTAATGCTGCAAAATCCTTACACAGTTTATCAATTATACATTTAGAGACATCTCTCCACAGCTTTTTGGTACAACAGCGCCAGAAGAGATGAGGCACAGTCTCTGGGTGCAGGTTACAAAAAGAACAATCAACCAATTTTCCTAAATTCTTTAATAAAAACAGAAAATATAGGTTTTTATTAGCAAGTTTGGATCTGTTTATATGATATCTGGCTAAAAATATTAATAAATGAATCAACATCTATCCCATCCTTGAATCTTCTGAGAAAATGTTTTACAAGGTAGAATTTGTGTATACTGTATATCAAGGGGGGGTGCGTGGTGGCGCAGCGGGCTTGGTCAGCCCAACGGGGTCCTGCTCTCTGGTGGGCTTGGGGCTCGAGTCCTGCTTGAGGTGCGTGCCCCGCAACGGACTGGCGCCCCGCGCCCCCGGGTCAGGCCCGGCTCGAGGCGACAAGCAGCCTCAGGCGTGTGTGTGCGATTCCCCCAACGCCATAACGATCTTCAGCGCAGTTCCTCGGTGGTTTGAACCAGCTGAAAAGTGTGTACCGCCACCTAGTGTCTGCAGGTGTAAAATTCTTTAGAATTAAGACAAGAAAGTTTTCAGATTTTTCGTACAAGAGTAATTAAGAAAGCTGTTTTTTTTTCAAAAGAAAATAAATCATTGCTTCTCTTACAATACTTTCGGCTTAAGAGAAGAGATTTGCTGTGGTGCATTAAAATACAAATGACGTATCTACCATTGGAAAACAATGATTTTGTAAATCAAGTCATATTTTACAGACAGCCATGAGCTTTGCATCAAGTACAAGAAACGGGAGTTCGGTGCACATAAGTTCTACATTTTGCACTTATACGTTTTTTAGGTTGTTTTTTCACCATATTCTCTCAAGCAATTCTATTTCTATTTTCAAACCATCTTCCAACTGGCAACTCACGGTAGACGCATTTATTTTCTGTTGTACTGCACAGGTTTTCAAACAAGTTATCTCTCTACAAAGAAAAAGAACAACAAAACACAGCATTGTTAGAATTATTGTTATTAATTGAAGATCATCATGTGCGCTGCGCGGCATACAGCAGGAAAGGAGAAATAGGGGCGTTTTTTTCAACGCCTCCCCGCAGCGCCAAGAAAAAAGGGCTCGTGGCCGGAAGTGAACACGAAAACATTCACACTTCTCACAGAAAATATTCATTTTTACATCCATGTGGGATAATGTACCAAGCTGAAGGCGCCCGCAACCTGTGAGAAGTGAACGGTCCTAAATGCGTACTGTCCGACACAAGAATACGGACAGACACACACACACAGGACAGGTAAGGTGCGGTTTTTACGAAAAAAAAAAAAAAGACTGAAATGAAAAACACGGGAAGTATCACGCGGGTTTCCTTATTTCGGTTTTGGAACATGTGCTGAAGTGAACGGAGGACTGGTCCGTGTGCTCCAGACGCGATCTCATTCCTAAGTTATTAATGCTCGTGTGTGGCAAAAACTACACGTACGTTTAGTTTTTCATGTGCATTTCCCCAGTAGTGGAAGAGAGCTGTGATGAAGATACATGGAAAGCTGCTGTCTCACTACCTGTCCTGCTGCTCTCCGGTGGATAAGGAGGGCTATCTGTATAAGAAGGTAGGTGCTTGTGAAGGGCCACCAGGGGGCGCGGTAGTTAGAGCTGCTTCCACTCGCAGGACACGGCTCTCAATCCTGCCTGCTGTTGTAGACCTCATGAATGAACTGCTTGCCCTGAATTGCACCAGCAAAAATGACCCAGCTGTGTAAATGGTAATAAACACTTTATTTTTTACAGAGCCCCCTCCTTCTCACTGAGCCCACTCAGAGCACTGGACAAAATTCAGGACATTCCACGCATTATGGATAAAATACAAGATACAAGTCACAGCACTTGTAGCTATAACTAATAAGCTAGCTGGCAGTTGAGGAGAGGGGGGGGGAAGCTCCCATTGTGAAGAAGAGGAGAAAAATAAACCTCTGGTGGTCCGAGTACAATCCCATGGCTTTTTATTATTAATATTATTAATAATGCTAAATGACGAAACTGGCTCTTGACACGTGGAATGTAACCTCGCTGGGGGGAAGGAGCCGAAACTGGTGCGGGAAGTTGAGAGATACCAACTAGATATCGTTGGACTCACCTCCACTCACAGTGTTGGCTCTGGAACCAAACTCCTCGACAGGGGGTGGTCTCTCTTCTACTCAGGAGTTGCACAGGGTAAGAGGCACCAGGTGGGTGTGGGGATGCTCACAAGCCCCCAGCTGGCTGCCATACAGTTGGAGTTTATCCCGGTGGATGAAAGGATCGCCTCAGTGTGACTTAAGGTCACAGAGAGGAAAACTCTTGACTGTTGTGTGTGTGCTTATGCATCAAACAGCAGTTCAGAGTGTTTGACTTTCTTGGTGAGAGTGGGTGGGGTTCTGGATAGGGCTACACCTGCAGACTACATCGTCCTGCTGGGGGACTTCAATGCTCATGTTGGTAATGACTGGAAAATCTGGAGTGGGGTGATTGGGAAGAACAGCTTGCCCGATCTAAACTCGAATGGTGAAATGTTATAACAAACACCATGTTCGAACACAAGGATGCTCATTAGTGTACTTGGTACTAGAGCTCCTTGGGCCAAAGGTCAGTGGTCAACTTTGTACTCATTTTATCTGACTTGAGGCCACATGTCATGGACACTCAGGTGAAGAGGTGCTGAGCTGTCAACCAGTCAACATCTGGTGGTGAGCTGGATCAGATGGTGGGGAAAACTGATGGACAGACCTGGTAGACCCAAGCGTATACTGAGGATGTGCTAGGAACGACTGTCAGAGGACCCTGTCCGGAATGATTTTAGCTCCCACCTCTGTGAGAATTTCTCCCATGTCCCGGAGGAGGTAGGGGTCATGGTGTATGAATGGACCCTGTTCAAAACCTGGGAGCAAGGTGGAAGCAGCCAGGCACAGCTGTGACCAAAAGCTTGTTGGTGCCAGTCACGGGCAGCAACCCAAGAACCCGCTGGTGGATACCGGTTGTGAGGGAATCCGTCAAGCTGAAGAAGGAGGCCTTTAGGGCCTGGTTGGTACTGGGCAACTGACTCTGCAGACAGGTACTGGTAGGCAAAAAAGATGGCAGCAGCAATGGTTGCAGAAGCAAAATCTGGAGCATGGAAGGGGTTTGGAGAGGCTATGCAAAATGATTTTCAGTCGGCCTCAAAGGGGTTCTGGAGAACCATCCGGCTGCTCAAGATGGGTCGGAAGAGCTTCGCTCAAGTTGTGCTCAGCAAAGGTGGAGAAACTCTGACCTCAAATGAGGACATTGTCGGGAGGTGAAAGGAGCACTTTGAGGAACTCCTAAACTCGAGAGATATGCCTCACTTACAGGAGTCGGGGCCAGAGGCTTCTGGGGTATCAGAGTCCATTTCCCTGGTGGAAGTTACGGAGGTAGTTGAAAAGCTCCACAGTGGCAAAGC
Source organism: Scleropages formosus (assembly GCF_900964775.1). Taxonomy (NCBI): domain Eukaryota; kingdom Metazoa; phylum Chordata; class Actinopteri; order Osteoglossiformes; family Osteoglossidae; genus Scleropages; species Scleropages formosus. The sequence continues at coordinate 35,177,478 of NC_041808.1, read as the reverse complement.
ACTGGGGGTGGCTGAGATTCACCCGGAATTGATTAAAGCCTTGGATGTTGTGGGGCAATCATGACTGACATGCCTCTGCAATGTTGCATGGACCTCGGGGACAGTTCCCTTGGATTGGCAAACTAGGGTGGTGGCCCCTATCTTTAAGAAAGAGGACTGGAGAGTGTGTGCCAACTATCGGGGTATCACACTTTTCAGCCTCCCTGAGAAAGTTTATGCCAGGGTACTGGAAATGAGGCTCCAGCCAATAGTCGAACCTCAGATTGAAGAGGAACAATGCGGATTCGTTCTGGCCATGTAACAGTGGACCAGCTTTCACCCTCTCATAGACAATTGAGGGGGCATGGGAGTTTGCTAATCCGGTCTTCCTGTGTTTTATGGACTTAGAGAAGGCCTACGACCGTGTTCCCCAAGAAATTCTGTGGGAGGTGCTGAGGCCACTACTGCGGGCCATTCAGTCTCTGTACACACGGAGTGAGAGCTGTATTCGCATATTTAGCATTAAGTAAAGCCCGTTCAATGTGGTTGTTGAACTCCGCTAAGGTTGTGCCCTGTCCTCACTCCTGTTGTGGTTTTCATGGATAGGATATCAAGGTGCAGCCGAGGTCAGGAAGGCATTCTGTGTGGGGGCCAGAAGGTGATGTCTCTGCTTTTTGCGGATGATGATGTCCTTTTGCCACCGTCACATTGATGCTTCCAGCATGCGCTGGAATGGTTTGCAGCCAAGTGTGAAGCAGTTGGTATGAGGATCAGCACCTCCAAGTCTGAGTCCTTGGTTCTCTCACGGAAAAGGATGGCATGCCCCCTTCCGGTAAGGGAAGAAAATTTGCCTCAGGTGGATGATTTTAAGTATCTTGGGGTCTTATTCATGTGTGAAGGGAGAAGGAAGCATGAGATTGGCTGCAGACTGGGAGCAGCGGCAGCTGTAATGCGGTCGCTGTACCAGACTGTAGTGGTGAAAGGGGAGCTGAGCCATAAGGCAAAGCTCTCCATTTTCTGGTCGGTCTACATCCCTACCCTCACAAATGGTCATGAACTCTGGGTAGTGACCGAAAGAATAAGATCACGGATACAAGTGGCTGAAATGAGTTTTCTCTTCGTGACAGGGTGGGGAGTTCGGCCATTTAAGAGGTTCTCAGAGTGGAGCTGCTGCTACACCACACTGAGAGGAGTCAGCTGAGGTGGTTCAGGTATCTGATAAGGATGTCCCCTGGGCGCCTCCCTTTGGAGGTACACCAGGCACAGCCACTGGGATGAGATCCCGAGGTCGGCCCAGGACCCACTAGAGAGATTATATCTCCTAGTTGGCCTGGGAGTGGCTGGGGATTTCCCAGGTTGAGCTGGAGGAAGTTGCAAGGGACAGGGATGTCTGCGCTTTTGTGCTCTCCCTATTGCCACCACAACCCTAGAAGGACAAGCGGGCAAGAAGATGGATGGATGGATGGATGGATGGATGGATGGATGGATGGATGGATGGATGGATGTCTACCTGTGCTCATTCCTACATAGTATCAGACTTGTGTGAAAAATTCAAAACAGTAAAGTAAAAACAAAGAGATGAAAGTGATTCCCACTCAGTGAAAGCACTGATACCATGGTGACGATTCGTGGCACTTGGGCTCCTTCAACAAGTTTGATCTCGACTCACTCTGTGGGAAGCGTGCGTTTCCTCCCGAAGACATGTTTTACATTTACATTTATTCATTTAGCACATGCTTTTCTCCAAAGCGATGTACATCTCGTAGAAAATACAGTTTGTGCATTACCATAGGAAAAAGAGACACAGCTGCAGATGTGATTCTTAAGTACAGTTTGTTTCCTTCAATGTATGCAACGTTGTTCATCACACAAATAGCTGCATAAACTTTAGCAGAATATTGCTGATTTCTAATCACTTTCCCAGTAGTTTTTTTTAAGATATATATATATATATATATACACACACACACATCTTCAGAACCGCTTGTCCCATACAGGGTCGCGGGGAACCAGAGCCTACCCGGTAACACGGGGCGTAAGGCCAGAGGGGGAGGGGACACACCCAGGACGGGACGCCAGTCCATCGCAAGGCACCCCAAGCGGGACTCAAACCCCAGACCCACTAAAGAGCAGGACTGTGGTCCAACCCACTGCGCCACCACACCTCATATATATATATATATATATATATATATATATATATATATATATATATATATATATATATATATATATATATATATATATGAGTTGTACATCAGTGTACAAAAGTGTTTATATACTTATATATATATATATATGTATATAAGTATATAAACACTTTTGTACACTGATGTACAACTATTTCTCCATTTATGCAGCAGGACACTTTAATTTTTTAATTTAAATGTATTATTATTGAGGAAATTAATTTATAACATTTAATGTATTTTAATTAGTTAATTAATTCATTAATTCATGTTGGAAACTCATCTCCTCTTCCCCCCCAGAGCGAGAGGACTGGATCCTATCAGAAGCGCTGGTTTGTACTCAAGGGGAACCTGCTGTTCTACCAGGAGTGCCGAAGCGATGGCAGCCCGCTGGGGGTCATTGTCCTGGAGGGCTGTTCCATAGAGCTGTGCGAGTCGGATGAGCTCTTTGCCTTCTCCGTGGGCTTCGGTGGGCACGGCTGCGGCACCTACAGGCTTGCGGCCAAGGACCAGCCCAGCCAGGAGAGCTGGATCAAGGCTCTGCTGTCGGCCAGCCACGGCTTCCTGTCCATGCTAGTGAGTGATCTGGAGAGGCGTTACCACGGTAAGTGCTGTACAGGAACCCAGAGGATTGGGGAGGTGCCAAGTGAGTGTAACTGCAAGGTGAGCTCAAGTCTGGCATCTCTCACAGCTCTGGAAAGAGAACATCTGTCTAACATGTCAAAATAATCCTGTTAGTGGCACAGGAACCCTGACGCTGTGAGATGACCTCACTTTTGGTATTAGTAAAGGAAATTATTTTTGCCTCAGTGTCTAAATGCTTTCACTTCACTTGTTCACCTTCTTTCTTTCTTTCTTTCTTTCTTTCTTTCTTTCTTTCTTTCTTTCTTTCTTCGCACAGAGGTTGTAAGTGAAACATGTGGCTCAGCATTTTGTCAGCAAGCTGTAGATGGAAAGGGCTTCACCCCATTTCTGGCTTCCCAGAACTACAGACCCTCAGCACCGACAGGGGGGCAAAGCTGCCACATGAGCCAGCTACTTCAAGTCCCGCCCACCTCCAGAAGGAACACCTCCAAGATATCGCCAAAGCTCTGGACAAAGAGAACTATCGATGACAGAGCTGTGAATGAGCCAGCAGCAGCTGAGGTACGCGACGAGGCTTCAGGGGGGCCACCGTCTCTTGAAGACTTCTGCATGTTGCACGAGCTCTACGGAAAGGAGGTGAAAGACCTCATTGCTCTGCGGCAGATCATGGAGCGGAAGGATGAGAAAGATGTCAAGGATGAACAAGCTACTGGTTCTGGATAAAGGAGGAAGACAAGTCATGGAGCGAGCAGAAGGGACATCCTGGAAAACTAATAGCCATGAAGGTCATCTTTTGTTTCTGCTCACAACAAGAGCTTCCATAGTCTTTAATCAGGTCTTTTATCTCTTTTTACTAGGTTGGACACGGTGTACCCCCTTTAACCACCATCCAGCTTCCTTCTGTGGGCTCTTTCTAGTAATTGAGCTAAAAGTGAACTGTATGGTAAAAAAGTTCCATAAAAAATGACGATAACAGGTTTGATCATCATGAATGTTTAGCGAACACACAGCTGCTGTACAGGTGTGTTTTTGCAGCTGTGTTTGTGCTGTATGTACACACAAGCAGTATACATGTGTGCAGAGATTGGCCTTGCTCTGGGTCCTATATTCATGAGCCCATTGCAGGTTACAGTCAAGGAAGGGGGCAGGACTAAGGTTACGGGGTGAGAGGCTCTAAGCTGCCCTTGTATTTGAAGCCAAATGGGTCTTTTGGACAGCAAACCAAGTGAAGCACGAGCACCATGATCCTTGATGTCACTCTGCTGGTACGCTTTCATCACATTTCTGCACAGCATTGGCAGGGCCAAGGAACTGCCTCCAGCATGCTGCAGGATATAACCAGAGCTCCTTGTGGTCTTGGAGCACTTCCATGTGTGGTACAGATTGTCAACACGTTTCATGGTCTGGAGATGATGCAATGTCTGTGTGCTGAAATTATGTCATTGAAACTGATTCTTTTTCTTCTTTATACATGATATGCTTGATCATTTTTCCAGTGCTCCATTAGATTATTTTTTAGCAGAAAATGAAATGCTTTATGACTTTTTCCTTGTGCAGTTGTTAAAATGCACACAGCATCCACAAAGACTTAAAATGTAAAGAAAATCTGAAGGTGGTACAACAACATGAGCCACTGAATTGGTTCAATCAACATAATGCTGAATTTATACTATGTGTTTGCAAAAAATGTAAGCAAAGATTTCGGAAATTATTTAAAGAAATAAACAATCACAGAAAGTTACGATTATAAATACTCAAACATATGAGATGAGAGTGTTAGAAATAATTAGAAATATTGTATTTTTACCATGGTTGAACCTGACCAGGCTTTGCATTGTTCTAGGGTAAAAAATAAATATTATAAAAGCACATCATTGGCAGATGTTGGCTCAGCTTGAGCTGATATCAAAGTCAAATGTGTTTTTTTTTTTTTTAAAGCCTCATCCTATAACCATGAAAGTTTTCAAATTACTGGTCTACTGCTTGCTTTAGCACAGTTGTCTTGTCTTAGTAATTTCAGTGGCTTCGATACTGCTGAATGTTTTTTGGGTTTTTTGGCAAAGTAGCAGTTCATTGCCTTTGGTTTGACTGCAGAGTTGACAGTGTCTTCTGTACCTCAGTTTTACCTTATGGATGGTAAAGGATGAATTCAGCAGCCAGTTCTGTTGCAGTCTGACGTTCTCTGAGCTCTTTTCTCCTTGCGAAGTCAACACAGCTCATGTTACTGCATTGCCACTGCAATCACTGTGGCAACATGTTAAAAATGTCAACGTGACAGAACCCCAGAGCAACAAATGGGTGACTGGTTACTACAATCAGCAGGGTGTGGTACTTTGCCGAGCAAAAGAAGTGCAGAAAAACAGAATAAGTGGTAAGCTGTGGGAAGTGAAAGATAAAGAAACTAGAGGAGAAAAAAACTGAACAAGGAGGGATGAAAGAAAACATGTTTTCAGTGGATGGATGCCAATCGATAACTTCTATTTTGGTGCCTTCCAGCTGTCTCATACACATCCTCCGCGAGGGCTTCAGTGGCCTCTAGCAGCCACAGTCCTGCCCCGCAGTATCCAGCAGTAAGTACAGTCAGTGTGGAATGTCCTTGACTCGCTTACATTACAGGTGTAGCTCATGGCCCAGTTGCGTCCCCTGAAAAAGTACGAGAGCTACTAGTACACACACACACACACACACACACACACTGAGCGTGAGCTGGAATGAAAGGGGTCTCATACTGTATCTATTTCCAATGGCCTAATGGCTCCTATAGTCTAAGCCCAACTGAAATGCGGACACTAAGTCACCGTCACTCTGCAATGAGAAATGCCTCAGTTACTTTCATGACCGTCTCCATCTTGAGGTTGCGCACCTTTTTATTTATTTCTCTTGAACCCACAAAGTGTGCATGACGACTGAGTCTTTGTACCAACAGGGTGCATTAAATATCTGAGCAGGAAACGCTGCAATTCCTCTTTTTACACATTGCATTACATTTCGTTCATCCTCCAATTGCCACCTTACGACATAGGCCCCAGGGGTCAAAATGTAATAGAAATGATGGCATGGAAATTTTCAGAACACGACTTGGCCACTGCATAGATAGAGTTCTTCTGGAATCATCTGTCCTTGATTCATATCTTCATGATGGCAGAGGGGCATCTCTATCCATCTGGTTACCTCCTGCTTTTCCTCCAGAACATCTGAGCACGACCATCTTTCTGAAACAGAATCTCAAGTGTGATCATCTGAGGCGGCCAAGAACAATGGCTCATGTCATGAGTAAGATGTTGATTATATGTTGACGTGTTGAGTACAATAAGAGTGATTAAAATGGTCAAACTCATGCTTTGTTATGACAATAAGAGATTAAAACACCAACATTTTGGATATGATTCTCATCTGAAAACTGTCTCAATGTTGTTATACGTTACTCGGAATTATTTGTCCCGTGTGAAGATGGAAGTTAAAGTTATTATATGCAGTTCGCCATTGCTGTTTTACCACAGCGTGGTAGGACATGGAACAAAATGACTCTGGTTTGTAGTAAGAGTGTCAGGTCCGGTCGGGTAGGGGCTACAGAACAAGTACATAGGAAGGCAACTGGCCATATGGAACTAAACAATCTCTCCAGTACAATGCAGAGTGAAGCGTGGCCATGGATGTAGAATCACACATTTGTGTGTCAACATGGGAAATATTGAACACAACAGAAGAAATGCTTGTGCTCCAGAGTGAGCAGCAAACAGGAGGGAGAAAGAGCCAGAATGTAGCCCATACCCATATTAGTCCACACATGACACTAAACCAGGGGTGGCTTGGATCTCAGTATCGTGTTGTTCTCATTCCAAGACACTTGGATCTATTTCTGAACAGCTGTGAGATTTCCCTGCCAAACTTGACATGGGGCTATAGTTAGCGCATCTCCACTCCGCTATATAAGCCCCGGAGAAGCGGCCTTTCATGCGGCATCCTATAGTCTTCTCTGCTTGACTCTCCAAACTCCAAGTTCCATCTCAAAATGGTGAGTAGCACCGCTTGGGGCTCTTTGCATGCTCATCCTCTGCTTCCTCATCCAACAGGAACCTCTGGATCGTCCTGGAGTGATGGGCAAAGTCACAGTGACCACTTGGGTTTTCCTCACAAACAAAGAAAGTAAAATCTAACATCTCATTAACATGGTGCTTACATTGCTAAGGTACCTGCAGCTATTTACAAAGCTGGGTAATTTTACCAGAGCAATTACCAAACACGAGGGTACTGTAACTGGGATTGGAACCTGTAACCTACAGGTCCAAAGGCAGCAATTCTCACCACTACACTATCAGCTGCTCTAGCAGTTCTTAATATTTGTCTATTTCTGAGAAATTAATTTGTTTTGCAAAGTAACATCTTAACCCTTTAATTCTTGCATATATTTAAATATTTTATCCAGAACATGAGCTTATTAAGTTGTGCTTTCATTCAGATGGATTCATTTTCTGACATACCATTTTAATTTCTCAATTCATGGCTACATTTATATTTTTTTCTAAGACAAGACAGACCTTTTTAGGTATAATAAAGCAAAAATGTATCAGATGTATAACTCCAAAATTACTGTATAATACCATAGTAAAACAATTATAGTTTTAATAATAGAGAGGATTTGGAGTTTGGCTGTAGGTCTTGTTTTGTAATTATAAGAAATTACATTTTTTGGGGAATGCAATGCACTGAAATGCCTTCAAAATTTACCACCATATCTTTGGTGACTCGTTTAACTCATACTTACTGTGGTACTTTGAGGTAAATGATCACTGTACAGCAGAAGTGGCGTTTGAAACCTAGGACCTTGTACCATCAAAGCAACAGGCCTGTGGCAGGACTACACATGTATTTAACATAAAAGAAATTTCATACAAAATTCACAAACATTTAAATGAAGAAAAAGCTGCAGCAGATTTGTAAAAAATTTATCAACCGATTCTTCCCAATATCACAGTTTTAGGCAGAATCACCCTTTAGCCACTGTTTCATATTTTCAATTGAGTTATCATAATGAAATTATTTCAGTGAAGTTTTGGTAATCTAATATTGGTTTTAGTATGAAAATATTGCGCAGGATTGCTAGTACATTTTCAGAAATGACTGAAATCCTTATAGACTTTGTTCCAATTTCAGTCTTTTGATATAAGACATTTTCACACAGTGACTGAAATTGACTGAGTTAATTTTTTTCCTCATTTCAGACGTTCCACTGTATGGGGGTCGGTTAAAATTAAATGGAAAAATATGCTGTAAGACTGGATTTCCTTTCTGTGTAATTAATGCCATTTAGTGCAAGTTGTTAACTCTTTGCTCACAGGTCAGATTAGGGCCACTTTGGGAAGTGTGTCTATCATACCCGTCTCTTGGTGTACTCTGGAGCCTCTAACCGCCTCTGAGTGTCCTCCACATGTCTCAGTGAGACCCCATTGCTAAAAACCCTCTGCACACATTTCCTTCCCAAAGGCGCCCAAGAAGGCCAAGAGGAGGCAGCAGGCTGAGGGCGGCTCCTCAAACGTGTTCTCCATGTTTGAGCAAAGCCAGATTCAGGAGTACAAGGAGGTAGGAACTGACTTTTCCCCACCAAACCTGTGTGCTACAGTCCCTTAGAGTCTTTCTTTCTTCCTTCTCACTTGGGTAAGATGCTTCCTGTTGTCCTGGTGCCAACTGGCCAAAGGTCATGGAGCTCATGAATCATCACTGAACTGCCAAACTCAACCATGTGATTAGCAGTTTCCACAAGGCTGCTTTTACAATGTTCTTCATTACCGGCAATTAAAATGCACAGCATCTCACTGAGGTCTCGTGGGTAAATTCAGCATGTCACCTAATGTAATCGGTCCCTGGAAACTGAAATACATCAGGTTACTCCATGGCAGCTGCTACTGTGGCGAGGCGAGTAACCGCAACTCTCACACGTGATTCTTTCAAACCCTTTTCGGAGGTCTTGGATTTTTCTCCCCCTTCTCTGAGCTTCTGTTGAAGAGAACTCGATATACTAACTTATAAATCTATAGCGCAAGTGAACCGAAGGTGATCATGTTGCATGAGAGTGCTGTTACTGCTGCCCGGAGGAGAAAATGGAGAATATACTGTGTGTGTGTACATGAGATAGGGGCTGGTTCCTGGGAGAACACATGTAAGTAATACTTGCCTCTGAAGTGTCTTTGAGGGAATGTCTGACTTGGCACTTGGGACCATTTTTAACATGTATATATGGAGGGGGGTTGGGGACACCAGCTGCCTTTTAAGTCCAAGGCTAGAGTTGTCATCTTGGGTTTCACAGCTTTGAGACGGAAGGTGAACCCATGGTGGCAGATGTTTCTACATGTGCGCTAATGTACAGACTTTTCCACAGACCTCAAAACACTCCTCACTTTCACACACGCACATCACATCATCTGAAACCGCTTGTCTCATGCGGGGTCGCAGGGAGCCGGAGCCTAACTCGGCAGCACAGTGCACAAGGCTGGAGGGGGAGGGAACACACCCAGGACAGGACACCAGTCCATCGCAAGGCACCCCAAGCGGGACTCCAATCCCAGACCCACCGGAGAGCAGGACCTGTTCAAACCCACTGCACCACTGCACCCCCCTCCTCACTTTCAGGATAGTCTTTTTTCATCAACCGACTTCTAAAATGAATTCAGAAAAATGCCATTATGCAGACTTTTTATTCAGATGGAATTGTCATCTATCAGTAACATCCAGGACTTCTCAGCATTTAAGCAACAAAAAGCTTGAGGGTCAGGCAACTGAAATGATCACATGTGCTGGACTGTAATTCCTGTGGACTGAATGATGAACTCTCCCATCTCCAGGCTTTCACAATTATTGACCAGAACAGAGATGGGATCATCAGCAAGGATGACCTGAAGGACGTGCTGTCCTCCATGGGTTAGACACATCTTTGATTAATCTAGAAGTGCTTAAGTGAAATTAATGTGTCAAAAGCAAGTAAAGGACAGCAAGGCCTTAGTTTTGCACAATGTTGCACTTCTTCGCTCACACGAACGGGGTTTATGCATTCTGGTGTTTCTCATGTCTACCCTCCAGGTCAACTGAACGTGAAGAATGAGGAGCTGGAAGCCATGATCAAGGAAGCCAGCGGCCCTATCAACTTCACCGTTTTCCTCACCATGTTTGGCGAGAAGCTGAAGGGTGTGTCTCCTGCCCTCTCATCTCCATCTCGTGACATTGGATCAGCCCGACAGTGACAAATGCGGTAAAAGTGCTCATTCCTCAGCTATGCTGGTGTAAATGGGACTCCTTCACTTTCTCTGCCAGGTGCTGACCCTGAGGACGTCATCGTGAGCGCTTTCAAGGTCCTAGACCCTGCCAACACCGGTGCCATCAAAAAGGAATTGTGAGTATGCTGCGTTTCACACACATGTCCACTGTTGATTAGGAGCTGTAACCATGTTGACTATGTTGTACATTCAGAGACAGAAATATGAATGTGGTTAGAAGGTAGACAGTCATACTTATTCTGGGAGTGCACCAATATGAGGTGTGCCATTAAGGAGCTCATAGGCAAAATTTTACAAAGGTGTCAATGACAAATTGCACGCCAAGTCATCAAGACTTAAGGACAAAGCAGTGATCAGTGTGTGAACATACAGTACTTGTCATTGCAAGTGTGAATCCTCTCTTCTCTTCTCTTCAGCCTTGAGGAGCTCCTGACCACTCAGTGCGATAGGTTCTCAGCCGAGGAGGTGAGACATTACACCTACTGTACATGTACATTTATTCATTTATTCACTTTTCTCCAAAGTGACGTAGATCTCAGAAAACAACATGAGGATCAACAAGATCAACAGGAGGAGAGATCTTAGTGCAGAATCCATTTACCACATACCACTGTATAAACCAGCATACATGATACCAGTTGTGCATATAGGGGCTTTTTAAACTACATATTTATAGAACAAATTGGATATCGAGAGAGAAGTAAGTCCGAAAGAGATGTGTTTGGAGACACTTCTTGAATGTTGTGAGAGATTCAGCCGTTCCGAGCCAGAGGGGGAGGTCATTCCCACACAACAGAAAACCTTCATGCTTGTGGACCTTCGTGAGGATCTTTCATGCATGGGACCACCAAGTACACAGATGTGGAGGAGCGTAGTAGTCTGTTGGGGTGTAGCAAGTGATCAGGTCTTGTAGATATCAGGGAGCAGATCCGTTGATGGTTTTGTAGGTTCTAACCAGAGTCTTGAACTTAATCTAGGTAGCTACAGGAACCACTGGAGAAAGATGAGGAGGGGGGGATGCACGAAAATACTTTGGTAGGTCAAACAACTCGCAGAGCAGTGTCCTGTATCAGCTGAAGCGACTGGATAGAAGTGCCTTCTCTACAGATATGCTGACTCCCTTAGTTTTCTTCTTTGTCCCTGATCACATCACCTAAAGAGTTTTTTATTCAGCTATGTGAAAGCAAGTTAGACTTGATCCAGCTTTCATAGCGGGCTGTCCTTTGTCCTTGCTCTCAGTGGTGCCGATTATCTTCACTCTTGACCTCCCTAATTAGATGAAGAACCTCTGGGCTGCATTCCCCCCAGATGTGGCCGGCAACGTAGACTACAAGAACATATGTTACGTCATCACACACGGAGAGGAAAAGGAGGAGTAGAGGACATGAGCAAGATGATGAAAACCCGCATCCTTCACATCTTCACCACCCCTACTTTCTTGCTTCCTCCGCATTCTCCCTCTCACAAAGACTTGTCTCATTCATCGGGATGCCGTGTGAGAGCTCAGGACATTCTGGGTACATGAGTGAGAGTGTAGAGGAAAATGGGAGTATTTTCAATAAAATAATGTGATTCCATCTTTCTCTCTCATTCCCTCCCTTAGATTCCTCATCTTCCTCTGTACCTCCCTTCATCATTCTTTCTCTCTCTGTAAACACCAGCCGTAAGGTGATAGTTGACTAGACTGGTGTGCATGAACATTTTGCTCAGCTAAAACATGTAATCCAAGCTGGTGAAACACTAGGTGTCTCGCCATTGCAACGTACAATGAATCCCAGGTCGAGAAACACAAGTGATGGATCTGATTCAACAATAGAGAACATTTCCTGCCTTCCAGTTTCAGGCACAGTCCGACTCAGGGAACAGAGAGAAAGAAGGGCAGAGGGGTCTGTGTGAGTGTGTGTGTGTGTGTGTGTGTGTGTGTGGGGGGGGTCATGGTCTAGTGTCCTCAAAGCGATGACTAGATCCAGAGTGAGTGAGTGAGTGAGAATGATGATGATGATGAAAGAGGGGGAGAGACAAACGGGCAAAAGAGAACATGCAATCTTCGCTCCCTTTGAGTCTCCCTCTCAACCCCCTCAACTTCTACCAGTCTGTCTAAACCTGGCCTATAAGACACACAAAACCAAAGAACTGTATTTAATAAAAACGGAAAAAAAAAAAAATAAACTCTTCTGCTCATGGACCAGTGTGCCATTCAGCATGGAACTGAATTGAATTCCACACAGAGAAGCAGCCAAGTACACAAACATAGAGAGCACCGTCTACCGGCAGCCCAATGCAAACTGCAAGGACAGAGCTGCCAAAAAAGCATGTTCATTCAGAGAAATATTCACACTACTCATATTACTGGTAACATTAAGTACTCCAGGTTCCTAACCTGCTTCAAGTGCCATTGCAGAGATACTGTTACATGTCGAATTTGCCCACAGTCCCCTTATGCACATGCAAAGTCTTCAGAGTTTTTTTAATCCAAGGCAATGCTCTTTGTCACTAAAGTGAGCTTTCCTACAAATCTGCACTAATGTTTACAGTAAATTCCAACAATCACAGCACCAAGATTATACATTAATATATAATAATTTATTATTCATTAATATTTTGATAATTATTATCATCACAATGTAAGAATATGTACATTTTTTCTTCTAGTTAAGGAATGATTTAATTGATTTTATTTTGTTCGGGATCATTGTGGTCTCTTGTAAACCCTTAAACAAAAACATTCAAAATAACAAATAAGATTAAAAAAATCTAAAAACAAAATACATACAAGAATGAATTAAAAAATAAAATATTTGAGTCGTTCCAGTTCGTTGTTTTATTTTCTGTCGTTTGGTCCCTAGCCCCAAAACACAGATCCACATTCTGCTTCTTCCAACTTTGCTTTGCTTTAGCGTTTAAATCATTGCATAAACCTTTATTTGTTTGAAACTGCTGAAATGTTTGGTCATGAAAAATGAGTACAATTGCAACAGTTGCAAAAACACAGGAGGTAATTAATACTAAAGGAGGGGTGTGATGACAGAGTGGGTACCCAAGTCCCTCCAGGTATAGCAGGGTGAGGAGCTCAGGCCTGCTGGACCTTCCCTCTGGATTAGTACCAGCGAAGCAGAGCCAACAGCAGTTCTGCCAAAGGCCCAGCGTTGGCTGCATGAGTCACGGCTCTGGTTCGTTTGCATAGTCACATTCAGTGTTGGGATTCCCACCCTCCAGGGAGTGTCAGCACTGCAGGTACTGGGTTCCACCCACAGCTCACATGGCGTAATCACAGGGCGTGCATAGACAGAGGATTATTCTCCTCTTGTTTGTAGCTCTTTGAACACCATGTGTCGCTGCAACAGGGTGACCGTGCGGATGCAGACAACACGGGACAAGTTGCACACATTAAGCTATACTAACACGAAAGACACTTGAGAACACGACACTTGAGGGTGATGAAGATCATCTGCAAATTTCTCACAACCTGAACTCAGAAGAACAGTACAAACTATCAGTGTCACTGCAGTTAGCAATTCCTGGCATTAACACAACTCCTGGACACTGAAGATCCTCTACGAAACATGTTCAAATATCTAATCACTGTAAATAAGTTAAAGGTTAGTCTATATCTCAGCTATCACACATTTATGGCATGTAGTTTACAATGCAAAAATATGGATAATACAAGATCAATCCCAAAAAGGAACATGTATAGTTACATCTCTTTCCATACTATGTTTGATTAAATGTTGCAGGAACATCTAAACTCAACACTAACGTGGTCTGCAGATTAATATATGTTGCTGACACACGTAGCCCTAGGTAAAGGAAGTTGATTAAAAAGACAGGTGTAAGGTATAAAATTCCAGATTAAGTTCAAGGTTAAAACTTGTCTCATTGTTTTGACGGTATGAAAATCACCTTTAAGTAAAAGTATGACAGCACATAACAGGCTATGGTATTTTAATCAGGCAACTTATAGAGTCACTTCTTTCATATACTGCCAAGGTAATGTGAACTCCAAACCAGTTATAACCATGGCAACAAGTGCGATCTAAGAATAGTGGTCAAAGTGAACTGGAATAGACATGTTTTCCATCAGTTCGATGCTTTGACGTTTCAAGGGTCTTGAGTTAGATGACGGCCATTGTCCTAAGCAGAGACTTGCTCTGCTAGTGTATATCAAAACATATTTTCCATGTGCCTGCAGTCTCTTCACCTCATCATAAAAAATTTCACTAAGCTGTACAGTAAAAAAAATAACTCAGAGTTGAATGCAAGTTCAAAACACTTCATCATAATATCCTTTAACCCAGTACAACACTCAACTCATGTAGTTTTGATTCAAATGGAAGGACAGCTGTTCAAATGCTGTTGGAAGCTTAAAGCAAGAAGATATACATTGTGCTTAACTACAACATTTAATGGTCAACTACCACACAGAAGCCATCAGAACACCTATCACAGCTCAAGGGACAAAGATAAAGAAAAGACCTCCTTGAGCAACAACAAACCATGTGGCCATATCCCTGTCCCTGCCCTTTATGAGATTCTCACAGTCTTTCTGCTGTTTCACGCAAGTCAGTCAGGCATGACGCTCCTAAAGGCAAAACGGAAAGAGCCGCCTCAGAATTAACAGTGCACATGAACTGATGGGGGAGGTGGAGGGGTTGAGAACATACAGATGAAACTGATGTGTATGAACATTTACAGAAGGTGACCTGTCCAGGGGTAACCTTAGGGGAGAAGAGTCTCAGGGCCTGCCATCATTCCAGTCATCCAGGCATTTCATAATAGCATACAAAAATAACAACAGAATAATGTACAATATATATCTGGTTAAATTACTGAAAGTATATATTACAAGCCCAAGGTGTCAGTTGGAAGCTAATGCTACAATAAATAAAGCTGGAGCTCGAACACTAGATTGCACAGGTTGGTGGAGTGCTGGTTTGTAATTGAAATGAGCTGGACATCAGTCAATTCAAAAATCAGCAGAAGTGCTCACAATCGTGTTGCCCTTCCAACAACTGGAGTAAACAGTAAACAAAATTTGAAACTACAATAATATTCATACTTCATAGCCAACAATTGCACAGTGGCAGCATTTTCACACTGCCACAAACTTGCATGAAATGAGAATAATACCTAGTGATGCTCAGACAGTTGGTTGGGGCGAAATGACTCATACACTGATGGTTCTCATATTAACTGGCAGTTCTGACTTACTAGTGAAACACTTAAGATCCAGTGTGCTCATCTCATGTCAGTGCACACATGGGGTTCAATTTCAGACCTGGATTTTTGATACAAGATGTAGTAATCGATGTGACATTAGCTCTAAGAAAGACACAAGGATGATAGATCAATAAGCCCAAAGATTTCTGGATTCTGTTATTTCTTAATCCTTTAAATTAAGGATATGTAGGAAGTTGACTTGGTTTCCTAACCACAACTAAACAATTATAGGCCAAATGTATTATTTTCTTCAACATGCCCTGTAAACAGAAACAAAATGTTGCCCATTGAACAACGCTTAATTAAAAAGATAACGCAACTGTTAAAATTTGCTACGACTGGCTACAACACACGTAAACACTTATCCACACACTCCAGTCTTGTTCCCAATTCCTCTTTCTTACTCATTCTCACACACACACACACACACACACACACACACACACACACACACACACACACACACACACACACAGACAGTATCACTGGGCAGGTGTAAAAGGTAAAATAGAAAAAAGGCCATGAAGAAAAAAGAATGAAAGACACAATACTCACAGACTTGCACGACGTTACAAAAACACTAAACATGGACACACACACAGATGTACAATAAATATAAACCTCCCACACACCCAGTATTATTTTCAGTGGTATCATGGGCTTTTGTGAGCCTTGCTATGGTCGCAAAGGCTTTTATGCATTACGATTCAATGACTGACTGGCCTACCTACACATCACAGAGGACAGACCATTGAAGGATGTAGTAGGGCAAGTGGGGTCCTTCAGACACTAAATAGACAAGTCTATTTACAAACAATTGTCACAAACGGAGCATCAATTTTGTTTCTTTCTTGTATGTACACTTCACTCCTCAAATAAGTCTACTTAAAAAAGAAAAAACTAAATTATCATAACTAATGAGTTGTGCAGAACCATTGGGTTCAATCCTTGTATAATAAGAAATTTTGTGTTATCAGGTGAAAAATTTAAAGTGACAGCCAACATGACAAACAATGTATTTTTATAAATTATGATCCAGTTATTAACGTTGCAGCTGTCTGCAGCTATTGACAGCTGTCGTGCAGTGACCGAAATGAAACACACTATGCCAACTGTGCCTGTCCCTTCAACAACGGCCTAGCTCTCCCTCTCCTCGGTCACCTTGCTCTGTTGACCCAGTTTCCTGGCCCTCCCCTTTCTTCCTGCATAAAAGAAAAGAGGAGTATCGCGCTGCAGACTAGGGCAAATTTTTCGGTGCAGCGCCTCCATTCTTCTCCTCTGTCTCCCCACTACCGCTTCCCTTCTCCTTCTTCTTTCCTCCCTTCTCCTTCTTCTTCTCTTTCTCTGCCTTCTCCTTCTCTTTTTTCTGCTTATCTTTCTCCTGCTTCTCCTTCTCCTTCCGTTCCTTGGCCCTCTGCTTCTCCTCCTCCTTCTTCTTCTTGTCCTCTTTGCTTTTCTTCTTTTTCTTGCCCTCCTCCTCAGGGGCACCCCCTGTGGCAGTGCCTATGCGTGCACTGTCAACAGCAGGCGGAAGAGGCATGTTGTTGGCAGCAGGGGATGGTATGGTTGGAGTAATCTGCTCAGAGATGACTATGGGGGCAGGTAAGAGGGTTTGAGGTGGAGTAGGCCCCTTGTTGGGGGCACTCTGATTATCCTGTTCTCTTGCTGCTGCTGGATTCTTGGTACAGCCAGGAGTGGAGCTCTGTGCTGACCTGACTGCATGGCTTGTGGTGGGTGGAACATGTGGCTTCGCAGTTCCTGAGATGGGTGGTAGTGGCACCCTCCCTGTGGGGCTCTGAGGTGGCAGTGAGGCCACATCAAGGCCACGGACCTCTGTGGGGGAACTCTTCTTGGCAACTGGCAAGAAAGGTGCTTTGGATTTGCGGAAGCCAGGCAGGGACAGAAGGCTGGAAGATGCCCTGAGGGGTCCGGGTGGTGGGGCAGGGCCCCCCAAGAAAGAGAAGCTGCCGCCTGAGCTAATGGCGGCAGCACGGTGCTTGAGCTCATGGATGGCACGTGTGCCGTGGAGCCGGCGGCGGGGCTGGTGGGTCAGCTCTCCTCGTGACTCCCGCCACTTGCGCACCTGAATATTGCTCTCCCGATCAATGAGGGCCTCTGTCACAGCCAGAGATGTCACCTACAGAGACATCAAGAGGCTGTTCAGTATGACAAAAGGTCCCACTGCTCTGCCCCACTCCCCCAGAGCCTGCCCCACCTCTTGCACCAGCACATCCTCTCGAACGGTCTCTGGAGGGATGTTCCGCAGACGCTCCATTGTCTCGTACATGCCCTGCAGCTCCCGCAGCTTGTCCACAGAACCTAACATTTGCTTCAGCAGCACCAGGCCAACCCGGAACATGATCTTTACACCTGACAGCGACAGAGAAAAAGTTGGTGGTTGGAGGTAAACTACTCAAGAAATCGCAGTGTTGCATAAATACAGGGAAGCCCAGACTGTCTCCAACTGGACAGAATGAGTGGAGGCCAAATATTAATGGAAGCAAAAAACCAAAAAGTTACACCATTACAATTTATGTCACTGGAATTACGCTATAGTAGCTGTGACAGTGTAAATTAGGCTTTAAGGTGGTTTTTCCTTTTCTGTGTCAACATGTAAAAATGAAACTCTGGCACATATGAACAGGGAGAGGGCAGTACAAGATCCTTCTCTGTTTTGAGTAAAAGGAAGAAGTAGACAAGGAGGAAGAGACACAAGGCTCTGAAGGGAACAGCAAAACAGATGAGAGTCTTGCATCTCAAAGTTTCAGTTTCATTTCTCCTACATATTCATTCAGAAACACCAGCAATAAACTCTTCATGTAATAAACTTCCTATAAATGTGAAGGATTTTGTCGTTTCTCGCTTGTGTACATGCATATCATGACTTTGCCTGCCGAACAGTGACTATCCACTTGATCGCCGCAATTGAGCATAACACAGTAAAACCAGTCAATGGATGAACAGCTAAGGCGGGGAAGCAGACCTTCACAAAAGAACATATCCCAGACACGCAGAACGCAGGCCCAGGGAAGAGTGCGTGAGAAGATGCACATGAACCACTCTGTCATGTAGAGGATGGGGTCAATCTTGAACTTCTTCAGGTGGCGGTAAGCCATTGGGCAGACGCGTCGCAGTAAAGAAAAGAAAATCTCCCCGTCAAGTTGAATGGCTTCCTGAAACAGAGAGGAGGGAGATGTCTTAAACCACAACACACCAGAACGCATGTCCGAGTGATAACCTCACTGATTGGGCATTACACACTGTCAAACAGACAAATACACATGTATTGCATGATCTGTATCACATATTGCCAGTGAAGCATCTTTCGCTTTGTGAAAGTCAACTTAACTCATTCCAACAGGCAAATTGGCTGCCTTTAAACTACTTTCTTTGTTGTGACAGAGACACTGGGTTACATTGTGTTAACATAAAAGTTTGAACAAAGAAAGCAGCCTTGTGCACTCGGGCAAACAAAAGATAACTTGTTTCGCGTGGACAAACTGGACATTGACGAGACACAGCAGGGCCAGTGACACATACAAAGGCATTCAGGTGAGAGTGTTAACAACGGTTACTGGCAGAATCTAGGGCAGCAGCATGTATTGCTTTGAATTATGAGAATGCACGTGTGTATACGTGTGTGTGTGTGTGTATATACAAAGACCCACCAGGCCGGCACTGTAGTAACCAGGGAGATACTTCTCACAGATCTGCACCAGACACCAGAAAGCTTGCTGTGAAACACAGATAAAAAGGGAGAAGTGGTTAACCCACTCAGCAATACAGCAGAGCAAACAGCTATTATTAGCCATGTTTCTGCACTTGCTGTCAAGACACTACAAAGAAATGTGCACAGAATTTAATATTTTTGTTGAATATCTCAGTATTTCTGTTCTTCAAATCTATCTGTATAACGGGGTATTTATGTTAACAGTACAAGTACCTTCATCAAGGGTACAAGAGCAAAGGATGGGGACCTATAGCCTTTAGTTAAAGTCTCTTCTACTTCACTAATTTATGTGACCACTATGTTAGCTGCAGCTCATAACTTGTTAGATAATTAATGAATATCATTAGTAATAACCAACAGCTACTTATTTGGATGTAGTCTCACCTCTGCAGGCATGTGCATGAGCAGCACAGCGGCCACTGGTGCCTGTGCCTGGCAGTAGCCCTCATCAGGCCGGTATACCGTGTAGGCCTTCAATATTCGGTACAGGTCCTGCTGCCTGAGACACACAATGGGAAGACAGAGCTCTCACTCAGGAAGACCTGTCCTCAAGGCACTTAGCATCCCACTATGAACACAATTTGTAATATGACAACAGAGTAACAGGATTCTGCAGGCTTTAGCAGCGGGGGTGGCTGGGGGAACACAACACACATTCTAAAGGATGATGTGGCCTTGATTCATTACCCATGTCCACCTCGTGCAGCAAACATCTCGTGAAAGGGGAACTGTCTGTGCAGGTCTTTCTCTATAATGTCCAGCCATTTCGGGTCTCCCGGTTCCCTCTCTAACTCCTATGGCAGAGAAAAGTATCAGAATAGTCAACACACCTGTTAACAGGTTCTCTCTACGGAGCACAGGCTAAAGTATACGCACACACATACACGCTCACTATCAATAATCCCTAGTCCTATTGCAGGGCTGCAGAGGTCAATAAATGAATATTTACACTAAAAAGACTCTTCCACTTCATGCTATTGCTTTTTATATTCATTTGTCTCTCACCGTTGTCCAAAACAAATGACAATGTTCGGTTTGTACAATAAGCTACTTGAAATGTTTTACCCATTTATTCATGTGGGTGATTTTAAATGGAGTAATTCAGGTGAAGTACCTTGACCAAGGGTAATAAAGCAGGTCTGGTATTCTCAGGAGGGACCTTAGGATAGCAAAGCAATGGCTCTGACAACTAACCCCAACCTACTGCCTCGCATCATGACAACAAAAACACCACAGTGTAGGACAAGGTCTCAAAAGGTATACTTCAAAGCAGGCAGAGGGAGTGAAAATGTGAAACTAAATTAAATGCATTTTAATTTGTGAGCAGTTTGCAGAAAGTAAATGTCCGTCACGTGGGCTTGTGTAAAATACAGAGGGTACAAAAGGACATGAGTTTAGAGAAGTGTGCTTCTTCTGGAAGTTCAAAGCCTCTTGTCAAGGTAGGACCTGGGGTGCTGGAGTGCGCTGGGACCAGAGCCACTGTTGCTTTGGCTTCAAGGAGACGACATGCTGCTGCAGAGCAGCTCCACTGGCAGCCAGATCTCGACAGCAGACGGCCCCGATTAGAGACTCCAGTAAGAGGATTAGGAGCGCCCCAAGCACCTGGGCTTTCTGGAGGCAGGCACACCATCACAAGATGCAAGCGACGAGAGCCAGCCACACACAGTCCCCCCTTCCTTTTGTTGCTGGTCCTCAGAGAGTCACATGGGGGTTAGCAGTCAGCCTGGTGCTCATGCAGCTTTGCAGCCGGTGCTGTGTCAGTAGGGCATGTTCGGTCTCTCCTTCACCGTGACTCAGTATCAGACTGGAAGTGTCTGGAACATGGGCCTCAAGGGGATGTGCGGGACTAGAAGCAACACTCCTCACCTTAAGAGGCTTTCTGTTACTTACTATACATTATGCCACTTACCAAAATTTTTGTTTGCTGGACTGATTATATGCATATCAGTTGTCCGTATGTAGATATGCTTCACCACGGTAAAATAAGTAAGAGAGCAGGGTTCCACTACCCGTACCTCAAATTTGCCGTGGTTGTTCTCCAGGAGCTGATGGCTGTTAGAGAGCATCTGCCAGGCCTTGGCCCGTAGGGACGATGGGATGCCTTTCCTACAACGTATCTTCACCTGGGGTCAATGTCCACGTGCACGCACGCACACACAAAAAAGAGAGTCAGATTTGGAGCACACTCCCAGCAAAATAAACATTATTACATCACACACATATCATACATGCAGACAAACATGCATATACACACATGCGCACGCACACACACCTGATAATTACTACTGGTGTGCTTAAGTGAATACACAAGATCAAGATAAGATGGCTCATTTAGATCTTTGAGCAATGGATACATAACACTCTGTAGAACCTCAAAACAAACACTTCACACAACACACCTTGCACAGGCCTATAAGTCATAGGGAAAAGAGATGGTACCTTTGGGAAGCGTCTCAAAACCCACTTGTCCCAGCTGCGGAACATTTCGAGCCACTTCACTTCCCTCTGCCTCGCCACATCCACCCCTAACTCCCGCTCGCTGGCACACGGGGGAAACAGTTTATTACACCCAACACTCACAGAGTGAAACACGCACATGTACACACTGAGATGTACGTCACTTTGGAGAAAACCGTCTGCTAAATGAATAAATGTACACACACACACACACACACACACACACACACACACACACACACACACACACACGTATTGAACATTCCGCATACATGTCAATGCGTTGGGGAATGGTGCAGTGGTAGCGTATTTTGGCTTAATGGAAATGTTAATGTTATAGCTTAGAGATCGATAAATCGTGAATACACTCGGGGCGGGGGGGACACCCTTTTGCGTGTGGACGCAGGGGCAAAACAGGGTACATGGTGATTCAAAAGATCTGGTCTCAGCACCTTCTGAGTCACTGCAGGAAGTAGGCTGAAACTGGAGTCACATGGACAAACAGAAAGAGACGACTGAGAAGGAAAGGTGAGGAAATGACAAAGAATAAGGATGGACGAGTGGAAAGTGTTTAGCTCCTGCCAGTCCCATTCAGTGTGGCACTATAAACTGTACACCAGCACCCTGCCACAAAGCACTCGCACATTCCCAACTGGACACAACATGATGGGAGAGGAAACACGGGCTTTCGAGAAGGGGCGTGCACAGTTGAACCTGCTCACCTGCCATCTGTGTACTGTGCCCCCCCGAGGAAGCCGTACTTGTCGGTGCGCCTGAACACCATGCCATTGATCTCAGAGTCAGAGCCCACAGAGCTGTCCTCGCCAAGGCCTGACAGGGACTCCAAGGTCCCCGACATGAGGCTGGCAGATTCCAAGTAACTAAGCGTGTCCGGAGCTGGCCGGGGGTGCTGGCTGGGCATAAAGGCAGCAGGGGCTGGTTCCTGGACAATAGGGATGGGGCTCCCAGGAAGCTCCATTCTGGCAGAGACAGGGTGCTCTGCCTTCTTGGGAGTGGCCAGTGCTTTTGCCTGGGGGTCGTGACCCTGTTGCTGCGCTTGTGCTTCAGCGGTAGCTGTACCTGTCACTGGAGCAGTGCTCACTAGAAGTTGCGGGGGGAGAGTCTCAGGGGCACCGGAGACTTGGCCATCGGCACTGGGATTAGGGCCTTGGTTCGCAGTCACATTTGGGGAGAGACTGGGATTGGGATTACTGTTGGGGGAGGGACTTTGTATCTCTGCTTTGACCCCCACAATCTCATGCCCAATCTGGAGATCCACCTGCTGTGCATTAATTACCTCTGCACCCTTACCAGGGTGACAGGCACCCTGTCCAACCAGTGGAGATGTTGGAATACGAGGTCCCGACTCCGATCCAGAAGCACCTTCCCGGTTCAGCTTTATGTGGCCAGGTTTTGGAGGAGTAGGAGGTGGTCCCTTGCCATCCGGTGTGGTCTCTTTTAATCCTCTCAAGGGTCCTACCACAGAGGAGTCCCCATACAGGGCTGACTTGAGTACAGGGGAGTGCTTAGATGACTCTGCAGGGGATTTTGGATGAGGGTGCAGCTCTGAGGGGTTAGGCAGGGTGGGAGAGATGTGGGATTCACCCAGTCCTGGAGGAGAAGGGGTGAGGGCAGTGATCTCAGCCATGGCTGCTTCTTACTGCCACTGCCTGAGAAAGAGAAAAAGGAAGGGCAATCATGTTGTTATTTGTATGATACCATTTTTACAAGTATCTTTTAGCAGACCAAGTAAGACTAACAGTGGAACTCAGTGTTCGGCTTCAGGTGTCGGCCTTAAAATTAAAAGTTTCTGCCCCCAAGCATTGTCACCCACCAGCCTAATAAACAACGTAATACACTGAGAATGTCACAGTGATCACACATCACACCCGGCACTAAATACAAGAACATTGTGCTTTTGAAAACAATTACTTCCTTGTCCACAGAGCATTTCTACAGGTAGTCGTACAATTCACAGGACGAACAGATCAGATTTACAGTGGCGCTGATGTACAATAACCGCAAGCACTTTTCTTTCAAATTATACCTGCAGCCATACTTCCCCGATCAAGGACAAGACCCAGTGAGTAGTTCTGAGCACTATGAATTTCTGGTACATTAGTAAATTCTATGAGTCATGGAGATATATGCTGGCAATGCTGGACGTTGTTCTCCGAGGCTTCATGATGATGGTGGTTGGACTAACATGCATGGGGGATAACATCTTGACCTGTGTATCTTGAATGTATGGAGCAAGAACAAAAAGAGAAATCAAAATGCTGCTCTATACGTAGCCCCACTCTGAGTGGTGCTGTAAGTACAGCGGCATCACCATGTAACAGTAATGCCTGCACAGTTTACATGAGTGTGCTAAACTGAAGCCCATGAGTGAATTAGGAAAGTGCAAAATTCACTCAAATCCAAGACAGACAATCGCATCCAGCTACGGTTATGTGTCATAGTGCATTACGACGGAAGGTGGAATAGTGGTTTTACAATAGGAAGGGGAAGAACCCTTAAGCAAGGTATTTACCCTGAATTGATACGGTGATGATTCCTTGTTGCATAAAACTGGTAAATCATTGCAACACTGCTTGCCTGACATGTACATCACTTTGGACAAAGGCGCATGCTAAAAGAAGGTTAATAAAGATATTCACACTGCATATTCAAATCAGTGGTGCAGTAGGTAGTGCTGGTGTCTCACAGCACCTGGGCTGTGACTGGTTGGGAATTCAGTCTCTGTTCCCAGTGTTTTCATGTTCTCTCCGTGTTATGTCACGTTTACTTTACCTCATTTTAGCAGACACTTTTCTCCAAAGCGACTTCTAGTGAACGCTATGGAGTGTTATCAGCCCACACCTTTTTCACCAGGGTCACTTACACTGTTAGATTACATCACTTACAATGGGTCACTCATCCATACATCAGTGGAAAACACTCTGTGTCACTCACACTATGTGTCACCAATCCACTTGAACAGCATGTCTTTGGACTGTGGGAGGAAACCCACGCAGACACAGGGAGAACATGCCAACTGCACACAGATTGAGTGGGGAACAAACCCACGTCCTCTCGCACCACCCAGGCGTTACTCACCGTTCAAGATATGCATAGATGTGTGCTTCAGGTGAAATGGTGACTCTAAACTGCAGTGTGTGTCTGTTACATAGCTCTGGTGTATAGGTGGGTGGTGATGATGGAAACAAGTTTATTGCAGTGTATTTAGCACTGAAAATCACCTTGGAGAGAGATGCCAGCTGTACACTATACAGTAATCACTATGTCACTCTGAAAAGTACAGTATGTACAGTAAAAGTGAATGCTAATTGAATAAATGAATCATCCCAACAATACAAAGTACAGTACAGCTGCATGGCTCATACAGCTGATGCAGTTCTGAAAAGATTATGAAACTTACATTAATCCTGTGGAATGTGACATGTACCGCACTGTTTCCAATCTGTACAGCATAAAAAAAGAAAGTGCTGCTAATAGAACGTCGTGACCTTTTTTGAAGATATTCCACCACAAAGTCCTTTGCTGTCGCCTCTTACTTCCCTACATTATAAATAGATCCAGTGGTTTGGCCATGGAGGGAGAGGAAGTTCTCACACTGATGTTCTCTGTAGGACAAACAAACAAACACAAACACACACACACACACACACACACACACACACACACACACACACACACACACACACGGCAGCATGCTGTCACCATTCAGTCTACTGTATTTACCTTGCCTGAAAACACGACGTGTCCGACAACGATACACACTTTACTGCAGTAAAAAAGCACTTCACACAGTTTACTTGCCGGTACATATTGGTGTATAAACTTTATAAAGGAAGTGTCGAACTAGAGTGCAGAAGTCCAGCACTTTTGTAGGCCAAACTTGTGAATACAATGAATGAACTATTTCAAGAGCATTCCACAATTCACACTAAAGGGTGTAAACATGGCCTGTACGGAAGTACATGAACATGTACCATGTTTGACACATGATGATTCGGGGACGGAGCTCCACCCCGGACTCGGCTCGCATCCACGGGCCGAATGGAGCAAAAAAAAAAAAAAAAAACACTTTAACAATGACACAAAAATGCAGCGCTAAAGTAATACATTTACTCAAGTGCCTACACCCTTTTATGTTTTTATTATATATACATTTATTCGCTCCAGCTGCTATGTGTGCACTTCAGACTCTCGACGTGCACAAACCATTTTGCTGTTAATAGTTTACACGACGTGTTCACACATTGCTTTTTCTTCAAACATGACTGATTCAAACATGATTATGATTCCCACTTTACGTTCACTCGTTTTTTTGTCATTTTTTTCCTCTACACTCTGTCTGTTTAACACTCTTTTGTTTTATCATTGATGCGCGAGAACGAGCCTCCGCCGCCTCACACCCCTCATGCGTGGAAACGGACTCGGCTAAGTGCTCAAGTCTCATAATAACACGACAATGACACGCTTGTACTGTACGAAAACCGAACAGCGAGGAGATCCTCGGTGGCGGCGCAGGTACCGCTCATGCGCGCGCGGAGCCTGGCGGAGGCGCGCCGCTAACAATAGCCACCCGGCGAGCGCGCGAGCCGCCCTGCGCATTGACCAAGAGGCGGTTGTGAGAGGACGCTTCATTTCCACGCCTGCCTTCATGGCGCAGCGTGACAGATCGCCGAGATCGCGAAGGTTTCACATCCTCCTGTCGCAGCCCTCGCACGACTTCCCAGTTCAGTTCAGCACATGATCTTTACAACCCGCCGTGCATCTGGTCGTGTGTCCCATCCCCACACACCCAGTCCGCCTAGGCCTCGGGCCGAAGCCTCGAACTTTCCTGCTACCCAGCCGGCCCTACTCACCTACAGCCGCAGTGTCCAGCGTGCTGCTTCCGCCCGGGCGCCCAAGGCCCCCCACGATCTCTCCCACAGCTGCAGTATTTGATGTCTCTGCCGGGGGTGGACTCAAGAGCAGACGATCGAGAAGATAACGGATACAGGGAGTAGAGAGAGAGCAAGGCGGAAAAGCGATGCCCCAACGAGCTGATTACCGGCCCGGAACAGGCATCGTACAGTCGTGCTCCATCATGTTAGATTCCTTCCGAGATTCCGCGGAACTTATTAATGTTTTAACTCGGCACCTTTGATTTCTCTTCTTGTTGCCGTTTTTCTCGGATATGTCCACTTCTCTTGTCTCTCGTCTCTGTGCGGTTGATAAATTCATAAACTCCCCGTCTACATTTCCTCATGTAA
Organism: Scleropages formosus; assembly: GCF_900964775.1. Taxonomy (NCBI): domain Eukaryota; kingdom Metazoa; phylum Chordata; class Actinopteri; order Osteoglossiformes; family Osteoglossidae; genus Scleropages; species Scleropages formosus. Next base: position 35,150,786 of record NC_041808.1, on the reverse strand, counting down.
CTGACAGCGACGTGCGCGCTCCCGCACCTGCCGCTACGAATCTCGAGCTGTTCAGCGTCGGGAGCGCGCCGCGACGTCCCTCCCACCGGAAAGTGTACAAGGTGTAGACGGAAAATGACAATTCATTGCACTTCAGGGGCTTCCGTATAAAATACATGAATCAGTATTTTTTTAAAATTTTTCTTATGATTATTTTATTATTACTAACGTCTACGGAATCAACGGGGCGTCACACCGTATTTATCTTTATTTCCGTTTTCCTATTTAAGTCTATCCAACAAATGCCTAACATGTATGCAATTTTTCCATAACAACAAACTTGAAGTACACAGGGATAAGATGAAGGCACTGACTGAGGCTGATAGTATCGGGCTTTGAGCTGCTACCTGTAGCCCTAAAAGTCATAGGTTCGAATCCCCACCCAGGTGTAGTGACCCTCGAGCAATGTACTTCCCCTAAATTGCCAATTGGTCCAGTAAAACTACCCAGTTGTATGAATTAGTAAATAACTGTTGGTACATTAACAGTGTGAGTCGCTTTCTTTGGCGAAAAAAAGGGGTTCGCTTCACGAATGACTGTAAATGTGAGACACTGATGCGAAACGGATGCTTCCCGTGCGCGTGCCGCACCAGTCGATGACCAGGCGTCTCGTGCAGGGGGCGCGCGCGGCTCAAGCGTCCAGCCGCAGCTTGCGAGTACCGAAGTTAGTTCTGCTATAATACACACAAACACACATTTTCTGAACCGCTTGTCCCATAGTCATTTAGTCCTAGGGTGAGTTTTCATTTGAAAACGTACGAATGTTAGTACTGTATGTTGTAATGAGCCTGATTGCACGTTCACCGCACTTTAATACATCCTGTTTTATGCAATATAATAATTACACTTACTTAGTCGTACTGTTATCTTAATAATTTGTGTGCATTTGCTCCAAAGTATTTTATTTATTATTGCATTTAGCAATGTTGCCCAGCTGAAATGTGGTGCTGCTCTCTGGAAGTATTAATTTTATGTTTATGAAATGGAAACTGATCATGTTGTCCTATTTGCCTCCGTCTTAAACAAGATTGTTTTATTCTCTGACTCTGTGTCTTTTTCTTAAAGACAGATAATCCCAGTTCCAAAGTAACTGGTTTAATGAACTTCGAACACTGCACTTACACTCACGTTGCGTGGGCTAGCTAGTAGCTTTCTCCCACCCGGTGCTCAGTCAGTAAGTGGCACCTGCTGCAACACCAGCATGGCATATGATAACAATACAATAGCTCCTATTGTTACAAACGAAAGCGAGTGGTCCTGGAGAGCATCAGTGTTCATCAATGGCGGACTGAAATCGATATCAATCTGAACAGCTCTATGCGTGTCCGTGTGTGTCTGCCGGCCGAGACTGTACCGTGCTCTACTGTACCGCGACCAGCGCTAAAACAGGAACTAGTTTTACAGGAAGTGCACCCGACCCCCCACCTCCCCCCCAACATCTGCCTACTTCCGGTGCTGTGTCTACCTCGTGTCATACAGTACTGCAGAAATAAAAATTAAGGCACACAGCTTTGGCACAGCCGTCCATTTACCAACATCCTGCTTAAAAGGGCGTGTAAACAAGTGTTTCAATTAAAAAGACGAAAAGCGTGCTATGTCACCATTGACGTGCACAGTTGAGCTAACTGAGCCGTTGTCATTAAGTACGGTATCCCGGAATCCCTGCGTACAAGGCTAGGCAGGGTACAAGCCTAGGTGGGATTCTGCTCCATCACAGCTTTGCTGGACACTCCCAAACACAGCTTCTTCACGTTCAGTTGACCTGGAGGGTAGACATGAGAAACACCAGAATGCAAAAACCCCGTTCGTGTGAGCGAAGAAGTGCAACATTGTGCAAAACCAAGGCCTTGCTGTCCTTTACTCGCTTTTGACACATTAATTTCACTTGAGCACTTCTAGATTAATCAAAGATGTGTTTAACCCAAGGGGGCGCGGTGGCGCAGTGGGTTGGACCGGATCCTGCTCTCTGGTCGGTCTGGGGCTCGAGTCTCGCTTGGGCTGCCTTGTGACGGACTGGCGTCCCGTCCTGGGTGTGTCCCCTCCTCCTCCAGCCTTACGCACTGTGTTGCTGGGTTAGGCTCCGGCTCCCCATTACCCCATATGGGACAAGCGGTTCAGATGGTGTGTGTGTGTGTGTGTGTGTGTGTGTAACCCATGAAGGACAGCATGTCCCACAGGTCGTCCATGCTGATGATGCCATCTCTGTTCTGATCAATAATTGTGAAAGCCTGGAGATGGGAGGGTTCATCATTCAGTCCACAGGAATTACAGTGCAGCACATATGATCATTTCAGTTGCCTGACCCTCAAGCTTTTTGTTGCTTAAATGCTGAGAAGTCCTGGATGTTACTGATGGATGACAATTCCATCTGAATAAAAAGTCTGCATAATGGCATTTTTCTGAATTCATTATAGAAGTCGGGTGATGAATAAAAGACTATCCTGAAAGTGAGGAGTGCTTTGAGGTCCGTGGAGAACTCGTGTAAATCAGCACACATGTTGAGTGCTTGAAGCACATGTAGAAACATCTGCCACCATGGGTTCACCTTCCATCTCAAAGCCGTGAAACGCAAGATGACAACTCTATGATTTAAAAGCTAGCTGGTGTCCCCGACCCCCCTCCATACATACATTTTAAAAATGGTCCAAGTGCCGAGTCTGACATTCCCTCAAAAGTACTTCAGAAGCAAATATTACATATTTTCTCCCAGGAACCAGCCCCTATCTCATGTACATACACACACAAAAAACCAAAGGCAGTTTAGAGTGGCAAATTCACCCAAAACCCATTGTCTTTGTACTATGGAAGGAAACCCGGCAAAAACAGAGAGATAGAGCCAGACATAAATCAAATATCTTCTGACGAAACACACTGCATTGCTACAGTCCATATCTGAATTTCTTAATCATCTCTATTTTCTATTTCATTGTGTGTTGAGGTGGATGGAAAAAAAGACATTTAAGCGCAAAGCACTGTTGAGAAGCCAGAGTGTGTAAAATCCTGAAACAGATGAAAATGGACAGTTCCGTTTGACTATTTATAAAGCTCTCTAGGATCAAAGAGTTTGGGTGGGAGACCTTACATAAATATTTAAGTGGTGTGAGTAACACTGTGATGGAGTCAACAAGTGACTACTTGATTGAAACTAAAGACAACAAAAGTCTAAGAGAACAAAGAACTGGTCGTTCTGTTTAGCCGAAGCCCCATTGACTGGGATAAAGTTCATTTCTGCCTGTACGGTGACTTTCTCAGCTACAGGCCATGATGGCAATCTGCTTCCTCCTGTGATTTGCACAAAATATACCTTGTCTTGTAGGTGTTGCTTTGAGAAGAAAATAAATATTCTGAGGGACACCTGAATTTGTTTAAGAGGACATAAAAATCAAGTGCACAAATATGTACAAACATGACATTGCCTTTCTTAACATGTTCTGTCGCAAACAGGGAGAAACAAATCAATTAAAAAAACATTTTGAAACCTGAAAACAACATATTTCCTCTACTGCGATAATGTTTAATAATGTTTACATTAAAACTAATGACTTTCTGGCACACTCCATCCTGCAGTGGTGTGAAAACTTATCAGGTATGGGGGAATAAAAAATATTACTCAATATCATGTAAAAATATTACAAAAATATTATAATTAATGTGACTAATACAACACCCAGATAAATTATGTGCATAAGTGAAGCATGTGTCTTGTGATCTCTCATGTTATTGCTCATGTTCTCACTATTCTCTTGTACAATCATAAAGCTATTCATTGTGTTTGTCCTCGTGCAGCTCGGGCAAAACAAACAGGCGGAGACAAGACGTGTCAACACAAGGGTGTGTACTGTCTGCGTACCACGCTTGTGGTTTGTGTGCTGTGGGTCTCCAGGAAAGTAGAATGTGTTAATATAAAAACTAAAAGGAAGCATTAAAATAACGTTCTTAAAGTCAGACATTCATAAATTTAAGTACAACATTCAAGCTGGACATTTCAGAAGAAGCCAAGAGGGGTGCAATGGCACAGCAGGTTTGGCCTGTGCCTGCTTTCTGGTGGGTTTAGGGTTCAAGTCCTGCTTGGGGTGCCTTGTGATGGACTGGTGTCCTGTCCTGGGTGTGTTCCTTTCCTCCCAGCCCTGTGCCCTGTGTTGCTGGGTTAGGTTCCAGCTTATTGTGACACTGCCTGGGGTGTGTGTGTGTGTGTGTGTGTGTGTGTGTGTGTGTGTGCGCACACATGCACATTTCAGAGTGAGTCTGAATGAAATGAGTCTTGAGATTCAGTGGACACAATATAATTCCCTTCCACATATCCAGGGTCACAGTATACTGTGTTCTTGTGTAAGATGGAGCAGGGAACACATGTCTTGTACACACACCCCTCATAATGCAACTTGATCACTGTCTCTGAATTCATAAGAGTATTTGATGTTTGTCTAAATGTTGTAGAAATGTCAGTTGTTTTGGGTTCACAAATTTCTGGCCATTTTGGTAATATTGGGTAAAGTGAGGGGGGGGGGGGGGGGGGTGGACTGGGTCCTGCTCTCCGGTGGGTCTGGGGTTCGAGTCCCACTTGAGGTGCTTTGCAACAGACGCGTCCTGTCCTGGGTGTGTCCCCTCCCCCTCCAGCCTTGTGCCCTGAGCTGCCAGGTTAGGCTCTGGTTCCCCGCGACCCTGTATGGGACAAGCGGTTCAGACAGTGTTTGTGTGTGGGTGGGTAAAGTGATTAAAAGTAGCAGATTTAATTTAATTTTTATCAAAAAGGACTGCATCTATTTAGTCACTTTGCACTTTCTGTGGAAATATTGCCATGATGCTGTGCTTTTCAACTGTCCATAAACTCCCTTTTAATGCAGTAGTTTTTAGACACAAATTATTCACTTAAGAATCGTCTTGATGAATAAGGATGCTGGTGTCATATGACAGGCTGACATGGTGGCACAGAGAGTAGCACTGCTGTCTCACAGTGCCAGGGTGGTGTGAGAGGACATGGGTTTGATCTCTGCTCAGTCTGTGTGGAGTTTGCATGGTCTCTGCGTGTGTTTCCTCTGGGTGCTCCGGTTTCCTCCCACAGTCCAAAGACATGCTGTTTAGGTTCACCCATAGTGTGTGAGTGACAGAGAGCGTGTGTTCCACTTGTGTATGGATGAGTGACCCATTGAAAGTAATGTATCTAGCGGTGTAAGTCACCTTGATGAATAATGTGTGTGGGCTGATAATACTACATAGAGCTCATTGGAAGTAACTTTGGAGAAAAGTGTCTGCTAAATAAAAAATTTAAATCAGATGTTCACCACTGTGTGTGAATTTTATACAGCATCTGCTATTCATATTTGCTTACATTTATTCAATGCTTTTCTCCAAAGCACCTTATAATTCAATAAATCAATTAAAGTGTACCCTAATAATAAATTCTACATAACCAAAGACATTAAATGTACAATGAATCAGAGGAAAATAGCCTTTAAAAATAAGGATAAATTGGAGCTGCAAAAGAGGGACAAGGAGGTGAGAGAAAAAATCAGGAAGGCAAAGGCTATTTATAAGAGATATCTAGAAGAGTCTTTTAAGGCTAATAATCCCAGAAAAATGTGGGAGACCATGAAAAGAAAAGCATGGCGGGTATGCCCAGTAAACAACAGAAGTTATTGGTAACAAACGATGAGGTGGCCTTTGCTGTAGAGTTGAATACTCTTTTTTTTACCTGGTTTGAGACCTCTGGGACTGTAGAGAGCTGCAGTGATGTGCTGAGATCGGTACTTAAGGCCTGATGATAGAGTGGAAATTTCAGTAGGACAGGTGGCCAACGCATTAAGACATATTAATGCACGTATGTCCACCGGCCCCGACAACATCAGTGCTTTTGTTTTGAAGAACTACGGTGAGGGGCTCACGCCTGTGTGGCAGCCCATTTTCCAGCAATCGCTGGATACATATACGGTCCCCACAGCCTGGAAAACTTCCTACATAATCCCACTTCCTAAGAAAACATGTCCCAAAGAGTGTAATGATTATCGACCTGTAGCACTTATCTCTGTATTAATGAAATCTTTGGAAAAAATCATCTCCCATTTGCTCTTTCAGTCTGTTCAGGATAACTTAGATCCCTACCAGTTTGCTTATAAGCGTGAGCGCAGCACTGAAGATGCAGTAGCTACTCTTATGCATTTTGTTTTAAAGCACCTGGATACATCAAAAAGCAAACCTTATGCTAGAGTATTGTTTATTGACTTTTCTTCGGCATTTAATACAATCAAACCAGACTTGTTGCTTTCCAAAATGTATCAGTTGGAGATAAATTCATGTCTCATTCATTGGTACAGTTCTTTCCTCACTAACAGACAACAGTTGGTTAAAATTAATAACACATATTCCCCTCTGCTTATAACAAGTACTGGCGCTCCTCAAGGTTGTGTCAGGTCACCATTGTTATTCACTATTTACACGAATGATTGCATCATTAGTACGCCTAATCATTATCTCATTAAATTTTCTGATGACACAGCACTGGTAGCATTGATGACTGAGGGGAAGAAGCCAGACTCCTATTTTGATAGTGTGAACACAGTGGTCCAATGGTGTAATCAGAACACCCTCATTTTAAATCCCACCCCACACACACACACACACACACACACACACACACACACACACACACACTGTCTGAACTGCTTGTCCCATACAGGGTTGCGGGGAGCCAGAGCCTAACCTGGCAACACAAGGCATAAGGCTGGAGGGGGAGGGAACACACCCAGGACGGGACGCCAGTCCGTCACAAGGCACCCCAAGCGGGACTCGAACCCCAGACCCACCGGAGAGCAGGACCTGGTCCAACCCACTGCGTCACCGTGCTCCCCTAAAGCTCACTAAAACAGAGGAAATTATTTTTGGATCCACACAGCTCACACCAGCCCCAGTCATCATTTACAATAAATCTATAAAGTAGTCCTCATCCTTCAAATACTGTATTTGGGAGTGTATGTGGATAATGCTTTGTCTTGGTCATATCATGTGGATCACATATGTAATAAGATCCAACAGATAATCTACTTTCTGAGAAGACTTAGATGTTTTGGAGTCAGTAGGGAGATTCTTTATTTATTCTTTTGCTCCACAATTCGTAGCACTCTGCTGTATTTGGAGGCTCGGTTTGGTTCTGTGGCCTCTCGGTTCAGCTGAAAAGCAGAATTTTAAGACTGCTGAATATCTGTTCAAAGATGGTGGGTCATTGCGTGGAAAATTCTTTCCTAGACAGTTGCATCAAGCACACCTTTAGACTGGCGGAAAAGATCAGTTCAGATCATTCTCATGTTTTACATGAGGAGTTCCAGCTTCAGCCCTCTGGGAGGTGCTTTAGGGTGCCAGATTACAAGAGGAATAAGTACAAACACTCCTTTATTCCTCGCTCCATCACACTACTGAACCAACAGGGCAGGTTAAGGAGGTGACTCTACTTCTTCTTCATGCACACATACATACATACACACAGGTACACATACATCCCATGGACTGTTTATATACGGACTGATGTACCTGCACTAAAAATGCAAATGTAGATTTATCCATGCTGTTTTTGAGGATTTGTATTTGATTTATGTAATGGTTTTTTACTCCTTTTGGGATTATGACAAGTTATGTTTTACTTGTGTTTTTGTGATGTAATAAGGTGGATGGCTGGGGGTGTGGTGGCGCAGTGGGTTGGACCACAGTCCTGCTCTCCGGTGGGTCTGGGGTTCAAGTCCCGCTTGGGGTGCCTTGCGACGGACTGGCGTCCCGTCCTGGGTGTGTCCCCTCCCCCTCCAGCCTTACGCCCTGTGTTACCAGGTTGGCTCTGGTTCTCCGCGACCCCATATGGGACGAGCAGTTCTGAAAATGTGTGTGTAAGGTGGATGGATTGCTGAGCTGGAGAAGCAAGACAAATTTCTGTGTAAACAGACAATAAAGTGTTATCTTATCTTATAATTTTCAGATATTTATTTATCCATTTGGGGCCATTTTTACTGCAGCAATTTAGGGTAAGTACCTTGATTAAGGGTGCTACAGCTGGATGTGATTCAAACCTATGATCTTTGGGGACAAAGGCAGCAGCTGTACCCAGTACGTCATCAGCTGTCCCTGTAATCACACACACACACACACACACACACACACACACACACACACACATCTTGGGGTCCTGTCAAACTGGAGCCTAACTTGGCAACACAGGCCGCAAGGCTGAAGGGGGAGGGGACACACCCAGGACGAGATGCCAGGCCACAGCAAGACACCCCAATCAGGGCTCGAAACCCAAACCCACCACAGAGCAGGTCCCCTGTAATTACTGTTTACTATACATAGACCTCAATCCAAAAAGCCTTTTCATCACTTGCTAGCAGACAGAGTATTTTGACATGTAGTTCCTTACTCAAGAGTACCGTATCATGGGAAGAATTTAAATCAGCAAGAAGGGCTACTACTGCGCTACCTACTTTGAATGAACATACGTACAAAATGTCACAAATTACAGTGTCAGAATAGAGTTTCATTGCACTGCATTTATTCATGTGTGGAAAAGTTTTCTTTCAATAGTATCATGGAAATTTTGGACTTAATAAAGACTTTTGAGAACTAAGATAAGATAAGACGAAACTTTATTCATCCCGAAGGAAATTCTTGTGCCAGAGATTGCTCAAACAGATTAACCACAACAATTAAATATAGAAGTAAAAGTAAAAAAAGTACACAAAGTAAGAAAGCAAAGTGAAAGGTAGAAAGTGACACAACACATGATATTACACCTTATATTACATTATTATATTAAAATTTAAAAACAATTTAAAACAATTGCACATGATATTAAATGGTTATATTGCTAGTAATGTTGAAAGAAGTAATAATATTGCACATAGCAATTGTACAATTATACTCAATGTCTCGATGTTACCACTTTACTCCCTACAGAAGGGGGAAGAGTTATACAAATTGATGGCCACTGGTATAAAAGACCTCCTATGGCGTTCTGTGGCGCTGTGCTTCCAACGTGGCATGCAGGGGATGAGAGGCATTATCCATAATACTGAGTAGTTTCCTCAGCATCCTCCTCTCTAACACCTCCACCAAAGACTTCAATTCCACCCCCAAGACAGAGCCAGTTTTCCTGATGAGCTTACTGAGTCTATTGGCATCAGCTGCCTTCATTCTGCTGCCCCAGCATACTATAGTGTAAAAGATAACACTGGCCACCGCTGAGTGATAGAACATCTGCAGCATGGTTCTGCAGACATTGAAAGATCGAAGTTTCTTGCAAAAGTACAAGCGGCTTAAACCTCTCTTGTACAAAACCTCAGTGTTTTTAGTCCAGTCCGTCTTATTATCTATGTGAACACCCAGATACCTGTAGTCCTCAACAATGTCCACCTCTGTTCCCCGGATGCTAACAGGATTCGGACAGGTCTTTTGCCTCCTAAAATCTACCACCAACTCCTTGGTCTTTGTTATGTTGAGTTGCAGGTGATTTAATTTGCACCACTCCATAAAACTGTCCACCACACTCCTATACTCAGCTTCCTGTCCCCTACTAATAAAACCAATAATGGCAGAGTCATCAGAAAACTTCTGCAGATGGCAGGACTGTGAGTATTACTATTATTATTATTATTATTTTTATTTTTTATAGAGCGCTCTTCTCACGTAGTGACACAGAGCGCTTTAACACAGGCATACAGCAAGAAAAATTCATACAAACAAGACAGTCAACTAATGGCTACCATAATGAAAAACTTATTATAGAGCTACAAGCATACCTACTGGCCACTGGGGAAAGGAACAAAAACTCCCAACTGAAGGTTGAGGGAGAAAAAAAACCTCTGGGGGTCCATGGACCAGTGGTTGCCCATCCCTCCTGGGCATTCTAGAAAGTAGCAATTTGTAAGCCAGCGTTTAACAAGTAATTATAATGTTGGTAAATGGCATCTTGGATCCTCAGCTCAGCATGGAACATCTCGAGTAGTATCTAAAATCTGATGTATAGAGTGTGAACAGAAAGGGAGACAGGACCGTCCCCTGAGGTACCTCCGCATTGCTCACTATTGTATTTGACACATAGCTCCGCAGCCGCACATACTGTGGCCGACCTGTGAGGTAGCTGGTAATCCAGGCCACTAGTGGAGCATCCACCTGCATGTCCAGCAGCTTAGTCCTGAGCAGGGCAGGTCGTATGGTCATATGGTGTTAAAAGCACTTGAGAAGTCAAAAACATGACTCTCACATAACTACCTGCCTCATCCAGGTAAGTGTAAGCCCTGTCCAGCAGAAGAAGAATGGCGTCTTCCACTCCAATGCGAGGCTGGTAAGCGAACTGCAAAGGGTCAAGTGACGGCTCCACTAGTGAACGGAGGTGCTTCAGGACTAGCCTCTCTAGTGACTTCATAGCATATGATGTCAAGGCCACCGGTCTGTAGTCACTGAAAGTATTTGGATGTTTTTTCTTGGAGACAAGGACCAGGCATGATGTCTTCCACAAAACAGGGACAGTCATCAGTCTCAGATTCAGGCTAAAGATGTGCTGAAAAACCCCACACAACTGACTAACACATCCTCTGAGCACTCTGGGACTGAGACTATCAGGCCCTGCAGCCTTGCCTGGGCATAGTCTGCTGAACTCTCTTCTGACATCTTCCTCGGTTATGGTAAGAACTGGCCCCGGAGAGCTGTTAAAAAGTCCTGATGAGGGAGGGAAGCCAGGCTGAGGTGCGCAGACAGAAGCCAGCAGAGTCGTTGAGGAGAGATGATGGGGCGAGGGTACAGAAGGAGGGGAGTCAGGGACGGGGTGTTGAGGTAAATGGTGGTGAGAGGAAGTCAAGGGGGGGAAAACTATGGAGAAGCTAAGTGGAGGATGAGAAGAAGCCAACTCATCAAACCTGTTAAAATACAGGTTCAACTCATTGGCATCATCCAAGTCTTCATCCCTCCCCTGATCATTTTTCTTCCCATGGCTGGTAATTGCTCTCATGCCACTCCACACCTCCCTGCTGTTCTTCTGCTGAAGTTTCCTCTCAAGCTTCCTCCTGTAAACCTCCTTCCCCTCTTTGATCTTTTCCCTCAGCTCTATCCGTGCTTTCCTCATCTCCTCCTTGTCTCCAAGGGGTGAGTGGGTGGGTGTGGTGACGCAGCAGGTTTGGCCTGTGCCTGCTCTCTGATGGGTCTGGGGTTAAAGTCCTGCATGGGGTGCCATGCGATGGCCTGGTGTCTCATCCTGGGTGTGTCCCCGTGCCCCGTGCTGCTAGGCTCCGGCTTGCTGCGACCCTGCCTGGGACAAGTGGCTTCAGTTAATGTGTGTGTGTGTGTGTGTGTGCGTGTGACAACTAAGTGCTATACAGAATGCTGCTGCCCGAGTTATGTTTCACTTGCTAAAGTGTTCCCATGTATCTCCTCTACTCATTTCTCTGCAGTGGTTTCTTATAGTTGCTTGGATAAAATTTAAGACCCTGATTATGGCCTACAAATGCATCAGTATAACTGCTCTCAGATATCTAGAAGACTTGATCATTCATTACACCCCAACCAGACCACTACGCTCTTCCACATCTGCTCACTTGGTGGTCCCATGCACAAAAAGTAAAGCACAGAGGTTCTCGGTCCTGGCTCCGTTGTGGTGGAACAACCGTCCCCTCTCACTTAGAACTGCTGAATCTCTGTCCACATTTAAAAAGGGTCTGAAAACTCACTTCTTCCAGACACACTTCGCCCATTGTCTATTAAGCTCGTGTTAATGTATAAATATTTATGCTCAGTAACTTTGTGATCAAAACTATTGAATAACTAGAACACTTTTATGCAGCTACTTGTGTGATGAACATTGGTTCATATGGTGGAAAGAAACTATATTTAAGAATCATGCATCTGCATCTAAATGTCTCTTCCTGCTAATGTAATGCACAAATTGTATTTTCTGTGAGATGTAAGTTGCTTTGAAGAAAAGTCTTTGCTAAATGAAGGGGGGGGGGGCGGTGGCGCGGTGGCGCAGTGGCGCAGTGGGTTGGACCGGGTCCTGCTCTCCAGTGGGTCTAGGGTTCAAGTCCCACTTGGGGTGCCTTGTGATGGACTGGCGTCCCGTCCTGGGTGTGTCCCCTCCCCCTCCGGCACTACGCCCTGTGCTACCGGGTAGGCTCCGGTTCCCTGCGACCCCATATGGGACAAGTGGCTCAGAAAGTGTGTGTGTGTGTGTGTCTGCTAAATGAATACATGTAAATGTAAGGGCATAAGCTTATTTTCTTTTTATATTTCAAACACAGGAGGTGCAGTGGCGCAGTGGGTTGGACCACAGTTCTGCTCTTCGGTGGGTCTGGGGTTCGAGTCCCGCATGGGGTGCCTTGCGACGGACTGGCATCCCGTCCTGGGTGTGTCCCCTCCCCCTCCGGCCTTACACCCTGTGTTGCCAGGTTAGGCTCCAGTTCCCTGCGACCCTGTATGGGACAAGCGGTTCCGAAAATGGATGGATGGATGGATTTCAAACACATGTACAGGTGTGATCATGTCAGCAAAAACACAGTCAGTGTATGTGTAGCTTTCAAAAAGCACCTGTATACAGTATTCCAATATTCCAAGTACTCATCCCCCCTGAAGCTCATCTAATATGCTCAAGGTATGGGGTCTAGGAATATTTTTACAGGGGTGGCATGGTGGCACAGTGAGTAGCGCTGCTGTCTCACAGCACCTGGGTGGTGTGAGAGAACATGGGTTTGATCCCCGCTCAGTCTGTGTGGAGCTTGCATGTTCTCTCTGTGTCTGCGTGGGTTTCCTCTGGGTGCTCTGATTTCCTCCCACAGTCCAAAGACATGCTGCTCAAGTTCCCCCATAGTGTGCGAGTGTCACAGAGTGAGTGCATTTCACTGATGCACGGATGAGTAAGTAGCGTATCTAGCAATGTAGTCACCTTGGTGAATAAGGTGTGTGGGTAGTAACGCTACATAGTATCTGGTGCAAGTTGCTTTGGACAAAAGTGTCTGCTAAATGAATAAATGTAAATGTACATTTAATGCCATGAAACTTACAAGCAGGGGAATGCCAGGAATTGTGAGCCCACTTAAAGAATACTGACATTTTCAAATAGACTAAATATCTCAGTCAAAGAGTCACGGAGGAGACAGTGATTTATGGGAGATCTCCAGAACTTCAGGAAGACTTTGACTGTGTGGTCCTGTCCAGGTGTGGACCCTTGGAGTTGTCACCACCACTCACCCCATTTGCGATGGCCCTGGGTACAAGTTCCAGATTTCTAAAGCTTCTCAACTTTTAAATCAACCTTCTTCTTTATATACTTTAAACATCTGTCTGTGTGAAGGAAGGGCAAGAACTCTTGCAACCAAGAAAGCAAAACATTTTATTAACACAAGGGAGGTTTGGCCAAATCTCTACACAGAATATTACCAGCAATAGGAAGTCACAAAGTTCTTTGAGGTATCCCACCATGAAAACGACAGATATTTATGTCCAGAGAGGTCCACATCCACCTCATGATACAATCAGGGGTGGTGTGCCAGGTGGTCTATCATAAATTCCTAACACTCATGAAAGATTAGACCCTAGAGGATATGGTAGGAACCCAAACAAAACACGCGGAGCAGTGATTTACGACTGACTGCGGAGCTCATCCCTGGTGTGTCTTGGCACCGCCACCCACAAAGATGAGCATGACAGAGGACCAATTAGACAAAACAAGTAAGGATTCTTCTAAGGGGAATGTTTTGTTAAGCAGACCAGGGTTTCACCTTAGCTGAACTTTCCAGAGCCTTCCACATCTGCTTTCCGCAATTGTACAATGTCAGACAATAACACATACTTTTTGGATTTTTTTTTCCTTATTCCATCTCCTGCTCCAAAAAATTCATTTAAAATTTAAGCTGCATCTTTAGATCCCTGTATTGTTCAACTTTCTATATTGTCTGTCTTGGTCTGATTAGATTGTCATGTGCTGTGAGCAGTTTGGCAGACCAGCCCAGGGCAGGAGGTGGGCTCTGCCTGATGGACAGCTCTCACTGGCTCACCTCTGCCCTAATGAGGACTTTTTCAGCAACTAGTCCAAGGACTTGAGGACTGATCATTTTGGGTAGGAGTGGCACAGGGGTCTGAACTTGAGCTTCTGTGGGTCTTGGTTTCTGTTGAGTTAGTTTGGTTGCTTTTATGGTTTTTCCTACTGCAGGGACTGTGTTTCCATTGTGGTTAGTTCTTTTTCCGAAATAAAACTCTCCTTGTTGGATGAACCTGCTGTCTAGTACCTAATGTCCTGCCCACGTGGTTGTCTCCGGCCGACAACTGGCCACAATACATTTTCCACATTTCAGTCGACTGAGCCCTGACTTGAGAAATCTGAAGACATCCCTGATGAAGGGGAAAATGTTACCGTGTACAGCTCGTGCTCTGCCTACATTATGTTTAAGTTACTCATCCTAACATGTAAATATTGACTGTGTTGTTATGGAGAACCTCACTCAGTTTGTATTACATAATGGGACTCCCTTTTGGACCGTCACCAAGGGAACTCCTAGTTCCCAGTCTTCTCATTTCAGACTTTCCCACTTTCATTTCTCCTTTCCTTCTTTTCAGTTTAAATGTTGACCCTGATTGTTGTTTGTTGCCCAGTAATTGTTTAAGTGGATGTGAATTCACTGTTGAAATCCATTCTGTGTACAAACACATAGAGTGCTTAATGTTGATTAAGCACTCTAAGATTAATGTTGCTATCCATTTTGGAGAAAAGCAGTAACCAAATAAGTAAATGCAGAAGAATATTGTACTGGGGCATTCATGGTAAGCACCTTTCTCAGGAAAGCTGCATTCAAACCAGGACCACAATCCTAGTGGCTATGCCACCTACTGTCACCTGTTCATTTAAAATTACTGAAAAATATCTAATTTCCCTCAGACTTTCAATTAATCCTGATGGTTGACTGATTCATCTCATAAGTGTGAGCAATATCCTCCAGCTTCTGGACATTCAAGCTTACGAATTATCTGCACAGTTAAAATGATAATCATACAAACATCCTTTGATTTACTTACAGATTAGATTGTGTAAAAGTCTCAGGTAAAGTTGTAATATACAAATACCCACTTCAAACTACATAAAAATTACAACTAACTGAAAATAAAAAAAATGCCATGTTCTTAAACTTGTTGACCAATTGATGCGATAAACACATGCAAATGTAGCTCTGTCCTTACTGATCACTGGAGACACTCAAGAGCACCCACCACAGAAGAGCAGTAAATGCTAAAAATAAGGTATCTTCAAAAAATTCACCACTGGACTTTTATCACATACGGATTATACCTTGTTAGCCTGTCCATCTGAGGGTACAAATATGTTAGATATACTGGAACAGTAAATTTATTGAACCAGATTAGTTTTTTCTTAGTTATAACTTGATACTCAAACATAATTTGATCCAAAGTAAGCTAAGACTTGCAGTTTTTGTGAACTGATTGCTTCTTCAATTTACTCAAGTTCATATTCTGAAAATTTGAAGTATTATTTGAGCAACATATTGTACTATAGCTATATTCAAATGTTGGAATACCAGAGTTTGTGTCTGGCATTCCAACTTTTTTGAATCATAAAATGGGTAGAAAAGATCCCTTTTGTATGTTTCTGTGTTTTCCAGAGAAACCCTGTAAACAATTAGGAAGGAATCACACTGCTGGTGCACCACTGGAGAAGCTGACTCAGAGGTAGTTGGGCCACCACAGCAAACACTGATTAATCACAAACAACTGGTTTTATTACTATAGCAACTGAAACCTGTTGTGCTTAAGATTCCTAAATAAAGGTAGTATATTACCAACAGCATCAGATTGTAATGATACAAAAGCACCTATACTTTAATAGTGTAATAGGATCTTTAATAAACATTGCTGGTACATAGTTACAGAAATAGATGACTGATTAAATGGTATTTCAATAAATATTCATATTACATTTCAGAGGCAACATTCCTATGCTATTGTTTCAAGTACATTAATTGTAAAACAATTTCAATAACAAAATCTCTAAAAATTGAAAGACTGGCTATTTTGCAGAATACATGAAAACATTATGACAATGTGTACATGAGACACTTATAATAGTATCACAAGGCCCCTGAGAAACAGGTTTGCTAGGCAAATGTTTTAAGCATATTAAAATTATTTGAACAGTGGGGGAAAAAAAAAATGTTTTGAAAACACCTGACCTGGAAGGGTATGAGGTTCCCCAGCCACAGGGAAGTAGCTGTACAATATAATTCCAGATATCCAGGTGTCCACATTTGAATTTTTCAGGAAACAGTGAGGTATGGCCATTTCCACTTGAGACCAGAGGGTCCTAATATCTGTAGTATAATCCTTCCTGTTACAGTTACATGTTGAAAATTGGACATAAATGTTAGTAAAGTGGATTTACTTTAAAAAGTAGTTCAAATGTCTGAACACATTTGAATTTTATATTGCATTTGATAGAGAAAATTAACAGACCATGCATTTGCAATCAGTAAGTAAGAGCAAAACCACATCATCAGCAAACAGACGAAGTAATCGGAAAGAACGAAGATTGAAACAAAGCATAAGAGAATACAGATTAGGGGGGAGGCAGAGGGTGGAAAAGCCACACGCACGCACGCACGCACGCACGCACGCACGCACGCACGCACGCACTACCCCTTTATTTAGCAGGAACTTCTGTCCCGTTGTTGTAGCAGCAGCAAAACGGCAGCAATGAAACCCTTTCCTGTACCAGCTGCTTCAGGTAGTTAGGAGTCCTTGGTGCTGCGTGGAAAGGTGCTGACCCAGCGCAGCGTGCGCATTCGGGCCTGATCCCAGTCATATAGTGGCTGGTACTGAAAGTGGCGCTGGGCCTTGTCTGAATACACTGTGAAGGAGGTGCATGCCACAGCCAGGGTGTAGCGATTCAGCAGTGGGGTGTAGTTGTAGATGGACTTCAGCAGCCAGTGCATGAAGTCATTCATGCCCGCTATGATCCGGAGTAGCCAAAGTGGCAGCCTCAGCTCACGGAAGTTGAACTGCGACAGGAACTGCATGTTGAATTCCTCATAGCTTTTGTACGGTGAATTGTCATAGCAGAAGTATGCTTCTCCTCCCAGTATCTGGGGCTGTTCTCTCAGAGCACGGGCAGCCAGCACGTGCATCCAGGCTGCATTGCCTAAAAATAGAAAAAGCAATACAGTCAAGACAATCGCTGACCACATATTGTAGAGACATGCTTGCAAGACTTGATTTTTGCGTGACCAAGATGAAAACGCCGTTCTTTATTAAACAAAGACTTAAGACGATATAGAAATCGGTCTCTAAATGCAAGGACTTTTAGCTCTGCACTCTAGGTCATAGCATCCATTTCTGAAAACAAGCAAGGCTTAACAAGAGGCTAGAGGCAAAGTATCTGCGGTGACAAAAATGGAGAGGTCTTAAGGTATGTGAACGGACGGAGGCCCCACCTGCGTAGACACGGCCGTGCTCCGTATTCCGTGGGATACCATTGATCAGGCAGCCCCTATTGCGTACTGCCTTTTCATAGAATTGACGCATCAGTTCATGCTTCTCCCCATAGATCCCTGTAGGTCGGAGGGAGCAGGTGTACAGATGCTTGCCACTGCTCACCTGTGCGACCAGGAAGTGTGTGTCAGAGAGAAACAAGCAGGTCTCTTTATGTTTAAAAACTCAGCTAAAGCTGCTGGCACCACAGTACCACACAACATTAACCTGTGCTCCAGTGAAGAAAGTAATACCATCATATTCTTGTTATACATACTCTTGAAGGGTATTCTAGTGCAAGTGCAACTGTGAACATATTCTCTACACTGCACCACTATTCTGTTGTCAGAATGCCTGATGTTTCAGAAAACCAGAACCATTTAGTTTCTTTTTCCTATCATCAGTTTCTTGGACTGGACTCAAAAAAAACATACTTTTTCTGTTGCTCACTGGTTAGTCTTTAACAACTGTGGTTGTTATATAAAAATAAAAATACCACACAGAGAAAAACAGAAAAGACTATCCCAACGTGAACCAATCAAAATGTATAGGTTCTGCAAAGTGTGTCTGCACTTTAAAAGCCAGGTCTTTCAATACTGCTGCAAATACAACAAGACCTGCTATAACTGTGGTGAAGCGAGCAGAAAGGCCACCTCACAGAATATACCTTAATGCCATTGGCTTCCAGCACTCGCTTTTCAGCCTCCGCTTTGCTTTTTGGATATGGCATTCCATGCCACACATTATACACAGTGTCTTCATTTCCCCTGTAAGAATAAGGTGTTAAAACATTAAAAAAGGCATCTAACAAAGAAGCACAGGTGCTTTTCCTCAGGATATTAAGTACCAGTTAGCTAAATAAGAGCAGCCAGTGAAAACCACAGCTGAACACAATAATAAAAGGTCAACACTTGGCTATTGCTGAATGGGCTGGATCTGCACCGTCAGTATTCGGTGTGATGGGGATAAACATTCAGTTTATTAAGACAGCTGAAGTTAAGCTGTAGAGAACTACGTAGAAACTCCAGCCATCCATGCTGCAAGCACGAAGAAGGGGTTGTTTTTCTAGAGCATTCCAAATGAAAAACAAGAACGGAAAAAAGCAAACAGCTTGTTTTCCCCCCGTTACTTGGCGGGGTCTGAAGAATGGTGTCCTTTCCATTCCAGACATAGCTTAAATGTTATCCGATTACAGTCAAATTCAAAGAAGAGGGTGAGAGGAAACCAAGTGTTTTTTTTTTGTTTTTGCTTATCTTATTGTTTCTGGAATGTAAGAACCTGTAATTTCAGAAACTATCTGTTAGCACAGAGGAGAAAAAGCGGTGTTCCAGGGAAATGTGATTTATGTCACATCTGATGATACAAAGGTGCATATGAGTGAATTTGGAAGGTAGAATGTTCTTTTACACACGTGACAAACTGCTTTTCCATGCCATTCACCTTTTTTCTGTTTGAGGGAGCAGATGGAATACAGGCAGCTGACCATTAAACAGACCACCGCTGAGAGAAGTGAGATAAGAGGGTTTCCAACTGTAGAGACAATTTTCTATTTTACCCAGTCAAAGTTTTTCCAGAAAACATTTTTCAAACTACTCCTCCACCTTGTTGTTACATAATTTTGGAACCACAAAATTAATCAGTTTTGCAGATGAGCAAAGTCTTCCTAAATTACCTTGGACTTGGTAGCGCTATGGAGAAACATGCATCATCAACAAGTGGATAACATTTAAGCTATGTCTGGAATGGAAAGGACACTATTCTTCAGACCCCGCCAAATAACGGGGGGAAAAAAAGAGCTGTTTGTCTGCAAGTCATAATGGGCTTTCAGCATTCATAGTTTAGGTAACCGCATTTGTTCAGTCACTGCACAGTAGCCCCTACTCCACTTGCAGACAGGTTGGTAACAATGTCTGTGGGGCTCAGTTAACCAGGAGGATATACAGACAGAAAAGAGAGGCAATATATAAGAATATGCTGAGAAAATCTATACTCAGCTGATGAGCTCACTGGGTGGGGGATCACTAAAAACCATTAAAGTAGAAAAAGAGGGGCGGGGGGGGGGGGGAGGAAAAAACTAATGTGAATTGTGTACTTTAAGACTAGCCATGCATAAGATGGGGGGAGAGAGAGAGAAATGACATAAGTAAGGAGAAAGACAGCATACCGGATGAATGGTTCTCCTCGGACATTGGGACCTATGACTTCCATACTGCTAGTGTAGACTAGGTACTGGATCCCAACTTCCACACACGCATTTATCACATTGACTGTACCTGAAACATAGACAGAGAAACACAGTTGAATATGAACAGCTTAAACTGCTCATTCCCTGGACCTGGACTCCATTCCATATAAAAATATGCAAACATTTCAAACTCTTAACATCTCACTGAACTTAAGGCATACATTTTGTGCCAATACCTTTTCTGAAACATCCCAACATCCGCTCCACATTTTGCTCTAAATCTGTTGCACAATTTTTCATGAACTCAGACTATTCATGTGTGATTACTGCTTTAATTGTGGGGGGGGGGGATATTGTACTGCACTTCTACTGATCACAGAGGAGGAGGAGGAAAACTGACTGAACAAAGTTAATTTCTCCACAACATGAAACACAGCAATTAAATAAAAGCAAGCAAGAGAGATAAAACAAAAAGCCATTTCTGGTAGATATTTTAACAGCCATGAACAACTGATGTTTCTGAATGGGGTGTGATAATTTAACAGGGGCCTCGGAGCTGATCCAGATGTTTGGTTGTTGTGACGACGTGACAGTCTTGTTTGCAAGGGAGCATACCACAGAGATCAAATTAAACCTGGAGTGTCTCTCAGCTGCTGTCCATTCCTGAGTCCTTAATTACAGGAACTCACAAACAACATTTATCTCTTCACTTCAGTGATTTTATATTGACTGCACAAAATATCAGAAAACATACCACAGATTTCTAGCATGTGTGGAAAACTGCTGTTAGTAAGAGGTTTTAAATTTCTGTTCTAGCTGCCAAATGCAAGTGTGCAGCCAAGGGGGAGCACCGGGGAAACCAAGAGGACAGAGAAAACCATTTTCAAAATAGCTGCTTGTCAGGAATTCAAAAGCAAAATAATTCCTTTGCTCGTAGACCTCTGTGCTTTTGCTGAGAAGTGAGGATAGAAAAATGCCCACGCCCCCTCCTACTCATCTCACCTTGAACGTTGACATCGTAGAGCACTTGGTCTGGAACTTTGTACCACACATCTATGAGGCTGGCCATGTGGATGACGAGGTCGGCTCCTTGGGCTGATGCCAACACACTGTGGTAATTTGTGATGTCCCCCTGAATCACAACCACCTTTACCTTGTCTGAAGAACACACAAAGAAACCCTCCATGATGAGACTGCACACTGAAACTGATACCGAGACTGAGTGTGGGAGTTGTACCTGGTTTTGGAAATCCATTCGAGTCATGGTCAGATTTGCTTCTGAGCCAAAAAAATTAAACCACAGCCTTGTTTCTTGTAAAATGTGCTTATGACCCACTTTGCTTCTGCACTGAAGCAAATTGCTTTCCTCTCTTGCACCACTCAGACTAACTTGCTGAAATTTTAACATCGTTGCATCCAGTACAACATTTAATATACGTGCACATCTTATGGTCAGTGGGAAGCCTCGGGATGGACCCCTCTCTAGTAACTTTATGTTGTACAAGAATACAAAAACTAATAAAATTGATTGGTGTTCTGAAGTATCATTATACTGCAATATCAAAAATATTAAGGCAAATAATGTAATGCCTCATTACACTAAAATAAGTGTACTCCACAGCAGGCTTGGAATTGAAAGCTTACAAACTGTATTAGTAACAAGACTTGAAAAAGTAAAAAGCTCCTGCTGTTTAATTTTCACTCCTCCCCCCATCTCCAATATTTTACATGCACCTGAGTTACTGTTAAAGTGGGAAAATCTGTCAGCAAGAGGATGCCACAGGGGAATATTGCTAGTTTCCTCCACCCATTTCATTTCCTTATAGTGTTTCCAAAAAATACTATGACGAAAACCTTCCAAATCCCTCTACTCCAGGACACCTTCAATAGGAAAAACGCAGGAAACATACATATGGGTAACACTCCACATGGGGAAATTGCACAACATACAGTCACTGTGACCAGGGCCCATCAGCTCAATAGTGCTGGGGACCAAGTCCAGTCCATACTTCAGCTCTGACATTAAGCATTCAGAAAGGGAGTTGTGAATTCAATGGATTAAGACAAGAAGTGGAATCACATGGCTTGGTGTTCAGCTGGATCAAAAATGTTCTCAAAAAAACTGAGCAGTCCAATAATCCTATATTATAAATCATTGTGATGAAGGTTCAGACATCTGAGGAGAGATCTTGTCAGGAGTCACATAGAATTGATGTGAAACACTACAGCTGAATTGCAAGACATGAAGAAATAAAAGCACTTCCGTCAGCATGCTGTTCTGGCAGTGCTGTATGCAGCACTTCCGACCAGACAGTATTGTTCTCACCGGCAGGCATAGAAAGGTTTCATGAAAAATGTGGCATGTGCTTCAAGTCAATGGATTCTGGATCCTTTTCAATAAAGTAGAGATTAAAAAAGTAGGACACAAAAGTAAGAATGGATTACCATGACTGACCGCTATCCATTGCATATGGATAAGTGTAAAGGCCAAATCTCCAACAGCTGCTAGACAAACACTGGAATGTTTTCAAAATGGTCAGTGGGTAGTCACCTCTTTCAGCACAGCTATGGAGATAGCTACCATAACCTTTAAGGAAGAATTGTTCACCCCATTAGGGCAATACACAAATTTATTGATATCACAGTGCATTCAGAAAGTATTCAGACCCCATCACTTTTAAAAAAAAAAAAAATATTAGTCTTATGCTGAAATTTAATTTTTCCCCTCAAATCTACATACTCCATGACAAAGCAAAAATAGGATTTTATAATTTTGCAAATTTCCTAAAAATAACAACAGAAATATATTGAGAGAAGTATTCAGACCCTTGGCTATGACACTTGAAATTTTGCTCAGACAAATTCAATTCCTGTTGATGATCTTTGACATTTTTCTACACCTTGTTTGGAGTCTGCCTGTGGTAAATTCAACTGAATGGACATGATGTGGAAAGGCACACAGCTGCTCATATAAGGTCCCACAGTTGACAATGTGTATTAGAGCAAAAGTCAAGCCATGAGGTCAAAGGAATTGCCTGCAGAGCTTAGAGACAGGATTGTGTAGAGGCACAGGTCTGGGGATGGCTACAAAAAAATTTCTGCATCATTAAACATTCCCAAGAGCACAGTGGCCTCCATAATTCTTAAGTGGAAGAAGTTCCGAAGAACCACAGCGCTTCCTAGAGCTGGCTGCCCGGCACAAACTCAGCAATCGGGGGAGAAGGGCTTTGGTAAAAGAGGTGACCAAGAACTCAATGGTTACTCTGGCTAGCTCCAGAGAGTGTGTGTGAAGATGGGAGAAACTTCCAGAAGGACAACCATTACTGGAACATTCCACCGATCTGGGCTTTAAGGTAGAGTGGCCAGACAGAAGCCTCTCTTCAGCAAAAAACAGTGACCTAAAGGACTCTCATACTGAAAAACAAGATTCCCTTATGTGATACAACCAAGATTGAACTGTTTGGCCTCAATTCTAGGTGTCATGTCAGGAGGAAACCAGGCACCGCTCATCACCTTCACAGTACCAAAGATGAAGAATGGTGGCAGCAGCATCATGCTGTGAGGTTGTTTTTCAGCAGCAGGGACTGGCAGACTAGTCAAGGTTGAGGGAAAGCTAAATGGAGCAAGGTGCAGAGATAGTCTTACTGAAAACCTGCTCCACAGCACTCTGAGCCAAAGGTTCACCTACCAGCATGGCAATGACACTAAGCACAAAGCAAAGACAAACACAGGAGTGGCTTAGGGACAACACTGTGAATGTCATTGAGTGTCCCCAGACAAAGCCTGGACTCAAACCCAATCAAATATTTCTGGAGAGAGCTGAAAATAGCTGTCCACCAAGGGTCCCCATCCAACCCGACAGATCTGGAGAGTATCTACAGAGAAGAATGGGGGGAATCCCCAAATCCAGGTGTGCAAAGCTTGTCGTGTCGAGAAGACTCAAGGATGGAATTGCTGCCGAAGGTGCTTTAACTAAATAAAGAATACTTATGTCAATGTGGTATTTCAGTTTATTTTTAATAAATTTGTAAACATTTCTAAAATCCCATGTTCAATTTGTCATTATGGGTGTAGACTAAGGGGAAAAAAAAAAATTAAACAATTTTAGCATAAGGCTTCAACAGAAAAAAAAGTGGGGAAAAAAATTGAAGGGATCTGAATGCACTTTTTATCCAGACTGGGAAAAAATTAACCATTTCATCAGTATGCAAATGAAAGGTTTAAGTTGTGTCAAGACTATGCTACTTCTAATAATGTCCAGTGTTCTGACAGTGACGAATCTTTAACAATCAATTTCTGGCAGGAGCCATTCCAAAGCCTGCACTGGTTTTACATTTATTCATTTAACAGATGCTTTTGTCCAAAGCAACATACATCTCACCAAAAATACAATTTATGCATTACATTAAGACAAAGTGACATAGCTGAAGACATGAAAGTCTCAATTAAAGTTTTACTGAACCAGTAGGCATTTCAGATCCCATGGGGGGGGGGAAGGAGGAGAGGAAATAGTGGATTGGCAGGACAATACAAAATCATCACTGCCATACATATTCATGATGCTTACAGCTGTTATTCCAGGGAATTAATGGCTAGGTGCAATGCATGCATATTGCTAGGGGATGGCTGTACAACATGGGAAAGGGATTCTTACTGAATAGTAAGTGCCTTACCCTCAAATACAATTATGGATTCCACCTTGTTTTGCAAGTAGTAAGCAGCAGAACTGATCTTGTACTTTGAGACAAAGTCTGTATATCCAGATAGCAGCTAGTAACCTTGATGTTACTCTGGCATTTAATATTTAACAGGACATTATATTTAATATGTCCTTTCTTTTATTTGTGATGCAGGAAAGTTGGGGCTTTTGGGACATTCAGTACTTGGCTAATGCTCCCCCCCCCCCCCCCCCGAAACAGTTACACAATTTAGATACTCATTTACACAGCTTGCTATCTTATTGAAGCAGTCTGGGGTAGATTAACTCAGGGGTACTACAGCCGAACTGGGGAAAAAGGGCTTGGACAGGCAACTTTCAGATTTCATGCCCAAAGACCACAGCACTTGCTGCACTTTGGGGAAATGACACAAAAACAGATCTTTCTAAAATGTGAAAGTTGGCTGCACATGACTGTCGAGTAGTCAGAATTGAGCACACAGTTTGAATCGATAGTGCAGCAGGGAATATATTAAAGCAACAACAGTGAGCCAGAGATTCTTTGGGTAAGAGAAGTAAGAACCTGCTCTTAACTCTGTAAAAAAAAAAAAAAAAAAAAGAAAATAAATAAATACAGCTATGACCCTGAGAACACCTGACACCTTAGCTGGAGATGTTGTGGATCAAACACTGTTTTTGTCAGAGAAAATTGTGGGGTTCTATGTTGCTGTAGATAAGCATCTTTAAAAAGTAAAATTCCCCTTCCACTGCCCCAATCTAATGCAATTAAAAGCTAATGTGAGCAGACATATATTCATGTTATGACTTTTAAAATGCTATTTATCCAACTGTTAAAATAACCATAATTTTTTTTTTTTAAATAATAAAAAAAATGCTCCAGTCTGTAAAAGCTTTCTCTTTGAAAACCGATCTATAGTTGTCACCCTGCAATGCTGGTACTGACTGTTTCACGTTATATTTATTTTTGCAAGAACAGATAATAAAGGTCAATTAGTAACAGAAAATTCAAGGGTCAAAGTACATTATTTCATTAGAGTCTTTCACAATTAACTCTACAGCCATTTAAGTTTAAAATTCTAATGGAATGAAAAAGTTACCGGTGCTGTAATCCTCTAGAGCAGGATCCGCGTGCTTGTCAAAGAGTCGAATTTCTGTGACTTTGTCTTCTTTCTCCAGCAGGATCTGCAACAGGTGCCAGCCCAGGAAACCACAGCCTCCTGTAACTAAGTATGTCAGACCCAACTTCTCGCACATACTTGCTAGTTTCTTCCTTCTTTGCCTTTTTATGCTATATATTGCATCTCCTTGCAGTCCTCTTTATGGACACAGTGGTCAAATTTTTGTCCCTCTTCTTGTGTAGCTTTTGTCCTTGAATGGAGACAGGGAGTTGGTAGCTGATAGGGATTTCACGATGAACTCAGACTGTAAGCAAAGTACAAGCAAGCGGAGTATTTGAGAGAGAGAGAGAGAGAGAGAGGGAAGGGGGAAGACACAGAGGGGGTGGTACCACATCTGAGACAAAGAAGGGGAGGTACAGGGAAGCTCAATGCTCTGGACTAAAAAGATGAAATAGACATGTTCCAATGGTAGGGAATGTTTTTCTATTGTCAAATAGGCTACATACAGAACTGTTTCCAATGTGCTTTTTATGTACTGTATGTACAATAATGTAATAATTCCTTTATGTCCTTTGTGCACAGTTTGTGTAAATTCTCAGTGTTTTTAGTATGTAAGCCATCAGTTTTTATTCAAGAATTCTTAACTCAGGATGCCAGACAAAAGTGTTCAAAATTAGAAGTGTACTGCTCAGAGTATCTGCAGCGAAACCAAAACGGTCCCTCATACATTCCTTCTGTGCTTGCTAAACATATTACGTGTTCCATATAACCTGCCTCTGTTTTTAACCTTTAGAACTCCTACCGCAAAACTGAATTAAAGGATTGACTTGGAAGACATTCATTTCAAAATCCAATATAGTTATAGATACAGTGGCAGACAAAAGCCTACGTCACACTCCGATTCCCAAACAGCAACGCCTGGGGAAAGCCTGAAGAAAGGAGCACCAGGTGCGGTTGCTTAGTCCAACTGAAGACTCGTTCAAACGGGAGACAAAAACTGTAACGAAAGAAGAGGACTTAGTTATTAGGTGTTGGTTGTGAACTTTAGACTGGTTTAAAAGTTTTTTTTTTTTTTTTGCCTGTGGAGAATCATGTCTGGATTTAAGAGTTTACTGTTGGTGGTTTTCACTTTGTTAATAGTATGCGGCTTGATAGACCCATTTTCTTTGTTACTTGTATCGTCAGTCTCCCAATCCACCCCACCCCACCCCCGAGATAAAAAGCACATAATGAAACCCACATGTCTCCATCCACATTTCCAGTTCAAGTGTCGTCAACAGACACACCCTGGCCCTGCTATGTATTCATTGTAATAAGCAAAGATCGTGTATTGCACCAAAAAGTCTTTATCTGATCAAGATATCATTAATCCTAGAGCAAATACCGTAATTGTAAATAGTGCTGTAACAATGTCTGATATGACGATAATGTTTTTATAATTGCCACTGTATATTTTTAATGCTGACAGAAAAAAATCAAAGCGCTCATGAATCATGTCTTGCTTACAGGCTAGAACACAACAGGAAACACTTTACTACTGAAGGGAGAAAAGAAAAAGAAAAAAAAGTTTGTTTCCACTTGGCATGCACATGGTCACATCCATGGATTCATGCCTCAATGACGTATGGTCACTTTTGTAAGAATTTTAGCGACGCCCTTCCTATCCGGTTGGGACATGCAGGATCGTCAAGGTTGTGGTCACAGAGACCCCTTCCATGACAGCTGTTCTAACACATCCACAACATCCTGAATCCCATCCCACATCCACCCTTCCTTCCTGCTCTATTCCATCAGAAACATACGTATACACGCACACGTGCGGCAGGCTCGAGAAATCAAAAAGAAACCCCGCTTGAACACCATTAAACCCATTAAGCAGACAAGTCTCCATTCTCAGCCCAGCTTCTGTTTTAATTTCCACAAACTGACCAATCGCCAAAGTTCTGCTTCTGCACATTTTCTTTTTACATGCCACACATAGCTCATCAGCACTCTTTCCATCCTTATGTCTCCATTTTATCACCCACAGCGTATTCCAGGCTCAACGGTTAACTGGCTTCACGGACTGATGTTGAACGCTTGTCCTTGTCCCAGCTGCATGCCTGGCTTTATTGTGACGTGCGTACAGCTAACCCACTTGTTTCTTCATACGGGCCCTTGAGCTTATCAGCAATACGCATAACAGCAACCGTCAGCCAACGCGCTCAAGATTACCAGAGCTCTGCTCCTGGATTTACGCCTCTGCGACACCCTCTGTCGCTCCAAGCTTACGAGGCCGGTGGCTCCAGTGTAGCAACGTGAAGCACTTAATGAGTGAAACCAAGCTGACGGTCCACGCCACGGTTTGAGGTGAAAAACACATGAACCTGTGTACGGAGAGTTCGCATTTCCGATCAAAATACGACGAGCAGGGCACACTGACATGGCTCTCTCGCTTCATCATTTTTCTTAGAAAACTTTCTTCACAACACTCACACTGTCGAAACCGCCAACTCAAATTGAACAAGTACCCAGTTTCTCAGCACCTGGAGTCACCTCAAGCTGAAAAAGGAGTCGAACTACTAAGATAGCTGCCGAGTTCGCCTAACGCGGCAATTATAAAAGTTGTAACGCTAGTCAACCAGACGCAACGCTGTGGCTGTTGAGAAGCACTTCACGCCGGTGTCGGAGACCGGCGCGCCCGCTCACTCGCTCAGCTACCGGCAGCATTACTCCAGCGTTCTGTGGTGGAGCACACGAGTAGAATTCCACTTACGATTATTGGTCACCTCACGAACAAAGACACACACACCTGTGCTGTGGACTAGTACATATCGTCGAGACACCGGTCTACACCGCGCAATCTCCAAGCCGGTGAGCAACACGCATCGCTTACGGTGCGGCGAGGAGGAGCTGCAGCGACGGACATACAGCCCGGCTGCTAAACTGATAGCAACGCTTCACTGCAACAATAAAGCTCGCTTACACTTTATGAGTTCAGCAGGGCTCTCAGTCAGCAAAACTCCCAGACTTGTAATGAAGCCAAATGACGGAATTAAAGACCGGTACTAGGCTGTAACTGTTGTTAACACGAGTCAGGGAAAGACAATGGGGTAAATTTACACCCCTCCCAGACGCGTATCTAGGCAACGACATACATTTGCTCATGTGACCCTAAATTTAGGAAGCTTGGGGCCTTGCCATCTGGCTGTACTAGATTGAGGCACATGAAAAAGCAGAAAGTATTTTTTGACACCAAAAATAGTTTTTTTGCATGCCAGATATAATGTCTTATTTTAAAGCAAAGTTGTCTAGGTCTAAGTGTATCAAACAGTGTACTAATATCTAAATCCACATGGATAAGTTAGCTGAAGATTGGCCTGAATTGCTACACTATACATTTTTTTTACAAAATGGTGGCTATGACTATGGGGCAAAGTGAACCAAATGTTTTGGGGCAAATTAAACCGGGATTACATTATTGAGACTTACTGAACATCAGTAGCTAATGGTGGGGTTCAACTTAGTCTTTGACAAATATCATGGTATTTAAACGTAGTATTATATAACTTGTTTGGTTTATCATATGTTAAACATTTTAGAAAAGTTATCAAGTGAAGAACCTACAAGAGAAAAACAAACTGGGGCTCAACAGCAACTGAAGAGATGGAGAAAGCAGCCACTGATGTTATGGGTGGAAAATCCATGGCAAAACACAGAAATACTGACAGGTCAACCTTGCGGAGGTACATTAAAAAGAAAAACCATAAAGTAAAGTAAAAAAAACCATAAGGTAAAGTAAAAACCATAGGTACACTGGAACATTTACATTTATTCATTTAGCAGATGCTTTTCTCCAAAGCGATGTACATCTCAGAGAAATACAATTTATGCATTACATTAGGAGAAAGAAAAACATAGTTACAGACATGTGATTCTTAAGTAAATTTAGCTGAACAGCAGAAGCAAAGAGGATCTTTACAGAAGAGATAGAGAGGGAGCTTGCAAACCATATCAAGAAGCTTGCTGAGCAGCTCCATGGCCTTCACAGATTTCACTGAGCATAGTGGATATTGCAAATACCAGAGGTATTGTTATGCTCATAATTCCACCCCATACTTCACATTGCTTGCAGCCTCTGGACAAGTGGGTTTGTGGTCCATTTAAGACCTATTACAACAGAGCTCTTGATTGTTGGATGAGATCAAACCCAGGCAAAACAGCCCGTATATACGAAATTCCTGGATGTGCGAATGAGGCTTTCCTGTCAACAAGGACACCACGGACTATCTCTTCTGGATTCAAGTCCACAGGGATTTTCCCTTAGAACAGAGATGTTTTCTGTGATGCAGAGTTGGAGCCATCCATGGTGTCAGACAGATCAAACCCTGAGCTGTAGCCTGCTGCTCCATATGATTCACCCATGGTTTCAACCTCCATTTCTGCTGAGCTGCCTTCACCATGCCCTACACATCCACGTGTTCTCAAGCAAGCCAGATTCACAACCCAAACAAACTGGATATGTGTCTCCTACTGAAATTCTACCCTTACCCAAAAGTTGGTGACTTTGAAATAGTCAATTTTGAGTTCGACGAAGTGAGTGCAAGATTTTTGAAAAGAATCAGGGGTAGCACTGGCAGTGAGAAACCCACCTTTGCATTCAAAGAAAATGATGAGGCATCTTTCCCACTGGGTGATGTGCTGATGAAGCTACCTAAATCTCAAAAGGCTGGAGGAACTGCAAGGAGGGAGCAACAATTCATATTTCCTTGTAACCTTGATAAATGGAATGTTGAATAGTTGTTTTTGTTGTGCAGTGGTCTTGAAGCTCTAGTTGTGGCAGGTTTGCTTGTTTTCACAAGTTCAAAAATGTGAAACTACTTGTTAATTAAATGTCTGATGGTCAGTTTACTCTCAGATGGCTCAACTTACCTATTTCCAAGGCTGTTTGCCATAGATACATTCTTATACTTTTAGTTGATAGCAGTCATCCTGAAATATAAGTAGATGTTTCCATTTAACTTCTTTCTCATTTTTCCTTGCCTAAAGGACAAGATAAGTAAAAATTGGTTCATCTTACCCCATTCTCACTGCCACAAACAGCCACAAAACACGACAAAGTGTTGCCTTTCTCTGTTATATTGATCAACATCCTCTGTGACGTTTTTAATAACATTACATGTTCACAAAGTGTAGCTGATGTGTAACCCAAATATACTGCAACAAACTGCATTACTGGGGAATGTCACATTTGAGTGGGAAAAGGGGTTTATTGTAAAAAGTGGAGAATTGTGGGTAAAATGTGAATTAGTTGTCAACTGCTGTGGGGACTCACAGGGAATACAAGTATGTGAGTGTCTGTTGGCCAGTGTGAGACAAGAAAAAAAAGTAAGCAAGCAAGCCCAAGAGACGCTAAGCATGCTGGGAAGTCTTTGGGCCGAGAGCGTTGTCATTGGGCTCACGCCTATATCTCCTGCTGTGTGAAGGTGTTCCAGTAAATGTTTGTAATGAACCCCTTCTGTGTGAGCATAACCTGAATATGTCCTAAAACAGGAGAATTTTTATGTTATCATAGCTACTGAATGCCATTTATTTACAAACATCTGTTGTCTCTGTGACTGAAGGAGCTCAAGTTCAGGCGTGTGAAGGATCTGTGACTGAAGGAGCTAAAGTTCAGGCATGTCCAGTCTTTTTTGACCAAGGGCCACACATGTAAAACCATTACTTTTTGGGAACTTGCGGTTCGAGCTGCTGCCTTTGGACCCGAAGATCATAGGTTTGAATCTCACCTCTTGAGCAAGGCACTTACCCTAAATTTCTGCAGTAAAATTACCCAGCTGTATAAATAGGTAAATAATTGTAAAGTAGCTTTGGAGAAAAGCGTCAGCTAAATTGATTAATGTAATGTAACCTGTCCAGGGACTGCACATGTAAAAATCATTGCAAGGGCCATAGTGAATCTTAAATATCTATCTTTGTATTAATTTATTCTATTTTATAGATACAGTAGCATCTGTTTTACTGTATTTTGTGATTTCATTAAATATTTTGTCTATATCTGCGATGGACTGGTGTCCATTCCAGGGTTTACCCCCCTCAGCCTTGTGCCAAGTGAATCGAGGATAGGCTCCAGGCCACTGAAAGTGATTGATGAAAACGTATGGACTTTAGTCTATTAAACTATTACATAACATTGATTAAGTTAATGTTTGGAGACGCTTTTCTCCAAAGCAACTTGCAGAGTTAAAGTATTTTACAATCATTTACCCATTTATACAGCTGGGTAATTTTACTGGAACAATTTAGGGTAAGTACCTTGCTCAAGGGTACTACAGAAGGAGGTGAGGCTCAAACAACTGACTTTTGAGTCCAAAGGCAGCAACTACAGTATAACCACTACGTTACCAGCTGTCCCCAATTCTTTATTACTACTATTATATTAAATGAGTAATTAAAATTTTATATATATATATATATATATATACACACTGTATATATACTATATATATATACACACTGTATATATACTATATATATATATATATATATATATATATAGGGATAGAGAGTTTTATATTGAGAGCTTTATACATGTTCTTGCATTACATGAAATAGAAGACTGCACATCGGACACCACTGTTCAGCTTTTTCATTGTTTTCAGACATGGTTTAGACCAGACTAACAATTTCCTGTCTGTCGTTGCGGTTACTATAACTGGATATTTGTTTGTCTGCCCCAAAGGTGCAGCCCAGGAACTTTAATGCCTGTTATAAACTGTAAAAGAACTGCATCACTACTGTAGGTGTTAGATACCAGAAACCTTGAAATCTTGAATGGCAGAGTAAACATAGTATTCTTGAAGGCTCTAGTTGGAAAATAGATCTCATTATAATTATCTGATACTTTTCTCCAAAGCAACTCACAATGTTTTACCCATTTATACAACTGGATAATTTTACTGGAACAATTTGGGGTTAGTATCTTGCTCAAGGGTACTACAGCAGCAAGTAAGATTCAACTCAGCAACCTCCCTCTACACTATCAACTGTCCCACCCCTCTACCTAACTAAATATTTAAAATAGTTTTAGGGTAAATTTCAGTGTGAGAGATTCTGGTGAAGTATAATAGTTCATAATTAAAACATTTGTGTATGTTCAGATGCTTATAATCCACACACACACACACAATATGACAACCCCAGAACAAAGAGATGTGACCAGTTATGATAAATATGACATTAAATTGTGGAAAAAGCAGACTGGAAGAACTGGAAGAAAAATTCATATCTCACATGTTCACATCACCATCGTTATTTGCTGATCCCTGTGATCATGTGCAATATACAATGACACAACTGAATACAATTATTTGCAATTACAAATTGAAAGCAATTACTTGATGGTTTACTCCTTTCTTCTCAACAGCAGTATGCATGAACTCAGCAACAAACAGCTCTGTAAAAGTACTTACCAGTGAAACAAAACATTCCAGGCCAAAACAGAGCAATATGAAAAGACAGAAACAATAAGACGAAGAGCCAGCAAAAGCACGTTCTGCACCTGCAAGGCATTTCAACAACGCTGTCGCCGCATTTCTGAGCTTTTACAAAAATACATTTGTGGTTTTCATTCAGCTGAAGCAGGGTACTGACTGTGAGGAAGTACCGTTTCACATTTAAACTAAAAATAACTTCATTACATCTAGGTAGACTTCATTCCTCTAACTGCATAAGTTCATGATGTGTTTGTTTGCTGTGCAGTCTACATAGATGTATCAGAGTAAATGGCATTCAGTTATCTACTCTTTAATTTTGCTTTCATTTTGAAAGTTTTTTGCATTGACTAATGGCAAAAAAATCTTATTAAATGTTACTGTTTTGTACTGTAACACAAGAAAATGTGAAAAAATCCAAAGGGTTGAATTTTGGCACTATTGTTAAGCCTACCTCTCACTTCCCTGTTCACGTCCCTCCTTGGCAGGTGATTATGTTCTCATGCATTGAGCATATCTTTATTCTTAATCCCTCCCATAGTTTATTCCATGAAAATCTATGCTCTTCCACTGCCTTCCTTCCATTTTCTACCCAAGCATTTATTCCCCTCTCTTGCGCAGGCCTGCAGTTTTCTGCTGTACTTCTTGCTCCTTCATGCCATAGAAGCTGATACAGGAACTTGCAGAAGCAGTCCCTCCCACTCTGCAGCCCTGTCTGTCGAACAGAGCAGCTCTTCCTGCATGCACTGAAGGCATGGTTTACGGCTGGGGCTGTGGGCTGGGGCCGTGGGCTGGGGCCTGGGGCCGAGGTTGGGGAGCACCCAACTCGCCCACTGCGCTGCGTTGGCCATTGCATTGTTTGTGTCTGTAGTCTCCTGTAGAGCTGACACATGCACCTTTGTCAGGAAATGCTTAAAATAGTATTACTACATTAAAAAATTAGCTCATAAATTTGTATTCTCAGTAATTACACTACTTTTTTACTATTGGCATGATGGAGACCAGTTGATTTCCAGTGGTTGCGCTTTAAAATGATGGATATGTGCAGCACTGGTAGCCACAGCAAGGAGCTCAGAAGAACTGAGTGTTCCAAGTATGCCAAGGTTATTCGTGGCAACTGTGAGGTGGTCAGGCCACAGGTCATGTGGAAATACGTATTTGCATATGCAAATATGCAGGCCAAGATAGTTTTCAGAGAGCACAGAGGAAAACATAACCACTTAATATTTCTATCACCCTGACATGAGGATGTGAACTCAAATACTGTATTCAGCCAATCAGGTACATAAGTAATGTAAATATTGAAGGCAGCAGAAGTGCTTCTGGTGTCAGTGTTCATTGACAGCATGACTATGACAATGATTAATACAAGTGTTACAACAGTTGTATATTACCTGCATAGTACATTTACAATATACAGAACATGCACCATTATTCATATATGTATATACAGTATATTCATTATATATATATATATATATGATCCTTTCAAAGTGCTTAGCCTTGGTTTTAACTCCTACTTAATTTGTGAAAAGTGAGGCAATACTGCTGTATGTCAGACATGTTACACAGCATTCAGAGAATTCCACATAAATGTTATGTGATTTGGTGCTTATAGATCTATTCTTTACTGTTTTAAGTTACTGGTATTCTCATTTGGTAATGAGTTACACGTGGAGAGAATCTTTCCACATCTCAAACCGGATGAATTGTCCAAAATTTGGCGTATGTTGGGTTAATTGTTAATTATTGAGTTGTATTAATGAAAAATCATGATCAGAAGATGGAAAACTGGTTGAATTCAGATGTGGATTCACTTCATATTCAACATCATAGTTGAAATGGCAGGGCAGCACGTAGCATGGGTGCTAGGGACATTGCGCTGTAACTGAAGGGTGCCCTCCTGGTATTCACTGTAAAGGTAACATTTCTAATTATATTTGAAAAGGTTAAATAATTCTGTCATTTCTGGGGGGGAAGTGTCTACTGAAATAGTAGTGTAAACAAACAGCAGTTGTTTAAATTGCTTAAAAAAAACAAATCAGCCAATCTGGGATCTGAACGTAGTCATCTAGATTAAAAGTTAGTTGTATGGGTCTGGGGTTCGAGTCCCACTTGGGGTGCCTTGCAACGGACTGGCGTCCCGTCCTGGGTGTGTCCCCTCCCCCTCACGCCCTGAGTTGCCGGGTTAGGCTCCGGTTCCCTGCGACCCCATATAGGACAAGCGGTTCAGAAAATGTGTGTGTGTGTGTTTCACTGTTATCTAGACAGTAGTGAACTTCTTATAAGGGAGAAAAAAAAAAAAAAAAAAAGGCAGACACCCATCTATGATCAGTAGAATATAAGCCATTGCATACATTATCCCACTGGGCTGTTCTGACAGTAGGAAGCTGTCTGTTTACTTGAAACTAGTTGTGGAAACTGTCCTGCAGATGTAAGTAAACAGTTTCATAAAGACATCTGTAAATTATTTTGCATAATTATCCCAAGACATGTCATTGCTTTGAAGTCTCAAACTCTGGAAAAAGACTGCTTTCCCTTTTTTTTTTTTTTAAAAAATACTTTAATGCACCATTAATAAAGGGTCCAACGCATTAATACAAGAGAAATATTGCAAATAATATTAAAATAATAAATCAAATTAAAAGGACAATAAAAATAAGAGAACTGAATGGAAATGTATGTACAGTTTTCTGGGAGTAGGAAAGGAAGAACATATTTACAGACTGATACCAGTGTGTTTCTACGAGAAACAAACACTTCTACAATATTTACATTTCATTCTTTCAACTTTTTTTTTTCCTTTTCTGTCATATCTAAGCGGGTTTGTAATGAAAGACTTGTTGGAACTAGAAATATCTTCAAATATCTACAGGTTTGTCTTTTTGGGAAAGAACGCTGAAAGGATGTTTTTTCTTGTTTTCTCTCAAACAAAATTGTAAGCGAGCGACACTTCCTGAGTTTGGAGTGCCTCACAGGAACTGGGCAGCGCTGGAAGAGAGTGACACTCCTCTTATTCCCGACATCCAGCACGTAACTGTCGAAGACGGAACTGGGCAGTCCTGTCTGGAAACTGGGCACTCTGACACTGACGCAACTTGTCTTCCTTCTCTGTCAAAAGGCAGCATCTTTTGTCGCTTTTATCACATCCTGTATTACCTGGTAATTTCATTTTACGCACGGAAATCAAGAATGTAATTGTGGGGGGGGGTCTCCTAATCTTCTTTTATATTAATTTTAAAAAAAAATAAAAAAAAAAAAAAAAAAAAGTACTGCACTGGGAAGAATACTGGGCTTCTGGTTTGCGGGATTGATGAGTGATGAACAAAGAGGTGTGAAAATGGGAAGTTGTACCGAATGCTAGAATCATCTGTTAATGTGACTAAGACACCAATCAAAACTATTTCTAAAACAGATACACAGAGTGACAAAAACGCAACAAAGAGCCACACATCCATAATGCTGCCCAAGAGAGCAGTCAATGTGGCCTCGTATAGAGATATTTACCCGCTCGCAGCACGCTCTCAAGGGGAAAACACTCGGTGACTTGGCTGCAGTGTGAAGTCCTCCGAGACGGCTGCACCGCTCACACTGGGCTCGCTGGGCTACAGCACACTTCACGAGCTGCACTGTGCCACTGACAGTCTGCAGAGAGCTGCCAAGATGCTAGCAATGCCACAAGTGATGGTGAGGCCTCTCCTGACAGCCCTTAGAGCCATGTTTCCAGGCAGGCAGGCAGCAGTCTAAGTCTGTTCCCCTTGGTCCTTCAGACCTTTTGCAGGGCTTTGCTTGTGTGGGGCCAAGCACAGAAACTCATTTACTAACAGACTGATGGGGGAAATGAAATTCAGAGATTTGGAGCATTTGTCTATGCTGTGGCATACACTAGAAAATTACTATATAAGTACTAAAATCATCAGCTTTTTGCCTTCTAGGCATTCTAATGTGTAATTTTTTTTTCTTACTAACACCAAATGGTGAAAACGGGGGGGAAGATCTGATATTTCCGTAAGTGGCGGGGTCTTAGGTAGGAACCTATCTTCAAAACTGAACTGCAAAGAAGAAAATGGTGGTGTTCTGACCACTTAGGAGTGTGGACACAATTATACCCTCCATCTGTACTGTAAAAACATCATTTATGTACTTGCGTAAAGGAAATGAAGCTATAAGCGTAACACTTGAAATATTTGCATATCAGGGCCACGCAGACAGTGACGGTGACCTTTAGCCAGACCTCTCAGCCTGAGCTGTTAATCTATATTTTTTGTGAGGGGACAAGGCCCCATTTGGCACAGGCGGCCATGTGATGCGAGGTGCGCTTCCACGAGGCACCACTGGCCCCGCTATCTTGCAGCTGCAGCGACTATGGTGTATTTTTGATTCTATGGTTCAGTTCTGGGATCAGAAACACAAACCAGTACCTAGAATCCCTGAAATGATGCAGGGAGCAGCAATGTGGACAGCCAACTGTGATTGACATTTGTCTCTCAGATTTATCTTATTTGAAATCCTTTGGGCAGCCTATTTGTTTTCATCCTATGGGCCTCATTGAAGGCACCAACAAGAGATAGTAACTCCAATTTATCTGGTAAAACATGACTAAGTGGACTGTGTGCGCAAACAGTCAGAGAAGGGACCTCTGACTTGATGTGGAGAAAACAGACAGCTGAAGGGGCAGAGGAACAGGAGCAGTCTTTGTCCTACCCAAAGTCTCAGGTCAGATTAGGTCATTCTGAGCATCACCCTGAGGGTTGTATCTAGTTGAGAGTGCCACGGCAATTCTCGGTGCCGCACAAGCAAGGGATTTTATTCTCCTCGATGGGGAACTTGTAGTCATAGGTGATCTCCTCATTGATCCCGATGGGCTGCTTCGAATAAATCACAATCTTCTTCTGGGATTCTATGGTGATAACCTTGGCATAGCAGTTTGGCTGTTGGGCGGGGGAGGCAGAGGAAACAAATAAGTTACAAGAGCAGTGAATGAGACAGATGGAGACAAGGCAGGAGAATGATGGTTGGGCAAAAAAAAAAAAAAAAAAAGGAAGCAAACCCAAATATTGACAAGGTGGGGTGGGAGTACAAGGAGGAGACACAAACTAAAAGAATTAGCACACACATCAATGGATAGCCAATGTATATGAGAGTATGGTGATGCCCATGTGAGGCGATAAGCAATGAGACTTGAGATCGCTAGGGAACATGTCAAGTACTCACGGTGCAACAGTGGTTAATGAAGCGGGCCAGGTTGCCACACTTGGTTGCGTCGATGATGGTGTCATGGTCAACGCGGAACAGATAGCTGCTCCCGATGCCCTCCTGCGCGTAGCGCTTCTCCCGGTTGTCAGCCACCATCTGAAAGCGCATGCACGCACATAGTAGCATTTATGAGCTCAGCCTAACCCTAACTTGCCATGAGCCACTGCCTTCCACACATATCTGGAAGATCAAATTTCTGCAAATTATGCTGAAAATCAATTTATGTAAAACATCAGGTTACTTGTTGAAACACTAAACCTGCTATGTGACATATGAAACAACTACCTGCATCACAGCAAAAGGCACAACTTAACACACCCATGCAGTCAACACGGTATTTGCAAAGAATGCAGTACCTGTCTGATGTTCTGGCCTACGTACTCTATGACCATTTCGTCCGCGGCAATGGGCTCCATGGCAAACAGCCCCCACTCGTGGATTCGGCTGCGCCCAAAACGAAGCTTCTTCTTTCGGAACTATGGAGTACACATATCAGTAAGACCAGCACAGGCGAAACGCTTCCATAGAACACGCTAGTTTCATAGCGGAACAAGAGCAAAGCAAATGAGTGATGTACTTTAGAAATGCTTACAACCCCATAACCTATATTAATGGTACATATACTATGTGGTAGCCTCCTCCTGAAAACTGTTTTTCTATCCTGCAGTTGCACTGTCAAAGGTAGAATGTGTGAGCTCAGTCTACTCTTACAATTGGGGAACACTGTTCCATTGTCCTGACTCACAAGAGTCACTTTTATGGAAAGCTTCATTGTGGTTTTGCACAAATGCGAATATGTAAGACATTGCTCTACATCACACCTTGAGCTGGTTGAGCTTCAGCAGGTCAGAATCCATGACAGCCTGTGTTCCAATGGCACTGAGCAGGCGACGCTGCTCGGATCGCCGCTCAGACAAAACTCGGTTACTGGCCTGAGGCAGGAATGGGGGGGGGGGCGGGTCAGAGGACAGACACAAAGAAGGCTATGCACAGACACATACTCAGCACTTCTGAACACAAAGGTTCTGTCTCCCACAACTCCACACTAGGCATGCTGAGAAATCATCAAAAGAGACCCATTCTAACTTCTCAGCACTCAAGGCATGAGCTGAACTGAAATAAAACCAAACAGAACAGAACAAAGAGGGTGTAACAAAAATGGCAGGAGGGTACCAGATTGTCGTGGTCCAACTCCTGGGCAGATCCGGGATAGAGGTCGAGGTAGATGTCCTTCTCCTTGCGACTGATGGCATAATAACCCTCACTGCGAGCACAGCCAGTTACATGTTCCCGTAGTTGTTCATCTAGGTTCTTCCTCTTGCGCCGTGGATTTGGGATATTGGTGAGTGCTGCTGGGGTCAAGGATCACAGCTGCTAGACAGCCTAAGTGTTATA
Organism: Scleropages formosus; assembly: GCF_900964775.1. NCBI lineage: Eukaryota > Metazoa > Chordata > Actinopteri > Osteoglossiformes > Osteoglossidae > Scleropages > Scleropages formosus. The sequence goes on along the minus strand of NC_041808.1, from coordinate 35,111,150 downwards.
TACATATGCTCCATGCGCAATGTAACACTCATATAACACACAATGTGCAGGCCCTATATCAACAGATGTGCAACCACTAGAAATATACAAGAGCTGCAGGGAAGTACGCAGCAAACGATTCAATCAGGGTCACACAGGGGCCCTGGGTCCAGGATGCAGCAACCTGGTTGTAGGAAGTGGTTCGGCCAACCATCTGACAGAAGCCAGACTTCCACCACGTTATGTTTCCTGAACAAGGAAAGAACACGGTACAACAATTTTTGTGCATCTGTAAATGCTGTCACTGAAAGTACTGATGTGATGCAATCAAGCAGTAACCTTTCTGCTAACAACTCCCACCCAACAAAAGAATGAAACCGTTTCCATTTGTATGTAGAGATACTTAGTGAAAGTTGCCACATAGCTTCTTCAAAAGTCCAACAGCAGAACTCAATCAACTTGAAACTAACCAATGCCCTTCTGGCTCTCTGTCAGCTTCCGGTCTGCTCCATGGTAGCAGAGCTTTCCAGGCCCTCTGCTATGCACCATAAAGGATATTAGTATGGGGCACCCAGTGGGTGTCATTGAGCCAGTCCATGCTGTGCTCCTCTTGTAGGAGCCTCTCATAGGTCATCTTGAGAAGCTGCATATCCTCCATGTCCAGGCCCGAGTTCCAGATATCATAAAGGATGGTCATCTGCTCAAATTCGCTCCTCAGCTCAAAGGTCTTGGGTGGAGTCTGGGGCTTAGGCTTGCTTCGCGCCTTGGCCTCCTGTATGAGCAGTCGCTCACTCTTCCGGACATCTTCTGACTCACGCCATTCTTCCTCTTCATCCTCCTCCGCAGACTCATCCGATTCTTCCAGGGCCTCTGCCTCCAGCTGCTCCACGTCCACCTCCTCGAGCTCCATTTCCTAAGGGACACATGCAGTAGGTCAGAAACTGTTTAAAGGAACACTGACTTTTCAGGAAGAAAATGCTATTAGTAATGCTTTCAATAGAAAACATCCATCTGCAAAATCCACCCAGTCATTTCCTCACATTCCACGTTATTTTATTATTTAATCTTCTACATGAGGCAAACTGTTTCACCGTATTTAAAAAAAAAAAAAAAAAAAAAAAAAAACCTACTTTTAACTGGTGCAATTCACATTAGGACCTTCACCCAGGGATCCCAGGTTACAGGTAAGTAATCCTACATGGGACTTGAACCAGCAACCTTCAAGGTATAACTCCATATTCTTAGCCACTGCTGCCAGGAACAGAATTATTGACAAACAATTCTTCACATTTATTTAGCAGACGCTTTTCTCCAAAGCGACTTCCAATGAACTGCATGTAGTGTTATCAGCCCACACATCTTATTCACCAAGGTGACTTACACTGCTACACTACACTACTAAACAATGGGTCACACCATCCATACATCAGTTGAACACACTCACACTATGGGTGAACCTGAACAACATGTCTTTGGACTGTGGGAGGAAACTGGAGCACCTGGAAGAAATCCACGCAGACACGGGGAGAACATACAAATTCCACAGAGACTGAGCGGGGATCAAACCCACTTTCTCTTGCACCACCAAGGCGCTGTGTCACCCCAAATTCTTTGTGTTCAGAACATCAACAATTTCTTATTTTAATGTTTAAAAAAAGTTTAAAAGTCATAAACTAAGCTCTCAAAATACTGACTGCGAGAGAACAATTACATTATGATGGACACCTGACTTTGGAATTGCACTTCTCTGATGCCCCCTGCTGCCCTCCTGACTCAGCTCAGCAGTATCATGCTGTTAAACGCACTGCACTACCGCCTCACCTCCAGTTTCCTCTTTCGCTCCTTTTTGCTTAGGCGCACCTTCTGCTTCTTGGTCTTCTGCTGCTCCTCTTTCTCCTTCCTTCTCCTCTTTTTCCTGCCTTTGCTCTTCCCTTTCGCCACCTCTTCCACCAGGTCGACTTCTCTGGCTGCTGGCCCTCGTTGTTTTGCAGTGGGCAGGACAGCAATAATGGCAGCCTTAGCATCCCCACACTCCCCCAATAAGCCCACCCCTAAAGGTGAGTGAAGTTCCACAGCATCCTCTGTGGCTGGCTGCACCTCCCCAATCACCTCTTCAGGGGCCTCAAGCACAACCGAGATGGCATGATGGCTGATGTCTGGGGACAGAATGACCGGGTGGATGTCTGCTTTTGTCTTCTTCTGGGCAGGGGAAGGTGGTGTAACAGTGTGCATCACAGGCTTTGAGTAGTTGTGCTCTAACCACACAAACTGACCCTCCAGATGAAGGGCTTGCGACTGCGTTCCAGTCTCAGTACTTGTGCTCTCTACACCCAGTGACTGTTTCTGCTCCTCGGCCTCGTCCGACGTTTCCGTTTCCTCCGAGTCCTGCGTCTCAGGCTCCAGCTTGAGGGCCACATCAGCAAGGACGGAGAGGTCAGGCGGAGGCGCTGATGTTGTGGGGGTTGCGACTAGCTGCTCCTTGAGCCTTTGTTTCAATCCCCTGTCCACCTGATCCTTGTCATCCTCCCGTGGACATGGGTGTAAAGGAGCGGTTGCAGCTGAAACGCTGGAGGTCCGAGAACGGCCCCTGGGACGTCCCCTCTGAGCCGGTGGAGGAGAGGAAACGGGGGGAAGGGAGGTAGGCTCCTCGTAGGCCATCCTCACCATGGATGCATGGTCTGGGGGCAAGTTCTGGACAGTCTGGCAAACTAGAGGGGCTGGGAGAGCTGGAGCCTTTGGCAGAGTCTCCTTGGGAACCCCTCGTTTGGAGGCTGGTGGAGACTTTGCCAGGGGCATCTGTGGAGATGTGGGTGGGCCGGTGCTCTTTTTAGGCTCGTCGGGACGAAGTGAGCGGATAGGTGGAGGTACAGTGAGGACAGAGCCTGGCGAGGGTGCTGTGGAGAGGGTGCTGCCTTCTCCTGGTTTGGAGGCAAACGGGAGGAGCATAGGGGAGGGTTTGGCACTGACCGCTGAAGGAGGAGTGGCTGGTGTGGAACTTGGGGAAGAGGCTGTAAGTATGGAATCTGGTGGCTGGGCCTTCACAGGAGAAAGGAGGAGGGACTGCGTGGGGGCAGGGCAAGGAACAGGTGAGGCAGGGGCTGCAAGAAGAGAGGAAGGCTGTGCTGCTTTGCCATCTGATTCCTCTGTAGAGAAGGAGACTGTCTTGCGTCGCTTCTTGAGAGGAGGGAGGAGCATGATAGGAGAAGAAGGGCGAGGGGGTGGTGGTGGTGAAGGTGGGCGATCTGAGCCAAGGAAGGTCTGGGCTGCCTGCTTGTCTTCTGTTCCAGTCTTCTGTGTTTCTGCTATTCCTGGAAGAGCAATGCAGGCAGAGAGATCACTGAGCAAGCGATACTTCCTCAACCTAGTCAGCAAATGCCACAACAAATAAATATGAGTCTCAAAGTAAGCAATCCTCTTGTCTTTTGAATAGAAAGGTTTTTAATAAACTTGAGCTTGACCTGCTTTGACATCAGAAACTTTGCTGTCTTCCAAGGTTGTGGTGCCGAGTTGCTTGACATGATCCTGTTCACTGAATCCACAACAGAAATGTTAAGTATCAGTCACAAAAACTAAATACCTTGTACGTGCTTTCATGTGTTTCATGGCAAAAGTTTTGATGACATCATCAATTTTACAAAATATCATTAAGAGACAATGAAATTAAATAATTATCATTGTCAACACAACAGGGAGTAGTCTCATCACCTCTCATCATCTCTTTCCACATCCAGCACGGCACTGTCCATCGTAGACTCGTCCATGGTGTCGATGCCCTCACTCTCGCCAGCTTGTGCAACCTCTTCTTCGTCATCCTCCTCCTCATCAGAGGAAGAGGTGGTTGAAGATGATGAAGATGAGGAACTGCTTTCCGAGGACGAGGAGGAAATGCTCTCATCATCACTGTCACCACTCAGAGCCTCGTCTGAGAAAAAGAACAAAGGCAGGATTAACAAAAGGTTTGCGCCACTGACAGCAAAGCCCATGGACTGAGAAATGTATTTTCTGGCACAGTTACCTTCAGATTCGTCCTCCTTATCGCTGTCTTCATCATCATCATCATCCTCCTGTAGAGAGCATCAACATAGTCAGGACAATAACAGCACAGTTGGAGTAGTAGAGTATCTGGGTACATGAGTGCAAGCTCTGTGTGTTAAAGAGCATCGACATATGCAAAGGAGGTGTTTAATAATACAGGGCACTTATTTGCGATCAACTACTCAACTCTCAATGACAGCAGCTAGGGGCAAGAACAGAATTTAGTCGTGAAGAGTAAGTAAAATTAATGCTGCGACTGTAAAAACTTTGAGATGTACATGTGCTGCAAGCTGGAGTACATTATGCCGACATGGTCGTAAAGAAGCGGACATGGACATTAGGATTACAAGAAAGGCTACCGTGTTCTTACCCATTGTTACTGGCAATTTTTGTATACAGTATACGGTGATACAGCCATTCGAGTTACTAGTACAGGTATTCCCTGCTTTTCGAAAGTTCGTTTTTACGCCACTTTGCTTTTACAAAGACCTACGTTAGTACCCGTTTTCGCTAACTGAAAGAAATCCAAAGAGGATTCAGAGAGCCGTTCTAGAGTCAGTGAGCACCCCGAGCAATGAAAGTGGCGCCACCAAACTCCTTTCCCGGGAACTACACTCAGCATTTCAGCATCAAGCCGCCATAGCTTTGAACTGTGTCTGTGAGCATCTGTGCTTTATCTCCATTTATTTTGTGCATCTGTTAGCAAGATGTGTCCTGATGTATCAGAAAAGCCTAAGAGAGCTTGTAAGGGTGTTACGCTTAGAGTAAAACTAGATGTAATTAAGCGTTTTGATCGCGGTGAATGAATATAAAGACTGTGTGTGTGTTGAACTTGCCTCAACAACACATTATATCCTCCAGACTGATACACACTGAGCACTGTGTATTCTTTACATTAAAAGATAAACTAAATAGCCCCTCTGTTGGCACAGAGAGGTAAAAAGAGGCAGCTTTTAATTATGTAAATTAAATAAAAAACATAATTATATAAAGGTAGTGTTTTAAGCAGAGAAGCCAGGTTAAAACCCTACCTTTGGCTGTATTAACCTTAAGCAAGGTACTTGCCCTAAAAGGCTTCATAAAAATTACCTTGGTGTATAAATGGGTAAATCAGTGCAAGTAGCTTAATGCTAAGTCACTTTGGAGAAACACATCAGCTAAATAACAAAAGTAAATGTAGTATAAATCTGTTGAATTTCGGATTAATAATTGATTAGATATTTAGCATTCACTTATTTAAATGGCTTACTGACCTTACTTAAGGTCTGACACATGCAATATGAAAAGCAAATAAAACGATTAGTAATATATTGTATATTCTATAAGCTTTTTTGGTTAAGCTTATGGACACTTAAATGACTGATTTTTATAAAAATAAAAATAAAAAAAAAAAACTCACTAACAAATAAACCTAAAAATACTGCCTTAATTCTGGTGAAACTGGAAACTGACTGGTGAAATGTTCAAACGTCTGCTTTGCGCTGCCATGACAAATTTTTTATAAAAAATAGAAATATGTATACACATTCACTTTTTCAGTAGTCAACGTGCAAATGAAAAATAGATTTTCATTCTCCATTTAAAATCGTATTGAAAACATGATTAAAGACCATTTTTAATCTATCCGAATCTAGATTAAAAAATTGTACATTTTGTAAAAAATTAACAAAATTGTAGGCGATTTCTTAAACAGCCAGTATTTTCACTGTGTCTTGTGTGCAATAAAACAGAAAACATTTACATAACATAAATAAAATACTAATGCTATCTGTCAGGGGCATCTGGTACTATAATGGTTAGAGCTGCTGCCGCCTTTGGATCTAAAGGTTGCAGGTTCGATCCCCACCTCAGGCTGTAGTACCCTTAGCTGAGGTACTTCCCCTTAATTGCTCCAGTAAAATTACCCAGCTGTATAAATGGGTAAAGAATGGCAAATAGCTTAACACTGTAAGTCGCTTTAGAGAAAAAGGGTTAGTTAAATGATGTAATGTAAATGTAATGCAAATGTCAGAATGCTCATACACATCTGCCACAATAAAAACAGGTCTCGGGTCACCTGATTTCTGCAAGAAGAACATAAGCAAACATGCTAATGAAGTGACGCGTGAAAACCTTGTCTGAGGAAGAGGCGTCAGAGGTCTCCTCTCCCTCGCTGTCTAAGTCGAAGGGCTTCTTCCTCTTTATCCGCTTTCTTGCCCTCTGTACATCTCTCTCTGATCTGGCATCCCTGCCTTCCCCACGTCCATCCATAGTGTCTGGACCCTTTTCCTGGTACGAGTCTGCAAATGGTGGGGAAATAAGGTGCATTTCTGTTAGTTGTACAATCTATTAAACACCTGCAGATTCATAGTTTGGTCTTGAAAGCACAAGAGCATGAGAGAAAAAGGATGAAACGCTCACCCTCATCCTCCTCGTCTGGTGGAGTTGAAGGACGGGTCCTCTTCATCTCCCCTGTGTCCTTGAGCTCCATGGGCTCCTTCCTCTTCACCTGAAGAAAGAGACGGTTCTTGTTCAAAAAGAAACAGTTGTACATTTACACATTCCAACCAACAGATGACAAAACTTCCATCAGTGCACCATCAGCAGGTAACACTGGAAATGTACTTGTGACCCTGCCAAGCAGATCAAGCAGTACCTTGAAAGAGGGCAACCGGAGTGCCCCGCGGAGAGAAAAGCCCTCCATGCCACCACTCTTGGCCCAGTCCACTAGGGAGAGCATGGGTTCCCGAGGGCGGCTGTTGGGCTTCTCCTCCTTCTCCTTCCTATCCTCCTCTGCTCGAGCAACTGATGCACTGCGCACCACTGTCTGAAAAGGCTGACAGGAAAAAACCACAGAGAATTAAGAGGAGCAACAGGCAAACTGGGGGGGAGGGTCTTCTGTGTACAGTTGCTCCTGAAATTAATCTTTTGTTGAAAGTGCATGCTCCTGTGTGTCTTTGGATTCAGATTTCACACTGTTGTAGCAGTCCATTCAAGTTAACTAAAGGAAAGGGTGGGTATTGCAATGCAGGCATGTGACGGAAACACCTCGTACCTTGGCCTTCCTCTCCTTGCGCTCCCACCACTCGTCGAAAGTGCCAAAGGCGATGTTCTCCACCATCTTGCGTGTCAGGTCCCTCTGAACGATGCTCCTCATCTCCTGAATGAGGGCAGCCAACACCAGGCGCACTGTGGCTTCATGGGGATGCTGGGCCAACACGGGCAAATGTGAGCCCCCCACCCCACCGTACTGGGCCCCATATGAGGATGTGGTCGAGCTGGTAGAGGGGGACAGCGGCCCATAGGGAGGTGGGTGGAGATAGGACGGGTAATGCGGAGGGGCTATATGGTGTGGCCATGAAGAGTGGGGAGGAGGAAGCCCGTGATGGTGGGGAGGTGGGAGCTGGGGACCATGGGGGTCAGGGTAAGGGTATGGGATAGGCGGAGGCATGTAGCGGTGATCCTGGTCAAAGTGAGCACTGCCCCCTTCTTGGTCCAGGTACGGGTGGTGCGGGTGCGGAGGAGGGAGAGAGTGCAGGTGGGACATGTCATGAGGGAAGGAGGGAGGGTAGTCCGACTGAGAAGGGTCACCAGGGGTAGCTGTCCCATTGCTGGAGGCCATGCGCATCTGATACAGCCGGCTCAGCATCTGCGTCTGCATCTGAAAGGACATGGGGGCCCCGCCGCTGTACTGGTTCATGAGCTCCACAGAGCTGGTGTAGTCGTACATGTGGTGAGGGATGGGAGGGGGATACTCTGGGTGCAGCTCCATGTGAGGGAGAGGTGGCGGGATACCAGGAGGAGGGGGAGGCTGTAAGGAGAACCCATGAGGTGGCGGTGGGGGCAGGTGGGGTGGGTATGATGGCATGGGGGGTGGTGGGAGGACGGCGCCAAAGTGCTGTGCAGAGTCAGACCGGGCAGGGGGTGAGGAAGCAGGATCAGGGGTCTGGGATGGTGGGGCAGACTGAGACGACGGGACTGGAGAGGAGGAGGAGGAAGGCAGGCCACTGTGGTGCGTGGTGCCAGCGGAGGTGGCACATTCATCTTCATCTGATATCTCCATGTCCTCGCCGGACGAACGGGGGGAGTTCTACATCAGGTAAGGGGAAAGACTTTAATGACTCGAGAGCAACACTGGACATAGTGACACACCAACTGTCAAGTAATTGCCCTTTTGGCAGTTTCCCTCTTGTTAGTTGAGGTCACTCCTGAGAAAGAGCGCAACACATAAGAAACAGTGACAGTGCTCTCACCTGACCCTGTCCATTGTAAGTCGGAGGGGTGTGTGCGCCGAGCCTCTTGCGGGGGTCGGCTGGACTGGAAGCGTGAACCTCCTCCTGGTCTGTGGCAGCTCGGCCCAGGTGGGCTTGCTCTGCCTCTAGAGGAGGTGTTCGGGCTGAAGAGGTTAAGGATGGAGTCACAGCTGCCCCTGCTGTTGGGCTTCTCCTCACATCTCCTCCCCCTTCTTTCCTGGACTTCCTCCTGAGGCCTTCACACTCCCTCTCATGCTCCCCTTTCCACTTAGTTTTGCCTTCCTCCGTGTCTCCCACCTCCCAGTCTCCTTCCCTCCTCCTCTGTCTGTCTCGCTCACTTTCTCTCTCTCTAGGCTCACCTTTGCAGCCCAGACCTTCTCCATCACCCAGCGGCACTCCACTATCACTCTCCTCCACCCGTGACTTCTCATCCTTCTCTTCCTCTTCCTCCTCATCGGATGCAAGGAAGGAGAATTTGGCCTTCTGTTCCTTCAAAAGCATCTCAATGCGTGAGTCTAGGCTGCTGCTGTGGTAGACGAACGGCAAGCTCTCATTGGTGGAATCTGGTTCAGGGGACGAGGAGTTGCGCTCCAAGCAAGAGAGTGGGGGGGAGCGAGAGGAGTGAAGAGGGAGGGAGGAGGAGGAAGGGGAGGAAGAGGAAGAGGTGATCGAGGGATGGACTGGTGAGGAGGGAAAGTGCTTTGACGAGAGGGATGTCTGGGGAGGAAGTGGAGGGGTCCTGGGCCTGCGCTTAACCTTAGCCCATTTATCCTCAGGGGGTGGACTCTCCTGGTCATAGTCTGCTGCACTGTAAGTCTCAGCAACTGCAGCTGCAATGACCGAAGCTGGTGGTAAGGGAGGCGGTGGTGGGGGAGGAGGCGGTGGAATGGGGGTTTGGAGGCGGTAGTCCTTATCAGTGCCCAGACCTCTCTCCCTGGGTGCTCCTCCCATCTGTTGAGGACGGAAGCTTGATGTGGGCTCCATGTCATGAGGAGGCAGTGGGGGTGCCTCTTTCGAAGGGAATGAGTAGCCAGACAGAGGAAGGTCTGAGTTGTTGGGGTACTCGCTCTCCTTGTCTTTATCCCTGTCCCGATCCCTCTCGCGATCTCTGACCCGCTCCCGGTCTCGGTCCCGGCTGCCCCGGCGTCGGCTATGGGAGTGGTGGTGGTTCCGGTGCCGCTGGTGACTATGGTCCCCAGACCTAGAGCCCGAGCTGCCACCGCTGCTGCCACTCCGGTAGCCCCGGTCGTCTCTCCGCTCAGAGTGATGGTGGTGGTGGTGGTGAGAGTGATACGAAGATAACTTAGAAGACGCATTGGCCTCCTGTGGATGGTGGTGATAAGAGGACCGCCGGGCACTGATTCCACCCCCATACCGTGCCCCAGAGTCTCTGTCTCGTTCTCTCTCTCTCTCCCTGTCCCTTTCTGAGAGGGCCGGGGTCTCGTACTGGGAGGCAGGGGGTGGAGGTGGTAGAGGTGAGTGGAGTTGCAGTTGTCCTGCTGCTGCACTGCTGGGGTAAGGAGGGTAGGGAGGAGGCTCATTTGGGCGATAGGAAACTGGTGGGGGGTAAGGAAGGCGTCCCCTGTGGAACAGTGGCCCCTCCTGGGGTGGTGGATGAAGGTCTTCGTGGAAACGTGAGGGCATGTAGCTTCCTCCAGAAGACGACGAAGACACTGCGGAGGAAGAGCAGGAGGAAGAGGGCAGCAGGTCTTGTGGAGGGTAACTGCTGCTCATACCACTGCCATTGCCTCCACCATAACCCAAATTTCCATATCTGCAACAAGATATTAAAGCATCAACTCCAAGCTGTGAGTTCAGCACACAAGCAGAACAACACTGCATCCGTGAGGAACTTCAAAGGGAGTAAGCAAAACAAGTGGTGCTTGTGTGCAGTACCTGCTCCCAACCTTTGCGTACAAAAAACGAGTTTCTGGATGCCACACTGACCTCCCCCCGAAGCCCGAGTCCTGGGAGAAGGGTGTCCCTGAGCGAGGTGTGTAAGGCGTGCCCCCGCCCTGGGAGGATGCAGAGGAACCAGGGGTGTAAGGCCCCCCCAGCGAGGAAATGGGCGTGTCTAGGCGCTGCTCACTGAAGCCTGTGTCTGCAGAGCACGGAGTGGTGCTGCCCGGGGTGAGAGGGGGCACACCAGACCCCATAAGGTCGACAGAAGGTCTGCGCCGAATGTCTGAAGACTGCAAGAGGGGTGAAAATTGTATGAAGGCACAGACACACTTGGCATGGCACAGTCCTCACATAGCTGCACAGAATGGGCCCTGCCTGAGATCAACCGCATCTACTCGCTGTCAACCCAAGTGTTCCTGCGTCTTACTGTGTCTGGGTGTGTGGAGGCAGGTGCAGGGGCTTGAAATTTTTCAGACAGGGCCTTCCCTCCTGTGGGAACAGTCTGCGGGGTGTAAGTACCACTGACTATCAGGTCATAATACTTCATCCTCTGCTGGCCTGCAAGCAACGGACAAAAAAACAATTTTACGCATCCGGTACATAAAAAGCCTTCAGTACACACTAATGTTACACTGGAGGACAAAGATTTGGGCACTTCAAAGTTTACTTACAAAACACACCCAATTACACACTGAAAGAACCTACAGGTGTTATATGAAGAAACAAAAAGACAGTTCAAATAGGATGCCGGCACTGGGCATGTTGTGAATTGTTCACTGTGTACAGTGGAAAATGATCAGTTTTCTTTCCAAAAACAGGCTGCAATATCTGCTAAAACAAAAGTCTTGGCAAAACAAACTATTAGATAATCTTTCTAAAAATGTCCAATGCTGTAACTTCAAGATTTAAAACTTGAGGGATTTTTGAGCCCAGTTAACTGGCTCAAAAATATTTGAAACATTGCGAGAAAGAAAAAAAAACAGAAAATACACCTTGGAATTAAATGAAAGGAACATACAAGTGCACATTTACATAAGGAAAAGTAGTCTGAAGCAGATACAGACACTGATTATTTGGATAACCGTTAGCACTGAAATGTGATGGACTGGTGTCCTGTCAGAGGTGCACTCTATGCTTTGAGGAAGAGCTCTGGACTGCGGCGACCATGCCTTAGGATAAGTGCTTGTGGATAGGCAGATAGCGACAAGCACATGCACTTCCCTGCATCTAACAACACTGTAGCTGATGAATTTGTGAATCACCTCGGATGTCCAGCTGTGCATGGACGATAGTGCCCATGACTGAGGTGTTGTGCAGGTTCTTGACAGTGTCCTTTGCACCCCTGGTGCTGGTAAAGATGACGCGGGCAAGGCCAAGATGCTTGCGTGTCTTGGGGTGGAACAAGATCTCCATTTCCTCCACCTCACCAAACTTGGCACACATCTCAGCCAAAAAAGGCTCCCGGATGTTGTCATTCAGGCGCGCAAAGGTCACCTCCTTCAGAGGAATGGGGCCCACGTAAAACTCATCCAACTATGTGAATGAAAGGATTGAAAAATATGTTATTTCCATTGTAACTGTTTCTATCCTTCATCGAGAAAAGCAGGCACAGAAACAGACCTTGAATCTGGGCACTGGAAGAGTCAGCTCTGTGCGTTTGGACCAGATCCTGCGGGGTCGCGGGTCCCTCAACTCCCCCACTGGGGTGAAACCCGAATCCTGAGATGGAGAAAACTGTAACTAATTCTTACCAACAAAAGTGGCTTCAAAAACAAAACATAATAATCAACCAGACAGATGCACAAGGCTCTGTCAATTACACAAAGAAGGAAAAAGGCTGATAGCTTACTAACACACTAATACATGCCCACATCAGAAAAAGAGTGCTACTTAAAGCCATGCAAAACACAATTACATACCATATTAACAGACTCAGATGAGCGCACACAAACACACACAGCTTCATCAGTAATGGGTGCAAAATGTAACAGTAACTTACAATACAAAATTAAAAACAAAGACAACTTTCACTTCAATGGTTTCACTGTTGTGGCATCTCATTTAAAAACTTTAATAAAGTCCCAATTATTATGAGGTAAACAAGATAAACACCATGAGATGCACCTGGACACAGTCCACAGCACAATGGCCAATGAACAATTTTACTGAACACAGACATACATTTCTCTTGCTACATTCGTTCAGTTTTTCCCCATTTCTCACAACACACTGACCTGCTATATATTATTATTTTGTAACAAATTTACAGAAGTACAGGCCTATATTACTAAGAAGGTAACTAGATTTAAAATTATAGATATGCCAACCTAGGCTGCATTTACAACTCATCTTCTATTGAGAAAATTTATTACAATTCTGAGGGACACACATTGTTGGCAAGTAATCAGCTGTCAGAGACCCAATCCATACAGCCAGTCAGAGTACAAAGCCATGACACTAAAAAGAAACACAAAGCTCTGCTTTCCATTAAGAACAAACTTCTTATATGTTAATGTTATTCACACTGCTTATTTAATCAGCTGTACTTCTAAGGATTCTTTCTTTTCTTTTTTAACTCGACCTGAGTGTTACTCCTGTATGTATTAATGCATGTAGTTGTTTTGGCGACTTAAAAGTATGAAGAAAAAAAATGAATCATACTGTCATAAACAATGATCAGGTGCACGTCGAGGTCTCAGTCACAAATACACCAGAAGAGGCGCGCGTGCACACACACACAGAACCCAACGATGCCTAATGGAAACACGAACCGGTACGTTGAAGTGCACCCCATCGTATCGGTACACCTTCTGAGAGACCCTACGGATGGCCGGGTCCTGGATCAGTTTGTAGCTCTTCCACGGCACGCTGAGAGCTCGCTGAGCTTCCAGCCCGCTGTCGGGATCCATGCTGTCACTGTGGGGGCAGAGAGAGAGAGAGAGACATCAGGAGGAGCCGACAGCTCTCTAGGAGGCCGAAACGCGAAGCACTTGACACAGCAACTCGCTCGCATGTTCCACTGAGAAACCTTCAATTGTCCAACACCTACGAGGAGGGCAGCTAACGCCGTTAGCCAGGAACTTGTCAACAATGTGCCCCAGAGCAGGGTACTATTGCATCAATCTGGTGTTACCAGCGGGAATTCGAAGTAGGAACCTCCTGGCTGCAGAGAGGGGGAGCACAGCAACTACAACTACTGTGACTGCACAACAAGGCGCCTTCCTAACACACACACATACATACACACACACACTAGACACAGCAAGATCGCAACTCGCCGAACTCATCACTTCGGAGACGCTTCAAAAAGACAGCCGACAAAACACGGGACCGCAGGACAAAACTGCCGCTGCTGTGGTACAACTCGCACACAGTCACACACACACAGCGGCTTCTTTCGCTAACTCGAACCCCTACTCTATCTGTGTCTGAGGTGGTCGTGAGCTCCTTCCAAAAAACCCAGCGCCGCTGACACACTATCATGCTGCATGGTTTCAGATCAGTGCCAATCACAGTTACTCGGTGACGCACTCCACATGAAGTCAGTGAGCTACATCAGCGGACATGAGTAAAAACGAGCAGAGGGGTGCGTTTGGGTCCCGACCCAGGGACCGCCGGACACCCACCTCCTCGTAGCGCCCCGCCCGCGTCGCCCCAAACTCCGAGCCCGCGGCTCCGGCACAGGCCTTGGCCGTGCGGGAGAAACACAGAGCGCCCGAAGCCCGAAAAGGTTGACGCGAGGCCCACCAGGCGAGATATATCGGTGTCGCTAAAGTTTCGTTGCAGTAATCTTGCCGCGGATACCAAGAAAGTCCGCATAAAATCGTTATTCGCTTTAAAAAAAGTATAAAAGTGAGTGAGCGGCCATCGCGTACTAACCTGTGAGCCTCGCCTGTTCTCCATCAGTCACCGCGATTGGGCGCTAACAATTCCCCTCCGCACTTTCCACACAACCCGAGCCGGCTGCACAGCCGGGGCTTCACGTGAATAAGACACACATTTTCTCTTGGAAAAACTTCCTGATGCTAACAAAAATTAACGCAGTATTCTTAGCATTCTGTAAAACGTGTTATGTATTATGAAAATGGCCGTGTCCGATTTTGAACGGCTCCGTTCTCTGCATCGCTTAGTGACGAATGTGCAAGCGCGTAGCGAAAGATAATTTGTATGTGGAGTTGAACGTACTGCTAGTTACCGTACCACATGATGTACATGTTGCTGAAAAACTGATAAACAAAGGGCGGTTAGCCGGTCCGCGCAGCGCTCCTCTACAATTTGGGGGGAGATATGGTGCATAATAATAATAATAATAAATAAACTGTGTAACTTGAGTGTTTCATTCCACCCCAGCCTGGGTGCTGCGTCTGTTACGTTCAAATTCAATACTTCGCGTAATGAAAATGCTGCGATGATCAACACACAATGAATTCAATCATCATGATGATGATGTGACCGACTAGAAGTCGTGCTTGTTCGTATTTTTTGTTTGATTTCGGTGATTCTGTCAGCAAACGTTGTCTGTGAGTAGTTTGTGGAGCCGCTTTACACTGCAGTTACTACTGTGCGGACTGACTGTGTGAGTAGCCAGGTGTGGAAGCGGAGTACCGGCGTCCCGCACTTCTTACTGTCCTGTTAATTCAATTACTAATTGAGTGGTAAATGGTGGTAAACGAACCACTTGCTTAGCCTGGATGGGCCCTGGGATTCAGAGTGAGGCTCTTCAGAGCGCGCGCGCGTGTGTGTGGTGGTACAGGTCTCGGCTCGTGCTGCTGTTCTCCAATACTGTACTATGTAGCCTATGGCTTATCATGTAGCTCCGCTTTACTATTGTAACACATCTAACTGTGACTGTGAGTAGCTAGGTGTGGATTGCGTGGAGTGTAGCGCATGGCCTGTTTCCAGTAAAGGTCAATCACCAGTATCACTAGTAACCAGTTATTAGTACTTCAATCACCAGCAATAACCAGTATTGTTATTACTGGTTACTAATAACAAGTTATTATTGCTGGTCAATCACCAGTATTACTAATAACCAGTATTGCGGTTCTCAGTTTTGTTGACTGGAATATTAACTTTCTCTAAGACCTGAGCCTCCCAGTCTTTCTCTGACTGAGATGCACATCAATGGATCTTCTGCAAAAAAGTTCAGTGCCACGGTACACATACTGTACCGTGTTTAGGAATACCGCTGTATTTGGCAGCAGCGCAGACACAACCTTGCAGCAGCGAGGAGACGAATACCAGGTGCAGCCACTTTTTGTGTTGTTACTATTTAGCACAGCATCTGAAACGTGTTGTTTGAGTGGTATTTTCAGGAACATATTTTGTTGACCAGCTCTGTTTGTCTGGCTTTGACATTCGGCACTTTAACAGAGGTTTGAATTCCCGAGTTTTCGGACGAGGGCATTAATTAGTGTCGGTTGTCCACTACAGAACTCTTTGAGTGCAGTTCTCCCTGCTCCTAAACTGCTTTAGAGCAGCAGCAAGATGCAGCACTGCTGAAAAAAGTGAAATGAGTATTACGAACCAGTGCGCTTCCAGAATGTACTGTATACTGAATTTACAGTGATTGACATTACTGCTGCGTCTCACTGCATTTTCAACTGCCCTGTTCACATGCTTCCCCGTTCCCACTTGCTTCTCGGCCTCTGGAGATGTTGCACCAGTTTTCCCAACCGGAGGGATTTTTCTTTCTCTCTTTTTTTGCCTCCACATTGTTTCTGAAAAAATATTTGACATTCTGTTAAATGTGTTTTATAATGTGCCGATGGATGTATCCCTTTTTTAAAAGGGTCTCACAAATTTCCTGGAAACTGACAAAAATGAAGCTAACAATGTCTCACATGGCATTTATTTGACATGAAGCAAAAATATAATTATATATACACATCGCACTCAGACGTTGTGTGACAAATGAAGGCATTGAGCAGGGGCTCGTGGAGATGACTTATTTTCATGTTTTGAGTTAAAAGATAATGTGGAAGTCTTGTAGCAGAGTGGCACCCCATCCACCCCGTAATAATTGGGGATCAATAGTAGCGGTAATTGACCTTGCTTCATGTCCCTGCATCCCTGCATAGGCTGAGTGGTTATGAGTCTTAGAGCAAATGTTTGATTTGTTGCAACTTCATCGCAGGTTTTCACAGAACCTAAATAGTAAACAAAGCAGAGATGTCTGCATTTTTAATCTTTTACCAATTTCGCCATAGCAGAACGAGCGAGTGTGGATTCACAAACAAATGGAGTTACAAACAGACTTGAAGTTACAGTGTTTGTAAGCAGAGGGTACTGTACTGTATTTTACTGTACTTTGGTGTCATGCTCTCCATAACCACTAGAGGTCGCTGTACTCTTTTCTGCTTTGCCTAATAGCTCCTCTACTTGGTTAGGGCACTTGCGTCACTTTTACATTTACATTTATTAATTTAGCAGACACTTTTCTTCAAAGCAACTTACATCTCATAGAAAATACAATTTGTGCATTACATTTGGAAAAAGAGAGATAGTTGCATATTATGATTCTTAAGTACAGTTTGTTTCTTTCCACCATATGAAGTGTGTTCATCACACGAGTAGCTGCATAAAACTCAGAAAACTGACAATTCCCGGTCATCTTCCTACTTTTTTTTAGAGATACACAAACATTTACGTACACAACAGGAGTACCGGCTGTGTAAACGCTCATCCGGGCATGATCGTACAGTTATGGTGCATGAGCATTTACACCCTACATGAACTTAAGAGCTCATGGGCGAAGTGAGTCTGGAAGAGGTGAGTTTTCAATACCTTTTTAGATGTGGACAAAGATTCAGCAGTTCTGAGTGAGATGGGGAAGTCATTTCACTACAACGCAGCCAGAACCGAGAACCTCTGCGCTTTGCCTTTTGTCCATGGGACCACCAAAAGGGCAGAAGTAGATGAGCGAAGCAGTCTGATTGGGGTGTAGCGGATGATCAAGTCCTGTAGATATCTGGGAGCAGTTCCACTGATGCATTTGTAGGCCATAACCAGGGTCTTAAATTCGATTTGGGCAGCTATAGGAAGCCAGTGCAGAGAAACAAGTAGTTTCTCTTTACCGTAGTTTACTTTTACTCTCCTTCCTTTATACATACAGTGTCTGTACATGTCAGTAGTCTTAGTCTAGACTTAAAATTTGAAGGAAATAAAAACACAGCTTAAGTGATACAAGGTAATGTGAAATATTTTGCCGAAGACCCTTCTCACATGTATTTTCTAATAAAACAACGAATGTATAAAATAGGCTTTCCGTATTGGTCAGGGACTATACAAAATCCAGTGAAATAACTCTAAAACTCTGATTTCTTACAGCATACAAGCAAAAAGCAGGACGGCCTTCGAACAGCCGTGGTATGAGCACTGAGAAGTATGAGGGGAAAAAAATGCAACCGCCGGTGCATGTCAGTTCACTTTCACGAAAAACTTGTTCTTGGGTGTTTTCAGAAACACCCAGTGTCAGGTGTGAGGTACTCGGCAACGTGTCGGCATGGTTTCTGGCTGCTTGCGTTCTCTGACGCTCTTGGGTCAAATCTCCCTTGTCGCTCACTTGGGATTTTCAAACTGATAACGACGCTCAAAGGGGCATGAAGACAAAAGTCTTTCTAAATGTCTCACCATGACTGGGAGAAGAAGCGGCCACTGTGCTTTCTTGCTGCTATTTTTCGGCTCTGTTTAATTTTTTAAAACTGTATTTTGAGATTTTAGAGGAGGTAAAACCCAGACATTGTATACATTTTGTGTGTCAATGTCATTGTCCAGTGCAGAAATCTCAGTCCTTGACCCTATTTTCTACAAAAACAAGCCCCACCTTTCTACCCCCTGATAAAAATATTTGAAATAAATAAATAAAACAGAGCAGCAAACAACTACAAAAAGGCACGAACAGAAATGTACCCAAATAAATATATAGATTCACAAGGAGAGCCTTTCATTTAAAAATGACCACGTCATGTGTGCACCAATGCCTCAATTATATTTTAATCTCAAAATAGTCACGTGTTACTAATATTACTTACATATCACATGTTATTATGTGTCTAAAATATAACTGAGATTTCTGTTGTCATTCAAAAAGGGTCTCAAAACTCACCTCTTTTACACTCACTATTCCTCCAATCTCTAATGTGCTTGATGAATGGGTACAGTGTTATCTGTTTAATAATAAAACAACAGCCTATATGCAGCTGCTTGTGTAATGTACACTGATTCATATTGTGCTATGTGACAAATGGCCTGTGTCTGCATCCAAGTCGCTCCTTCTGTTGGTGTCATCCACTGATGTGTTGTTTACTCAGATGTACTTCACTTTGGAGAAAATCGTCTGCTAAATGAATAAATCAGAATCAGAACGAGCTTTATTGCCAAGTATGTTCACACATACAAGGAATTTGTCTTGGTGATGGAAACTTCCACAGCACAGACAGAATGACAGTGACAGGATGCAGATGAGAAGATAGAATATGTGAATAAAGGATAAAAAATATATAAAAAATATAAAGTACCCAATATACATAAATAGTCACTAGACATTATATGTATGTACAGGTATGTTCTACACAAATGCAAGGGAATGTGAGTAAGAGATATGATGTGATAAATAGATATAGTTATAAATATAAATAGCATTGTGTATTGCACTGGTTTACTCTCTAGGGGGGATTTAGCTGTTCATGAGGTAGGTGGGCTGAGGAAAGAAACTTTTCTTGTGCCTGGCTGTCCTGGTGCTCAGTGCTCTGTAGCGCCGGCCAGATGGCAAAGGTTCGAAGAGGAAGTGGCCTGGATGTGAGGGGGTCTACAATGATTTTGCTCGCCCTTTTACTGACTCTGGACGAGTACAGTTTTTGGAGAGCTGGGGCGGGTGTGATGTGCCGATGATTCTTCCAGCAGTCCGATCTATCTGCTGTAGTCTTCTGATGTCTGATTTCGTAGCTGAGCCGAACCAGACAGTTATAGAAATGCAGAGGACAGACTCGATAAATGTCAATGTGGTAGAATTTACTTCGGAAAACAATGTTTTTCTTCCAGAACTTTCTTTCAGAGCCCAAAAACGCAAGGAACCAACGCTTGTTCAGAATTCGGTGAATGTGCTGCTGTCTGCATGTCATGCTCAGCTGTAATCACACATGGGGGAAACAGGATTAGACACAGAAAAACAGCTGATTGCACATCAGACACAAGGAGCAGTCCACAATTATTTTTAGAAAGAACGAAAAATCGTGTGAATTTCTGTGTCTTTCAGGATGAGGGATTTAGGCGCTTGCCAGTTCCTGAGTGAAATGGTGATCTTTCATGAAAACATGGGACCACTTGGTTATCCATCATTGCCTCTGGATTGCAGCCATGATGCCTGTGAGTGAGTAGTGAGGAATGACTGACCACATGTGGATGGGTGACCTACGCCTTCTGTGGAAAAGACGAACCCTCATCCTTTGCATCTTTCCGGAGTGGCAGTTACCCTGGTAGCTCAGTTCAAATGTCAGAAAATATTGCACCAAGTGAAACATTTATGCACTCAACCACAGCCGTTCTCTCAGTTTTAATGCTGTTAATTCTGCAAAGCACTAACTGTTAAAAGTCAAATGATAAATTATGAATTTCCAAAATGTTGCCCCTGTGTTTGCATGGCTTTCCCCCAAAGACCAAAGGCACGCATTTCATGCAGGTGTGTCGCTCCACATTGTCCTTAGTGGGTGAATGTGTGTGCTTCTGTGTGTGTGTGTGTGTGTGTGTGTGTGTGGCAACCCTGCAATGGACTGGCACCTCGTCTCGGCTGTACCTCGACCAACCCACACCTCTGTGCTTCTGGGATGGGTTTAAGTGAAGGAGTGATTTTTCAAACATCCACCTGTTCATTCTTATGCAGAGTACTACTAAACTCCTCTAACTGCTCCTTGAAAGTTACTGTCACTGTGCAAATGAGGATTATTTTGGCATTGACAATCTGATTGTTCTCTCTGTTTGAGGAGGACCGGCTCTTGGAGGAAAAAAAAGTCAGAGATGAAGCTGTGGAACGGTTCCGCCAGTCATGACAACACCACCATCGTCAGATTTTCCTGGTTGCCAAATCCGTGTCTTCGTGATGCTGTGGGTGGGAATAGAAATCGCTGTGTTCTTGCTGGGGTGTCCTTCCTGTGTGGCCATCATGTGGAAGATGCTCCAAAGATACCGACAAGGCTCCTCCAGCTCCAGCAACGACATCTTCATTGTAAACCTCTCTCCACTATACACCATGTACAGCATATCTCTCTTCGTGGATGCTCTCGGCATCTTGATCCCACACTCTGATGTCTTAAATGGAGTTACTGTGTTCATCTATAACATCAGCTTCTTTGGGGGCCCTTGTTCATGGCTTGCATCTGCATTAACTGCTACATGGCTGTGCCGTGGCCCGTTCTCTTTAAATTCACTAGAAAGACACTGTACCGGGGCTTTCTCTTGGCTGCAGTCTGGATCTACGTGTTGAGCTTCACTTTGATGTATGCTTTAGGGAAGCTGACCTTCCGAAGCTGCTTCTACGTCTTGGCTTTTTATATCTCCGTCACAATCATTGTTTTCTGTAATAGCTCCATCCTCATCGCTTTGAAAAGGGTTACTCCGGGAGGTAGAGATCTCCACTGAGTGAAGAAGAGGGCCTTCAGGCACATCCTAAGCATTCTGGTCATGACTGTTGTGCAGATGTTGCCACCAGTGGTGGCCTCTTCCTTTAGCGGCTCACTGTTTAGTTACAACCAGCTGTACGCCTGTTTTCTACTTCCAGCTGCTATGATCTTTCCCTGCATCATGAGCTCTATCATTCCTTTCCTGTACTTCAGCTGTAAAGACAGGGCAGCTGAGCTACTCTCTGACATGCACCAGGGAAGAGACCTCAAGGCTTTGCCATGTGTTCCATTCAAAAAGTGAGACTTTAAAACAAATGTGTTGTGCAAGCTATTCCTCTGGACATTTACTGCTTTCGTCTTCCTATTTAGGTGGCTATTTCTGTCAGACTCTGAGACATCAGAGTTCATTTTAAACCTGTAGGCCCAAATCATAAGGAAACCTTTTAAATAAATGTGCAAGATTATTAATTAAAAAGAATAACCATATTAAAGGGCAGTATCGTTGTGCATTCTGTTTGGGCATGGGTTTGACTCTCCAAGTTCTCCCTGTGTTTGTACGGGTGTCATCCAGGTGCTCTGGTTTCCTCCCATTGTCCAAAAAACACTTGTTTCCAGGGAGTTGGTGGCTCTGAATTGTTCACACTGTGTTTGTAAGTGACTGAGTGTGTGTGTGTGATCATCCTGGGACAGAATGACATCCTCTTCAGGTTTCTGTCTCACTAACATCTTACCCTGTGCTTCTGGGATAGACGCTGGACCCTGGAACCCTATCCTGAACAAAGAGTAAATGATAGTAAGTGACTCATATTTAAATAAACCCATCCATCCATCCATCCATCCAACCTTCCTGGTCAGGGTCAAAGGGGTCTAGAGCCTGTCCTGGAATCACTGGGCGCAAGGCTGAGAAGGATACACTCTGGGTGGAATGCCAGTCCATAGTATTTTATATATATATATATATATATATATATATTATAAAAACCTCATACTTTTTTCTTGAATTACTAAATATTTACATGTATTTAACATGTTGTGTATATTACATTTAAATGGACATATAATATATATATACAGTATATACATTATATATATATAAAAAAATTTCCCCACTCGCCCCCTTTTGCGGGCGGTCGTACTCGTGTTCTCTACCAGAGGCCTGGGAGCTTGAGGGTTCTGCACAGTATCTTAGCTGTTCCAAGGACCTCGCTCTTCTGGACAGAGATCTCGGATGTTGTTCCCGGGATCTGCTGGAGCCACTCTCCCAGCTTAGGGGTCACAGCCCCAAGTGTTCCGATTACCACGGGGACCACTGTTGCCTTCACCTTCCACATCTTTTCTAGCTCCTCTCTCAGTCCTTGGTATTTCTCAAGCTTCTCATGTTCTTTCTTTCTGATGTTGCCATCGCTTGGGATGGCAACATCTATCACTACGGCTTTCTTCCTCTGTTTGTCCACCACTACTATGTCCGGTTGGTTAGCCATTACTAGTTTGTCAGTCTGGATCTGGAAGTCCCACAGGATCTTAGCCTGGTCATTCTCGACCACCCTTGGGAGCATATCCCACTTTGATCTTGGGACTTCCAGCCCATACTCGGCACAGATGTTCCTGTACACTATGCCAGCCACTTGGTTATGGCGTTCCATGTATGCCTTGCCTGCTAGCATCTTACACCCTGCTGTTATGTGCTGGATTGTCTCAGGGGCATATTTGCACAGCCTGCACCTGAGGTCCTGCCTGGTGTGGTAGACCCCGGCCTCTATTGATCTTGTACTTAGAGCTTGTTCCTGTGCTGCTATGATTAGTGCCTCTGTGCTGTCTTTCAGTCCAGTTTTGTCCAGCTACTGGTATGATTTTTCGATATCAGCCACTTCTTCAATCTGCTGCTGGTACATACCATGTAGAGGTTTGTCCTTGCATGATGGTTCCTGTTCTTCCTCGTCCTCCTTCTCGGGTTTCTGGTGCCTGAGGTATTCACTAAGTATCTCATCAGTCGGGGCCATCTTCCTGATGTAGTCAAGGATCTTTGTTGTTTCATCCTGGATAGTGGCTCTGATGCTCACTAGTCCTCGGCCTCCTTCTTTCCGCTTAGCATACAGCCTCAGGGTGCTGGATTTGGGGTGAAACCCTCCATGCATTGTCAGGAGCTTCCTTGTCTTGATGTCAGTGGCTTCTATCTCCTCTTTTGGCCAGCTTATTATGCCAGCGGGGTATCTGATGACCGGCAGGGCGTAGGTGTTGATAGCCCGGACCTTGTTCTTCCCATTCAGCTGACTTCTCAGGACTTGCCTTACTCTCTGCAGGTATTTGGTTGTTGCTGCTTTCCTTGCGGCCTCTTCATGATTCCCATGCGCCTGCGAGATTCCAAGGTACTTGTAGCTATCCTCAACATCTGCTATGTTGCCTTCTGGTAGTACAATCCCCTCAGTTCTGACTACCTTCCCTCTCTTTGTTACCATCCGGCTACACTTATCCAATCCGAATGACATTCCGATGTCATTGCTGTAGATGCTGTGGATCAGGGAATGTTGGAACACTGAGCTACTAGTTGTTTAGGCATTAGTCTTGATGTTGGGTTTCAAAGTATCCATAGGTCCTGCATCCTCTTCATGTAACCCCTTTCACTGGGGTTACTTGTGTAGTAACATTCCAACAGTTCCCTATTCTCATCTCTTGTCCATGCATGCCTTGTTCTAGTAGTCCACATCATCACTATGTCCTGGTTCCCCAACATCTGGTGCAGACCTTGTTAATCCAGGCAATGTCTGAGCCAGCATGACTCTCTTTGTTTGTTTCACTCTCATATCCAAGGTAGGCAGAGCCAAGCATAAGGAGGTCTTGCCTAAGGACCCTCTATTGGAGGTAGGCCATGATTGGGATTCAAACCCCAGTCTCCAATGTGAAAGGCAGCAATCTTACCACTATGCTATCCAGCCGCTATAATGTATGTATGTATGTATGTATGTATGTACGTACGTACGTACATACATACATACATACATACATACATACATACATACATTATAATTACTTGTTAAACACTGGCTTACAAATTGTTATTTTCTAGAATGCCCAGGAGGGGTGGGCAACCACTGGCCCGTGGACCCCCAGAGGTTTCTTTCTCCCTCAACTTTCAGTTGGGAGTTTTTGTTCCTTTCCCCGGTGGCCAGTAGGTATACTTACAGCTCTATAATTTTTCTTGCTGTATGCCTGTGTTAAAGCACTCTGCGTCACTGCGTGAGAAGAGCGCTCTATAAAAAAAAAAAATAATAATAAAAATAAATATATATCCATTTATATGTAATATATACAGCATGTTAAATACATGGAAATATTTAGTAATTCAAGAAAAAAGTATGAGGTTTTTATAATTTATGAATTTATGGTAACTATTTGGAAAAGGTTTGTAATATCATAAATATTCTTAAGAGAACAAGTTACCGTTGGATCTGCTTTCCTGCACAAATGAAATCACTACAAATATAGAGGAAGCAGCATGATTCGTACGCTCTCTTGGCTTCAGGTTCAGTGTCAATGTTTATCTTTATCTTCTTTTTGTCAAGGCATTTTTTCCAATATACCAGACATTTTGATTAATTACAAAGTTAAACAGAAGAATATTCATGTCCAGTGTTGTAGTTAGGACATGACATCATACACATTTTTTTGATTGGTGCCCTAAATGTACTTCACTTCAAGGCTACATATACTCATTGAGTCATCTTAATATGACACTGGAACTGAGAAAATTGACAAGCAATGGAAAAAATTACACTTTGAATGTGAAAAGTACTGTCTTTACACATGGATGAATATTAGAAATTTATTCTGAGCTGAGATTCACTTTGGAGAAAAGCGCTGCCCAAATGCATGAATGTCAATGCAAACATAAACACTGAACTGTAAAAACAACATTATTGTCTAAACAGGACAAGTTTTTTGTTGACATGTTGTTTGAAGTGTGAAGATGGAAAAGACTGAAGTAAAAAGAAGCAGAGGATGACCAGCTCAAACTTCTCTTTCAATCTTCATAGCACAAAAAATTCTACATGCACTTCGTACACTTGTGTGTGTGTTCACCAAGAGTCATGATCAATTTGAGGGCACTTAACACCAGCAACATGTCTTTGTATGTCTTTCTTGTATTTATTTCATTCACTTCTGCTTTAATGAATCACATAAACTGTGTGTTTCTCAACACAGAAAGCAACTGAAAGGCATCGGCTCAGGGTGCTTTCGTAAACATTTGTAATATAGGGTATGATGTGGAAAATTCAGCTGCCCCTACAAAGATCTGCTTTGAATGGAACCATATTTTCTTACATTACCTCACTCTTTATTTGCTAGTGACCACATGGAAATGAAGCAGCGCCTGCACAACACCTGCATCAGCCCGTTGGTTGTGTAAAGGGATCTCTCCTACCTACTCTGTTATTTTTGAACGAAACCTTTATGCTCCCAACAATCACTCAAAAAAGTTTTGGTCCGTGTGGAGACAATGCGCCCTTGTACCTGTACTTCAGTGCAACTTCCCGCATGCACACATGCAGAATGTCTACCTTCATTAAAAAAAGGATTTTCCCCCCTTTCTGCTCCTTCTTCTTCTACTTTACATCTCTCTCATTCACTATCGTAAACCTCTTGTCCTTGTTAGGGTCACGGTACACCCAGGCACTGCATCACCCAACTTCCCTTGTGCTAGATATACATTTACATTTACAATACTAAACATAGAGTACAGCCTCTCCCCTATGTACAACCTCTGCAACTTACGACCATCCGTACATAGGACTGAAAAAAATACAGTATAAATTAAAAAAATAAAGAAAAAATATATGAAAATAAGAATTACACTTGGTCATACGTCCGCCAGTGCTGAACTGTGTGCTTTACCACAATAAACCAAATGCAATGCCACCTTTATACTTTTATATTTCCACAAAATATTTTAAAATGATGAAATGGAAACTTAAAGATGATATTTTAAAAATAAAAAAAATGGAAACTAAAGAATGATAAATATACTACTGTACTGTATTTGGTGAAATCATAAAAAGACCTAAGAAAGAAAGTAAAAAATAAACCAAAGAATCTTTTTTTAAATAAACCATAGAGTGATTTAAAATAATATAAATTCGTAAAACTGGTTAAACAAAAATGAGATAATCACAAACTTGCATAACGTCAAAAATAAAAATAATGAAATATGAACTAAAGAACCTTAAATAAGTGGTAAAAAAAACTACAGAATCATATAAAATGTCAATTAATAAAGCTGGTTAATAAAAAATGAGATACTCATGATAGAAGCTGAGTAGGATAAAAGAATGTTGTACAGGTATATGACAGGGATATGTCCGACTTGCGTCCATTTCAAGATGCGACCCATTGGTTAGAACGAAACTTGGACGTATGTTGGGGAATGGCTATATAGCAGAAATTTACAATACTAAATGTGCATTTACATTTACTTATGAAGCAGATGCTTTTCTCCTAAGAACTGTACATTATACAACTGCAGATATGCAAAAGTACATTAGAGTACTTAAAAATAAAATAGAAAATAAAATAAATAAATGAGTATTCTTACATATTGAGTCGTGAGAAATTTTATTGTGCAGCTATGTTTAAATTCTCAGCCATCTGTCGATTTTTGTAAGATATTGCTAAACCTATTGCCAAAAAGATAAGCATACAATGTGCACACATGAAAGAAAACCATAAACATGTTAAAACCTTGTAATTTCACAAACACTAACCCTATCTGATAGCACTTGACCATTTCTTCTGCCCCTCACTTGTCACATAACTCAAAGCCCATCATTTAACATCTTCCATTATGTGAAATTCATACCTTTTCATCAGAGGATTTCCATATTCAGCACACATACGCATAAGTCAGTGAAGATGTGTCTCGTCACACACACCCATCTCTCTTTGAGGTAAGTCCACTGCTGAACTGTTACTGACCAACTTGTGTATGGGCAACTGAAGATGGTCAAAATGATATGACAAACCCTTCGGTGTCCTTGAGTATTTTTAGACTGGGCACAGGTATGTGTAATATCCGAATTTACTTTTGATTGCAGTTAGTCCTGTATTTTTCTCTTCTTCTGGCCAGTTGCACAATGCCATTAATATGGAGCGTGCAATGAGCACTCTTCTTCTATACATCTTAATAACAGCTATAATGGGAGCCTTACGTAATGATCTATGACACAAAGCCAGTTCCGTTGACGTTGCTCTATTCCCATTATACTATAGGACTTAATGGCACATAAGTACATTTCACATGTAAGTGATTTCACTTTGAATTCATTTAAGAAATCTACGGTCCTCCTACGCTACATTCCCACGAGCAGGAACCAGCTGATTTTGAGCAGCAGGAGGCTGGAGGTTGTAAAGAAAGGGCTCACATTGTGAAGTCATTTGGAAATCTTGATTTTCTTTCCGTTACAGGGGTCAAGCTTCAGGTCGCCCGTGTGTGTCCTTAACCACTTCGCTGACTGTTGTCTAACTGCATTGTGTGCAGAAATGTTGTCAGAACCCTCGCACAACCACTGCAAGTAACAACCCCTGTTGCAGAAAATAAAAGCAAGATTTTTGCAAAGTGGGTGAAACGTGTACAGATATGGATGGGTGCCAATAAAAAAGAGAGCTGAAGGGAATGTGAAAATTGAACATTGTGAAATAGGTGACGGACCGACCTGAATTTTAGGTTTATCTTCCTATCCTATCTAACAAGTTTGACCATTTTCTCACAGTACCGCAAAAGGTAACTATAACTCACAAACTTTAAACATTCATTTCTCTCTTTCCCAGCATGCTACACATACAAATACATTTTAAAATCAATTATTTCTCTTTATGTCAGAACAACTGAGAAGAGAGAGGTCAAAGATGGAGCTCTGGAACAAATCCACCAATTACTATGGTGGCACCACTGTAAGTAGTTCCTACTCACCTGGAAGATGCATGGGAATCATATGGCTGTGGTGTGCACTGGACACAACTGCTTTCCTCCTGGGTAGTCCCTCCTGCATAGTGATCATGTGGCACTTGCTGCAAAGATATCGACGTGGCTCCACCAACTTCAACAGTGACATTATCTTGTTTAATGTATGTACTCTATATATGATATATAATTTTTCCCTCTTTATGGATCTCTTGAACACCACAGTGTTCAACTTAACTCTTCCTTTGGGACTTATTACATTTCCATATAGCATCAGCCTGACCGGGGGGGCATTGTCCATGACTTGCATATGCATCAACTGGTACCTGGCGGTCCTTTGGCCTGTTTTTTACCGGTACACCAAGGACATTTTATACCAGGTGCACCTCACTGTAGTGATCTGGATCTACACCTTGGTACTTGGGATCCTCATACTTGTGAGGAACTTGTCTTTCAGCCACCCACTGTACCTCATTACATTTGGCATAAACCTCATGGTCATTGTGTTCTGCAACATCTCCATCCTAGTTGCTTTGAAAAGATCTGGTCCAGGGGGTGGAAGCCTCCATCCGGTGAAGAGGAGGGCCTTTAAAGCCGCCTTGAGTGTTCTAGTTGTCATGGTGATACACAGCTTGCCACTAATAACAGTGCTGGCCTTTGATGGCCTGCTGTCTGCCTATAAGCAAATGTATAGCTGCATCGTAATGCCAGCCGTTTTAAGTTTTCCTAGTGTCGCCAGCTCAGTGGTTCCTTTACTGTACCTCTACAGCCAGGGGAAGCTGAGCTATCACCAGTGCTATCCTTGTTCAGGGCCTCACGAAGTGTGAAATATTACTGTCCAACAATCTATGGAATTCTTCCAATGTCATAGTGTGTTCTTTGCAGAAATCAGGAGATCAGACAATGAAAGTAGTATTTTCTCTCTCTTTTTATATAGTAAACTATACTGCATGTTATATCGTCAACTGTCTTATTTGTTTATTTCTCTTATGCCTTTGTTCAGTGCTATGTGTCACTGTGAGAGGAGCACTATATAAAAATAAATTGAATTGCATTGAATTATTTCGTGTTTTTCCCATTTATTGTAACAAGTGAAAGTTTTGTTAAGTTTGCATTTCAGCTTAAACACTGTCGTTAATGTAAATGTTTGCATTTTCCATACGATTGCAATATTTCTGTATTTCATAAAAAAGCAATGAACGCATACCTCAAACATGTGTTTGGGAAATGGTTGTGATGTTCTTACATATTGAGAAGAGAGATTTTTCTCGTTTTACTTTTGTAATGCAATACAACGGGGCAACAGTCCATGCTTGTGTCCCACATTAAAATGTAGATAGTTTGGATAGAGGATTCAGATACAGACCTATAACAGTCATGCGATAAAAACAGAAGACATACATTTGTATACACCATGGCTTAAATGTTCCACATGGTTAAATGAAAAATTAGATACATTTTACATTACATTACATAGAATACATAGATTACATTTTCCCACCAGATTTCTGAAAGACCCTTGCTCCAGTAGAAATTTTTCACTGCAGTTTAACATACAGTACATTAAGAAAGAGAGCCAGGTCCCACAGTCCTTTAAGTGTGCAGTTGTATGAACAGGTTGTCCCCAATTTACAATGGGGTTATGTTCCGCGAAACCCATCTTAAGTCAAAAATATTGTAAATCAATACATTTAATATACCTAATACACACCTCTGCGTGACAGACTTGGAGATACGGATCGCTGCTGCTGCCCAGCGTCGCGAGAGAGTATCTCTCTGCATATCGCTTGCCTGGGAAAAAATCTAAATTAAAAATTCAATGTACAGTTTCTACTGAATGTCTATCGCCAGCTCACCATCGTAAAGTCGAAAAATCGTAA
Organism: Scleropages formosus; assembly: GCF_900964775.1. NCBI lineage: Eukaryota > Metazoa > Chordata > Actinopteri > Osteoglossiformes > Osteoglossidae > Scleropages > Scleropages formosus. The sequence goes on along the minus strand of NC_041808.1, from coordinate 35,081,554 downwards.
CTCGAACCATCGTAAATCGGGGACCACCTGTATGTTCTTGTTTCCTCGAAGAAGCTAAAGGGTATAGAATGTGCATCCATACTGTACCATACTGTACCATGCATTCCCTTGATTAATGTTGTGTTTAAAATTAAAGTTTACCTTGAAAGATGTTTTCAGTCCACCTACTTATTAGTGAAGGAACCTAAAACTGGAGCGTTGAAACTTCTGACAGCTGGGTTATGATCTCCATCTCCACAAGGTGCCTTTCTTCTTCTGGGCACACCACCTTGATATGAATGCAATCTACTTCTGGGTCCTGGAAAAACTGCCTTGACTTAAAGACCTGCTGTAAGAGAATGAGTCTGAGATGAACTATGTGAGCCAAGAGCAGAGTCTCCTTTGTGCCCTTAATGACCTTCTTGTCTCAGAAGCTTCTAGTTGTGTGTAGCTGCAGTGAACAGTGTAAAGCCCAGGAAGTGAAGCAACAAACTTTTGACTGCACACATTGTAATCTGGTTTAATCAGCTAAAACATTATGCTTAGAAGTGTTTGCAATAGCAGCAAAATTTTCTATTTTTTCTGAACATGACTGTTCCTCAAAGAATCAAACATCATAATTATACAGGCACACAGAACTACCATTTAATTTACACCAGATTTTATCTTTTATTAATTCAAATTAAAATCAAATAATTTTTTTAAATTATTTTTAAAAATCTTTAAATGAATATTAACATTGATACAATTAAAACAACATTCCCCACCTTGGAAAAGTCAACACTAATCAGGACTCATAACTCTTAACTAGTTTGGCAAAAATGAATGACTAAAGAACAAAACTCAGTAATTACATTTACCTGATGCTTTTTCCAAAGAGAGTTATAATGTTGAGATATTTTCAATTATTTACCAATTTATACAGCTGGGTAATTTTACTAGAGCAGTTTTAGGGTTAGTACCTTGCTCAAGGGTACTGCAGCTGGAGGTGGAATTCAAACCTGCAATCTTTGGGTCTGAAAGTAAAGGCTCTAACCACTACATCACCAGCTGCCACTATGATCAGTATTATTACTGATCTATATATTATATAATTTTTATTGAAATTAGTGTTATTCTTTATTTATCTGCTGCCTCTGACCAAGGCAGCCTAGAAAGTGAAGGTTCCACAGTAAATAGGTGCTCCCAAGGTTGTATAGTGAGAAACAGCAAATGCAAACATGACTAAATAGAATTTATCCTCAGGTTTACTTTTAAAGTTAACAGAAGAAGCCCTGAAAAGCATCCACTGCTTTGGCCTCCCGACATTATCTAAAGAACGTGTCACCAAACTAACTGTCTTTAATAGATACTGTAGTTTTATGGGAGCCTCCTGGCTCATTCTTCCTTACCTGTTGCTGACACTTTGACTAGTTCATCTCTTAACAAGCTCTGACATTCTTAACTTTTCGCCTTTGCTGTACCTTGTGCTAAAATTCAGCCACGGAGTTAAGCCACTGCAGACAGTTTTATAGGCTTTGCCTTTAAAATCCAGATTTAATGTTTACTGTAAACAGTAAATTTCACATTTTACTATAAAGCCTGCTCTTCAGTTCTCCTGCTGTACATTTGTTTAAATAGTTATAGACTATATTTTTCAGAGGGAAACAAAATGGGACGAGAATAAATTTGCTTGTGAGACGATGAATAAATTAGATTTATGACAACTGAAACTGAATACCCTTCCGCAACACACACTGACACATACACAGACAAACAGAGACAGAAAGAAAACACAAATGATATGAACACACTAAAAACCACACCATCTGTGTTGAGTCTCACTCAGTGTCCATCACTTAAATGCCATCATTATATACGTCCACAGTCTGTAGGGCATGAATATTCATAGATCAGAAGTTCTCAAATCCTATAGAACCATCGATTCCAGCAAATGCCCTCTCCACAGATGTTCATCTCTCTCAGAGGTAAGTCTTTATGACTGCTACACTTTCCTAGTTGTGATGTTGTTTTAAAATTAACTGTAATATTCCTTTAAGCAGTTGTACAAAATATTGTGCAAAGAATTATACATGTCATCACGATGAGCATGTCAGGCAAAGCTGAAGCCTCTTGCTATTACATGGGTATTTGTGCCGTTTCCTTGAGATGATCAGTGGTTGAAATACAAGCAGAATATCTTGTCCATCTATTCTCATCAACTGCATTCATATTTGTTGTCTCATTTTTGTTTTATACCTGAATGTTTCTTTAGAATAATGATGTGTTTTGTCCAGTGAATATCTGATTTTGACCTGTTGCGCTGGGCATTAGAGTCACTATCCTGCTCCGTATTACAGTAAAAGTAAACCAAATGGGGACAATGCAAGTGGACACTCTCTGAACAGGAACAAATCTGAAAAAAAGCTGCAAAAGACTGATCTGTTGAAACCACCATGTTGAGGAGCTGTAAATAAATGGAGTAAAAGGGAATAGCTTATAAGAGCTGTCTGAAGACATCCATAGCTCTTTCAAGATTTACATTAAGAAAGGGATCATCATGTTATGCCCAAAGTTGTAATACAACTTTTGTTATATCGAATCATGTAACTTGATTCTGCTAAGGGCAACTATACACAGATAAAGCATAAAGTAAAGTGGAAAAAGAAAGACAGAAAATAAGGGCAATAATGACGTATGACACACATCTAGGGGGAAGTTGTGGGTAACAGTTGTAAGTTTATAATTCCAAGATGTTAAATTTTCATGCAGTTGATGGGCAGAAGGTCAGGTGAAACAATCAGCACAGCTGCTCAAAACATTTACATTTACATTTATTTATTTAGCAGACACTTTTCTCCAAAGCGACTTCCAATGAACTCTATGTAGTGTTATCAGCCCACACACCTTATTCACCAAGGTGACTTATACTGCTAGATACACTACTTACAATGGGTCACTCATCCATACATCAGTGGAAGACACTCCCTCTGTCAGTCACAATACATATTGGAAAATAAATATAGAAAATGTGAATTACCCGATGGTGACCTGTTGAAATTTAAAAGCAATAAATCTGATTTTCAGACAGTCCCCGAATTACGAACGAGTTCCGTTCCTAAGTCTGTCTTTAAGATGGATTTTGACATAAATTGGAACAGTTAGAGGGGGTGCGGTGGCGCAGTAGGTTGGACCACGGTCCTGCTTTCCGGTGGGTCTGGGGTTCGAGTCCCGCTTGGGGTGCCTTGCGACGGACTGGCGTCCCGTCCTGGGTGTGTCCCCTCCCCCTCCGGCCTTACGCCCTGTGTTACTGGGTAGGCTCCGGTTCCCCGCGACCCTGTATGGGACAGGCGGTTCTGAAAATGTGTGTGTGTGTGTGTGTGTGTGTGGAACAGTTAGGTATGGTGGGTATCTAATGTCAGTTAGTCAAATGTTTGTCATAGTATATTATGTACCTTTCTATGCATAAAAAACATTAAAGAAACACTTCCAGATACACTAAAACACCTTTAATATAACAATACAGTAACAATAATAATAAGAAAAGAAAAAATGTAACTGCAGTATTTGTAATAGAGAGAAACATAAAAAGAGATAATAATAAATGTTACTACTGTCATGATGAACAGAGGACACGGAGGAAACTGGACCCGAGTGAAGGATCGTTTATTCAGAATCAAGGGACTAGACATGTTCTAGTGATCGGGGACGGGCGAATGGTTAGTTGATCAGCGAGCTGAACAGAGGCGAGGATCTGAAATCATGGTCGAAGGACAAGGTGGTTGGTCGTTATCAAAGAGATGTGAAACAGGACTGGGGAACGATGAGGGACAGGACTTGGAAGAGCAAAGTGAGGTAGGTTTAAGGACGTGGGGGGGTTGTGTCGAATGAGATTCCGCAACTGGGAAGAGGTTGAGAAGTGTCTTTTGTAGTCGAATGCTCCAACTGAAGTTGCTGGTTGAGGTGCGGATGTGGTTGTGACAACTACAGTATTTATAATAGAGAGAGAGAGTGTGTGTGTGTGTGTAAAAAAACATTAAAGAAACTTTAATATTCGGTTTTCCAATATTCGTTGGCGTTTCACCATTTTCCGATCGCTTTATTATTTCCACTTTAGTTTAAATCGTCATCGTTTTCCTTTTCTTTGATGCATCACCATCGCTTGCATCACATTTCTGCTTTGGTGCCATTGTTGGGAGGGTAAAAACAAAATGATTAAAGCCAACTATAGTAGCACACATGAGACACTGTCAACAGGAACATGGTCTGACTGAAAAGAAGGAAGTCTTTGTCCTACCTCGGGCTCACGCGCCCCGCCCACGAGCCGACAAACTGCTGTAGATGTACAATGTTTGGATGTGTGTTGCTGCAAAGTAGTGCCTGTTTGTTATTACAAACCATTGTGTATAACTTGAATTTTTAATATAATAGGCTTTACGAAGGGGTGGTTCGTAACTATAGATCGTAGTAAGTCAAATGTCTGTAACCTGGGGACTGCCTGTATTACACACATGCACATTGACTGAAGCTGCTTGTCCCAAGCAGGGTGGCAGCAAACCAAGGCCTAACCCAGCAACACAGGGCTAGTGGACACACCCAGGATGGGACGCCAGCCTGTCGCAAGGCACCCCAAGCAGGGCTCGAACCCCAGACCCACCAGAGAGCGGGACCCAGCCAAACCCGCTGTGCCACTGCACCCCCCTGCCTGTATTACATATTTGGCAAAAGTAATCATGGTACAAAGTTTTAACATGCTAAAGAACTTTAAAATCGTCATTGGCTCAGCAAAACTGAGCTAATGTTTAATATTGAAAATAGATTATTAACATTTTTTGTATTAGGACCAAGAACAAGAACATTTACAATCAAACAGGCGTAATATCAAGTCATCATCAAAATATCTTTAACGTGTTACAAAATGACAAACCAAAACAAACAGAGTTCATATCACAGTAGTAGCATAAGGATTAATCATATTTTGCAAATTATGAACAGCAGTTTATTAAAAAATAAGAAATACATGTAAATAAATTAGTGCATTAATGTATATATTGACAAGTTTGTGACCAACTTTTTTTGCATGTTAAATTTTCATATAAATCAAATATTTAATCTACTTCCACAAGGAAGCAGCAGAGCTTTGAGGTAACATTGTTGAATTATAGTTTATGGATACAAAATTAGAAAATTCACAATATATTGCAAGACATAAATTGCTTATATTTTCACAATAGATAAATAATGTCTTTAAGAGTAAAGGAATAACTGTTCCTCACATATTTAAAGGTATGATGAGTCAATGTCTTTAAGCTACTAAATGCAAAGACTAAGGTGAACAAAAGTTTCCTCCCTTTGCTTATAAAAGACAGACACATCTTGCATATGTACAAGTGTATTGAGTAAAGAATTTACAGGATAAATAATGTGAAGAATTTCAGGCTGTATGTCTTTCATTTTGTTAGAGCTGCAATATTAAAGAAGCATTAGCCAACCTTGACCCCAGTTTACATCTTTGAGAATTTCTAAAAGTTTTCCCTTGATGAAAAATTGTATTTTTCTTTTAAAAAAATACTCTTATCTTTATTATTGCATTTTAGATGATTTACATCTCAGACCCTCATTTTCTGTTCTGATGTAAGACCTCTGACTCTGGACAACAGCAGAAGAAACTGCTTTCCTCCTGCTATGGCTCTTCTCTCTCGCAGACATGTGGCACCTGGAAAGCTCTAGAAGAGCCTTTTCCTGCTACCTAACAACTGCATTTTCATTTAAAATCTGCATGATCTATGTACCCTGTATAGCCTCTTCCTCTTTATGGATGGTCTGAACATTATGAGATCTCAGTGTGACAAACCAGCTGGACAAACCATTTCTGGAACAAAACAAAACAAAACAAAAAGTAAAACATTTTCTTCTGATGATCTGAAAAACACTTTTTCCTTCCAACAGGGCATGCAACGGATCATCCAAATCCAACACAAATACAGGTTCTCTTCTGTAAGCCAGCTACAGAGGAGAAACATGGTTGGATTTAAGCTCATACTTACTGCTTTTCTCTGGGTCCTGGGCTTGTTTTCCAATTCATTTATTGTGGGAAGTCACATAATCCAACTTTACTTTGAGAGAAGTCTTCAGCCCATCAACATTATCTTGGCGTTTGATTCTCTTTTTAACCTCGTAGTTGGAGTTCTCAACTTTGTGTTGGTCCTTTTATTGGATTTGGGCTACTGCCCTAACAAAGCATTGATAGTTTTTTGGGAGATGTTTTCTGGGATCCAAAAGTGGGACATCAGCTTGATCTGCATGTTTTTTTTCCTGAAGGTTGTGCCTGGGAAAAAACAGGTCTTTCTCCGTCTAAAGCGCCATTTCTCCAAAGTGGTATTAGCCATTCTGCTGACGGGTTGTGTGTTCTCTCTATGCACCAGCATATTGACTGTGTTTTGGGAGGAAAACTTCTGTGAAACTGCCCCGCCCTCCAGTGGCAACATCTCGTATTCCCAGCTGCCCTACACTTTGACAACTACTAAAGCTGTGCTGAAGCTGATTTCTTACACTATTGTATTCACAATAATGGTCTTCACAAGTGGGGCCCTCATGATCCACTTAGTCAGACATGTAAAGAAGATGGGAGGAAATAATTCCGAGCTGAAATGTCCCAGCCAACATGGAGTTGCCCGGGCGGCTGTTCTGATCTTTTTCCTGGCTCTGGAGTATGCTATCTGTGCCTCTCTTAGACATTCTTTCGCCATCATCTTTAATTTTACCAACACTCAGGCTTCCATGAATATCTTCATTCTCATCAACCTCACGTTCTCCACCATTGTGCCCATAACCCTCATTGCTGGCATCAGTACCTTGCGGCAAAGATTGACCAATCTGTGCTCTGCACGTGATGACACTAAGGAGGTAATAAGGCAAGATTTTCATAAATGTGTATTTTAAGAAATTCTTATTTTCATAAATGCATATTTCTGCTCTTTAACCTGACATTAATATTTAAATATGGGACTCTCTCATTTAGAAAAATTGGTATATCTGAAGAATACACACATCACCCTCAGTGATAGGGAAGCCAAAATATCAACCCCTCCATACATACTATAATGCACTTGATCACTCCAGCCGTTTTTTTACCTGCGGTCTGTCCAATAGAATTTCTAAAATTTCATTACTTTGCATTAACACCTAATTCATGAATGGGCAAAATATGTAATTTATAGTGATTTTCTCATGTAGTTCTCTTCAAGATTTTATATTGTTTTGACTGATGATTCAGTTTACAGTAACAGAGATGCTGTTTTGCATTTCAGTTCAATCAGTTTTTTTACTGAAAGTCATACTGGATGAACTGATGAGCGTGTGGCAGCAGGACCGATGGTGCATAAAAACAGAAATGTAGGACTCGAGTTGAACTGGTTCCAGTCAGGACAGGTTCCTGCTGTTGTATCTGTAAACATTGCATTAACTTTGAATTGCTAAAATAAGTTGTATAAATTGATTAAGCTCCAAGGCATTTTGAACATACGTTTTTGCAAAGCAACGAAACAATAGCAACAGCAACATAAAGTGCCTATTTTATATTTGTTTTAGCTACAGAACCTTCTTCCACCATTTGAGGAAGAAGATGCAGCCAAATTTTGAAGCATAAACCTTCAGAATTTTTTTGAGGAACAGCTCTTGCTCACTAAAACCTGTATATGTAGCATATTTACATTTACATTGATTCTTTTAGCTGAGGATTTTCTCCAAAGTGACTTACAGTTATTTACCCATTTATACAACTGGGTAATTTTTACTGGAACAATTTTAGGGTAAGTATCTTGCTCAAGGGTACTACAGCCATACACGAGCCGACTGTAGGTACACCTAGGTGACAAGCAATTGGATCACTGTTCCCTGGGTACATCTATGAAATTTACAGGAGTGAATTGTATGTTATTTCATATGGAATCTCTGGATATAAAATTTCTGGTTTGAATGGAAGCATACATTCTTACCTCGCTCACCAATGACTGTATGAAAATGAAGCAGTGGCCGTACACCACCTGCATGAACCCCCTTTGCTGTGTAATGGGATCCCCTGCTCACACTGTTTGTATGAAAACCCTCTGCCAACAAAGCCTCACTGAAAGCACTGATGAGTCAATGAAATGGTAATTTCACTTTGTACCAATGTTTTAGCATTGCTTTCCACATGCCAGAATGCAAAATTCAGTCTCTTGCAATAATGAAATCATTGCAGTATTCATATAAAGAAGTTATTGAGCTACCTAAATATTTCAAAAGGTCCCTCATATTGTATTGGGCTATGTTTCTTTAAAAGAATAAAATAGTGGTTAAGTTTACAGACTGTTTTAATGGCGATAACACAGCAACTCCTGAAGTTACAAAATGAATCCTTTCTTGAAAACGGTGCATATATCCCTCTGTACCAAAAGCCCATTTTCTATTATTGAGAAAACCTCAAACCAGTTTTCTCAGATATCAGTAAAACACTGTAAAACACCCATATAACTATCAACCCATGAGTTTGGCATGATATTTACATAGAGCAGATGCTTTTCTTCAAAGCAAGATACACCTCAGAAAACAATAAAAAAGTGAATAACACCCACAGATGGAGAATCTACACGCAAACATGTGAATCACTTCTTTATTATGAAACATTTAGTGAGGTCATTAATTTGTATGTTTCCAGGCAGCATGTTTTAGAAATGTGTTTTCTTAATATCCGACAGACAACAGTAAACGTTCAATAATTAAATTTATGTGATAAGATCTATTGCACACAGCAATTTAAAATCAACTAACAAGGCAATTTACTCTGAACTATTAGTGTCCTTAGCAAGTGAAAAGAAGAACGGTTGATTGTGAAGATGAAGGAGGCTTGGCAGTCATTCTTGCACTGCCACTATGAAGATGTGTGGAAACAAAGCAACATAAGAAATGAAACCAACGGGAAATAGCTGATGGTACACTAACACCAACTACAGAACAGTACTGCACTTCCCAATGTGTGACTTTAAAATTTTTTTTAACATGCTTCTGATAAATTTTGTGAAACTGATTTTTCATTCTGGCTATCAAAAATTGGGTATCAAAAACCAATAGCCCTTATACCGAAATTTCAGATAAAGAGAGTTTGTAAAGTGAGGGATGCCTGTTTTTCTTAACAAATATTTTCTTTGTAAAGATTCTAAAAGAAACTTTTTCTTTCAACAGGACATGCAACTTAATGCCTAACAGAACGGAATCCTTTGCAGACACCTCCACTGTACAAAGAAAGAAAATGGTTGTATTAAACTGCGTAATTGCGACTTTCCTATGGGTACCAGGATTCTTTTCCAATCTTTTTATTGTGATAAGCAGTGCAATTGATATTTATATGGAACGAAGCCTTCAGCCTGTTGAAGTTCTATTGGCTTTCAACTCTCTGTGTAACCTGGCAGTGTGTATGCTGAACTTTGTGATGGTCCTCCTGCTGGCCTTCAACTTTTGCCCTCACATATCTCTGATGTTCTTCTGGGAGTCCTCATCTGGCATCCAGAAATGGAGTGCGAGCCTGGTTTGCATGTTTTTCTTCTTCAAGATTCTTCCCATGAAAAACCGGGTTGGCCTTTGGCTCAAGAGCCACTTTTGTATGGTGTTGACGTGTGTCTTCATAGTCGGTTGTTTGTCCTGTTTTTCCACCAGTGTCATTGACCTGTTTTCGGAGGAATGGCACAACGAAACTTCTCCTCAGGTCAGTGGCAACTGCTCATTCACCAGGCTCTCCAGGAGCTTGTCGGTTGTCAAGCTAGTCATCAAAGTTGTTTCGTACACCAGTGTACTCTTTCTGATGATCTTCCCCAGTGGAGCACTGATGGTCCACTTAGTTGGACATGTGAGAAAGATGCGGGGAAACATGTCTGAGAAGAACTGTGCGAGTCAGGATGGAGTTACCCGGGCTGCCTTCATGATCTTTTTCCTGTCTCTGGAGTTTATTGCTTGTATCACTGCCAGGCATGTTTTATCGATCATTTATGAAAATGTCTTCACTCACGAATCCGTGAACAGCTACTGCTTAGCCAACCTGATCCTCACCACCATCGTACCCATAACTCTCATTGCTGGCATTAACACCTTGCGGTGGAAAGCCATCAATCTGTGCACCAGAACTACACTAAATGATACTAATAATTAGTGCAGCCTGCCTGTTCAGCACTTCTCATATGGACCGTTACATGTTATAGCTGCATGAGAGGAGTGGGTGTAAAGTACTGCATTTGTGCTTCACCAAAATCATTTCACCTTCAGTCAGAGTCAGAGTCATTTATTTGTCATTTTGCACAGTTACACTGGGTAAACTGGGCGCTGAAATGCTTGTGACGAGACATTGACAGTAGAAGCATGTATAAGACATGAAGAAACACATTTTTAGACAAGAATGGTTGCGATGATGCTGCAATGTAGTAGATAAATGAAAATGAAAACAGTGGTGGGCAAATGGCATAGTAAGAGTGACATGTGCTAATAAGTGAGGCAAAATAATAGACACAAGTACAATAAATAGTAACACTGAATAGTAAATAGTAAATACTGAATAGCAAATATCTAAGTGTCCAGAAGTGGCAGTAATTATCAATAATAAAGTGTCGCAGTGCTAGATGACCTTAAAGTCATATGCTATGTTTTTGTAAATGTAATGTGGAAACATCACAAATGTGAAACTTGGAGACATTTAATATCTAATGTATAGCTTGTTTTCTATATACATTACTTTGTGGTATATAGATGGTGTGTGTGTATATCTTCTATATATACACACACACACCATCTGAAATCGTGTGTCCTAAGCGGGGGTCGTGGCAAGCCGGAGCCTAACCCGGCAACACAGGGTGGAAGGGGACACCAGTCCTTCACAAGGCACACCAAGCAGGACTTGAACCCCAGACCTGCCAGAGAGAGGGACCTGGCCAAACCTGCTGTGCCACTGCAGCCCCCCTCCTTCTATATACATTACTTTCTATATACATTACTGCATTACTTTTTCTGGAAACCTATATATTGTGCATAAAAATAGAGCAATTTTTTTTCTCTGTGCTACTTGTGATTGTGTATCACAGACACTGCTGGCATAAATGTGTTCACATGTTAGTCAAACTATAATGTGAATATTGTTCCCACACCAATAAGATTAAATGTAGCTGTTTTATTGCTGGGGGACATGGTGGCGCAGTGGATTGGACCAGGTCCTACTCTCTGGTGGGTCTGGAGTTCGAGTCCCGCTTGGGGTGCCTTGCGGCGGACTGGCATCCCATCCTGGGTGTGTCCCCTCTGGCTTTGCACCCTGTGTTGCCGGGTTAGGCTCCGGTTTGCTGCAAGCTCGCTCAGACAAGTGGTTTCAAACAGTGTGTGTAAGGCAGCAGCTAAAATTTTTCCCAAGGCATAATGCTAACAAAATTACTCCTATAACCATTAACATAAGGTACACTAACCACCTCATTTTAAAATGAGCAAAAAGTTCTGTTATTATGTCTGAAGGACTGAGAAACAGACTCTTTCCAAGGAGTATTGACCTGATTAGTTATAGAGGCATCAGTAAGGTAAGACACCCCCTTAACTAGAGTCACAGAAGGCAATAGAGATACATTTATGAATGAAACGAGTCCCAAATTGGGAATTTTAATAAATCAATTGAGTCAAGGAACTGTTTCACCCTACATTTATGGTTAAGATACATGTTATCAGGGAAAATCGCCCAAAGGGCACAGCAGATCTACATAGGATTGCTATCAGCCCACACACCTTATTTACAAAGGTGACCTACATTGCTAGATACACTACTTACAATGGGTCACTCATCCACACATCAATGGACCACACTCTCTCTGTGTCACTCGGACACTATGGGGAACCTGAACAGCATGTCTTCAGAGCATGAGAGGAAACTTGAACAAATCCACACAGACACAGGGAAAACATGCAAACACTACACAGACTGAGCAGGGATCAAACCCACATTCTCTCACACCACCCAGGAGCTGTGAGACAGTACTACTCACTGTGCCATCGTGCCACCCAGCACTCACAGCTTACGACAAGGTGTTTCTCATTATTAAAAAATTATGCAAAGATTTTGATTTGATATAAGTGCTGTTTGGAAGCAATGAGAAACAGACATGTACTATTATTATTATAATGACCCGCGTTACTGTTCTGAGCGGGAAATGTATTAATTGTTTATTGGTTAACATTCGGTGACGCATGGGTGTGTCTTCATAGTCGGTTGGGGGGTGTTTGTGTCTGCCTGGGGGGAGAAAGAGAAGAGAGCCTGGGGGCGCTAAGCAGGCTGGGAAGGCTGGCCTGAGGTGTAGGTCCTGGAGGAAACGGGGTCCTCAGACCGAGAGCATTATTTCCCTGTGTTCCGGTGTGCTAATAAAACGTTCGAAATGAACGCTGCCTCTGCGTCCTTCTTCGCCCCATCCAAACCCACGGCGCTGCGCGCCACATTATATTATCAATTACCGTTGCCAAATATCCTACACATAAGTCCAGATTTGCTAACAAAAACAACTTTTCTCTGATTTTATTAAACAATCTGAACAGTACATGAAACCATTAAATTACTGTAATTTCTTCAAGATTTCTATGTAATATACAAGGTTGTTGGAATGGCTTGTTTTTAACTTTGTTTTTATTTGTTACATACTCCCTGACTGAGTTTGGTTGCTTTGTATTAATAATGTTCATTTAATCTAAAATATATATATAAATAAAAATCTTTTGTTGGTCTGTCAGCTGCCATCATAACTTGTATGTGTACATGTGTATATTCTATTTTGTTGTTGCTTCATTGTTTTTCACCTCCTGCAAAAGCCAAAAAATCTTTGTAAGAAGACACACTTTATGTTCGATTGAAAGCACAGGCTCCGGTATGGCTTATATTATTCCTAAATTTTCCTTAAATTATAATTTGTAGCCCTTAAGTTGAAGCTGCAGTAGTATGCAAAGGAATGTTGATTTATTTCTTTTGATTTACACTTACATTGATTCATTTAGCGGATACTTTTCTCCAAAGCTATGTACATCTCCAAGAACAATATAAAAAAGTCCATTACACCAACAGAAGGAGAGAAGACTTATTTTCATTTGCTTATGCTTTCAGTTTTGGTTGTACCTTGGAAAGTTGTTTGAAATACATACATTTTTTGTTATTTATTGGATATCAGTAAATGTTTTCTTTCAAAACTGAAGTGTAATTAATGTGATTCTTAATGGCTAAGCAGGCTGAGTTAGCACTTCAGACAATATACACACACACACTTTCTGAACCACCTCTCCCAGATGGGGTCACAGGGAACCGGAGCCTACCCAGCAACACAAGGCATAAGGCCAGAGGAGACACACCCAAGACAGGATACCAGTCCGTTGCAAGGCACCCCAAGCGGGACTCGAAGCCCAGACCCACTAAAGAGCAGGACCTGGTCCAACCCACTGCACCACCACAACTTTAGACAATATTCTTGTTTAATTTAAATATTCAAATTACAGTTTTTCTCAATTGTTTCAACACATTTCTCCAAATGAATGTAATTGCTCTCAAAACAATTAACACAGCCAACTAAACACACTTTTACCTTGACCAAATAGTTCAATTCCACTGCATAAAATACTGCCTTTTCTTCTACTAATGCATTTACTAAAATTAAGTATTAACATCAAATGTACAATTGTGTGGTCTATTGATTGTATAACGTAGTCTGATGTACACACACAAATACATGAATGCAAATACACATTTATCATGAAGTTCTCTACTGAGGAGTTCTGTAATATAACAGAAGCTACTGCCTCAACATCTCCACAGACCTCTTCCATTGCTTGAAGAAGACTGTAGGGGTTGCAATCATGCACTTTCCATCTCCAACAGGAGAGTAACTCCTCAACTGAATTCAGGAAAGGAGAATATGGTGGAGGAAACACCATCCTGAAATGTGGGTGATGCTCAAACCACTCCCGCACCAGTGCAGAATGGTGGAATGGCACATTGTCCCAAACAACTACAAAATTTCGCTCGATTTGCTTCTGGTCAAGCTGCGGAAAGAGGATTTCATTAAGGGAATTCAAAAAATTTTGCATCCTTTCGCATTGTATGGCCCCAAGTTAGCATTGTGTGCCACAACACCAGTAGTTGAAATTGCAGCAGACATGGTGATGTTGCCTCCCCGCTGTCCAAGGACATTGACTGTGGCACGATAGCCAATCACATTCCTCCCTCTTCACCTTTTTTTGTTAAGATTGAAGCCAGCTTCATCAATATATTGGTACTCAAAATGAGTAGCACTGCCATCCAACTCTAAAATCCTCTAGAGTAAGAACACAAGGTGCAATAAGTAAGTAAAGTTTATACTGTAACTGTTGCAGAACAGTCTGGGTTCCCCCTTTGACACAGCACTACACCCAGAGATGCCTGAATTTTTCCAATTACAGTGGAATAGTATATAGACGTGGAGGGTGCGGTGGTGCAGTGGGTTGGACCGGGTCCTGCTCTCCAATGGGTCTGTGGTTCGAGTCCCGCTTGGGGTGCCTTGCGACGGACTGGCGTCCTGTCCTGGGTGTGTCCCCTCCCCCTCCAGCCTTATGCCCTGTGTTGCCGGGTAGGCTCCGGTTCCCTGTGACCCCGTATGGGACAAGTGGTTCAAAAAATGTGTGTGTGTGTGTGTGTGTATGTATAGTATATAGACAATATCTTTGTATTTATGGTAAAAGTGCAGTAATTGTGTGGCTTACACGTACTTGAACAAACTGGAATCGCAACTCCTTCACTGTGATAGAATTCCTCTCAAAGGGCACTTTGTATACCTGCTTCATCTGGATGGCGTTTCTCCTTACAACACCATCAGTTGTGGCAAGACTGCATTGCTGAATAATCTGGAATACTTGGTTGCAGAATTTTGTGCACAGTGTTTTGGGAAAAGTATGCATGTCATTTGAAAGTAGTATGAGATAGACAAGAACTTACAATCTATTCAGGTCAATGAATGAAGTATTCAGATGGCTGTGTTAATTGTTTTGAGAGCAGTGACCAGAGTTTGGAATAATGTGTCAAATCGATCGAGAAAAACTGTAAACAAAAAAATACTGATTTTTATTAAATGAAAGTGTGATTGGTCATTTTAAGAGACTTGCCATTTTTTTCCCTCTCCTATATGTTTTCCATTGCTGTTTAATAAAACGTAAAAGTATTTTTCTTATCCGATCTCATGCAGGACTCACCCATATCTGATTCTGTCCATCTTCCCACCTTCTGAAAAATAGCCCCATGATGCTGCAATCACCGTGCATCACAGCAAAGATGGTCTAACCCAGGTGATTATCTGTTTGAATTGTGGCAGCACCTTACTTTGAGAACGAAAAATACAACTTTAGTCTAAGCAAGTCACAAAACTTTCCAGAAGGTCCCCAAGTGTGTCATGTGGTCCACATGGACCGTCACCTACTGTAGCATGAGCTTGGGAAGGTCTGTGGTGTGCCATATTTTTCTCCATTTTGTTACGCTTGACTTTTGTGAATTTTTAACACTTTAATAAACTATTTATGTACTTCTCTTCCCTTAAAACTAATATTTAAAGTTCCACTGGCAATTCTGTGGTTTTCATGACAACATAACTAAGCTAGTTCAAACTGTGAAACCTTACTTTCAGTAATACTTTTCCTTCACTATGGATTCCGTATGCACACATGTAGGCCTTGTTGAATTTTAGTGAAAATTTTAATATACTTGGCTCAGGTTAATATATTAATACATGGGGGTGAAAAGCAATTAACTAAGCGACACAATGTTTTGATCTGTAATACAAACACATCAGCTGAAGCTGCTTGTCCTGAGGTGAGCCAGAGCCTAACCTGGTAACACAGGGCATGGGGCTGGGGGGGGGGAGCGGACACACCCAGGACGGGATTCCAGGCTGTCACAAGAAACCCCAAGCAGGACTTGAACCCCAGACCTACCAGAGAGCAAGATCCAGCCAAGCCTGCTGCACCACTGCATCCCCTCTTTATTTGTAATATAAGTTTTAAATCATCTGAACTGTTTTTCATTTTGAAAAAGTTGAAAAGCATAAGTAAAAAATTACTGCACAAATTTGTTACAATGATGCCATTTTACAATGATGTCACAGAGGAAAAGCAGAGGTATAAAAGGGAATTGTGTGTGTGTGTGTGTGTGTGTGTGTGTGAATAATTTCTAAAGGTACTGTATAGACATACCCACCAACTCATCCCTGTACATACACGCTATTACATACATGCGATTAACATTTTTCTGTGTGGCTATAAGGAATAAGTCTTGTCATGTTTGTCTCTAAGCGAGGATAGCAGGAGGCTTTGTGGGATTACCTGTAGCAAAGAAACTCACGAGGGCCCTCAGCATGTCACACCGGCCTGTGAGCTCCAGGCCTTGGTGTGAAGCTCTTCCATGGTTTCACTTCCAAAGCTCAAGGACATAACTGAAGCATCTGGAGACTAATGACAACTTTCAACTGAAAAAACACTGCTTCATCAAACTTCAACCCATAAGAATTGTATTTGTTAGACTGAAATATGTTAAAATGTCTTTGAGGGACTTTGTTAGGACAGGAAGTATGTATCAGAGACAATAAATCACAAGAAGCAGTGGATCCTGGAGTACTCATACTTAGAAAACACATAATAGCATTAATGGTAAGGCTGTTCATTGGAAACCAAATGCTAAGTGCTCTCTCTATATGGAGTTTGGGTGGTCTTGTTGGGTTCATGCAGATTTGCTCCTGGTAATGTGGCTTCACCCTATGACAAAAATCCCAATGATCAGAAGTTCTGGAGAGCCTGTTTACTTGTGTGTACCCTGTAAAGAACTAGTGCTGGCTGTGGATCTCTGCCACCGTAATTTGATAAGATGTTAGTGAAAATTGATGCAATATTAGCATTGCTATTAGAATGAGTTAAACGGTTTTCTGTAGACCAGTAATACAGAACTTCCTTCTAAACAAAGTTAAATTAATTGACTTAACTGGGTGATCAATAGCTGAATGGAAGACAAACATGATCTTAAGGCTGTGAATCCCTGGAACAGAAAAAAAATAATTCTGTGTTAAAACATAGGAACTGTTTTCCTTTTTTCTTTATTATATTCATGATGGACAATGGAATTGTTCAATAAAAATACAGGCTGATAATGAGTTTGGTCACTTTAAGTGGCTCTGTGAAAATTATATACACCAGTTACACAAATACAGACTTTGTGTTTGGTAAGTATAAGAATTGGTAGACTTTTGTAAAGTGATGTTTTATCTCGCTTTGATTCCAGATGTATGTATTTTTCCAAAGGTTATTAACTTTTAACAAGGAATTTAAAATGCTTGCTTGAAAGAAAGCTAAAAACATTTGCACTCACTATCATTCGTCGGTTTTATCATTAACCTTGTTCAGGTGATGGTTGCGGTGGTCCGGATCCTGGATCCCAGAAGAACCCTGTATGGAATGCCCCTCCATCGCAGGGTAAGCTGAAAAACTGAGAAATAATGAAAATGGAATTGATTCTTTTAATAGAAGCATGTAGGACAGCTGGTAGTGTAGTGGTTAGAGCTACTGCCTCTGATTCCAAAGGTTACAAGGTTGATCCCTACCTGCAGCTATTGTACCCTTGAGCAAGGTACTTACCCTAAATAGCTCCAGTAAAATTACCCAGCTGCATACATGGGTGAAGAATTGTAAGCTTGTAATAACTGAAACCTAAACATTTTTTGTAAGTCAGTAGAGAAAAGCATCAGCTAAATGAATAAATGTAATGTTTCAGGGCTGGTAATTTCGAGCAGTGTGGTGAAAGTGGACCAGGAAAACAGTATATTGTATTATGTAGCCACACTGCAGAACTGAGAAATTAAGCTACCATACACCAATGCCATTACTTGTAAGAACTGGCTTAGAATTCTAACACCCAGAGGTTTTTCTTTCCTCCCTCCACTTTCAGTCGGGAGTTTTTGTTTCTTTCGTCCTGGCTAGTACAGCTTTATAAAAGTATTGACAATGTATTACGCTAGTTCTGTAGTCAACATTCTTGCGCGTGAGCCACGACGGAGAGCCAGCTATATAAGCTCGTGGCTCGCGCTGTGACCCGCGCTCTTTTTTTTCTTCTTTCTTTTACTGGGGCGCTGGGAGGGGGTGGTTTAGTGGGTCCTTCATGAATAGAAGTCATTCTTCACCTTCCGTCTGGCTAGAGCATTAGTAGTGAGTGGGTCGAAAACAGAAGATGTCCGCTCGTCACGGGAGCTACGCCGCTAAGCGCATATGTCTGTATCCAGAGCCCTTTGCCTGCTATGTTGAGAATTTTTTTGCACACCCGACCAGTAGCGGTAGTTTGGAGTGCAAAAGTTAAGTTCAGCTTGCAGGAAACGTACAGTTAATCTAAGTCTACTGAACAGCTCTACGACCTTCCTCAGGAAAAAGGGAGAAACTGAGTTGGTCGTTTGGAGCTTCGACGCTACAAGTTTAGTGCAGCCCGCTGAGAGAAGAGAGCCGACATGTCGCACTAACGAGGAGCCGCGGTGCCACAGCTGTCCTCGAGACGCCCGCTCCACACTGACTCGGCGACTGCGCTGAGGCGGGGCGCACGCGGCCGCGCCACTCCCCTGGCCGGGCCTCGGAGACTCCGCACTTCGCCTACACGCAGGGACGAGAGACACGCGCACAAAAATACACACTTGGTTGACGAGTTTTCGCCGAAGTACAGCCCGAAGCGGGAGAAACGCGGAAAACGGGCAATGAAGTAGAGTGAGCGCGGCGGGAGACTCCATGGAGGCGGCAAGGAGTCGGCTGCGGCTCGCGCTGCTTCTGCTGGGAGTCGCGAGCGCGATGGCCAGAGAAGGTAAGGCGAGCGAGTTCACAGCGGTATCGAGTGACACACAGCGCAGCGCCTCGACAAGACGGGAATCACGGGGCGTTGAGAAAGAGCGAATTCAATGGTGAAAAATAACGCAACGGTTCACAATTCACGGATAAATCAGTGTAAAGCAAATAATGGTGCTTATGTATGTGTGGCGCATGGCGAAGGAAGGGAGAAAAGTCGCGCACGAACCCACGTCTCACGTCGTAACTTATTAGCGAAGTAACTTGGGAATTTGAACTTTGGCGTCATAACGTGACAGGTAAAATCGCGGCTCTTTACTTTAGGCAAAACCTGTTGGGCAACTTTTTGTTGAGAGTATCGAGGAAAACAACAACGGCGGCTGCGACGAGACGGACGAACGCGAGCGAGTTGTGCAACGGTCACAGAAGAAAAATAAAGAATAAAAATGTGAAACCAGGACCACACCACATGCATGATCAGCTGCCGGCACAGGAAGAACAAGTACACAGTCACAGCAATATTGAATATATTCCGTTCGGAAATCAATGCTGTTTAAAAACGGCCAGTAACACGTCCAAGTTGAATGCAGAGAGGGAAGCTGCGCAGCTTAGACTTCAGGGCGGATGGTGCTGTGCTGCTGCAGAGGAAAAACATGTTCGTCACGTGTGTGTGACTTTTTCTCATTACACACACACACACACACACAGAGCTCACAGTCACAATTCATACCGAGAACGATGACTTTTGATCTTTATTTAACCCCAAGTCTTTGTCCAAGACCAGCTGCAATGGTACATAGTGTGCTTTCCACTCATTTTACCCGTGTAAACAGCAGGGTATTTTGCTATGTCGACCATGAGTAAAAATCTCAGTCGAAGACACTACCGGCGGAGTGGGATTCCAGCCTAGAACAGCTCTACCCGCTATGTCAGGCATACTCTGACCTTAGGGGAAATTTAAAAGCTTAATGCTTAACACTATTTGCATGCAGTTAATATTTGTGCTGGTCCAGTGGGGCAGCTGCAGATGTGTAAACAGTGCTCTTTGCACATGGACTGTGGACTTGTCACTCCCAGTGAACATGTTGTTGCCAGTGATGCATTGATTGCCGGTGTGTGTGTGACCCTTCATGCTTTTCCTGCTTTCAATGTACAGTATATGTTCAAGTCTATCCTCACAAACAGCCAACAGTCCCATGTGATGCTCCAGGTGTGAATGCGGTTTGGTGCGTCTCTACCCTGCCACAACTGTGTTTTCACTCTCTCACTTGTGCTTTTAAAGTCCCCTCAAAGTTTGAAAATACCAATTGGAGAGTAATACACACTATGGTATTGTCTTCTCTTATCTATTAAAAGCATCAGCCGTGTGATGATGTGACAATAAAAAAAAAAAAAAAAAAATCCGAAACAATCATAGGTCCCTGTGCGTAACTCATATGGACGCAACAGAGCTTCACATCTGATATACACAAAGTGACAATATATGCAATATACTCTAGAAAATGCACACAATGTACACAGTATACATACATAGACAAGAGAGCAGTCCATAAAATGCAACAGTTGAGTTAAACCTTTGATTTTTCAGTGTTTCTCCACTTTTTAGTTGTGTTAAAATTGCAGTGGGCTATATGCTTTATATTAAATGACAACAGAAGGGGACTAAATGTCTTAGTTCTGTCTTACTTCTTGATGTTCAAATCCTCACAAATAACCTCAAAACAAAAAAATGTTTATTTGATTTAATTAAATTTTAATTAGTATAAATTCTTTGCAGACTTCAGGAAAATGTCATTTACACACACACTGTCTGAAGCCGCTTGTTGCAGGCGGGGTCGCGGCAAGCTGGAGCCTAGCCCGGCAGCGCAGGGTGTGGAGCTGGGGGGGAGAGGACACGCCTAGGATAGGGTAGGATGCCAGTCTGTCGTAGGGCAACCCAAGCAGGACTTGAACCCCAGACCTGCCAGAGAGTGGGACCTGGCCAAGCCCGCTGTGCCACTGCACCCCCCTCCCCTTCATTTACAGTCATTACATATACACCAAGGCAACTTTACAATCTGTGTTTTAATATGCACAAATGCCAAACTGCTTCAGAATATGTTTTGGCGAGACATAATTCATTGTAGCCATTCTTACTATTAAGTATTAACATATTAAAAGAAACAGTATTTGAATGGTTGTAGAAATGTTTACACTTCTTGAATGCATAAATGTAGATGAATAAGCCGCATGCAGTTTATCAAAGTTGCACTGCAAGTAGAAGATTACAGACCTACAGCACCCTTATATTGTTGCCATCCCAGTCATGTGGAACCCAGCGGACATGTACGGGATATTTTATAGCGATGTCCACCACGTTGACCAGGAGACGGTTAACAGTTCATTTTCAGTTTTCCTCGGCAGTCCAGGTACTGTCAATGTGGTGCCCTGATGACACGCTATACTGGTGTTCAAAGTTGTGTGTCCACCAGCCACACTGCCCAGCGTATGCATGTATGAGTTTCGGCACGTGTCAGGCCTTCTGTTGTGCAGTAAGTGTATGTTTGTGTTTACGTGAGTGTATTGTATTGGGCTTCACTGGGGATGTATGACTGGAACACAGCCTGTTGGGCCAGTTCAACAGGACTGGTTTGTTCCAGATCGAGTAGATAGAAGGCTGATGTGTGTGGGGCATTTGTAATGGGGAGGAGTGTGTGTGTGTGTGTGTGTGTGTGTGTGTGTGTGTGTGTGTGTGTGTGTGTGTGTGCGCGTGCGTGTGCGTCCTTTTTGGGTTGTGGAGAACGGAATTGCGTGTTCTGCTGCAGAACAGTGGTCGGTTCGATGGCATCGGCTGATGCACAAAGTGGGTGGGGCCATGTGCAGCTGCGTGGACAGGAGTGTTTACTGCCCTGAAAGTACCACCCTCCCCATCTCTCTCTGAAGATGGGTCTGGTCACTGCTGTGTCTCACGATGCTGATGGCTATTGAGGTGTCCTCATTTATCAACAGGGGGGCGTGGTGACGCAGCGGGTTTGGCCTGTGCCTGCTCTCTGGTGGGTCTGGAGTTCGAGTCCTGCTTGGGGTGCCTTGTGATGGACTGGCGTCCTGTTCTGGGTGTGTCCCCTCCCCCTCCAGCCTTGTGCCCTGTGTTGCCCGGTTAGGCTCTGGTTTGCCGCAGCCCCGGTTGGGACAAGCAGCTTCAGTGTGTGTGTGTGTGTGTGTGTGTGTGTGTGTGTGTGTGATTTATCAACCGCGTGCTTGAATGAAATGTGTTTTTGTGGAGAACAGTGGTGCTTAGGATACGAATTTGGAAGTTACATGTTTATAGTCCTTTGTGGAGCTCAGTTGGAGTACCCTTGAGAAGGACATTGCACACACAGCCGTGACCCCGCGCAGGACAAGTGGTTTCTGCTAGTCAGGGTGTACCCTACCTAACGACTCTGCATTATGACTGGTGGGTGTTAATAATTAATGAAAGGAATTTAAAAATCAAAGTAACATGTGCTTTGAGTGCACTGTAAGTGGAAAAAGTCTGTAAAATCAAAACAGAAATAGTGCACTCATAAAGAAACTGTACTGGTGGAAATCATCCTTTCAGGATATTAGCAGTATGCAAAGAAGAAACCCGTGAGCAGAGTGCTTAGATTAAACTATAAATAGTTTCTTCTATAATGATTCAGTGTATTTCACTGTTTGTAACCAGCAGTCGGGATGCTTTGAATTGAGTTAATAATTCACCTTTATTTTCCTTCTTCACGTACAGCTATATTCTGCAGTTAAACTTAATTTCCTTGTAAAGAAAACAGAGACAATGTTGCAGTGTGGATTTCATGTGGTTTATTTCAGTCCATTTCCATTAAAGAACTTGATTGGGTCACTTTGTACTACAGCTTTCTGAGTTGATAAATAATCTTTGTTATGGCTGGTGTTTGTCTAAAGGGCCAATAGAAAACTGGGTGAACGTTAATTTGGTGGCGTAACACCTTTGTTCCTGAAACACAAAAAGACACTGTACCCTCATGTTTAATTGAAAAAGGGATGTTTTTGATTCCAGCTTCAGCTCTGCCTTTGACCTTGTGGACTGGGTGTAGAAAAGCCCAAATATAGTGTGGTGAGTGTCACTGATCTGTCATCCCATTATGGCACGACTAGTCACTGCTGTGCTTTCTAAAGTTATTCAGGCTCAGATTAATTGGCTGACTGGACTCAAAACAATTCAGTGAATCTATAGTTGGACATAATAGAGTACTGGTCAAATATCTCTGCTTTTTGGATGAAGTTTGAGTTTTTAATGGGACATTCTCAGAATGCTGCATCTACCTGCTCCTTCCTGAGTACCCTCACTGTCTCAGAGGAAGAGGGTAAAGTGATTTTTGCAGAGGAAGAGAGACCACTGTGATGTTTCTGGAGGCCACATTGCTGAAGATCAAGCATGAGGCCGACAGGAAGATTCCCCAAGTAATTATAGCTCTGTAACGGTCAGTATGTGAGAATGTCGCTGTGTCTATACACTAGCCATTCTGTGCCCTTCCCCCATTGTACATGCACATGTGCCATAATTAATCCAGTAGGGTGTCAACATTTAAGCCTGAGCGATGATGGGGACTCCCAAAAGGAAGTGGCTCTATCGCCATGGAGACTGTCCCTCCCTCCCTTACTTTTAAATTCAGGTTGACCTCTGGCTCTGTCCCGCATTCCCTGCTTTTCCCTTGGCCTTGTGCTGTCCCTTATCTCTGGGGGCCAGGGGCAGCGGGTCTAGCGATTCAGTTATCAGCGGTGTTTACTTTTGTTGAGCAGCGCTGCTGTCTGGCCATGTTCATTCCCTCTTCTCTCATTTGGAGTTCTTGCTTGGATGTTGACTTGTGCAGTTTGTTAAATGTGTCCTGAAGAAGCGATGGGACCAAACTGTGGTGCCCCAGACATTCATGGACATTTGTTCATTCCTGCAGTACTTGTGACGGACGGTTGGTGCAATAAAGAGAGTGGTCTTTGTGTGAACAGTGGCTGCTGGTCTTCACATGGGCTTTTCTCATTCCTCCCTCAGTATGCCTTGGGACAGATATGAAGCTGACGCTACCATCGAGCCCTGCGAACCAGTACAAGATACTGGAGCTGCTGTACACCGGGTGCGAGGTGGTGCATGGCAACCTGGAGATCACTCATCTGCATGGGACGCCAGACCTTAGCTTTCTGCAGGTCTGTAGTGCAGTCTGGGGGTGACTCTCCACCTGCCCGTCTTCGTTTGTTCGGTGTGTTTACTGCTTCGTGTGCGTGTATCTCCTGCCTCAGCCCTGACAAGAATCAGATGTTTAATGTTCTCCATGACCTTTCTTTTCACCCTACATAGAAGGTCATTCTCATGACTGTGGCTGAAAGTAGCCGTGGTTCTCTCTCACCCTCTCAATCAATCTGCTTTCTGCCTCATTTTTGCTTTCTGATGAACTTCGACTTCTGTGTCTGCAGGGCATTGTGGAGGTGCAGGGCTACGTCCTGATTGCCCATCTGTCTGTGGCCTCAGTGCCCCTGGATAACCTGCGTATTATCAGGGGCAGCCAGCTTTATAACTCCAGTTATGCCCTGGCTGTGATGGACAATGTGGGCTTGACAGAGCTGCGCATGAGGAGCCTCACAGGTGAGAGGAGGAAGGAATGTGGTGAATGCAGAAAGAAGCAAAGGTGGACGAATGGAGGGATGTCCACACACACACTGACTGAAACTGACTGAAACCGCCTGTCCCAAGCAGGGTCGCGGTGAACCGGAGCTTAACCCTGCAACACAGGGCACAAGGCTGGAGGGGGAGGGGACACACCCAGAACGGGACGCCAGTCTGTCGCAAGGCACCCCAAATGGGACTCAAACCCCAGACCCATCAGAGAGCAGGACCCGGCCAAGCCCACCGCACCCCCTATGAGAGATGTCCAATTAGAGACAAAAGAGAACGAGAATTGGCGGGATGCCGTGGGAGTGTGCAGCTGTTAGGTAATAGGTTGTGGACAGAGAATTAAAGAGGGTCCCGGAAGGTTATGAGGAGAAATGGCATAAGGGAAGACGGAAGGAGGGAGAAAAAGAACGGGGTAGGGACTTTGGAGAATAGAGGAGGAATGGGTGCTTCACGGCAAGGAAGAAGTGGTCCAGAGGTCAAGCAAGATCAGAGCGAAAGAATCAGCTCCTGTAGATTCACTCGTTAAACTGTGTTGGTGAAAATACACGCTCTGCAGCAAGCGTGGAGTTGACAGCGTAGCGGCGGGGGTGGGGAGATCTCCTGACCCTCACCCTCCTCTCGCTTTGTTCCAACAGAGATCCTTCTGGGAGGTGTCTACATTGGGGGCAACCCTTCGCTGTGCTTTCCAGACCCACAGAAGATCCAGTGGAATGACACGTTGGATGAGCAGAACACACACAAGCATTTGTATTTGCAGCAGCGCTCCCCAAACTGTGAGTGTGAAAGCTACGACTTGGGACTTGTGTGCACCCAACCACGATGATGAGCTCTTCGGCCGGATTATTCTTCAAGGATAAGCACGATGTATTGTTTTTATTGCGCATGTAGTGACATCCCGATGTAGTCTGTATCTTTTTGTTATATGGGTATTTACTGAAGCAAAGTGTTCTGTGCAGATTTCAGGTTAACAGCCACACTGCTGTATCTGCTGGACCTTTCAGTGTTGCAGTGTAAGACTAGCAGTGGCAGCAGCTAGTGTAGTGCTTGGAGCTGCTGCCTTTGGCTTCAGTGCTCACAGGTTCAAGTCTTACCTTGAGCGAAGTACTTACCCTAAATAAATGGGTAACTAATTGTAAGCAGTGTAACACTAAGTCACCTTGGAGAACAGTGTTAGTTAAATGAAGTAATGCAATGCAAAACCACCCTGATCTCTTATTGTGCCTCTTAGGCCAAAGCTGCTCCCCGTCTTGTAAGAATCGAGCCTGCTGGGGAAAAACAGACCAGGACTGTCAAACCTGTAAGTTACATGACTTGTATGTGTTTCATTGTTTCTGTCTTCCCAGTATCAGTATGCATTTTTGGCAGCCTGCCTTCTTCCATTTGTGCTTGTGTGCATGCATGACCATGTTTTACAATTCCAAAAAAGACATTGTGGGGACAATGTCCCCATAAAACAAAGTGTATTTTTTACCATCTAACAAGCTAAAAGAAAACGACACAAAGTCAGTTTGGTTTTTGTCACTTTTTTCTTTTATTAGTGGGGTGGAGTTCTTCACTTATTACACCACAGGGGTATTCAGTGTGAAATCTCCACAGTGAAGGGAAAATGTGTCTTGTGCCTTCTTTTTACTCTTAACCATGTTTGCATCACGCCTCATTTTAGAAATATGTGTGAGAGTTTGTCTCCCTCTGCCCTTTTGCCCCTCCCCCATCTCAGTGACTCATCTGCAGTGTGCGTCGGGATGCCTTCGCTGTAAGGGCCCCCAGTCCAACGACTGCTGCCACAAGCAGTGCGCTGCCGGCTGCACGGGGCCCAAGGACACGGACTGCCTGGTGGGTGCCATCCACACGCACCATACGGTACCGCACATGGATACACACAGTCACAGGCATCCGCAAGTGGCAACCTCCACATGGCCCACATGGGCCAACATTCACTTACTGTCATGCACATTAAATTGCAGTGTAAGTTTTCAGAAAGGTATGTTTGTGCTTCGCATAAAAGAATAGTTTATATGCCATGTTTTATACAAAAAATTTTTAGCTGAACCCCTTGATCGAAAGTGGCCTATTTTCCAATACTCCCCCTCCCCCTTTCCAAACTAGGCATGTCGCCACTTTAATGACAGCCGGATCTGTAAGGATAGCTGCCCACCTCCCACCATCTATGACTCAGTGGCCTATCAGTCCAAACCCAACAAGGACAAGAAGTACAGCTTGGGTGCTACCTGCGTTAAAGAGTGCCCACGTGAGTCTTTTCCTTCCCCGAACTACAAGGTCTTTCCCTCCCTGGGCCTCCTCCTTTGAGATGTCACTGCCTGAGCTTCACCCTGCAGATAACTATCCAAGCATCGCTATCTCAGCTTCAGTCTCCCTGACTTAATTAATTGTTCCAGTACTGTTTGATGCGTCTCTGTTTAGGGTAGGACTGTTATGAAGACAAAATTGACAAGTACATTATTTCTTCACCTTTCCTTTAATATGGGAAGCAATGCCGTTCGATACCGCTGAGAGACATGGTTCTATATACTCCTGTTTTCAAAAAAGTCATAATTACACCCCTGCCCTTTCCCAATGAGAAGTATGTGTTTTAACCCTGTACTATATTTTTGTGTTTCAGTTCCGTAGTTGTATCTGTTGCTGTAGCTTTACACCTGTTCAGTCTTTACAAGATTTCCCAAGATGCACTCTTGTGATTCCTTTTTCCTGTAGAAAATTACCTGGCCATGCCAGTTGCCTGTACCAAAGTGTGTCCGAAAGCCAATCAAGAAGTCATCACCATCTTGTCCAATGGTGAGGAGAGCCAAAAATGTGAAAAGTGCGATGGGGAGTGTCCCAAAGGTAATTATCATTGGTTATAATTGTGTGTGTGTGTGTGTGTGTGTGTGTGTGTGTGTGTGTGTGTGTGTGTGTTTACATGTGGTTTACCTTGTTGCTCACACCATTACTGTGTCTCAGTGTGCTATGGTCTAGGAATGGACACTTTGCAGGGTGTCCGTGCAGTGAATGCCTCCAACATCAAACTCTTTTCTGGCTGTGAGAAGATCTTTGGCAGTCTGGCCTTCCTCCCTGAGACCTTTCATGGGTAGGAGCGATTACCAGTCCACTGTGCCTCTCGCTTTGCTCTCGAACCACTTTCGCACTATTTATTTCGTAATTTGTGCAGTGGAAAGTGTTGTTAAGCATCAGCTACCTATCCTCGGATGTCATGAGACATGTCCACATGATATATGAGCTCATCCATGTATGCTTTTGACTCTGTTAAATTCACAGAATCACTACTGTTTAATGAAAACTCCAGCTGCTCCCTGACAGACTTTCCATTTTCCTCCATTCCAGGGACCCCGTCACCAACACGTCAGCCTTGGAGCCCACCCAACTTGACGTGTTCCAAAGCCTACGAGAGCTCACAGGTTTGGAGCCTAGATTCCCCCTCCAGTCTCCCTACTTCTGGGCGTGTCAACGAACAGCTGTGAAATGTGCACTGAATATAACCCATTGTTTGATTTATTATCTTTTAAAAGTGCGCTTTGTGTCTCTCAGGTTACTTGTACATTGAGGCATGGCCAGCGAACTGGACAGACTTGGGTGTGTTTGAGAATCTGGAGGTGATAAGGGGAAGAATGCTTTATAGGTAAGGGCACAGTCTGAGTATACCCAGGTTATGTGTGAAACGATCTGTGTGTCTAAGTAGGCTAATTCTGCTGTATAACTGTTCTCTTTTTGGGCTTTGCAGAGGCGTGTTCTCACTGGGTGTGCAGTACTTGCACGTGGAATCTTTGGGTCTACGATCTCTGCGGCGTGTCAGCGGTGGACTCATACTGCTGCATGGTAACCACCGGCTCTGCTACACAACCTCCATCCCCTGGGCGGCACTCATGCACCCTATGGAGGGGCCGCATCTCATCCTCTCTGACAACAGGAGCCCTGAGGAGTGTGGTATGTCTGTGCCTCTTGTGTTTGGACCTTTAACTCTTGCTTGCAGTACTTTGTGTGCGTGTGTCATTGTGAGGGTGACCTCTGAAGAACTGACTTTTCTTTGGTTGTGGTTCCAGGTGCGGCCGGGCAGTCCTGCCACCACCTCTGTGCTGATGAAAGATGCTGGGGGCCCGGTCCAAGCCAGTGTGTGTCTTGTCTGAAGTTCCGGCGCGGGACTGAGTGTGTTGAGGAGTGTAACATCCAGCAGGGGTGAGCGAGGACAGGACTCCTTTAAAAATCGGTGTTTGACGGCAATGTTGTAACACAGGCAACATGAGATACTCTTGTTGTCTTGCCTTGGTAGATGATGTTGCCTTGCAGGAATCATACCTTAGTGCTAGGCTTAGCTGTTGCCTGTCGCACAGTGATGTGTGCTAGCACCACCTTTCTGTCCTCACCAGGCTTGAGCGCGAGTACGTTGAGGGCCGCACATGTGTCCGGTGCCATCCCGAATGCCGCCCCATGAATGGCTCTGAGTCGTGCTACGGACAGGTAAAACCAGGAGCCTGCGCCACGCATCTGCTCTGTTTGTGACTGTGCCCCGAAGCGGCAGGAAGCTGTAGTTTTGGTCACAAACCTGTTGGGTGCTGTAGTCCTTCGTTAACATTTTGGAGTTCTGTTAGGTATTGAAAGGCAAGACCGAGGCTTGTGTGTATAACAGCTGAAGCTTTTGGGTTGGTGGCCAACAGGAAGCAAACCAGTGTCGCGAGTGCCGCCACTTCCAGGATGGTGACACCTGTGTGCCACGCTGCCCCAGTGGGATGAAGGGAGAGCAGCACAATGTGTGGAAATACGCCAACACCACTGGACACTGCCTGCCTTGCAGCATAAACTGCACCATATCGTGAGCATCTGCACCTCGGCATATGGACCGCGATCGCCCGCTCCCTCAATGGGGGGTGTGCTCACTGGCCCGTGTTCAGTTTGATTCTGTTCACATGAGTGAAATTCAAGGAGCAATTTATTTTGTTCTCCAGTAGCAGGTTGTTTGTGTGAAAAGCACTTCTGTTAACACTTCTACATTCACTAGAGCCATTGTGTGTGGCGGCTGTTCCTTACGTGTCACTTAAAAGGCCAGGAGGTGGAAAAATGCTGCTCTGTTCTGGCCTGTGCAAACATGTTAAGAGTTCTTCTTCGGCATTTTAAGCAAGAGCAGCCGGTGCTTAACACAAGGTGCGTAAAAAAGCGCAAAGATATCATGAGGAAATCCACTGGGCATGGGTAGTAGCAGCACCTCAGTATATGTGGACTCAATAGGAGATTGTTTAAATTGTTATTGCCCCTGTCTGTTGGGCGTCAAACCACTCAGAACATCCCGTTAACCCCCTGGGTAAGAGATGACTTCTGTGGTTTTCCTTTCAGGTGCAATGTGCTGGATGATAGGGGCTGTCCAGTCCATCCAAGGGCAGGGTGGGTGTCCCGTGCCTATTTGCTACCTTCCGCTCACGACACAATCACAGCCAGCGTATAATTCATTCATTCATCGTTAACCGCTGCTTGTCTCAACACATGGTTGGGGGTAATATGGAGACTACAGGTAGCCTTCAACTTCCGATGCAGTTCTGTTCTGACGACCTCATCGTTAAGTTGGCTTCGTCATACACCCCCTTATACTGAATGATACAAAGTATAAGGACATATGGAACAATTAACGTGCACAAATGCTGCGTTGTGTAATAGAACTTTATTTTTTCACTGATTTCACACATCAGTTGCGTTAAATAAAATGTTACAAATATAGAATAATAATAGTATACAGTACAGTATTATACTTACATTTTCGTGCTACATTGTTATTTTCAGTCCAATTTGTAAATCTGTTTTCTTTTGCTTTTTCTTTTCTGTACCACCGGGATACTTATGTTTTTGCTTGCTAGCCGTCGTGAAAAAATGAACTTGAATGGAACCACAGATAAAATATTGTGCAAATAAAACAACATGTTTGTAAATAAAACAATTGCTGACAGACCCACTGAATGAGTCAGTAAGAAATATAGATAGCTAGTGTAGTAGAGCCTGCCGATTTTATCGTACAGCAGATGGAGAGGCTGTCATTAGGTATTGCAATCAATCGTCAGGACTCAGCAATAATGTAATAAGGTTGATTGGACCACCATCAAAAGTACAGGTCATCAGGAGTCTTATGGTCGAGGACTCCCTGTCTCATGGAAGCATACGGCATGATGGCACACCCTGGATTGGTTGTTAGTCCATTGCATTCATCCACACACACATGCACAGGTTCACCTGAAATGTGTGTCTTTGAACAGTAGGAGGAATGTCACACGACTGTGGAAGCTTCACAAAAACTGAGCCTTATTTAAACCCATGACTGAACCCACAGCCCAGAAGCTGTATGGCACCCTCACTACCTGCTGGTGCCACTGTGGTGCCCCATGACGTTACAGTACATTGTTGTGTATGTGTCACTCATCCCTGCGAGCTGATACCGTAATTTTAATTGTTAAAAAGTCTTTGGGATTCCATGCCCCTGACAGGCCAGGTACCTCAATTGCTGCAGCAGTGGGAGGGTTGCTGCTCTTCCTCATCCTGGCAGCGTTGCTCGTGTTCTACCTGCGCCGACAGAAGCACCTGAAGAAAAAGGAGGCCATGAGGAGGAACAACCCGGAGGAGCACGGGGTGAGGGAGTATGAACTTGAATTATGATCACAAACACAGTTGTTGTAGTGCACACACAGTGCCTCTGTACTTCTTGAGTGTTGTATGCGTCCTTGTAACATAGACTAACTTAGTGCTCTGAATCTCAGATGGGCACTGACTGGAAAGTAACATTCTAGAATTCCTCAGTAGAGATACTTCTCTTTTTTTTGTCTTGAACATACTCCTGTACTACACTGGCATACAAGTGAAATGAGCTGTGTGTTGCATAACTGCAACTGTTATAGAGTGAAGTCAAAAAGGCACATGCTGAAGGTCAGCAGGGTGGATTGTTTGAGCTCTTTATTGCTTTGCCTGTCCCTCAGCTCGTGGAGCCCTTGAACCCTAGCGGTGCGATGCCTAATCAGGCCCAGATGCGCATTCTGAAGGAGACGGAGTTGAAAAAGCTGAGGGTGTTGGGCTCTGGGGCCTTTGGTACAGTTTACAAGGTCAGTTCATGTGGAACCTCCAGCATGCGTCAGGATGTACCACTGGACATGTGACCTGTCTTCAGCGCCAACGATGATTAGTACTTACTTGTCCCTCCTTCATACAGATGTGGATTCTCTCCACTCCATAAATTCCAGGGTGGCCACAGGACTGTGGTTGACACAAGCTTACAGGGGCATGAGTCCTGCTAGTTTTACAGTAACATCTTAGACATCGGGACTTACTGTCCAAATAATTACTTGAGTGATCAAGAGCTGACCAACTTTGACTTCCCGTTAAAGCTCTCATGACGTAAACGAACAGTTGATTTGCTCTCCATGTGGCAGGGCGTCTGGGCACCTGACGGAGAGAATGTGAAGATCCCCGTGGCCATCAAGGTATTGAGGGAAAACACCTCACCTAAGGCCAACAAGGAGATCCTGGATGTGAGTCTGCTTGTCCACATCTTCCCCTAATGTCAGATGTTGGTGTTGGTCTGCACTGTGTGACAGGTGTGCCCCTCCCATCTCCCTCACAGGAGGCCTATGTGATGGCGGGAGTGGCCAGCCCATATGTGTGTCGTCTGCTGGGCATCTGCCTGACGTCCACGGTGCAGCTTGTCACTCAGCTCATGCCCTATGGCTGCCTGCTAGACTATGTGCGTGAGAACAAGGACCACATCGGCTCCCAATACCTGCTCAACTGGTGTGTTCAGATTGCCAAGGTGAGGTGTGGTGAGAATGAAGATGCTGAGGATTAGTATACTGGTTGTAGAGCCAGAGGCTGAGTGTGGTGATGTCCTGTGCTTCTCTGTAGGGTATGAGTTACCTGGAGGATGTCCGCCTGGTTCATAGGGATCTGGCGGCTCGCAACGTTCTGGTGAAGAATCCCAACCATGTCAAAATCACCGACTTTGGTTTGGCCCGCCTCCTAGATATCGACGAAACCGAGTACCATGCTGACGGGGGCAAGGTGCTTCAGGGGCAACTTTCTGTCCTTCTCTGTGTGTTTGTGATTCTCATTGTGAGTTAAAGCTTTCAGTTTGTTCACCTGAAGCACATGAACCAGTGGAAGTGTCCTCCTTGTGCCGCTGTTCTTGCCTTTGTGTTTTTTCCTCTCTCTCTGGGGAGTATGAGTTACTCAGGATAATGTATCGTGCTGTGTGTGCAGGTACCCATCAAGTGGATGGCCCTCGAGTCCATCCTGCAGAGGAGGTTCACACACCAGAGTGACGTCTGGAGTTACGGTCAGTCTGGATTCACTGTGTATGGAGGTGTAGGAATGCGTGTGGGCAAAAGCAACTGAGGCTAACAAATGTGCGACTACCACTCTGACCGTTGTGTCATCGTTGTGCCCAGGAGTGACAGTATGGGAGCTGATGACGTTCGGGGCCAAGCCTTATGATCTGATCCCTGCCAGAGACATCCCAGAACTACTGGAGGGGGGAGATAGGCTTCCCCAGCCCCTCATCTGCACCATGGATGTCTACATGATCATGGTCAAGTGTAAGTGAGGGGCAAACACCCAGAGGTCAGACACCGTGGGCTCCCCGCAGACAAGTGGTCTTTGCGTTCACTCGGGGTGCTTGTGCATTGCAGGCTGGATGATTGACCCTGAGAGTCGACCGAAGTTCCGGGAGCTAGTGACAGAGTTCAGCACCATGGCTCGAGACCCCTCTCGATATGTGGTCATCCAGGTGTGTGAGCTGTGCAACATGCTGGACTGTGACAGCCAATACCAGTCTCCTGAGACGTTACAGGTTTAGCTTCACTGGGTTTCATCTCTTCATGCCTCTCTGTCCCTCAGAATGATGATCAGATGAGTTTGGCCAACCCTGTGGACAGCCATTTCTTCCGCATGCTGCTGGAGGAGGAGGGGGTCACGATGACTGAACTCCTGGATGCAGAGGAATACCTGGTGCCCCAGACAGACCTTTTCAAAGCCTCGGGAGAGGTGGTCAGCAACGGGCACTCCAGACATCACTCACACAGGGTGAGTATGCTGTCAGTCTGGAGGGTCCAGAAGAGCTCATTCCGCTGAGAGAGACAGCGAGTATTATAGGGTTTTAATGGGACGTGCCTTTTCTGCCTTGTGCTACCAGAGCGCTGAGCACAGCCTGGACTGGGAGATCCAAACGGGAGGACGCAGCATGAATCTGTCTGTCAGCACCCTGGGAAGGAGTCAGTACCCCACGTTGCCTATGGGAGCCACTGTGAAAGGGCAGTGGGGACCATCGTACTCAGTGTTGGCCCGTAGTGCGTCTCACCGGTCAGCGGGGGACCAGTCGGATTCCGTCTTCCTCGATGCCATGCCAGAGTCTGGCTCTCATCTCAACGGCATGGGTCCAGGGCTACGGTACTATGAAGAGCCCACGTTGGCTGGCGGTGGCGATAGCCACGTGGAGACGGACGGGCCAGTTGCGTTCTCCTCGCAGACACTCTCCCAGGGGGGTTGGGGGCAGCCTGGTGAGCCCAGAACACGTGCCGTTATCTTTATCTCTGTGTAAACTCAGTCTCCTTTCGCTTGAAAGGATAACAGTTGCAGCTGTTGTGCACAGTGAAGTCTGTTTGTTTAGACTTGCTTGAAGGAGGAAGTAATTTGGATTTCTTTGGTTAGTTACAGTCACTTTTCTGGCAAGTTTTGCCTCTGCAGAAAGAGCCATCATTTCATATTTACGTGACAGTGGCCGTATTTATATATGGTAAATGGCGTGTGTCTGCACCCTGATAAGAGGTGTATCTTTGTGTTTGATATAATAGATACTCATCTCAGTATGCAGCACATCTGTCATTTCTGTCTGACTGTCCTGTGATTAATCAAGAATGTAAACGCGGTTAAGGCTCTGTAGGGTCGGCTTTAGAACGTAGTCTTTAGACTGCGGTGTGTGCAGTAGGTGTGTGTTGAGATGCTGTTGTCCTGACTGCCGGTCTCCCCTCTTTCCAGAATACGTGAACCAGGCAATGCAGAGCGGTGGCACAGGGTGTGCGGAGCGCCCCAGCACATTGCCGCGGAGAGCATCGGGGGGCCCTCGGCGCCTCTGCAGTGGCCTGGCACCTGGAAGCAGCGTGGAGAACCCCGAGTACCTGGTGCCGATTGCAGGCCACTCACCCGCCTTTGACAATCCTTTCTACGTGGATGTGGCCAAGGCGCGGGCCATGGGTGCTGACATGGAGGGACCACCCCCTCCTCGGCTACCCAACGGCTTTGTCACTCCCACCGCGGAGAACCCCGAGTACCTGGGGCTGGCCGACCCCTGGAGCAGGCAGCGTGAGCGTGGCCCCACCTGAGCTGGGAACGCTCCGACAGGCCTCACTGTCAGCCTGTGGCGGCCCTGACCTGGGGAGGGCCCCCACACGGCTGTTTCTTCTTCCTATTTCACACTGCCTTCCTTTCTCGGTGCACACCTCAACACCTTTCTTGCCTGTGAGGCAAAAACGAAAGACGAGAGCGTCTCTGCACCACATGCGTCCACCTGGTGGGTCCTCTGTGACTGCACTTGCGCACAGGTATACGGATCGTCTGTGTGATTGTGCACGGAGAAAGTCAGTGAACAAGAAACGTCAAATTTGGCAGGCAAGAGAATGTAGCATTTACACAAGGAACTTGTTTTATTGTGGTGAAGACTGGAATTGCATAAATAATTCCTTTAAGCTCATTGGAGTGACACGGAGCTCTTGATGTCCCTCAGGTTGCAGTACGGTGTTTTAGTGACAGAAGTGACATGCGATGTTTGAACAGTTTCTCATGCAGCTGAATTAAGGTTCCCTGCTGAAGAAGCACTTCCTTAGTTTCCCTGTTTGGGATACACCATGAACAAAACTGCCAACAGTCGCAAGAAGATGGTGTTGATTTCAGTCCACTATGAAGTATCTTCTCAGCAATCGGTTTTAGACATTTGGGGCTAAGCTTGATGGAATAACATCAGTGTTCTCAACAATGGCTTACAGAGACATGTTTCAAAAGTCCTGGCCCAATCAGCTGTCTCACAGGAGCAAATGAAAGACAATAATTGCAAAAAGAAACAGCTAAGGGAGATCCGAATAAAATAAAGGTTCACTTTAATTTGAGAAAAAGATTCTAAAATGCGGTTTCCCTCCATTTTTTCTGAGACATGAGGGTTTCCGTATGTCAGTTTGATTAGAGCGTGTGACCTTTATCACTTCCCAAGCATACAGTTGTACCCAGAGCTTATCTGTGGAGCTCCTTTGGTTAGAGAACCATCAACTCTGAGGGATATCGACTATTGACCTTCAGCGCACATTGTAGGACTGGACCAGTCAACGTGAGCACCTGTAGGAGGCCTTGATCGATATGTTTGTTCCTCAACACCTTCCTTTCACTCAAGTTCAGAAGGACACGAACGTGCTGGATGTATAGACTATTCCTGAGCATGATCAAACAAAAGTGAATTTCAGACAAACCGCTCAAGATGAGGCCTGCAAAAAAAGCAAAGGCGAGTGCACGTTTCCTCAAAGTGATGCCACCAAAGAGTTTGACTGACCATGTGTGACTTTTCATCGCAGAGCCCCGTTTCACTGAATAACACCAGTGCTATGGTGTGCTAAGGATCCAAGTGCACGTGGCGCATGGAATGGCTAATGTGGTGAACCGACAAGACAGCGATCAAGACTAGAAGGCAGCTAGGAATAGAGACATTATGCATTTTGATTTTGCCCCTTGGTGTTTGTGGCTGAGAATTTAATACGCAACCCTGCAGAGTGACTGCGAGGCAGCAACTGTCATTCAGACGGCTGTCGCTAGAGGTAATTCTGCTATATGAATGGCACCATTTGTTCACGAAGGAAGCCCCCCTCCCCTGGCTTGCCTCTCGCCATCACGCAGATTGCAGTTAATGTGTACCCGCTTGACAAGGCTGGCTCTGCTGGCGCAGTCACTGAACAATAGACAGAGGCGGAATCTCGTGGCTGAGACGGCAGAAGGAATGCCGACAGGGCAGAGCAAGGCGGGGGGATGCTAAAGAGGAGCATAACAGCGCCACCCCTCAACTCAGTCATCGCTACTTTAGCTCAACCTGGCAAAAGAGGATGCTCTGCCAATACCTGCGTTAATAATTGACTTTTTGAGGAAATTAATAAGCTGGCCGGACGCTGAAATATCCTGTGTCCAAAAGTGGAGGTTATGCCGAAACACGGGCTTTCTGTGGCTGAGAGCACTCAGTCGCGTGGGTGGAGAAACTCACTGGCACTGTGAGCTTGCCACTTCTCGCTTACGGTTCGCACGCCCAGAGCGTTTGAGGGAATTTCACTTCCTGGAATTCTCTGCCTTTGAATTCCTGCATTAATCAGAGCAAAACCCAAAATAATGTGATTCTGTACCTCTAGCTGTTACACACTGGATTCTGTAATGCAGAGAAACAAAGGATAAGGGCCACTCGTTGTGGATCCTGCACGGATCTGCAGACCTCCCAAAATAGCCCAAACGATTCAAGTCCAGCACCACGTGGGAACTTGATCTGTTCTGCAAGAACTGAGTGACACTACAGGCTCCTGCTGAAGGCCACATATAGAACATAAATCTGACACTGGCTCTGACCTGCGACACTCCCTCTGATTACAGCCACAGTGCCAGTGGGGGTGGTACGGGGGTTGGAAGAACTGTGAATGTTTAAGAAAGTAGGTTAAAGAAGAGCGTATTTCGATTTAACATTTTTCAAAATGGTACATTTCCTTGTACATGCATATTATATATGGGCAGCTGTGTGCAACTTATGGGGAGTTCATTGTGATGTTTTTTCTGGGGTTTTCTATCAAATAGTTTGCAGTACAATACTAAAAAGTTAGAAAAGGACTAAACAGATGCAACATGATCATGTCAGACAAGGCAAACAAAGTTATAAACTTCGCAGAATCGGGTTGGGTACCTTATTGATTCTTTTTACTGTGAAGAGAAATCTTGAGCTGCCGGGGAGATTTACAGCATCACAACAGCTGAATAAATACATTTATAATTCAGAATTTTACAAGGAATCAATCACTTAAGTACTCTGAATATAAGAAACAGTTTTCTTACCGTGGCATTGACTTACAAAACTCAGTCACTCTTATAAAACCAGACATTTCATTACAATCAAACCAACAAGTGTATTCCCACCTTAGTGTGAGTTTTTTCTTTTTTTAAAAAAAAAAAAAAAAAAAAAAAAAAAAAGCACTGTCCCCTCTCATTATCAAACAGGCTACTCGGTCCTGGTAGGTCTTAATGCACAACCATTAGGAAGAATTAATACCAAGACAAAAACAAAAAACAAAACAAAAAGCCCGCTTAAATCTAAAATGGAAGATCCTCATTCCTTAAGTGCCAGCTGCTCGCAACCTGAGGGACAGTGGATTCCATGATGGAGAGACAGCTATCGGAGAGGACTGAATGACGACGTCAGTAGGTCACATCAGACGCATCAGAGAGTCGGGTGTGATGACAACAGGAGGACAAACAAGCAGAAGAGAATGGTGGCTGTAGTTATTGGAAAAGGTGGAAGCAGGGCAAGGAGTGCGAGCTGAACGCTAGCTGTCTCTTGCACCATCTTCACATGGCTTTCACTTTGATCTGCTTCATCTTCATCTGCTTCTTCTCTAACTTTTTCTGTTCCCGACGCTGTGCTGCCTCCTGGAGGGATCGGTAATTTGTGTATGAGCATACAGTTGAGTACAGTAGGTTCATGTTTCAAGCAAATTTAAAACACCACCATATACCCTCAAATACTGTATATTTGTGTTCACATGTCACAAGTCAACATGAACGGCATTGTTATGCCGTTGGCTACCAGAAGGTAATAGTGCCGCGAGTGTGGTGCAGGTACCCTGGGGGTGCTGTTTACCATTTCATGCCCTACGGTCAAGTGGTCTCCTGCACAGCACTGTTGTTTGTCCAGTTTCAATTTACTTTACCCCGTGAACATTATTTTTGTGTGTGATCTGTGCAATTCAAAGTGTTTACCTCCCCCAACCCAGTCAGCATGTATCTTGTCCGTTGATTAGTATTTTGTCTACAAATTTGCATGGGGGGGGGAAGTATTGCTATAATACCATTTATAAGCTGATGTACTGAAGACATTTAAAGTACTTCTAGAATGCAGCACTCCTGCAAAACAATTAACTCTGCTCGGTACATTCCTCCCAAAAAACCCTAGCACAAACTAGGCTCACCTCCAGGCGACGCTGTCGTTCAGGGTCCTCCTCATTCATTATTCTTTCCTTCTCCGCACGCTTTTTCTCCTCACGCCGGGTCTGCGCAGCCTCCTGGCGTTGGGCATGTGTCTGTTTCAAGAAGTTCTCCTCCACGCGGGCCCGGTTCTTGTCAGCCTTCTGCTTGCCCTGATGTTACAAACGACAGGGTAACTGAGGCCTTTCACAAACTATCACAGCCACACATCATACACGCTCACCTTATTTCTGCCCAACAGCGCAGTACTGTCGAAGAGCCAGTTCCACACTGGCGCCGAGTGAAACGTAAAGTGATGCACCAAAGACCCGACAGCCTATCAGAACGATGGCATGGGTGCTGGAAACACCACTCACCTCCCTGTTGAGGCGAAACTTTTTGACTTTGTCGATGCTGTAGATGACCATGTTCATGAGGGGCAGCAGGGCGTCCATGTCTTTGGGAGACGTGTTGCCCATCCCAGGCACTGTGAGAGCACAAAACACCAGTTTGTGCACAAGACCGTCGTCTTTCTGGAGCTATGTGTAGTGATGAGGTTGAGCATGTGGCTGTGACCGCTGAAGTGTCTGACACTTACCATTAAATGTAAACAAAAGTGTCTTTTTAGTCTCTGGCAATTTCAAGGGCTGACCCTCCCTGAAACACAGGCAGAAGAAAGTCTCTTATAGCACCAACACCACACTCCTCGGCAAAAACTGTGTAATCTGGTGTGAACAACACAAAGGAAGGCTGGGGAGCCTTGCATCACGTACTCTTGCATAAGTTTTGGACCAGAGAATTGGTCCGAGAAATGGATGGACTCAATCTTGTCGGCGTGATTGATGAGGTAATGAACCATCTGAAAGAGACACAGAGGTCGTCGGGGGATAAGAACATACATTACATGATGCCCTTGGAGAGCTTGGTCTCAAATTCCTCAAATCTGCGCAGTACAGCAGGAAAGTGGGCCAAACATGAAAATGGGGTCACTTCTGTTGTAGATAAGACACCTATTACGTACATACCTTTAAAATAGTCTAAAGTTGCCACCTATGCCCTTTGAGAAGTCACAAAATGCTTGGCCTTATTTAATGTATGCGTATGCCTTTAATGTCTTTACTTCAACATTTCATTGACGGTGTACAGCACACTGCCACACACACTGGTTCATCTCAGGCCCATCCTCACCTTGCTGTCCATCATTCCATCTGTCACCTCCCCCATCTCTGACAGGATTGCCATGAACTCTGGGAGGCTGTACTTAGCTCCAGATTTGGGCTTGTCGCTGCAGAACTCACTCTGTGGACAAACAGACACGCCGAGTCACACTTTTTACGGAAGCCTATGAGTTCATCGATGTCGTCACAGCAGGATCAATACAGAACTACTTCAAGAAACAAAAAGTAGATTCTTCTGCATTTAAATGCTGAATACATATTCCACATTAATGCATCTTCTACTCCACATTAATAAAGGATAGGAGTAACAACTTGTGGGCTACAATTGGGAAAAAGTCCTGACTTTAATCCAGCACTCTCACCAAGTCCTGCATCTCCTTCTGCAGTCGGGCCATCGCCTTCCTGCTGCCCACAGCAAAGACAAAAGTGTCCATGTCCTCATCATTCAGGGTCACCTTGATTTGCTGTGGA
Organism: Scleropages formosus; assembly: GCF_900964775.1. NCBI lineage: Eukaryota > Metazoa > Chordata > Actinopteri > Osteoglossiformes > Osteoglossidae > Scleropages > Scleropages formosus. Next base: position 35,041,219 of record NC_041808.1, on the reverse strand, counting down.
TGAGAACACAGGAAGAGGCTGAGAGAGTGATTGCACAGGCAGTGAAAACAAAAGCCTCTGGCAGGTGCAGCACACCATGTGGATATAACCTAGGAGATAAACTGGGTCCAACAACAAAGCACTAATTCCGGTCACTGTCACTGCATATGAAGTAGGAGGAACCAGGCGCACGTCGAGACGTACCACTTGATCGCAGACAGGCCTCATCATCCTTGCGAGTACATTGAGCAGGTCTTGCCTCTTCAAAAACTGAAAATAGAGAAACAACTTTTAGCTCAATGACTGCCTGGATGGGAGTGGAAGGGGCCCAGCACGACCTAGGAAAGAACTAATTTTCTTTCGCAGGCAACACACAGAAGCTGAGTTTCATCAATAACAATTCAGCAACAAAACTGGACAAATTTAGAAAGCTGCAACCCTATATAATTCATCTAGCAAGCAAATAATAAAAAAAGTAAGTTGTGTTAATGCACCCATTGTATTTTTCTTGGAGATGTACGTCAGTTTGAAGGAAAGCATCTGCTTTATGAATAAATGTAAATTACTGCTGGAGTATCACAGTGTCAAAGTAATGAGGGAGCAATGGTGGCAAATTCTTGAGATAAAACTGCATGTATGAATGTGTGTAGTTACACACAATTCCTCTAGCAGAGCAATTAAGCGACTGCAACATCAGCACTGCGGTGATTAAAGGGGATCAGGAGACAGGGGAGTATAGCAGGAGGGATTAGGAAACAGGATGAGGAGTTTGTGACAGTGGTCAGAGAAGAGCACCTTGAGCTGGATGAGCATGCCCTCGCAGCATACACGGCCTGAGCACCACAGGTTGTAGATGTGCTCGTTCTCTTGGTTGAGCTTCCCGGTGCTTACCGCTTCCTTGCTGGTGCCATCGTCACCTGAAAACACACTCCTGTCACTGACGGCAGAGGGGGAGGCAGCGAGACAGTCTGATAAGCTAAATAACATCTGAATCCATGTGGCAGGCTAGTGAGCTTGCTGCATCTACATAATACACTTTGGAGACTCAATCTGACAACCTGTCCCTGTCACTTACCCACAAGGGCAAAGTTACTCTCAAGCAGCTCCCGGTGTGAGCTGAACCAGGCCTGTGCCAGACGGTGATTCTTGTTCTTCCCAATGATGTAATTCATGATGTAGGCCAGCAGCCCCGTCACCATCAGGATCTCCATATAGTAGCTCTCCCAGCTGTTTTGCAAGTGGGATGGTACCTAATGGGCACATTCAAGGCATAAAACACACACCAAAAAGCTCATGGTAAAGACACGAAAGTATTCAAACACTGTTGAACAGGTGATGACATTTTTGTATTTAGCCACAAATTCTAAAGTGCGTGTACAATATAAAGAAAATAATTCTCGACTCGTGACATTTTGCCAGAATATTAAGTTTAAACTGAAACTGTGACTTAAGACTTGACCAAGGGGAAATCTGTTTTTCCAAAAGAGGACAACCAAATGGCTACAAGCCATCCAGTGTTTTTATAGAATCTTATTTATAAAATTACAAACCAGTCTGATACAGTAGACAACCATTTTGACTGGTTGAATTCCTTACTGTTATGATGTTGATGGGATCTTTGAAGGAAGGACTGGACTTCTCAAAGCCTTCAAATTCCTCAGTGTCATATTTAATGTCTTCATCCTATCAGAAGAGAATACAGGAAATTATTGTAACCGTTTCATTCTCAAACACCTACATATGGTAAACATCATGAACTGTACCAGAATGTATATCAACACAGCAGTAACTCCTGAACTGCATGTGTTGATCGAGACCATTTGGAACAAACTGCATTGGCCTTTTCACACAGCTGTCTTTCTCTGTTACTTTCTTTTTCGGCAAAATACTTCAGTGCAGTCACAGATGCCATAAACTGCTTGACAAATAAAATATTAACTAAAAGCCAGACAATGGTAGCACAGTGGGTACCACTGCCTCACAGGGAGTAACAAGATTGAACCTAAGCTCAATCGCCGTTCAACTTGTTTGGAGTTTGTATGTTCTCTCCCTGTCTGAGTGGGTTTGTGAAGTTCCTTCTGGAACAACTGCATGACACAGGGCCACAGCGAGTAGCACTGCTGTCTCACAGAGCCTGGATGGTACAAAAGGACAGTTTGTGTGGAGTTCCCATGGTTTTCCTCTGAGTGCTCTGGTTTCTTCCCGCAGTGCAAAGACCTGTTTTAAGCAAATTAATTACTCTAAATTGCCCATTGTGCTTGTGTGCATTGCATCACTATGGTGTAGAAGTGAGTGACTGCTGGTAGTGTATCTAGCACTGTAAGTCACCTTGACTGAAAAGATGTCAGAAAAACACTACATAATAAACACTCTCAAAAAAGCAGCTACTAAATGAATAAATGTACATCGTTAAAGTTTTTTTCAAATCTGTAGTTACTGTATAACCACCCTCTAACGCTAACGCAAAACAGCAGTGACCAATGAGCTAAGCAAAAGATGTTTTGCTACAATGCATTTAGAACTGCTTCAAACAGTGGTTAACTGTTATAACACCATCAATAACCACAAGCTGCCATGGCAACGGAGCGTTTGTGCCATTAAGCACCTAGGGCAGATAACTGGGAAAAAAAGCAGCACAGCTCACCGGCGTCTCTGTATCCTCAAAGTCATCCTGCGCATCCTCTATCTCCACAACAGCCTCATCATCGTCATCGTCCTGGTCGCTAGCAGGGGCCGCAGCCACCCGGGGAGAGGCCGTTGCTTCCGGCTCCATGCCCGCATCCTCGCTCAAGTCCTCGAACTCCGCAAAGTCATTGTCATCAAATTCTGCAAGGTCTTCACCGTCGTCAAAGTCATCGTAACGCCCCCAAGTCATGGGAGAAGCCAAGAGCAACAGCATGAAAGGGAGAAGAAGCTGAGCACGCATCTGAGGTGCACAGAAGTTGGGACGAGACAGAGAGGGACAGGGGACACAGAAGAGAGAGACAAGGGACACAGAGTCATTTAGAGCCATGCTGCAAATGGATGGGAATCTTGAGGATTCGGTAAAATGCCATTTGCCCAAATACAGTAGTCCATGCACGGCAATCGCATCCCTTCCTGCAAAATGCTTCATCAGACAGACCCGCCAGGGAAAAGAGTACTCATACTAGGGTTTTACCCCATGTAAATCCCAGGGTATTTCAAGGGCCACAACAAAAGGTTGTTAGCTTAGTTGTTTCTCAATCCTTGATCATCATAATTCCAAATGTATATTCACAGATGTGCCCTCGGGGAGGAGCCGCAGCGGTTGTTCACTGCGAAGGTGTAAGGAAAATGTGCGACAGACGCGTGTGCGCGCGCGCACTGAAGGGCACTAGCGGTCATTGCGTACTGCGCATGCGCACCACACTCATGGAGGGGCTGCGCACCTTCACTGCTTTGAATCACCCCACAAAGTTATAACACTAAAACTCGACGGGAGTCTTTGTGTTATTAAAATCTCACAAATTAACACTTCCAACGTAAAATACTAAAATCGTTGGCGCCAGAGAAATTGTACTCGACTTTCTTTGTACACTACTACTTTGCTACGAGAAACAGAATTGATTCAGACTCAGAGTTGTTTTGACGAGTACTGAGAGTCTCTCTCTCGCGATAGATAAAATAACCGTGTATTTTTATCAACGTAAGATTATGTAAACGATAAAGAGATAAAATATAGTGAGCAAAGAGTGCGAATCAAACCTGTGAGCGTGTACAACGACACTCAGCACGCACGGCCTAAGCAGGCTAAGGATATGATAGTGTGTATTCGTTAGCATGGGCGGCATGACAAGAGGAGCTAGTAGTAGAAAATAACTATGCATGCGGACTTTGCCATTTGCTGCGAATAAAAAGCGTGAATTCCGGCTGGGGTAAAACCTACATTCGCTCCACACTAGAAAGACTAGTATAAATCGTCTCGCGTGCTTGCAACACGTCCTGCAATGCCACGGTGTCCTTGCTAAATTGTAATAAATGCGGAAATAAAACGCATGTGTACACCAGTTACACATACCTTCGCTCTGAATTTTTGTGCTTTTTCTGATGAATGACCAACCCCGACTCTGAAATATATATATATTTAAAGACTTCTGAAAACGGGCGGAAAGCAGAAATCCCTGGTCTCCTGCAGACTGCAGATTCACCCAAACGTCTTTACGAAAGAAGCGCGTTTACGTCACCGCCGACGTCCTTAATTATTCATAAGACTGCTGAGCCCAAATTATTAAGTCGTTAAGTGGGTATGAATAACCTCCAACTTAACTAAAAATCGAATGTTTTCGGAGCGTTGCACGTTGACGCTTTTGCTTTATGGATAACGGGGCTTGATTTAAATTATGGAATTTTAAGTCGTTAGGATAGCAAACGTTTTAAATAAAAAAATAAAGTACCCAAATCAGTTAAAATACGTCAATATTTACCGACAAAGATTAATTTACGCTATTTTTAAAAGATTAATTTAGCGGACATTTGTACTGTACTAAGAGTTCATTCCAACAAATACACGTTGCTGATAACTCGGAAGTAAAAACGCTTTTCTCGAGTTGACCCGCCCCTTGACACCTTATCTGACCAATAGCTTTGCTCCTTTGTCCTCGTTCCCTCCCACTACCGGCCAGTGTTGTGGGAGATACGCGTACAGTTGTTTTTAGCCAAGTGAGACGGGCGCTTTCGCTACAAAAAACTACCGTGTCGTAAATTGGATAGTTTAAGTATAGAAGTATTGGTTCCACCACACTGGAGGAAGTACTCGCTCCCTGTGCAGTCCACGAGCGGCTGCTGCAAGAAAACAAGCCGTTCCCCCCATGTCGAGTGGCTCTCAGTAGGGCTCCGGCCTCTTCGTCTTGCTGCAGCTGAAGGAGCGACTTTCAGGCGGGCGATCTGACAGCTCTGATACAGCGCACCGCCCGTCCCTGTTTACTTGTGCTTTCGCTCAGCTCAGCTGTCGAGTAGCAACAGCAGGTCGAGCGGCGCGATCGCTTCTTCTGCACATAGCCGCGATCGCGCACTTTCACCCCGCCGACATGTCTCTTCACGGCAAGAGAAAGGAGATCTACAAGTACGAGGCGCCGTGGACCGTGTACGCCATGAACTGGAGCGTCCGGCCCGACAAGCGCTTCCGCCTGGCGCTGGGCAGCTTCGTGGAGGAGTACAACAACAAGGCGAGCATTGAACGCGGAGGCCCGGGCAGGGCCCGTTCAGCCTCAAGTTGCTCTCACTCAGTTTACTGTCAACTACTGTGTCCCATCCATTGGATTGGGTTGGTTTTGTATGCCTCCCTCTCCCTCTTCCTTCTAGTTTCTCTGAACAGGTGTTCCACAGGTCTCCTTCCTCGGCCCCCTTACCCTTCTCCATGTTTTCAGCTTCCTTTGTCTCTGCTGCTGCATCGCGTGGCTTTTCTTACTCTGCGGTGCCGACTTCGCTTCAGATATGTGCTCATGCGTTGTCTGTGACGCTTCATTACCTGCTTAGTCCTGCTTAGACTGAGATTGTTCATCTCCCAGTACGTCCATTGGCCTGTTGTGACCCCTTTGCCTGGACAAGTCACTCGCATCATCCCCTTCATCTGTTGTTAAGAGCCCGAGAATAGCAACTGGATCAAGTTTCTGCTTTTAGCAGCATGCTGAAACTGTATAACTCTTCCTTGCAGATAACCTCCTCTACAGCACAGTAGTTAAGAGAAATGTGCTTTTACTCTTGAGCTGGTTAATGACTTCAAGCCTGTCAGTGAGCTCATTATGGATGCATCTAAATTCATGTCCACAACCACTTTCTGTTTGGTATTAACCGAGCATAATTTAGCATTTTTGCTCCCTGAAAGCCAACACAGAGAGAATGAGGAGGAACTTCTTCCTGCAGGCCATTCTGGCTCTTAACCAGAATAACACCATGGAGTAGAGACTGGACTGTACGCACAAGGAGCACTATCTGAGCTGAATACACATACGCATCATCTGAAACCGCTTGTCCCATACGGGGTCGCGGGGAGCCGGAGCCTGACTCGGCAAGACAGGGCGAAAGGCTGGAGGGGGAGGGGACACACCCAGGAAGGAATATTGCTCAGATTTTTTCCGCACAGCATTGCACTTTTTCCTTATTTAACCTTTAACGTTGGGCATCATATATTTTTCTCTTACTTTATTTTATTATTTATTCTATCCCATTTTCATTATATCTTCATATTTATGTTGTATGTTTAATTTCTACTTTGTTTGTATTGCCTTATTTATATCATCTCTACCATCGGTCTGTATTACGGTCAGTCGGAAAAGCATTTCACTGTGCATCATACTAGTTGTGTATGTGACAAATAGAACTTGAACTAACCGCTAGGGCTGAAGTTTCCCATCAAAGTTGATTGTATCAGTTCTCATGGAAGCCTTGGGGTCCCTGCTTTATCAGTGTGTTATAACAACACCACTTTTTTGCTGCTCCAGACTCTTAAAAAAAACCTGTTATGTCACATTTATTCATTTAGCAGATGCTTTTCTCTGAAGCAGCTTGCAGCAAATACTATGTGTTGTTTAGCTGACTGAGCTTTTCTATCGAAGGTAATTTACAGTTGTTAGCTGTACTACACTGTACTACAGTGCACCGTCCAAAGTCAATCACTCATCTGTATATCAGAGCAATGTGACACTCTCAGTGGGCAAATTAGAGTCACCATTTCTGAAACACTTGTTTGGACAGTGGGAGGAAACTCACGAGAACACGGGGAGACTTCTTTCTAGCAAACTAGTGTGATTGACAATTAGGGTAAATGGAGTGTTTTTTTTTATTGTGCTTTTCAGGTACAGCTGGTGGGCTTGGAGGAAGAGAGCTCAGATTTTGTGTGCAGGAACACCTTTGACCACCCCTATCCCACAACCAAGATTATGTGGATTCCTGACACCAAGGGGGTCTACCCAGACCTGCTTGCCACCAGTGGGGACTACCTCCGCATCTGGAGGGTGAGCACGTGTTGCTTGAGCCTTCTGTCTTTGTGCTGTTGCCTGGGTTTCAGAGTCACTTGGGCATCATCTCCATGCTCCCTTTAGGTCAGTGACACAGAGACACGTCTGGAATGCCTTCTTAACAACAACAAGAACTCGGACTTCTGTGCCCCTCTCACTTCCTTTGATTGGAATGAGGTGGATCCCAACTTATTGGGTGAGTCACCCACCTCTTGACCTTTTCATTAAGCGCACGTACTTTAGAGCTCCACAGATGCATAAAATGTGTTAGCTGCTTCTTGGTTTCGAAAGTCTGTTCCTGAGTGCATGTTTCATCTGCAGGCACATCTAGCATTGACACTACCTGCACCATTTGGGGTCTGGAAACCGGCCAAGTGCTAGGTCGTGTCAACTTGGTGTCCGGCCATGTAAAGACCCAGCTGATTGCCCATGATAAGGAGGTGAGGAGAAATCCTTGTAGTTGTGCTTTCAGGAGCTATTTGCGTTCACGAGGAGCTGATCATTGTGGCGACCACACCTCTTCTTTGCAGGTGTATGACATCGCTTTTAGCCGGGCGGGTGGTGGCCGGGACATGTTTGCATCGGTGGGAGCCGATGGCTCCGTGCGCATGTTTGATCTGAGGCATCTGGAACACAGCACCATCATCTATGAGGATCCTCAGCACCATCCGCTGCTGCGCCTCTGTTGGAATAAGCAGGACCCCAACTACTTGGCCACCATGGCCATGGATGGCATGGAGGTTTGCCCCTCTTGAACCACCCCTACCTTCCACAGCTTCTCCTGCTCTTTTTACCTGCAGCTGACATACCTCAGCCATGTAACCTATGAGGGGGGCTCTTTCTACGCTACTCTGCAAGCAGCTTTCTCCAAATGACTCCTTCATGTCTCTATGTGCTCAGGTGGTGATCCTGGATGTGCGGGTGCCCTGCACACCAGTTGCCAGACTCAACAACCATCGTGCCTGTGTCAATGGCATTGCCTGGGCACCCCACTCCTCTTGTCACATTTGTACTGCAGGTGAGTTTCAGTCCTTTGACCGTTCACCTCAGGTTGGCCGTACCATCTGTGTCACTGTATTGAGCACAAAGTTTTACACAGCTGTTAATGTGTACAGTGGAAGACATCCAATACCTGCCTGTGCTCATTCAGTGAGGTTTTCTTTGCTAACGCACACGCACGTGTTCATGCCTTGCCAGCGGATGACCACCAAGCTCTAATCTGGGACATTCAGCAGATGCCCAGGGCCATTGAAGACCCCATCCTGGCCTACACTGCTGAAGGGGAGATCAACAACGTGCAGTGGGCCTCCACACAACCCGATTGGATAGCCATCTGCTACAACAACTGCTTGGAGATCCTTCGGGTCTAATCTCTGGTGTGGAGCAGAGCAGGCTTGCAATGGGCACACGGTGAGGGGTCAGCAATCAGAAAAGTATGGAATGGACAAATGTCAGTGAAAGAAAAAGTGTAACACAAATGATTGCATGTATCACTTAAGCAAAGAGTAGTTTTTCCTTTTTTTCATTAAAAATTGTAAGCACAGGGCTTTCATGTGTGTGGTTAAGCTTTTTTACCCTTGTGACTGATATCTATGAAGTAGCTGTGTAAACAGTGCAATTGACTGGATTGACTTGAGGCCAGTCTTGGATGGTGCAGTACCCTCAAAGACTGACTGCTGTTAAAATTTTGGGCAGAATTTTAATGTTATGATTTTAGGTTTTATATACCAGTACAGCTTTTTGTTCCCGGTCTTCCTGTGAGTCTCCATTCCAGTGAAGTCTTTTCTTTTTTTTTTTTGGGGACATGATGCTTAACGGAGGTCAACAATATTTGACAGTTGACCTTCCAAGCTTCACTTTTCCCTGTTATAGTTATTTAAAGGTCAACTTGACACGGGCTCTTGCAAGTCGCACCTGCAGTTTTACCGTTAACTTAAGAAGGCTTGATGTTAAACTCAGAGTATTCAAGTGAGTTATATGCAGTAATATGATTTTGTGGAATATACTATTTGTGTGTGAAGAATGCCAGTTTTGCATTTCATATCATGGCCCGTATGAATTCCTGATTGCAGGATGTTATGGTGTGATTGAAAATCACAAGTTGCGAGGCTTTCTACATTGTAAAACTGTTAATTGATTTTGGTGTTTTATTAGGACTTTGTGTTTGAGTCCCTTGTGTATTGTGTGGCTCGGAATTTTCTTATGCAAATTAACAGATTTTGGGAAGTATATGTAAAAACAAAATTTTTCAATATCTGATCAATTACAGTGAGCTGGGTTTACTTAGGGAAAAGGTGCATCCCTTCACTGACATCCCTCACTCTTTGGGTCTTTGTAAAAACTTTGTACATATTTTCTCAAAGATAGATGTAAGCTGGCTGTAAGGAGCAATATAAAAACTGCTGTGAAGTGACTTAAGTGTCTTCCGCAGGTGCTGCCAACTGAGTTGTACATCAGGGGCCATGTGTTTTACTCAATTCCTATGAATACTAGAGTAGGAAAGAAAGGAAACAAGAATGTTTTTGGAAGAAGGATGGCTGCATTTCAGTAGAGCTCTGCTAGAACAACTGGATACTTTAACTGACCTTTAAGGCCTTCCTTTGTGTCCTCTTTTCCGTCTAGGTTATATTATCAAAGGCTGTATGATTTATAGCACACTTATGCCTAGACAAAGTGAATATACACCCTCGTTACTTGTTCCCAGAAGTCCTAATAGTGCAGTATGCAAGCAGGACATTTTACATTTCTATTTATTACTCTTCAATGCCTTTTGTTCTTATATGTAGAATATATTATATGAAGATGTAGTCTTGCAGATAAAGGAGTGACAGATGTGGAATGCTGGAGGTGACTGTGCGAACAGAGCTTTAAGCATGAAGAATGGAAAAAAATGTTACAATCCTCAGCAAAGAGGCAAAAATGTAAATAAGTTTGGATAAGGCGAGCCAGTGATGCTACCGACTGAATTGACGGAGCCTCTCCAAAGTATGGAAAGTCATGTTATGGGAGATCAGCTTAGTATAATAATGATTATACTAACTCTGTCCTGTTGGTTTCAGACCACAGGTCCAGACCAAGGCAGCACAGATAAGGCCTGAGTAGCCTTACCATAGTTACCTTAGAGACTCTTGATAATGGTTGTTGCCTCCTGCATGCGACACACTTGTCTGTCAGCATCACTGCCAGCCACAACACCTTGCTAGAGGTTCAGTTCTGTCACTTTTCCCTTCTGAAAATGTATGTGTGTGTGTGAAGAGCTTGTGATGAGTTATTTATGCCATTTACTTACGTTTTTCGTACATAAATAAAAGCGCTTTACTTGGTATATTTTGTCCTTGTTAATGGCTCTGGTGGTATGATTATGACTTATTTCTGTTTATAGTAAATATCCCATGAAGTAGGAACATCAGCAGGAAATACAAAGGTTACAAGATCTAAATACTACTAATTACTCCAATGCATTAAGAGACCAAAATGAAAGTGTATTTGGGCTTATCTGACAGTTGGGAAGGCGTTTTTATAGATCCAGGGTTGGGGGGTGCAGCTCTGCAATACGTTGTGCAGCAGGCAAGGTGAGATGCACAATGCAGTCACATACAACGTGATGTCAGTTTACATTCTGTATTTTCTCCCTGAAGAAATGGGCTCTTTGTCCAGGATGGAAAATTGCAAGTAATGTATGTGAAAATAGGACAACACTTTGTTCATTTCATTTTTCTGTATTAAGTGTTATAAATAATCTATAAACAAAAAAATTCCTTGAGATTTTAAGTGAAAGTTTCATAAAGCACAAGAACAACAATGCTTAATGTTGTGTTACATTCACCTGCCAACTGGTACAATTTAAAAAGAGTGGTGCTGTTTAGTACCAAGAGTGTGACGGGATGCCTTGTCTCGTTTCCTGTGATTAACAATGAGGGCTCTTGGACAACCACTCTTGTGCTGTGCATGATCTCTCCATTTTGGTGTCTTTTTTTTAACGGATAATGACAGAACTGCTGCTTTGATTCTGTGTGCCTGCATAAGAGCCTCAAAATTCTCCTGTCCTCTTCACAAGTCCATGACCAACTGAATCAGTGCCTTGGATCTATTTAAATTCCAGATCTTTTAACTTCAATTTAATTATGTAGAGGAGGTGTTTTGTAAATGACCATTATTCACATTTAAAAACTACTGTCTGTGTACAGAATATACACAATGTATATACACAGATACATTTGAACAGACTCACAGAGCTCCAGTTGCAATCTGGGTTAATCTGTGAGGGTTTAGCAAGTGCTTCCCAGAACTGTGTGCTCCAGAACAGAACCCCTGACATTCAGACCCAGCAGAGCAGATGCGCCGTCTCCTGGTTGTTAACCAACACCATTCACACGGACAAAGATGGCTTCAGAGCCAACGCTTACTGCCGAGGCTCTGACCAAGGAAAACTTACACGCAAACGGTTTGCCTGGGAGGAAAGTACTGTCCTCCACATTGAAGGGCGGATTGGCAGGCAGGGGGGTCTCACTGTGAAGCTGATTGAAGAAAGGAGCTAAAATGTCCAGCTACAGTGAGTTCCAAAGTGATGGACAGAGGGATACACTCAACTATTGTGTGTAATCTCTTTTGGGGAGGGGAGGGCAGGGCTTTCCTGAGAAATGGGGACATGGGAGGCAAGCTGTTGACTCACTGTCTCCATCCTAAAAGTGTCCAGGTGGAGATTGTGGGCAGGGGACTGTGAGGGGTCGCGCTCTGAGCCTGAGGCTCTAACTTCCTGGAAGCACGGGGTCTGAGATGTGCCTCTGGATCTCAGCCAGCTCAGCGGAGGTCTCCAAGTTCTCGGGAAGCGAAGGGAAGCGCAGGCTGCCGCACAGTCGAGGAGAGTCTGTGGGGGCAGGAGGTGAAGTTGTGGATAGGGGCAGGCAAATTGATGGGGCCGGCTCGGTCTCGGGGGACATGGACATGGTGTCGTCTGAGGCAGCAGTCAGGTTAACCCCGCTGGACAGAGACTCCCGTGACTTGTCGTGGAACTTGTCCGAGTCGGGACTCTGTGTTAAGAGGGACAGACAGGAAAGCAGAGGCTTGACAAGGAACGAGGGGTTCATTCTTTAATTCCATTCCATCATTTCAGAGTTTACAGGGCTTCTTGCTTTCTTCTCTTCCTCACCTTTTAACCACTTTACATTGGAAGAGCAACAACTTTGGCCCTTAGGCACCGAAGATGGACATCCCTGACTACATGTGGAATAAAAGGAGACTTCTGAGTAGCTCTCCAAATGAAAGTGTAGTGTCCGGAGACTCCACTGGATAACTTGTGCTGCTTTTCGCACCACGGTTCCGGCACGTACCTGCAGAGGCGAGGCCAGACTGTCGATTTGCACAGGGGGGACCGGGGCCACAGTGTGCAGCACTTGGCCTCCGCCGCTGTACAGGGTGGATGGGTGTGGGGGATGGGTGCTGGGTGATACAGCACTGTAGGCAGGTGGGACCGGGGCCAGCTGCCTCTGGAGCAGTTGCAATATCACGTTGATGTCGGCTGTCATTCGAGTTTCCAGTCTGTCAATGGGAGTGGGTTAGGGTTCGAGGTATTAACAGCAATGTACTGTCCCCTCAGTCCTCTGACTTCTCATCTCTCATCTTTGATGTAGTTACATATTTCTACCTTCAATTTCCCTTGACACCTCTGACTTTTATCTTTGCTTCTCTGTGTTGATAGCCCTTGTCTCTGTGATGCTTGCCTGTAATATGTGCTCTCACATATTTGACCTCCCTTACTGATTTAACCCCCTCTCTTTTTGTGCTCATGGCCGACTCATCCTTCCACATTTGTCCACCCTCCCTGCTCCTCCCACCTGTTGAGCTGGGACTGCAGTATCTCCAGGCGGGACTCAAGCTCACTGGGCCGCTCCTCGGTGCATGGGGGTGGGTGGTAGGTGGCCCTCGCGGAGGATGAGCGCCGGTCAGGCCAGTAGCCGTAGAGACCAGCTACATTGAGAGGTGCTGCTGTAAAGGGAGGCACAGCTGGTGAGCAAGAGGAATGAGTGTGTGTGTCTGTCAGGGGCTGCATGTCCCTTGGATGCTGCAGTAGGACAGCTACCATGTACCTGTGTATGAGTGTCCTCTGTCCAGGGGGCCACCCATGCCAGCTGTTGCTGCACCAGGGGGCAGCAGGCTGACCACAGTAGGGGGGTAGTCCCGGCTGTCACCTCCAGGGGGGTAGAGCTCACCCTTGCTGTGGCCTGGGGTTTTCATCTCATCTTCGCTGGACTGGGAGCAGGGACTTCCACTGCTGCAAAACTCCTCCCACCGTGGGCGGGGCACAGAGGCCCGGTGGTTGCCCAGGGAAGGGCAGGACGGATCGGGGCAGGAGTCCTCTCGATCCATTCCATCTGCAGGCATGAACCGTGGAGTTAGAAACGACTTTAGCAGCAGACTTGAATGGGACTCCAAATGGGAGTGGGAGCAGGACCACTCTGTAGAAGCACTGGGACAAAGATGCTACTGCAGAGACCCAGCTCCAGGATCCATGGTCCATCTCTCCTGCAAGGCCTACTCTGTGTTGAAATCTCCTGATAGTTATACTCCACTAGAAACGGGCACATTGTGACCCAAGTAAGTGCATTGCGGAAATCTTTGGAAAAAGATCTAAAGGCTAGGACCTCCTTGGAGAACGATGAACACAATCGTAATCATTTCATTAAATGTAATTTTTGTGTTTTGTAATCCTTCTTGGTTGAAAGAAATGTTTGAAACAGTCAAGTTCAACAGTGTTCACTGAGAACTTGCGCACACCCTTACTCATTTTACAAAACCACAGTTTATGATCATTTATAAATTCTAGAGTCCATTTAAATTTGTAATTTTGAATTTATGTTTGTTTGCTCTGTGGTTACAGGAAATGTTTGACAGGCAATTAAAATGACAACTCTAAAAGTACATTTCGTCATGAAGAACAGTTACATAACTAAAGTACAAGTGACATCAAAGATGAACTTTCTTCTCATGGCTCAGCTGTCATGTACCTTCATAACCACATGAAATCTACCTTAACAGTTAACATGTGTGTTTATTTTATGATTTTGATTTTTTTTTTTCAAATCATCCAGTGATGTCTATTGCTTTTGCTAACATTCGTAATGATTGTCATTGCTTTCGCATTAATTATACAGTACTTTAGGAAACAGTTCAACAGCAGCTTATGAGGAACTTTGATATCCTTTGCTATGACATATTGAAGTAAATTTGTCCTTGATGTCATAATCAATTTAGCACATATGGAATGAATGAAAAGAATTTATCTTAAGAATCACATTGTCAGTTTCCCCATTTGAGATTCTCTATGACCCAATGTAACTTTCACGACGGTTCGTCAGTCTCCTTTCTGCTTGCTCTGGTGAGGGTCACGGTGGTGACAGGCCCAATGCTTCTTTTCTCCAGCTACATACTTTGTCATTACTGGTTTCAAACAACTGAACTATTTGCATAAAATCAAGGCCGAACCTTCTAAATCCATCTCGGTGAGATTTTGCACTTGTGGAGTCTTCGCCTAAACATTGATTACTTGATTTACCATTATGCCACCATCCTAACTGCTGGAACCACTTGAATCGGCCATTACATTTCCACCTTTTGCAAAGCACTGAACTGTTACTCCCCGTACTGTAATCGAGCGTACGATATTTCCACACCCACACTCACCGGGCCGGTTACGGCGGTGCAAGGAATTCCTGCGGCGTCGTGGCCGACGGTATCCACAGTCGGAGTCTTCGCTTGGGATGGGCTGCATAATGCGATCTGCCTGATACAAAGCAGCTTCAGTAATCCAGCAGCCAGAGACGGGCACATGAAATGTGCTGTACTGCATATGGGATGGGCATTAAAACACCACATTAATGGGTTCTGAAGGTGTCTCAAAGGTTGTGTGTGTGTTCACCGAATGTACTGTAACTAGAAGAACTTCTTGCGCAAGGGTGTATTTATATGCATGGAGGAAGAGCTTTTCTAGTTGTGTATTAGAGTGATGCTGCCTTCTGGTATGAGGCTCTGTGGCCTCCTGGGCCACACACTGCCTGCAGCAGTGCAGAGGGGAGGGAAGCACCAAAAGAATTAGCATCATCAGTAATCAGGACTAATTGCATATTTAAGTTCCTCTTTAGTGAAAGAGAAGAGCCCCACACATGAATGCACCTGCAATAAGGGGGTTGGGAGTTTTTGTTCCTTTCCCCAGTGGCCAGTAGGTATACTTATAGCTCTATAATAAGTTTTTCATTATAGTAGCCATTAGTTGACTGTCTTTTGTTTGTATCTGTTTTTCTGGCTTTATGCCTGTGTTAAAGCGCTCTGTATCACTGCGTGAGAAGAGAGCTCTATAAAAATAAAAAAAAAAAAAAAAAAAAGAAACTTTTCCCAAAATGTGCACAAATATTTTTTCCTGAATCTTTTTTTAGTTTTGTTTTTTGGTTTGGTATCTTTATTTTCTGCTTATTTTTCTGTCCCACAGAATCCATAATAAATTGCTCCATGTTACAACAGTTGTTCTTTTTCCACCTTGAGACATGTGTCCAAGTCCTTCTTTTCACTGTGAAGAGTAAGACGTGTGACACCCACGCTGCTGCTGTGTGAGGAATTGGACTGGCTAAGCGTGTGTTCTTGGTGTGATGTGAAGAAAGGGGCAGGAGGCACCCAAGCAGAGCGAGGACACTCACATCTCGCAGGTTGAAAGTGATCTCGAGGTTGCTCCAGAAGTTGTCAGAGAAGTCGGGGTACATGTCCAGTACCTCCAGCAGGTCGTCCCTCTGAATCTTGTGCAGATCGCAGTAGGTCAGCGCGCGCACATCTGCGTTGGACTTCCCAGGTCGAGCATATAGGCTGATGGGCTCCCCAAAAATGTCATTCTTACCTAAAAGGATGGTGAAACAGGGAAAATTGGAAGGAAAAAAAAAAATCAGAGGAAAGAAGCAAGTGAAGTAAAAGCACACTGAGTATTCTTAGGTATTAGGTGCAAAAGGTGACATTATACATTCCTTACAATTAATACAAGATCCAGCATACAGAACTGAATATGAAACATCAGATTATGATAATAGTGCATTTACAAGTAGCGGTATTCCTCTGAGGGGGTGCAGCGGGTTTGGCCGGGGCCTACTCCGTGGTGGGCCTGGGGTTCGAGTCCTGCTTGGGGAACCTGTGACAGACTGGTAGCCTGTCCTGGGTGTGTCCTCGCGCCCTATGTTGCTGGGTTAGGCTCTGGCTTGCTGTGACCCTGCTCGGGACAAGCGGTTGTAGACATTGTGTGCGTGTATATTCCTTTGGGTGATTCTGTCACTCAGAACATGTGGAAGGAAGAAAAAGTGCAATGGGCGCTGCAGGTCTGTCATTAACATACAGCACCAGCAGGGGGGGCTGAAGGATTTCTACGCAGTACTGTACTTGGTCAATTGCTGAATGAGAGCAGAATTTGATACTACTATACAGGGACCCCTTGCTGATTTATTTCCACCCACTGGAACTGAGTTCTGTACCACTTTACACTTACATTTCATTGTACTTTACACTGCTATTATTTTTTCTTCATTTTTTTATTTGTAAGTGCATTATCCATGAGTATTCGGACTATACAGCGTTCCATTAAAGGTGTGCTTTATGAATATTACCCACAGTTTTCCAAAAATAATATGTAAATGTAGAATGTTTTTACCTGCAAACACTTAAATCCAGTGTAAATAAAGTGCCCATATTTATAGATGACTGGTAGTATAGTGGTTACAGGTGCTGCCTTTGGCCCCAAAGATTGCTGGTTTGGATTGCATCTTGAGTAAGGTACTTACCCTATATTGCTCCAGCAGTGTAAACGGGTACATAATTGTCAGTATCTTAACATTGTGAGTTGCTTTGGAGGAAAGTGTCTGCTAACTAAATAAATTTAATGTAAATCTAAAGGAATATTTGAATAAATAACACAAGTGACTTATACATTGGTAAATACGTGATTTGAGCAATTCATTATGAATACACACGCACACATTTTCTGAACTGCTTGTCCCATAGGGGGTCGCGGGGAACCGGAGCCTACCCGGCAACACAGGGCGTAAGGCCGGAGGGGGAGGGGACACACCCAGGATGGGATGCCAGTCCGCCGCAAGGCACCCCAAGCGGGACTCGAACCCCAGACCCACCAGAGAGCAGGACCCAGTCCAACCCACTGTGCCACCGCACCCCCCATTCATTATGAATATCTGAATATATTCACAATATACTGGAACTGGCAATATTGGAACCAGTATTATTTTATTACTGTAAAATCTGACCAGGTAACACAGTGCAATCTCATACAGCCAGTAAGGGATGGATGTAAAACAGTATAATGATTCAGTATTGAGGTACTCTGCTATTCAGTAGCATAGTGATGAAACAACACAATATGCTAATCAGGAATTCAGCTATTGCCTGCTTACTTCCTGAGAAGAAACCACTGTTATTCATTAAAATTGTCTGATGGAGGGAGACATTCCCCCGAACAGTCTTTGTGCTCTTGAGCAAAGGCATGGTGAGGCCAAGAAAGCTTGAGCTTACCTAGAATAGCTACTACCACATCATCACGGAGGATCTCAATGGAGCCACGTGAAATGAAGTAGAGGGCAGTGAGCACATCACCAAAGTGCACAAGAGTGTCCCCAGGCGGGGCATGGGTAGTCTTGAAACGCATGGCAAGTGCTCGCAGGCAGCCCTTGCTGGCTCCTCGGAAGGCCTTGCAGTGCTGCAGCAAGTTGCGGTTCAGGTGCAGGCAAATGTCTGCCTGTAAGCACTCAGGGAAGCCCTTCAGGACCTAGAGGCCAACAGAGGGCAAAGGTCTGAGACAGCAGTGGATTCGACAGCACAAGCTGAAGAGAATACATAAAAGAAAGAGCTAGATGCAAAGATGATCACTGGCTTAAATTGATTGTTGAAATATCTGATAAGCAGTTCATCACCAGAAAACCTCACTATCAATAACCACTTGTCCTAGTACAGGGTCATGTGATCCATAGCCTATCCCAGAAACATAGGGCAGTAGGCTAGGTAGAGCACACCCCAGACAGGACACCGGTGCATCTAGGGGGAGTCATACATGAACACGCACACATTCACACAGCACAGGCAACTTAACAGTCACTGGTTGACCTGAGAAACATGTCTTTGGACCATGGGAGGAAATCCATGCAAATCAGGGGAAAGCATGCAAAGTCCACATGGACTGATCAAGCATTGAACCTCCACCTGATTGTCTACTCCATGTGCTGTGAGGCACCTGTGCCACCATCTGTGCCGCCATGGTGCGCTAACAACTCAGAAAAATATCCTATTTCCAGATGTATTCAGACGTGGAAAAACAGAACTGGGAGCACATATCAGGTCACGCGTAGAAAATTCAAAGCTGGCATTCTACAGCTGATATACTACAAAGGAAGAGCTATGCTATTTATGCTTCAGAAATCATATTTACAACTGTACTTTAAATGATAGAAATGGAACTGACTCAGCTCTTCGGTTTAAAAGCTGCTAGCTAATAGCGTGAGTTATACCATATGCCAGGCAGCAGCTGCATCTACAGCCCAAACATATGCGTGCGACTAAGCTGGAGCTGCCCTTGGGGTGGTCACACTGGGTGCTTTGGCCCCTGGGGGGCCTAATCAATCCCATGTATAAGGGGAGACAGCCAGCCAGCAGGCTACAAGCATTGCCTTGCAAACGCGTGCAAACACACACACACACAAAAATGCAAATATATACAGAAGCGGCTCTGATGGGCAACTCACACATGGAATTGACAGGCTGTGTCTGCGCTCTGACCCGTTCACTTCCATTAGCCTCTCGGCAGGCAATGGCGAAGTGCCGAGGTCTGGCAGCAGGAGACTGCTCCTCACCCAGGGGTCACCTCCCTGATGGTGCCCATGCCCTATACTGCAGCCCATCGCGAGGGACACACTACCTGTTCTGCATGAAAAACAGACGAGTCTCCGACCCTTTTAAAGGACGAGTAGTATAAATACCTTGTCACTGGAGACTGGGAGGACAGCCAAACTTGGCCTAGTGTACATTTTGCCCATGATTACAGTGATAAAACTGCCCGAGTCTATACTTACGTAAGGTTCACTCAGTTATATGACGCATGAGATGGCGCAGAGCTGGATGAAAATCATTCCACACTACAGTACGTGCATTTAATCTGGTATTATTATTAACCGTTGCTTGACTTTGATAACTGCAGGATTTCCGAAATTTCTGTATCACTGTTTGGCTGCTGGAGAAGTAAATTCTTATATCATGTGCTCAAACTAAAATTCTGGTTTTTGTTTATCTTAACTAGTCTGAATCACGCAGAGCAAAGCCACTAATGGAACACGCTCTCTAAACAAAGGTTTCCCCTCGAGTCACAGATGGGGATAGTGATAAAAATTCAGTTATTTACACAGTGCGGTGTAAATATTACGCTGTCGCGGTGGCTGTAGCCAGATACCTTTGTCTGTCACTAAAGGTGGTCTGTCCTTTTTTCTGCACGTACAGACTGTTGTGAGTCGGTCTGCAACAAGGTAGGGAAGATAGGGATGGGCTTTAATGGCTCCAGAGAGTGGGTCGGTCAATGACACATGTCCCAGAGCTGCATCCTCCAGTGCTCAGTGGAGCGGTAGCATGGAGCAGGCCTGCACCACCACTGACACGGACATCCTCGTACACAGGGTGATTTTCCCACCTCATTTGGATCAGTTGGTGTTTCTGCACGTTGGCCTGTGACAATTAACAACTGTCTAGAATTCCTAAGTTCGTGAGTCAGTGGACCTGTCAAAATTGAGTAAATTTACAAAAAAGTAAAAGCAGATGTCATCAGGTATCAGTGAATTCACATCTGGATTATGAACAGTGCTCATAATAATGCAGATTCAGCTTAGCTTAGTTGCATGAGTATCTCAAGATAATCGATGTGTCTATTATTGTTGTAAGTAAATAGAAAACTTGGTTTTAAGACATCCAAGAGTAAGTGTGATTTCAAATGTGAGGGAACATCTCACAGTATGGAAAGAGCAGTTGAGTCTAAAGCTGGTAAAGACAAAAAAAACACCTGTCACTTGCCTTATTTGTTCCTTGAAATCACCCCGTTAGACGAATTCCTGTTCTGAGGGGTCAAATTACCATAATTGCTTTTTGAGAAAAAAATTATGTTTCCAAACAAAAAAGTCACCTAAAATTAGAGTAAAATGTATTCTGAAGTATGACAATGATAATATTTTATAATATTTGTAAAAAAAACATTGCACACTGTCACATATTATTAAAATAATTAAAAGTCGTACTTAATTTTGCATGAGCGTGAATATTTTTTGGATGTCCAACACACAAGAAAGAAACTTTATCTGAGGGCTAAGTGCTCAGTAGAAGGAATAAGTGCAGAGCTGGCTTCATTTAATTGTCTTTATTCAGAGTGCTATTTCTTGTGCTTTCCTTCCTTTACATTTTTCTCTTTTTCTTTGTTTTCCTGCTGAGAACAGGACACATTTGACAATATGTCGCCACCAGCTAAACTTTGTGCACTTTTGGTAGAAATGGTAGAACAAAACTAAACTGGGACTTACAATAATATCATTCGGCTTCTCGCCACATCCGGTGCCCTTAATGATTTTTAGCTTGTCTTTTAATGTTATACTTTTCTCTTCAATTTATACTTCTCTGCTTCCGCAGTCTTTTAGGGGGTATCTTTATAATTTCACTGAAGGATGCTCATGATAACATCACAAGATCATTGAGTGAGTTTTTCATAGACCAGCATAGTGTAATGTTTGACACTAGATAATCTTCATTTGCTTGAGACATTAAGGCTTTATTTTTGATAATATCAGGGTATTCACAGTATAAAAGGTGTCCATATAACTAAAATAACTGAGTTAATATTCATAAGTTCTGAACCGCTTGTCCCATACGGGGTCGCATGGCACCCCAAGCGGGACTCGAACCCCTATTCATAAGTTTATTTTCAAAAATTAATATTGAATGTGGGGGTGCGGTGGTGCAGTGGGTTGGACCACAGTCCTGCTCTCCGGTGGGTCTGGGGTTCGAGTGCCGCTTGGGGTGCCTTGCGACGGACCGGCGTCCCATCCTGGGTGTGTCCCCTCCCCCCCGGCCTTACGCCCTGTGTTGCCGGGTAGACTCCGGTTCCCCACGACCCCGTATGGGACAAGCGGTTCTGAAAATGTATGTATGTATGTAATATTGAATGTGCCATTTTTAGTTGTGAGTTAGATTTACCACAATCATTAATCATTAAATGTCCTGGCACATATCCTGGATCTCTCCCTCACAACCTCTGCCAATGCAGCAACACCGGCACAACTAATCATAGCCAGTTTATCTGTTTTCATTTAGACAAAAGAAGAATATATATTTTTGGTTCCAGGCCAACTATTCCAATGTTACTAGACCCAATCTTCATGTCCACCTGTTTCATTGTACTCATGGTCCAAAGATATTTCTCAGTGTTACTTTGAGTGTGTCTTCACAGGTAAATAAATACCAGTATCACTGCATCTCTTGAGTGTGTGTATACGCCACGTGTGTGTGTGTAAAAAAGGAGTGAATTTATTTTCATAAAACTGCATGACAGTTTGTACCTGCACGTTCTGGAGTCTCTATGTCTGCATTTCCGAGAAAAAACAGAAAAAGGAGAGGAGGGTAAGGCTCACAGCATTCATGTCGATGCCATTGGTGTAGGACCAGGCGTGCTGAAAGTACTCCTCCAGCCGCTGTCGCAGGCCCCCGGGGATCTGATGGAAGCGGATGAACTCCTTGACACGCAGCATTTGGGTGTGGTAGCGGGCTGTTCCTGAATACAGTCGCTGGATGATAGCGGATACATTGCCGAAGATACTGGCGTACATCAGAGCTGTAGGAAATACAATCACTGACTGACTGGGGCACAGAACAGAACCAAGGAAAAAACCAACCCTAACAGTACTGGATGGAACAGCAAAACACACACACACATTTTCAGAACCGCTTGTCCCATACGGGGTCGTGGAGAACCGGAGCCTACCCGGCAACACAGGGCGTAAGGCCGGAGGGGGAGGGGACACACCCAGGACAGGACACCAGTCCATCGCAAGGCACCCCAAGCAGGACTCGAACCCCAGACCCACCGGAGAGCAGGATTGCGGTCCAACCCACTGCACCACCGCACCCCCATCGAACAGCGAAACAAATCAAGTCAATTAAAAAAACAAACACTAGAATAATTGACTACCCTTGTGTGCTGTGGCCCGTCTGGGGTGTGTTCCCTCCCCCTCTTGCCTTGTGCCCTGTGTTGCCGGGTTAGGCTCCAGTTCGCCGCGACCCTGCTTGGGACAAGCGGTTTCAGACAGCGTGTGTGTCTATGCTGTGGTTCTGGGACAGGCTGTGGCCCACCACAACCCTGACTTGGACAGGTGGTTAACGACAGCCAGTGAATGAGTAAGTGAGTAAAAATAAAAATATGCAGTCCTCATTATTGACCGACATCACATAATCATGTAATGTTTGTCATCCAATTCTTTATAACTAACATTCCCGAACACCAGACAACCTGTAAACACTGTAAACAAGTGAGTTAGGCAACGCCGCACTCCTATTCTGTTTAGGTGCACTTTGTCAACACCTACAGTATCTGCAGGGTGCATAAAACTGGCTGCCTGCACTACAGACTGAAACAGGTAAGAGAAGAAACTGAGAAACGTGCCCGTATCGAAGGCTGTGTTGTAGAATAGCTTAAGTGCTGTATCTGTACAGAGGTAATTAAGTGAGCAAAGACATGGGACAGGACTCACATCCAATGAGCATGACGCAAATGGAGAAGATCTTCTCTGGATTGGTGTTGGGCGATACGTTGCCAAAGCCCACACTGGTCAGGCTGCTGAAGGTGAAGTAAAGAGCAGTGACGTACTTGTCTTTGATCGAAGGGCCTGAGGCACTGTTACTGTCATTATAGTGCTTGCCAATCTGGTCAGCCAGGTTGTCCAGCCAACCAATCTTCATGCCTCCAACTCGCGCTGAGCCATGGCGCTCAACATTGCCGATGGCGTACCAGATGCAGGCCAGCCAATGAGCGATGAGGGCAAAAGTGCACATCAGTAGGAAGAGCACCGCTGCACCATACTCCGAATAGCGGTCCAGCTTACGTGCCACACGCACCAATCGCAGTAGCCGAGCTGTCTTCAGAAGGCCAATCAGAGTTGTCGTCTGGGGCTGGTGATTGGGTTTTAAGGCAAAATGATAAAAACACAAGTTGCAACACTGCAATTAATACGAAGAGCACCGCTGAACCATACTGCATGCATACCAAAAGGAGTCCACTTTAAAAACCTAATGACTTCTGTCAGTTTTCAATACTTATTTTTTTACTTTGCAATTCCCACAAGTCAACACATGAGAGAGCAGAGCTTAACTGAATTCCTTGTTCGTGGCCAGATGTTGTAAGACTTCAGATTGCTGTGCTTCTCACAGTGGTAGTCAACAACCCACCCACAGCCAACACCCCTGGCTATAGCCAGTATATCTCTGTCATCTCTCCCCACAGCTCACATGGACAGGTTAGATTTTGCCTCTCATGTACTCAGTTCCACCTCTGCCTTTCGGCAACCGCACCCTATGGAGGACAGTGTGACTTTTATGGCTATCAAAAACCCCTGCAGACCCATGGCAGAGGCCACACACAGATTCACATGTTTGACTTGCCAGGAGCAAGATAATTAATTGATCGACTGCAGGATTAATGGCCATTGTGTTGGGGCTAATTGCAGAGGAAATCAAACATTCGCTGCAAGAGTGAACAGCATCAGGAACAAGAAGGCTGCCATCCCTTTGGTTAAGAAGACCTAAACCTGAATCTTTGCACAGTTTGTTGTCTGGTTATCTCCTGGATGTTACGCTCTCTTTTGCTGTAATGAACTGCTTACGTTTAAATGCTGCCCTCTCCCAAGACTGCATGTTACAGACTTACAGTATAAGCTGGACAGTCTGTTCAAAGACTTTGATGCTTCATTAATTTTTTGCTTCTCTACTTGTGAATTATGAAAGTGCAAGAATCAGGTAATTCTGCTGAAAACAGCAGTTTTTCCTGTTCTTATCTGCTTTTATATAAGTCACAGCCTCATAATGTCTCATTTATAAACTTAAAACACATTTTGAATGGAAAGTGGATAATTTATCTCGGGCATAATGGTGTCTTATAACACTGTCACTCTTAGCTACATGTTAATCCTTCTACTGCATATTTCCCATTTTTTTGAAAAACAAATGTGAAAAACAGAACACACACTTGACAAATGCTTTCATAATATATACAGCACCTATTAAGAAAATTCAAATTTTGGCAATGAACACTGCAATGCACATGATGTCATGCTGTTTAGGTCCCATTAGTAATGGAGCAGGAAGGTGCAGTAGCAATAAGATTAACCTTAAGTTACCATATTCCTCCAACTATTCTTCATTCTCTCTCTTCTCACACACACACTGAGATGCTGAATACCTCATCAGAGCCAGAGCGGAAGATGAGCAGGTCAAATGGGATGGCAGCTACTATGTCAATGAGGAACCAGCCCTTGAAGTAGTGCTGAGCAATACGAGCTGGGTGACTGACAACCTCATCATTGTGGTTGACATAAGTGGTTCGGAAGTTGATGAGGATGTCCACAATGAACATGACGTCCACGACCAAGTCAACTACGTTGAGTGGATTGCAGGTATAGCCACAGGTGCGCCGGCGCTCATCCTCCTGTTCGTTGAGCAGAAAGGCTGCTGAGTAGGGCGTAAACACAGCAGTGTAGATGACCAGCAACAGGATGACCCAGTCCCACACTGCCTTGAAAGGACTGTAGTGCAGGATAGTCCACCTGTGGATGCGTGGGGCCTGCAGCTTGTATTCAGGTAGCACATCTGCCCCCAGGGACAACACCTAGGACACAAACACGGCAGGTTGTTCAGCAACAAAGAGTTCGAAGCCCAAACTGGACATTTAGTAGGATTTAAAAAAAAAATGGGAACCTGAACACTCACATCTTACATTATAGTTTAGAGCTGCATGCAAACCTGCTAAACTAAGTTTAAAAAAGAATAATGGTGTCCATCATTGCCGAAGTATAAAAAGCGAAAATTATGTGACCATTTGAAAAAATGTAAATATTCTGCAAGATGAGTTTAGTAATTTAGCATTACTCAAAAAATTTTTATTTTCCCATGCAGTATTTTTTCAGCTTCCCTCCGAGTTGGTCCAGGCATTAGGAATAACCACAGAAATTCTAGTGAGCATGCCCAAAGGCAAGCCTACATCAGGGAAGCTGCCAACTCTCCATTTGACAGGGCTGAGAAGTAGGAGCAGGGTGTTTATGTCATGCAGCCAACACTGAAAAGTACCTTCAGCATTATACAAATGAAGGGATTGCCTGAAAGACAACTGTGGGCCAACTGGGGGCTAAGCAGAGCACTTACACTCTTTGCACTTGCACAGAATGCAAGCAAAGGCAGAGACAGAAGCAATCCTGGAGCAGTACTGCTGGGAGGAAACATCACTGTCAAACAAACTAAATATCCGCATGCATTCACCATGCGCTCTACAGAATCTCTGGGGTCAGCCACCAAGCACATTGTACGGAAGAGGACATGCAGCTTAGCAAGCAATTGCCTTGAACCCGTGGCAAAGGTTAAGGGTGAGGATGAGTTCCACCTAACTCTTCGCTACGCCCAACGGACTCCTGCAGGCTGAATAAAAAAAATAAACATTCTTAAATTTTACATCAACTTTCTCATACTTCTGAAGAAACTGCACACTGCACAAGCCTCCATGTGTTCCCTTTGGGAAATTCTGCCTTTGTGTTATAGAATAAAAGAATTGCAATTATTGAAGTTATTCAAAAATGTCTCTCTTTAAATTTTTCAGTCAAAGGAAAGTCGAAATGTGCCAGTTTGCTTTTTTCAGTGCGATGGAAGATTTCTTCACCGTGCCTTCTTTGTGACACACATTCAAGAGCCCAACTCTTGCGCTGCGGTGAGAATTAGCAGCTTCTGAGAAACACAGACGAGAATACAACCAGCCAGAAGGAATGAAACATATATTCTGTGAAGATAAACAAGTCGGGATTCCTGCTCTGAAGTGGCATAATTAACAGTACAAGCAAGATACCATCAAACAACAGTAAAGGCTGCAGAGGCAACCACACACAGGCCAATGATAGAGACTTAAGAGGAAACAGTGCCAACGGAGAGCACCTACAGTATTTCCCTGTCTCCTCAAGACAAACCTTTGCCCTACAGCTTGTCCCTACTGCAATTTGCGTCACACAGGAAAATTTGACAAGGCCAGAATAAATGCTTCTGTGACTGCCAGTTTTACATAGACTAAGAAAGTGTGGATCTCCAAGACACTTATTTGTTTTGCTGACACTTTTCTCTAAAGTTACCCATTTATACAGCTGGGCAATTTCACTGGAGAAATTCGGGCTAAGTACCTTACTCGAAGGTACCAGACTTGTCTGCAAGGTTTAAACCAGCAAACTTGAGCCACAAAGGCAGCAGCTGTACCCACTACACCAGAAACTGTCCCAGACAAACTATGCTATCTCCAAACATGCTATTCGGGAAAAAAGTGTAAGCTCAGCTTTTCAGATGGATTGTACATATGAAGGAGACACTACATATGATTTCCTTGGATGAACCAGGGTCCTTAGTATAGCTGTTCTGTCCAGTACCCTGAGTCAAATGGCAGGGCGCTGTGTGGCTGTGGTTTATTTTGCATGGTGCTCAATGGGCTGGCAGTCAACGTTCCTGCCTGTCACGTCAGTTCTGGGTACAAAAACATGGTCAAGCTAATCATTTAGTTTCCATTTGCTTCTGCGGCTGTCTTGCTAATCAATCACTGTTAATTTGTAGGCTGGTAACAAGTGGAGATTGGTGACAAGAAAAAAAGGCAGACAAGAAAGACAGCGGGCAGCAGCAGGAGAATGAAAGGGACTCATACAGATAACTACGGCTACAGTAGGTGTAGAAACTGCAGAATGAAACAAAGTGCTGACACACATAAAGATCCAAAGAACACATTATCACTGCTGCCAAACACAACGTGACCTGCTTTAAAAAAATTAAAAGGCTTAAGATGTATCAGAGGAACAAAAATACTTCTGGTTCATTTTTTACTATGACTGTGGTAGAAATGTATTATAGGTGGTCTCCGACATACGATGGGGTTACATTCGGCAAAAATATCGTAAGTCGAAAATGCATTTAATACACCTAATACACATCCCTGCGGGGCAGACTGGGAGATGCAGATTGCTGCTGCTGCCCAGCATCGCAACAGAGTATTGCTCCACATATCGCTTGCCCAGGAAAAAAATTAAAATTCAAAATTCATAGTACGGTTTCTACTGAATTTCTATCGCCAGCTCACCATGGTAAAATTGAAAAAAAATTGTACGTCGAACCATTGTAAATCAGAGACCACCTGTACTTTGAAGTGTAGCTCCCTGTAAGTAGCTCCATATAATGCCCACTGACATCCATCAGTCCATAGTATTTTAATAATAGTTCTCAGATTTCTAGTTGACAATGGCATTATGAACAACCAAGTACCCCCACTATTAGTACTCAAATAATTTACTTCAATAATTCACTATACACACACACACACACATTTTCAGAACCGCTTGTCCCATACGGGGTCGCGGGGAACCGGAGCCAACCCGGCAACACAGGGCATAAGGCCGGAGGGGGAGGGGACACACCCAGGACAGGACACTAGTCCGTCACAAGGTACCCCAAGCGGGACTTGAACCCCAGACCCACCGGAGAGCAGGACTGTGGTCCAACCCACTGCGCCACCGCACCCCCTAATTCACTGTATCATTTCTTTGAAAACTTTTCAGTCTGTAGTGTAATATAATAAATAACTACAAAAGACTGACTGCAGATATTAATTACTACATTTTGCACATACCTATAACTGAGATCATTACAAAACAAAATGAAGTTTGGCTGCAGTGCTCTATCATCAAAAAATATTAGAAAAACTCCAGCTTCGTAAGACATTGCATCATAGCCTCTGGCCAACCTTTAAAAGGTCTACCAGAAAAGACACAAATTCATTAGCAAGCCTTCACATCCTTCTTTCCGAGATACAACTAACAGCAAAAGACGAGCTGGGTGGGCTTCACCCTGACTACATATAGTACTGACCGGAATCATCACCAGAGCTTCCAGGCTCAGGCGCTCCAGTGTGCTGCGCCCGCTCCCGCAGCAGCAGTCGGTCGCCATGCTGACCTGCCTGCTCCTCCTTCACAGAGCCTGGGAGCTCACTGCGGGAGGCCCGGTGCTGGTTTGTGGTGTCCGGCAGCACTGCGGCAGTCATGTTCCTACATGATCCCCTTGTGCTGGAGGAGTGTACAGCCCTGTTTTATAGGACTCTCTGTAGCTCACCTTGCACACACCACGTGCTGCCCTCATCTCTGCCAATAGTTGCAGAGCTTAATTGCCTCTATTAACTGACAAATGCACTGAGGTACTTACTGGATTTCCATTTCTATACATTTACGCAGAGAGAGAAACTGCAACAGCCATAGGCAAAGACACAACTGTTACATAAAAAACACCTCATTACTGAATAGCATTTTTATCCTATTATTTTCCATGAAATAACGCTGTTGTTGAGAGCATTTTTATTTTATCAGTTATCTGTCTCTGTCAAGCTGGGTGGTCATCGTGGTGACACATCACTTTATATTTTCCAATTTATCACAGTGTTCTGTAAGCGGGATTTCAAGTACTACAAGAGAGAGTTTGACAACAAAATAAGACAAATCCATTTGGATTGTTTTGAGAAAAACCCAATTTTGTAATCCTAATATGCTACTTTGACCTGGTACAAAGCAAAAAGGAATATAAACAGCTTGTTTGATCCTGTTTAATCACCATATATTGAGAAAAATGTTGCTGGAATTGAAATGTGGAAAAAGATTATTGCTTGTTTGTTTTTTTTTTTTTTTGTAAAATGAGATAAACCCTGCAGCAAAATGCTACTAATCCAAACATTTTTCCAACTCTCTTTTCAAACTCATGAACAATAAAACCATTCAAAGTTTAACAAGTTTCATTACAGAAACAATACTTCATGAAAGGAAAATCAAAGCAGCATAATGTCATTATTTAATCATTCTCATTTTCATCTTCACCAGTCACAGCCAACACTCCTTCATAAAGGAGTCTTGACCATCTTGAGCCCCACTTTGTCTGACCAAGGTTGAATTGTCAAGACTTTAGCCTCAGAAATTTTAAAGTCTTGTCTTTTTGATTACTGATGACACTGCAGATTTAAAATGTTTTGAAATGTTCTGTGCTGAATGTTTATGGAATTGATTTCATATTTATGTTTGCTTTAGAATCATTTAGATCTAATATTAGTTTCTTTGCAGCATGTGATGCCTTGTCTTCACAGATATTATCACAAAAAGCTTACTGAAATGTCCCTGTCTTTACCTTACCAAGGTATATGAATTGAAAGTGAAAAATCAAATGAAAGTGACACAATAAAATTATACAATAGACAAAATGGGAATTATGGCTATATTATGTATTTGTACAGTAAATAAACAGTAACTTTACAGACTATTTATTTCTTTGCTCTTGCTGCCCCCCCTTTCTCGATACTCCCACAAACAAGCACAAGACTGTCAAAACTGCCACGCCCACACCTCCGAGCCGACACGGAACACCTGGGACGCAGCGTAGACTGGGGCATAAAAGGCTGTGTCAGACCAGCAGCTGATGCGGAACCTTGTTCAGCCTTCTCGTCTGCGACCTGCGACCTCCGAGCCACTTCCTCTTCCCGAACGCCTTCCCCGATCCCGTCCATTGTTCCCACAATCCAGTACCCCTTTATGATCATTGACCTCTTGCCTGTGTACCGACCTCGCCTTTTGGATTCTCCCTGTAATGACGTTCGCACCTCGAAGACCAATTGCCTGTTCTCGGACCTCCTCTCTTGGATTTCCCCGAATACACCACGTATACCGCACTGCACTTGGGTTCGTCGCTTCCTTCCGGAACCGGACATGACAAAAACTATGTTTTAACAGCGAAAGATCTCCTAAACCTATTATTGATTAAGGTATATTATCTATTAAAGTAATATTTGTGAGAATATAAACGTACAGCTCATCGAGAGATTTGAATGAATTAGCGAAGTAATGCCAAAGCACATTAGCGATTGACTAAAATCACGATGATGTCATTGTCTGGGATGTGTCGTGGTTTGCCAAAACGGACGGCTAGCATTTATCGCAGTTTGCAAAAAAGCTCCTTTTATACAGATTGTTTGCAGCTGGAAATATTGCTATTCAGCTTCAGTCAAACCCCTCAAATGTATTCTATAAACACCTAGTTTATTTCACTAAAAAGATTTCCTGTGCAACTGACAATTTAACAAGTAAAATATATTGTGTGAATACCTGCCATAACAGGGATATTAATCACAACACACATTTCTAGAAGCGCTTGTCCCATACGGAGTCGCGGGGAACCGGAGCCTACCCGGTAACACAGGGCCTAAGGTCAGAGGGGGAGGGGACGCACCCAGGACGGGACGCCAGTCCGTCACAAGGCACCCCAAGCGGGACTCGAACCCCAGACCCACCGGAGAGCAGGACTGTGGTCCAACCCACTGTGCCAACACACCCCTCCCTAATCACAAAAAGGAAATCAAAATAAATAAATATTACATGACAAAAAACAAAATTATTTTTAGTTATTTTTAGTCATGTTTCAATTTTCTTACCAGAGTAAAGCTAACAGGTTTTGAAACCTATTCCCCTAAAAGCTTGCTGTATGGATGCTGGGACAATGTCTGTTCCCATAGCAACACCAGGGAGCACTTTAAGAAATTTAAGTAGGAGAGAAGCAGCATAGCCAGCACATAAGGGATAAAGAAGAAAAACAGAAAGAGTAAAAGAAGAGCAGTGAAGAAAAACAGCAAAACGAAAACAAAGTTTTTCTGAGAGCATTTGCTAAAATTGTATGCTTGCACATTTTCTAAGTTTGGACAGAAAACGAAAGGAAATGAGAAAAGGAAGAAAGGAAAGGAAAAATACAAGCAAGTAAAAATGTCTCAATCCCCATGGAGAGCCATTGGAAAGAATTCAGAATACACTGACAACAGCGTATTAAACCAAATTTGTTGTAATTCTTTCTTGTCTGAACACATTTTCAACACAGCAAATTTCTGTTACTAAATACAGTACTGTATTTTAAAACACTGCTAGTTTCATAAAGTTAATATTCATATACATGCTGATATTATTATATGCCTGATGGCCAATCCGTCACAGAAATAATGACAATGACAAACAGTAATGAGAAAAATCCTGACAATGATAAATAAAGGCAAAGTAATGGTGAGCAAGACATGAATAAACACATCTTTAAGAAAAGCAGTAGGGTCTATTATTGTGATACACCACTTATTATTGGTATACCTTGATTAGTTACAGTTATGTCGACATGAAAATGTAAAAGAAAACTGCCAGTATAGCAGTATACATAGTTGGAAAGCATATTGGCTTTTTTGTAGCACATTTTCCCCAGAGTAAATTCACACTAAATGGTAATTTGATACAATTTAACCTCATTTGAAATTAAGACAGTATGACCCCCATAATGTCCTTTAATGCTATACAGGGCAGGATACTTTAAATGATGCTATGCGTTATGTAACATGATAAAGATCCATGTTTAATCATGGTTTAGAGACAGGTTGCCATTTACAAAACTTATGTTGTACAAATTACAACATAATTAAATATTAAACACCAGTTTGTATACGCTCAGGAAGAATGATCTTAAATCTGTAAACATTATTAGTAGACATAAAATATGAGAAATTGCATTAACATGTTAAACATAATCTGACAAGGTTTTTGAAAAATTAAAGTTTCTATGCAGGAAATCCATTATAATTGCTAGCCAAAGAAAGTATTCTATGCCATCTTTGTGGGTGTTCAGATTTTAACACAAATTTCTTAATAAACCAAATAACCACTATAAATAACCAATTTTGTTTCTGAATGTAGTAAAACAAAACTGATCTGTGTTTCCACACCCAGCCAGTAGATTCAAGCAAAATTGACCTGCACGGTACTGTGGGACCGTCAAACACAACGCGCTTCCGCAGTGTTTTATAGCTCGGGTCTGGTGCTCATCAGTTTTGGTGATTCGGGAAGTGTCAGTAAGAAGCTACAAACTGTAAGGAAAAAGGAAAAGGATAAATGTGACTTTGGTGTCACAAATAAAATAAGGACATTGGTCTCAAATATATTCATCAGTTGAGAATAGAGTGTACAACTACACTACGAACATTAACAATACGACTTGATGAAAATTAGCAGGATGCAAAATGTCTAAAGTGCATTATCAAATAATGTATGCAACCAGAAAGTGTGAAACATATTTGTGACCTAGTGAGACTGCACTTTCATGCTTCTACACATTCTGAAGGCACAGGGGCAGTTTACAGAAAAGAAAGTACTCCTTCTGAATCATTCTGAGTCCGTAACAGTGACGTAAGAGTGACAGCACCTTGTGCTTGATGGTGGGAGACCCAGTCATTACTCATTGTATGCCAGATGGAGGAGCTATAGTATGCTTGTCAGTTACTGCCATATGTACTAAGAAACGAAAAGAAAAAGACGCATTTGAACATGCCCTTGTACATATTTACACTGGCCCTGAAATGTAAAACCTATGTACATAGACACAAACTCATATTTTTACACGTTACAAATATTTACTTACTATTTTTTAAATTTGGTTAAATTTAAAAAAGTATTTTACCTTGTGGATATATCCTACAGGATGTGGCTTTCAGGATTTCAGGAATTGGCACCAAAAAGTCAGTAAAAATGTTGCTCGCACAGAATAAAATACATTTGTGCTCTGACACAAAAACTTTGAGTATGTAAAAAAAAAATCATAACTGAAATCCATATTTGTAAAGTTATGCTGCGAGTGTGTCTTCAGTAATATATGACTTGGCTATAAAATTGCTTAATCTTTAGAGTCGCTTAATCCACAGGGTCTCTAGAGTACATAAATAAGATGCAGAAGGCCCTTGGGATAAAAGATTTTAAAAGATCCTTTAATATAACAGTATGTGGAACCGATACACACTATGAAAAGAAAAAAAAAATGCGAGACTCTCAGTTGTTAAGCTGCATGGTCCATGCCAAATGTTTGGCTCCTTTTTTAATGAAATTCTGTTTATTTGAGTTCTTTTCTCATTAGAGTAACTAAGAACACTGAAAAACAGATAAAGCAGTACAGTTACAGAAGAGTGATAATGTATGGCTGAATTGATCAAATGGACACAAACAATTTGGACTGCAGTCACTGCTGCCTGCAAACTTCTTGGCTTGCAAAGCACACAAAAACTTTGAAAGCTCAGAAAAACACTGTCAGTTTTTTCTTCTAGTACCATAAAGCCACCGCTTCATGTACAACGAGGCACGGACAATATGACAATTGCAAACAACAAGACAGCCACAGCACTGTATTGCCCTCCTGCTGCTGTGCTGTCATAAGTAGTGAGATCAATGGCGAGGTCATGAGGGTCTGTAGCCAAATGGAGGGTGTGTGTGGGGAGTGTCTCGATAAGCATGCAGGTGCGTGCAGGTGTGAATGAGGGAAAGAGGCGAATGAAATACTCACAGGTTTGAGTTTCTGTTTGAAGCTCATGGTGAGGAGTGAGTGGGGACAAGTGAACGGGCGCTGAATGAAGGCTAACACCGCCCTCCCGCTCCCCCCATCCGCACAGCTCTCCCAGGACTCCGGCAAGCACGCACTGACCCCCCGTGTGCCGGGGATGCAGTCACATCCCCAGCCCACACCAACACTGCGTTCACGCATGGCACAACTGGCACACACCCAAACAGATCCAGCAGCACACACTGCAGAGATACAGATACAGCACAGAAGACATACGCACCCATAAACACATATGCACAGAGATAGAGTCGTACAACCGGATCGAGTCTTGTTCCACACCAAACAAACTTAAAAGAAAAGAAGCTCTTTCTGAAAGACTGCTAGCTAATTTCTTTTTACAACAGAGTTTTGAATATCCCTCAGTATTAGGTGAGTGGAGCAGAGGAGATGCAACATTGATGTTGGATGAATTCTTAAAGGAAAGCACACTCTGGTTTTGTTTGACACCATCATCTAAGTTTTTCGACCAATCTCATGCAGATGCTTCTCACGAACACACAGCGACTACAGCCTTTTTCCATAGCACTTTGTACATGGAAGTTTTTGATGCCTGCTGGGTCTTTCTCTTCGGATGCACACTGCATTCTACTGCTGTACCTCAAACCACTGTACGGCGTGTCACAGAATGCACTTTGTCCTGGAGAGATTAATCAATGCTAGAATGATCAATATCATGATTTTTTTTTTCTGAAGCACCAATCGAAATTCAATTATAGAAGTGGGAATAACCAAGAAGTTTGCGTAATCAGAAACAACCGAAAGGGCTACATATGTTTCACTGTAAAACACCCACAGCAATCAATTGCATTTTCCATGTTTTATAACAAAGAGTCGCATGAGCATTAAATCATCAAGTTAAGAAAAAAATTCTCTACACTGTCATTGCTACATTTGCTACGTAACGTAATATTAACGTAATATATTGTAGCAGGCTCTGAAATGTCTTTAAAATACAGATTCCCAAAGTCTTCTTTAAAATTTTCAACCACACCAAAGGGGAATGCAGTCATGAAAACAAAACATGCTCAGTGATGTAGTTCTGACTTCCTAGGGACTACCAGGGGCAGTAGGTGGAACCATTAAAATGGAGTGGTGGGGGAGCTTGTCCAGCAGGCAAGATACGAAGGGCATTGGGGCAGATGCCATGATGGGCTACTGGCCACTGGCCTCTGCATCTATTACCTTTAGATGGCAAGGTCAATGGCAATGCCAAGCGGCAGAGGTAGAACTTGATAAACCTAGTGCTGCTGGGCCCTGGCACTGCCTTTCACAAGCACTTTTTGGCGGTCAACTGCAAGACACAAGCAGTGCAGAGCTGCCTCAATGCCTGGATGGGGCACTAAGCAATCAAGGAAAAGCATACACTTTAAACCAAATAAACAAACAAATAAATTTGCATTGGAAACAATGCAAATAGTTAAAATGTCTTAGCAACAGCAACTCCTTAACCAAATTATTGGGACACCTTGTGCTGGTGTGTACATTTCAGTAGATAGTAATCTTACATCTATTTATTTTACATTCCAATGAGTCCAATTACATCTGCATACTAGGTCTTATATAAAGACACAGACACAGACACACACACACACACACACACACACACACACACACACACACACACACACACACACACAGTCTGTGCCGCTTGTCCCATTCAGGGTTGCAGGGAGCCGGAGCCAAACCTGGCAACACAGGGCGTAAGGCTGGAGGGGGAGGGGACACATCCAGGACAGGAGAGGACACCAGTCTGTCACAAGGCACCCCAAGCAGGACTTGAACCCCAGACCCACCAGAGAGCAGGACCCGGTCCAACCAACTGCACCACCACACCCCTTCTACAAAAACACATGTATATAAAAGGATATTAAACCATTTTTTTTGCCAAGGTACTACATACCGGAAGGTGGTTAGCATACAAGATATTAAGAATCATTAACCAGATACGGAAAGACAAAGCCTTGAGAACACTAGACAGCTACTTGAGTAATGCGTACTAGCAAAAATGGTGATATTTGAAGCTCTTTCTCTGTTATGAAATACACTTCTGTTTACCGAGTTGTACATTGTTTTGTAGAAAAAATTTTGCTAAATGAATAATTGTAAATGTAAATATGTACAATACCTGCTTCTGCAATTACTGACAACTGTACTAGCTTCCCACTGCTTTATAGTTATGAAGAAAAGAGACAAAAAATTTTTATGAATTATTTGCTCAATTTGGATTTATACCATCTAAATGTTCTAACCCGACTAAAGACTTACATGCTCACTCAGGCATTCCACCTCGTAATGTAATTCGACCTGCCTTGGTTGTTTATCACCTTTATAAAAATGTATATTAAATTTACTTAAGTAACAAATTACTAACTCTGTTCTATCTTCTCGTTGAGCACTACTTCGCTACATAAGACCCGAGGAGGCCGGCCAGTGGTGACAGACGAATCCCGTGCTGACAGAGGATGATGTCCATCTGCCATGACGATCGAGATGTTCCATGCCGAGCTGGGGATCCAAGATGCCATTTACCAACATTATAATTATTACTTGTTACACACTAGCTTACAAATTGTTACTTTCTAGAATGCCCAGGAGGGGTGGGCAACCGCTGGCCAGTGGACCCCCAGAGGTTTTTTCTCCCTCAACCTTCAGTTGGGAGTTTTTGTTCCTTTCCCCGGTGGCCAGTAGGTATACTTATAGCTCTATAATAAGTTCTTCACTATGGTAGCCATTAGTCGACTGTCTTCTTTGTATCTGTTTTTCTTGCTTATGCCTGTGTTAAAGCTCTCTGTGTCACTGCGTGAGAAGAGCACTCTATAAATCTAAAAATAAATAAATAAATAAAAATAAAAAACCCGTACTGCCAATTTAATGTATGAAACACATATGACTACATTCATGTAATTAAAAAGATAAATGTCTCTTTGTATTGATTTTCAAGTCTAAGTACACAAAGGTAAGATAATCAAAAGTGTTTGGAAACTATCACTCTAAACTGTCTCCCTTTATATATTGCTGAGTGAGCATCAATAAGGGTCCCCTTATAGCTTTCACTGACAGATGAGCCACTAAACACTTATACAGCATTGCCCTATATCAAGGCCCTTTATGAAAACCATATATTCCTGAAAAACCCTTTGTAAGTTGAACTCTCATAACTCAGAGGTAATTATTATTAGTTTCAAAATATTTATTGAAATTACGTTATTTATCAGTTACGTATTAGTGGTACAGAATGCTGCTGCGAGAATTGTTACAAGAACTAGGAAGTATGACCATGCAACACCAGTACTGAAATCGCTGCATTGACTTCCATTGACTTTCATTGACGATATGTGTGTATATGAATTGGGACATGAAGTTATTAGCACCCAGTCACAATGTTATTATTAGCTATTAGTTATTATTAGTAAATTGACTTAAAAGTCTTCTTTAATCTAGAATGCCCAGGAGGGGTGGGTAGCCTTTTGGTCGAGAATGTTTTTGTTCCTTTCCTTCATTATCAGTAGGCTTACTTACAGCTTTAATTACTGCATGGTTACTGTAGTAATTTAATATACAGCATATTTCTCATATATTTGTCTATTTACATCTAAATCTATTCATTTAGCAGACACTTTTCTCCAAATTACATATCATGTAAAATATGTGTACATTATATTAGCAGAAAGAGATACCTAGATGCAGATGCATGATTCTAAAGTACAGTTAGTTACTTTCCACCACATGAACCACTGCATTTCACCATATTCGTCTTATGCCTCTGTTTAGTGCTCTATGTCACTATATGAGAAGAGCGCTCTTTAAAAATAAATTGAACTGAATGAATTACGCCGTAATACCACACAACTGTTTGCCTGCAATTCATTCAGCGCCTTTGCAACTATTTGGCACACCACGCTTAGTAAATCATGGGGCTTCTGTTTACTCCCACAGCCCAAGGATGTCACTTTCAGGAGAACTCACATACATACACACACACACACACACACACACCTTTTCTGAACCGCTTGTCCCAGTCAGGGTTGCAGGGAGGAGGAGCCTAACCCAGCAACACAGGGTGTAAGGCTGGAGGGGGGGGGGACACATCCAGGACAGGACGCCAGTCTATCGCAAGGCACCTCAAGCAGGATTTGAACCCCAGACCCAATGGAGAGGAGGACCCAGGGCAACCCACTGCACCACCGCACCCCCTTGCAGGTGAACTGATGCCTCTAAATTCTCTTTAACGTTTGAATGTATGCATATGGTACACTGCTATGCTGGCACTGCAACAAAAGCCAAAAATTGTGTGTGTCACTATATGAAACATATAATAATAAACATGTTTATAAACACACACACACACACACACACAGTCTAAAACCGCTTGTCCCAAGCGGGGTCGCGGTGAACCAGAGCGTAGCCTGGCAGCACAGGGCACAGGGCTGGAGGGGACACACACCAGTCTGTTGTAAGGCACCCCAAGCAGGACTCGAACCTCAGACCTACCAGAAAGCAGGACCCGGCCAAACCCGCTGCACCACCGCACCCCCCCCCCATGTTGAGAAAATATATTACAATTACTGACAAAAAGAAACCATAAAAATAGCAAGATACACAGAATAAATATACATATAATTGCTCCAGTTAAAAAAATGCCCATGTTTCATTGTGTTCATGTGGGTTTCCTCTCACAGTCCAAAGATGCATTTAATCTTAACTGGTGACTCTAAATTGCCCATAGTATGCATGTATTACATTGCTCTGCTGCATACAGATGGTCCTTGACTTAATTTACAGATTATTCATGTTAAAATAATACTAATATAGAATAATAATATACATACAGTAGCATATAACAATTTTACACTGTTATTTTCACTTTCGTTTATAAATCTGTTTTATTTTGTTTTTTCTTTTATGACAACATATTCCGGACAGTTAGAACAATCTCAGTATAACAATTAGAAAGAGCAGTTAAACAGAGAACACAAGTGCTAAACAACCCTGACTTCATGTCACCTTAGCCCCTTTTCATTACAGCATAAAGCAGATCTCATTAGATCATTTCATTTTGGATAGCATATAAGTGTTCGCAGGGGGGCGTGGTGGCGCAGTGGGTTGGCCCAGGTCCTGCTCTCCAGTGGGTCTGGGGTTCGAGTCCCATTTGAGGTGCCTTGCGACGGACTGGTGTCCTGTCCTGGGTGTGTCCCCTCCCCCTCCGGCCTTACGCCCTGTGTTGCCGGGTAGGCTCCGGTTCCCCGCGACCCCGTATGGGACAAGTGGTTCAGAAAATGTGTGTGTGTATAAGTGTTAGCATTTTCTATACTGCAAGATCACAATACTCGTGTTTTTGTTGACTACCCATTGTAAAAAAAAAGTTATGAGAGTAGAATCATGAACAAAACAGTCTTTAAATTAAACACAGGCACACTGACTGAGTCAATAAGAAATATGGGTGTCTTTCACAGTGAGGCCAGCTGATGTTACCATACAACAGATGGACTGGCCATCATTAGATGTAAGGTCAAATGTCTAGAATAAAAAAAAATATGGTAAGATTTATGGATATCTGTTGTAAGTACAGGCTGCCTATATCATAAGTCACAAACTATTTGTAAATCAGTGAATGACTATAGGGAGTTTAAAGCAGTGTATCCAGCATTGTAAGTCATTTTGGATAAAAGTGCCAGCTAAGAGGGGGGCGTGGTGGCGCAGTGGCGCAGTGGGTTGGCTCGGGTCCTGCTCTCTGGTGGGTCTGGGGTTCGAGTCCTGCTTGGGGTGCCTTGCGGCAGACTGGCGTCCTGTCCTGGGTGTGTCCCCTCCCCCTCCGGCCTTACGCCCTATGTTGCCGGGTAGGCTCCGGTTCCCCGCGACCCTGTCTGGGACAAGCGGTTCAGAAAGTGTGTGTGTGTGTGTGTGTGTGTGTGTCAGCTAAGAACCAGTGGTAAATGCTAGTTAGTCACTTTGGAGAGAAGCACCTGCTAAATAAATAAATGTAAATGTCTCAAGGGCAGCACAGTGGGTAGCACTGCTGTTGCACAGTGTCAGGGCTGTTTGAATGTCAGTTGACTCCAGTCCAGTTTTGTATGTTCAGGTGAATTGCACACTCTAAACTGACCTTAATGGGTGAGTGAGTTTGTGTGTGTGGTTACCCTGCAATGGACTGGCTTCCCGTCCAGGGTGTACCTCCCCAACCTTACGCCCACTGATTCTGGGATAGGCTCCTGACCAAAAGAAGCGATTATAGAAAATGAACGAGTGAGTAAATGCCTCACAGTGCTCAGCTACTGGGAGGCAGGCAAAATCCAAATCTGGACTTCATAAACATAAAGTGATGCCTCATGAGTCAAAGTAAGGGTATTTAATGAAACTCCTAATAAATTCTCACAACTCACATGAGTGTATGTTGAGGATAACTGTTGGATATTGTTCCATACCATTCTCTGCTTTTTTGCTAATATTTGGAAAAGCAAACCCCCTTAGTTATGGACAAGTCACTTGCAGCCAAATTTTTCACCTTGGTTTTTTGAAGATATGAAAAGATATTCATTTGGATTAAAGGTTGCATAATGTTTATTCACTCTGTCTCTGTCAATGTGGAAAAAGAATGGTAGATGGGTCGGCATTTTGTGTTCCAGCATCTAAACACGTAATAAAATCTGTTAGAAACCACTTTGTTTCAGCATGCAGGTCGGCTCAAATGAGTGGAAATAAAACCTTGCTGAGGACCAAGAAATGTTTATGACAGGTTGTCTTCAATACACACTGGTTATAAAAAGCCATGTCTCATCAAACTGCACTGTGTCACTGAATGCAGCAAGCAGTGGCTTCAACAGATAGTACAGTACAGGAATGACATGTCTCCTTGGCTAACAAGTTGTACACAAGCTTCCACAACGCTTTTGTATCTTGATGCTTATATTCAGGCCTAGTTAGTTATTTATGTCCAAATTATAGAAAAATGAACAAACAAACAAACAAACAACAGCAACAACGACAATAATAACATCTGCAAAAGCCTGAGTAAAACTATGAATTAATGAAAAACGCCTTATGCTCAGATTTATGCTGCAGAACTTCTGGCAGTAAACAGTGAAAAACACACACACACACACACACACACACACACACACACACACACACACACATTTTCAGAACCGCTTGTCCCTTACGGGGTCACGGGGAACCGGAGCCTACCCGGCAACACAGGGCGTAAGGCCGGAGGGGGAAGGGGACACACCCAGGACGGGACGCCAGTCCGCCGCAAGGCACCCCAAGCGGGACTTGAACCCCAGACCCACCGGAGAGCAGGACTGCGGTCCAACCCACTGCGCCACCGCACCCCCTTAGCTCAGTGAAAAACAATACACCACAAAATGCAGCCCAAATTCCACTATGTTTAGTTATGACAACGCATGCATGAGTAACTTACATCTGTAAAGCGCTTGTCATTTGAATCTAGCATTTAAAAAAGGGAAATCAAAGTCACAAAGCTGCTGAATAATCAAACACTGAATCACGTCAATATACAGATTTAAAGACAATTTACTGAGAGCTTAAGTTTCACATTTAGCTGATGCTTTACTCCAGTGCAGTTTAGAAAGTTAGGCTGTTAAAATGAATTTCCCATTTGTACAGATGATAATTTTTACAGGAACAATTTAAGGTTAAGTGTCTTGCTTGTGAATACGACAGCAGGAGGTGGCATTCAGACCTTTGTTGTTCAACTGCAATGCAACAGCGCTAACCACTATACTGCCTGCTACCCCTTGTTATGGGACCAGTTTTTAAATGTAGATCAGCAGGACATTCAAAAAGATAATTAATTACCCCTTAAATGCTCATATCACCATGGTTCCAAAGTGGATGCTACCTACCTGTGTGACTTTCTCTGTGACATTCTGCGTGCGGTCTTTCACCTTGCTGGGTGCAATGATCTCGATCTCGGTCGGTGAGGGGGGCCGCAGTCGGTCATGGGCAAAGTTGAGTGTGACCTGCGGAATCTTGGTAACGGTCCTGTACTTCATCAGGTCTGAGTCTGAGGTGGAATTGAGCATGCTGGGTTTCAGGTCTGCAAAAAGACAGTGTTCATGTTATTCTGATGTTGAAAATATTAACTGTAAAATTTAGACAAATTATTGAGTAGAGGATGAAGAGAAAATCAGAAAAGGGTCCAAGATAGAGGGCAGACAGATAGAGAGGCACTAGCAAAAACTCACTACTATTAGAGATGGAGTTTCTGCTTCGGCCACCCCAGTCCGCCCGCATCCCTTCAATGTCATCGAGTGAGGAGGCTCGGCGGAGGCTTTGCACACTTTCACGGGATCGGCTACGGAGCAACCCTCCCTCTGGGAAAGAGCCATTTGGGTCCAGGAGGTGACAGGGGGAGGTGCTGCCGACCAGGTCTGCATTATGGTCCTGCTCAATCAGGGCCTCTGTTTCTGACTGTACGCAGCTCTCTTTGGATGGGATACGGAACTCCTTGAGGGGTACCTCTTCGCTGCTGGGCTGGGCGGTGGAATTAAGGGTAAAGGAACCATACAACTTGCTCTCTGTCATAGTATACATGGTATTTATTTGGTTAGATCAAGTTCAAACTGCTTCAGTACACATGTGTAATAGTAGTGCTGGTTTCAGAGCACATTTTATTTAGTTCCAGATATACAGGCACTAGCTAGAAAAGTTCTTAATTACATCCACGTCACCCACATTACATGCCATGTACATAAACACTTCAAAAATCTGTCAGTAAAGAACTGAGGTAAACTACCATACCCTTTCATGGTAATGTGAATGCCAGCTATAGCTGTATCTATTATGTAAACAAGTATTGACAGCTGAATTATTGCAGTGGTAATTCCTTATGCAAATTCTATGCTATTTTGTCAAAAGCAGTGAAAAGTATCCACATTTCCATTTTTAGTGTATAACATTACCACTATGTCAAAAGACCAGATCTGAACATTGTATAAGTACACACACACACACACACATTTTCAGAACCGCTTGTCCCATACGGGGTCACGGGGAACCGGAGCCTACCCGGTAACATAGGGCGTAAGGCCGGAGGGGGAGGGGACACACCCAGGACGGGACGCCAGTCCGTCGCAAGGCACCCCAAGCGGGACTCGAACCCCAGACCCACCGGAGAGCAGGACCGCGGTTTAACCCACTGCACCACCGCACCCCCGTTGTATAAGTACACACACACACACACATTTTCAGAACCGCTTGTCCCATACGGGGTCACGGGGAACCGGAGCCTACCCGGTAACACAGGGCGGAAGGCCGGAGGGGGAGGGGACAAACCCAGGACGGGACGCCAGTCCGTCGCAAGGCACCCCAAGCGGGACTCGAACCCCAGACCCACCGGAGAGCAGGACCGCGGTTTAACCCACTGCACCACCGCACCCCCGTTGTATAAGTATTTACACATTAACTGTAATTCAAAAATGGGCAGTGTAGTGGTTAAGATTTTGAATTTTAAACTATAAATTCTAAATGCAGTCAGTTTCAGATTGTACCCTGTAGATTCCTTAAGCAAAGCACTTAACTTTAAGTTCCTCACACCATCCAGCTGTTTGAACAGGAAAATTTGAAAGTCTAAGTCATGTAATTGTGTTTCAATAAAACAATATTTTTTATCAATTACATAACATAACAGAGAATCATATTCCAAATTAGTTTAGA
Source organism: Scleropages formosus (assembly GCF_900964775.1). Taxonomy (NCBI): domain Eukaryota; kingdom Metazoa; phylum Chordata; class Actinopteri; order Osteoglossiformes; family Osteoglossidae; genus Scleropages; species Scleropages formosus. The sequence continues at coordinate 34,997,804 of NC_041808.1, read as the reverse complement.
TGTTCCAGAAAAGCCCAAATGTTCAGGGACAACTGGATGTTCCAAAATAGCCTAAATGTTTGAGGATAGAAGGATGTTCCAGAATAGCCTGGATGACATTAAAGTGAGACTTTATCAATGGCACCGTGGCTGTCAGTTTCCATAGGTCTGTATCTAGCCTCACAGCAATAACTCCAGAGGTTTTGCACCCTCTAATCTTTCTTGGTGGCGTTGGTAGTGGTATAGGGTGTTGGAACCAGGTGGTTGAAAGTTGAACAGGTGTTCTGAGAGTGTCATTACTTGGTTACATAGTCTGAGATACCGCACAATTTTGTTTTGATTCTCTCAGGTGTGGATGTGCCCTTGATATCAGAGGTGGACGATATGGGCGATATCGTCCACCTCTGTTAAGAGTGTAAGAGAATAAGAATTGGTCTTAAGTTGCAACGTTTTCAGACTTGAGACTTGCTTAACTGTGCATAAAAACCTATTTCATTCAGACTTGGTGATCTGTGACTCAGGACTTGAGTTAGACCAGAGAAAAATGACTTGTGAGGACTGAATATTTTATCAATGTAATTATTCATATTTTGTGCTGGTATTCACGCAGAGGGATTGATGGTAAAGATCATTAATTTTGGATCTTCACAGTTTACAGTCAACTCCACTAACAACAGCCATTTGCAAAACTTGTGGGTTAAAGTGAGTGACGCAATGACCACAACATCAAATGTCATTCGAGATTGTAAGACTCACAGAAACAGGTACGCTAACTATAAATAGCTATAACCAGATATTCTAAGCGTTAACAGCAGACCCAGTCCAACCTTTTTCTGTCGCCATTTGCTATTCTATGTACCGTAACTTGAGAAAACAAAGTGTAATTCCACATATCAAAAATCTGCTGCTTATTAATACAACACCATTAATATTGTTTCTCCATTTTGCCCACAGTACCTTGTCATTCTGTTAGGTGGTGAACGACACCTGTGTGGAACATTTAATCTGTAAATTTGACAAATGTCAGCTGGGATGAAACAAAAGCGTTTTTTTTTATGTAGACACTTGACAACTGTAGCAAGACAACAGATGAACTGTAGAGATCAGAATATCTATTCAATATGCGTAACTGTTAATATGCAGAGAGAGTGTTATTTTACATAACTCAGAGGCTTGGATTATCCAGATTTTGCACTGTGCACACAGACATGGGAAGTCTTTCATATAGAATTTGCTTTAGTAAAATTATTTCTGACCCCATAATAAGGGCATTACATCACAGTCTTAGAATCACTGAATTCATTCTTACACTGGAGTAATTGGAATGTTAGCTATTTTCACAATTGCGATCAGGACAGATTTTCAAAACTGTAAAATATTGTAACGACCCGCGTTACTGGTATTTAGAGGGGAAGATGTTTTGCATAAATAAGTTGCATTATGGGGGATAATGTGAAGTGAACGTGTGTAACCACTGGGGGCACTTAAGGGGAAAATGATGGGGTGACTGTTTCCCAGTATGGTGGAAGGAGAGCTTGGGGTGTTAAGCAGGCTGAGAAGGTTGGCTGTAAGTGCAGGTCCTGGGGGGAATGGGGTCCTCAGAGTGAGAACATTGTTTCTCTGGTGTTTTAATAAATCATTTGTCATGAATACTACCTCTGCTTCCTTCTTTGCCCCATCCAAATCAATAGTGCTATGTGCTACAATATAAGTTTGACATGCTCCTACCTGTGTCTGTGTGCCTACTGTAGCCATTTTGTATCAGTAACAAACTACCATCAATTTATAATTTCTTCTAAATTATCTTAACATGGACTAAAACCCTAAATCCACAATGTTCTTTGAACTCTTCTGCTCTGACAAATGACAACTCTTGATTTATGTGAACCACTCACCTGCAGATAGTCCACAACCACACCTTCAAACTGATCCTTTGTGAGGGATGGTCGGTGCAGGGCAATGGACCGTAGAGATGGCAACTTCAGCCTTAGTCTGCGACTTTGACCTGGGAGACCACAGAGGTGTCAGGAGCTGTTGCAATAGGCCATACACATATAGGAACATGACTGCTGTTAATGATAACAGCAGTCTCTTTGTCATACACAGAAAACAAAAACAAACACACGCAGACTGACCAGCCTTGATCCAGCCCTGTGCCATTCTCTGACGAAGCCCGCCCTTTTTGGGTGACGTGTCCAACAACTCCTGAAAGTTGAGGATGAACATGATGACGGCTCCATCCTCATTCTTCACTGGTACCACATCGACCAGGCAGGGCAGACAGGTCCCTGAGAGAGCAGGAAATTACGTACCCCTGGCTTGTCACACATGCAGCATGTACATCCTAGCCAGGACATGCATCCATGACTGTGCCAACAACCAATAACTACAGCATGTTGGCTGCTCTCTGGTCATACTGGTTGCATTTATTATGCATTTATTGAGAAAATTCCTAAAAAAATTCCAAACCAATGAGGCAAAGGCTAGCAAGCTGTGTGCCCTGTTCTCTCAATTTTTCATTTATACATCAATTTCCTTTCCAGTTTTAATTCTTAATTGTTATTTACAGCTGAGTACAAAGACAAATTTACATTCTTTGATTATCATGTTAATTGAAAACAACAAAGAATTATTGGATAGGTTTTTTTCTGTTCAGCGCAAACAAAATGCAATTTGTTCATTTCAACTTATCTTCGAAAGAAAGAAAAAGCAAAATATAAAATTGACTATTTTCTAAATCTACAATTTACGGTAGGCTGATATATAACTGTAGCTGTGAAAATAATTTCCAGTACTTTTTTTGGTTCTTCCCAAACTACAGCTTCTATAAAAGGTCAGAATAACTACACAGTGGGGCTCATGCAATGCAGCATGAACCCTTCACCCTCAGAATACTGGTAATCATCACAGGCCTGAAGGCACCATTATAGGTAATGCAAGTCCTGTGGGTATCTAGGAAGCGTAAATGCACTCATATGGTTGCTAGATGCCACCTAATCATTACAGCCTGGAGTCTCTGCTCTGATACCTTTTCTTGTTTCTTTGAATAAGATTTTTTAAACAGTAATAAATTTTTGCTGGATTACCTATTTACAAAGCTGTCTTTATGATATAATCTGTTTCACTGATCTAGGGTCTGTAAGGCATTGTCAGCAGGGAACAGTCTATCAAAAATAGACCACTATGAATTCCATATTATCCATTAATCTATGCATGTACAAGTCATCATCTGGCTAAGAATCACTTTGCTAAATAGCACCCTATGTGTTTAACTTTTGATAAGCTTCCAACTGTTGTTGGGCTAAACACATAGAATCGGTGTGGTACCATTGCTTTTGTTTACATTAGGCTATTTTGCAGCATGACTCATGGTTACAACTATAGCATGTACATTAAATTACCCTGATCAGGAGGTCAGGCCACAAAACCCTTAAAACTGCAGGATACCACAAACACTACTATGTTGGAAATTATGCAAAGGGAGGACAGTGATTCAGGTTTTTAGTTTTTGGAGCCTGATGTGCCCAATAAACCTAGAGGCCTGCAGTGACCTGGACTGCTTACTCCTTTAGAGTGATAATAAATGACAGATGGAGGGCCTGAGAAAAGCCTATCCCTCCTGGACTGCCTGAGAGACAGACGGCTTTCACAGCAGCAGATTAGAAGAGGACAAGACTTCCTCGCCTCCTGGGTCTACATTGATATTAACCAGGCCTAAAAATAGTCCCCCAAGTGGTGGGTGGAAATGGTAGGGGGCCCCAGTTCCCTCTGACATTAGTCTCCTTCATGTATTTGGTTTTGTCACTCATTTACACAAATCTCCATCCCTGGCCAAACACAATTTTATATCAGTTCATTAATGGCACAATGTATTGAATGTACCAGAATTTATTTTAATTCCTGACTGGTATGACGCCTGGCCTTTTGTGCTTCCTTTTGTCCTGTATGGTTAATCAGAGAAGTAAACTGGTCCAATGTAGAACCAGTCCGAATAAATGAACCCTAGCACTGTGTACACTAAGTACACACCATTTGTGTGAAGTGCTCATTTATGGGGGTGTGGGCATAGTGGTGGGGGTGTCACTATTCTATTAAAAATACACTGATGTTCTAGTAACCTCATCTAATACTCACTTGAGCTGAGTACTTCTGAAATAAAACAGTATACTGCAATGGAACTTTTTGTGGTTGAGTGGAGGTTCAAAATGACAGACACTTAAGCATACAGTGCAGAGACAGGGGCCTCACAACATTATCAAACTCCATTATGTATGCACAAAACAAACAGTGATTTCTTCATTTGAGCTTGTGCTGTGTGTGTATAAATGGACTAGTTTGTGCTTTTTCTCTGTACATTTGCCTTTCTGTTGATGTTTGCTTGTATTGTGAATGTGTACCTGAAGGAAAGGTAGCATGAAAAACCTGTCAGTCAGTCAGACCATGAGGAATTTTGTATATAATGACATCTTGTGTTTTTTTCTGCCCTGCGCCCACCACTGACGTCAAATCAATAACAAAAGCCAGATGGAGCTATAAGATAATAATGCCAGCCATTCATGCTTTTCAGATACCGCACTTTCATAATGGTTCAGACGATTATAACATTTGACAGTATTTCAAAGCCTTCAATTGTGACTCCACCTGGCTATAAAAGTAAAATCATTTATAATGAAATAATTAAAAATAAATGGCCTCAACATAATGAAAGGGTTGCCATGGTGAAAAGCTGGCTAGTGACACTAAACAAAACTGCAGTAGATGTGATAGGTAATAATGATGTATGAATAGTATGTCACCATCCTTTCTGGATAAAATAGTGTTACATTTTTATGTTCCTATATGATGTTTACATTTTATCACTTTTGTTCTTTGTTATAACATTTTAATTGCAATTACTGCAGCTATTTTTTCTTGATGTCTCAATTCTGATATTCACTCTCTTTTGTCCTCATATTGAATAGTGTTACTCTGAGTCAGACAGCTAAATGACAAGAAATTTGACTAGAAATTTTCAGATGTCATTCATGCAAAGAAAAATCTAATCTCCTAATTTCCGTATACCTCCATAGCTTTTATGTATAAATCACATCCCAATCAAGAGCATAGAAATGTATATTGAAAATGTGCTGAATGCCAAGAAGGCAGACTAACATGATCATGCAATCAAAGGCATAGTGGCAGAGGGTACGTGATCAAGTCAGAAAGGTATGGGTAGCAGCAAGTGTACTGGGTGGATGCTTTAAGAAATGGACTAACAATTGCCACTTGCTGTAGTTAGACTGTAAATGCTTGTTTCTTAGTTGTTTTAGTTGTTTTCTGTATCAAGTTACTTATGACTGAAACAAAGCAATGACTACTTTTTGTTCTATAAATCACACATTGTTTATCAAAGCCAATTACCAAAGTTAGATATTAATACAAAGCCAACACTTTTTTAGACAGAAACAGAGCAGTGCTGAAAAAATTTTACTTTCACTTTTAAAGAAAAGACCAAGACAAATTACATCCTTTCATTGGACAATGCAAATGCTGACTTTGAGAGGGTTAAAAATCTGGACTATCACATGATAATAAGAAAAATTACAGCAAGCGATTAGGCTAGGACCGGTATTACCCTGGCATACCTTCTTTGGCATAGTACAGGATCTCCACTTTGCGTTCCTCAGAACCCAAAAGTGCTTGTCCTATCTGGGCCAAGGCACTTTTCATGGTTCCTGGCCCCACCAAGAACTGGCAGGTGCATGGTTGTTGCATGATCTCTGCTCGCGAGAAACCAAACATCTGGCAGAAGCCCTCATTGCAATAGATGATGGAACAGTTCTTCATCTGTGCATTGGCGATGAGAAACTTGCGGTCTGATGTGAGAGAAAACCAAAATGTCAGATGGAGGGAAGGAAGTAGGAGACAAAGGATGACAAAGAGAAAGCTAAGTTGTAATATACTGTGACAGTATGTTCCTCAGTGCACTGCAAGAGCTAGTACCAGCACTTAATAAAACGGCATATAAAGCAGAGATTGTGCCTCTACAGTTGCTTGGTAAAATCACCTCTTTCTCAACTTTAGCCATTTTTGTCAGTAATCATTCTTCTTTTCTCTGACTGCAGTAAAGTGGCATACTGTCAATATTTATAGAAGTCTGAATTGGGTAAGTCAAAATTATTTCTTAGGAGGCTGAAAGTCACCACTGACTGATCTGCAAGAAAAATTATATATCCAATAACCATTTAGAAAACCGATATACTGCAGAGTGTTGAATATGACCATTTTTCTGGATAAAGACAAGCCCTTTTAAAACTTCTTAATGTAAGCCAAAGAGTTTAACAGTCTTGTGTAGCATCAGCAGACTTCATACCAACCCACTGAAAATATTGTCTAACCATGAACCAATAATTCACTTGTTTCATTTGTGCAGCCCCACTAAAATATCATATTTTATAGAATGTTTGGGGAGTTTAATTATGGGTTTTTTGTTGCCCCAGATAAATCTAGAGATCAGGGTGTATAATTTCTTAAAAATTAATCTGACAAGTAATAGGGCAGATTTTTAAATAGGTATTGCAGACAAAGTAAAACATTCATCCACACAACTTCAGTTCTACCAAATATTGAAATACGTAAAGAGGTCCAAAAAGCTAAATCCTCTTTTAAATTATAAATGGGCAGCAAACAGTTAGTGTCTAGAAGGTGATTCAGATTAGTAGTAACAAAAATTACAAGGTATCGAAGACCAGTTTCCCTGTAAATTGAAACAGCAATGAAAATGAAGAGGAGTACACACACACACACACACATTTTCAGAGCCGCTTGTCCCATACGGGGTCACGGGGAACCGGAGCCTACCCGGCAACACAGGGCGTAAGGCCGGAGGGGGAGGGGACACACCCAGGACGGGATGCCAGTCCCTCGCAAGGTACCCCAAGCGGGACTCGAACCCCAGACCCACCGGACAGCAGGACTGTGGTCCAACCCACTGCGCCACCGCACCCCCCCATGAAGAGGAGTATTCAGTTGCAAATCCAGAGATTCAGAGAGATTGATTTTACAACCTGAAAGTTTACCGCAACAAGATATCACCTTTAAAACTGCTAAAATACATGCCAATACATGCTTTGGTTACAACTTTAAAACCACATTCCGAAAACTAATAAATGAAAAGAAGCATTCTAATGGATTTTTGTCTTTCTTTAAAATTAGACTAATTGAAGCTCTATTTCTAGATTCAGGGATATGGCCCTCTTTGAGAATGTTGTTAATTAGCAGCATTAGTATAGGGCATAATTTAAGCAAGATTTTCTTATAGAATTCCACAGGAAAGCCATTAGGCCCATCAGGCTTGCATTTCCTGAAGGCATCAACTGTGTCCCAGACCTTCTTCAGACTAAATGGGGCATTTAGAAAAGAATGGTCTGGTTGATATCTGGAGAGAATTGTACCCTGACATTAAGGATTACACATTTTATTCTAATCTCCGTAAGTGAGATTCCAAACTAGACTATATTTTCATCGTTAACAGCTTTATTCATACAGTCAGCTCTTGACAGATTGGTTCTATTGGCCCTAGCGTACTCTCAGACCGTGGAGTCGTGTATTTAGAAGTTGATTTTCAAAGGATCTATAAAACTAAGCAACTGAGACAGAACTCCACTTTTTTTGTATAATGAACCATCCTGTATGGGAATTTGTGAAAATATACACTGGTACTTTCAAGCCTACAACTTTTGCCATTACTGTTTTATCTAGAGCTAAAGTTACACTTCTTATTAATTTCCAAAGATTCCTACCAAATAAAAAAAAAAACTATGTGACCAGGAGCATAAAAAATTTGAATTAGAAGTGAAACAGCTAGTGAAAGAAACGATCTCCAACCCAGGACAACTGAAACTGACTAACTAATAGAAAGGCTAAATGTCAGCTGAATTATACAAATAATGTTAATAAGCGACTGCTCTTTGCAACATGGGGAATATAAACTGGGAAATAAACCTAATTGTCTTCTGGCCAATCAATTTCTAACCACTAACCCTAAAATCAAAACACAAAGAGTGGTCGATAAAGGCTGTATGTATACCTTCAGGCATAGTTACCTCTGCCTCTTTGGCAATTAATAACACTTTCAAAGAAAATTAAAAATTGCAAAGTTCAATGGATAAAATATAATCATATTTCAAATGTTTATTGCTACCTAGTGTATCAAACAAAGACTTTTGTTTCTAGCTAACAATTAATTCCAACAAATGTGCAGACAGATATAGTCAGAGTGAAACACAATAAGAACACTGAATTTATGCTATGGGAATACAATGCTCATACAGTTAACATAGGTAAAAGTATTGCTTTTTGCAAAAAGCAAAATTGCTGACTGCTTGCTGAATTACAAATTAAGTTTCTGTTGTTCAACAGGAAGCTATCTGAAAAAAACACATTGGGTAGGACTGGAGGTTATGTGGTTTCATGAGAGGTCATTCATGATGGTAGGAGATCTCATTCATCCATTTTTAGGACACTAAAAAGAGGTGTTCTGAAAATATTGCTTAAAACTTGCTAATCACGTAGTAAGTTTTATCCTAATGTATTGTGCTCATTAATTATAATAATTCCAATATAATAAATAACTTTATTATATAAAAGTGATTTTGATATTCCCAGATGAAATCCTTAGAAAGGCTGGACTGACATTTTAACCACAATTACAAGATGACTAACAGGGGGACCACAGGCAAAACTGCTCAAGGAAGGAATACCGAGACCCAAAAAAGTTCCAAAAAAGAGACTGCGGGAAGAAAAGGAATCACAAGAAGTTCACTCAAACGTAAGTATCCAGAAGAACAAAATCATATTCTTGATTAACTCAGAGCAGCAGTGTGGCATTTTGGGTCACAAAGTACAGGGGCTGCTGGATTATATAACACACAATTATGCAGCACAATTAGCCTGTTGCTAAGCAGCAACAGCATGTTCCTCTCCTGGTGAAGACAGATGATGCTAAACACCTGGGTGGCCATGGAGGCAACAGCAACAATTAAGAAAGATCATCCACATCCCACCATACATTGGGAAAATGTATAGTATATTCAACAGTCCTGCTCAACAGAGACAGCTATGACAGCGCACATACATGGAAAACACACTCTCAATAAGGTACATCAAACATTCTGTCTCAGGGTAGTGAGCTACTGCTCACAGAGACAGCAACATATACAAATCAATACAAGGAAAATCTTTTTTAAGCCATGAGAAAGACAGAGGAGACAAAACATTAAAAAACATGGTATAGAAACACTGGAGCAGCCCGAAAACAAATCATTAAGAGGAACATCTCAGTTTTAGCTATAATTGCTGAGTAAATGCTCATCTGAGGACATGCTGAGAGTAGAGTCAGACTGACCTTCTTGAACACACACACTGTTGCCCATCTAGCTAAGTCTCCCGTTGACATCAGCCTCTGATAGCCAGCTCCTGCATAGCTCCGACCCTCGGGATGAAACATCTGACCTGACACCCAGCAGTGGCCTGTAAGCAACTGGGCTTTAACATGACAGCAGTTTATTTTGGGCTGTTTCTATGCACTCTATGCCATTGGCTTTGCCTCTCCATATAACCAGCTTTGCTATCTGCCAGGATTTAAGGCTGGTACTCTCTTATCTGCCTGCAGATTTCAAGAGGCCAAAGCCATGACTGAGAAAGCTCTATACCTTGCCAGTAGCAACATTACCAGCAATCTGCTAAATGTGAGATTTTTACATGAAGGTAGAAATACAGAAAAACACTGTAACTGATTATTGGAACAACCACTTGTCAAAAAGGTAAGCACAGCCATAATCTTAAGAACCATTTGCCATGGAATTTTCATAAACAGAGAAGAAACAAGATAGTAGACATGTATTACATTAAATTCTTGTTGTGGCATTAACCATATGAAATATTAACTGTGCAATTTGCTTGAGCATGACAGAAGTGATATGAAACTCAACGGTAGAGCTGATCATAGACAAGGTATTTTGATGGCTGACAAGGGTCTATTAGCAAATGAAAACACTTATTTAAAAACACTAGTTCACTGATGATGAATTACGATCAGCAGATCTACATGTAGCTGTTTCTGCTAGTCGCTGGAATCCTGAGTCACTCATGCAGGACAGCTGTGAAACTAACTCGTGATTTGGTTTATGTGTCCATTTGCCTTATTTGGTGAAATATGCAGCCGTTTCACACGCACTTAGTGAAGATTTGACCTGTGTTGTCTGGCACATGAATGAGGGCTCCACTGCAGTGCTGATGCACGGACTCTTAGTAGATAAAGAAACCACATGTTTTCAATCACATCATGCACAGAAACTCACAATGCAACAAGGAGAAACGCAATACACTTCATGTTAGACTTGATTCTATTGAAAAGTTTTCAGAGACTAAAGTATTTTACTGTGATAGCTAATTTCCTCACATGATAGCATGGGATTATGGAAAACAAGGATATCTTGTACACACAAAGTAAAAGTCCACAAGGTTTTGGTGAAAAACAAACATATATTTTTTAATATATTAGATTTTGTATTTTTTCCTTTGCCTCAAAGAGGTTGTTCCTATTTTTAAGCCCTGCACTCAGCCTGTCCACTTCAGCAGTGGAATTACTGAGCAGAGTAAGCAATCCAAATGATTCTGAATACACAAAACAATAATGGTATTGCGGAGTTGTGGTGTTGAGAGTGTAAGTAGGAAGTTGATGGGTGGAGCTGAAAGAAAGGCACTGGCACACAAGGTCCTGGGGTCGCGGTTGTTACAGCAACCGGCTGGGGTAAGCTCTGGCGTACGGTTTACAGCAAAGCTGTAACATAGCCTCGGGGAGAGGAGTGGCTTTTTAGGAATCAGCAAGGGGCACAATTCAAAATCTCTCACAATGTGGTGAGTTTCCATGAATCTGCACTGACAACAGCATGTGCCATGTGTACATTTATTGTGATATTTCACTTATAAAGTATTTTCATCTTTAGTAAGGACAATGAGCACATAATACAAATTCTAAGTTTAATGTCAATTTATTTTTAAAGATAAATGTGGTGCACACATCTAGTATGTAAACACAGCCACTGCAATGCACATTAAAAACAAATTAATTTTTCCAAATCTACTGAGCAGTGAACTCATCACTAGGAAATGTTCCTTTTGTTCTCACAAATATGAAAAAAGAAGGAGAATAGGAAAATACCGAAGCCCCGAATTTCACTGTGGGGGTAACAGGGGAATGATTGAGCAGGCAGCGCTCATGTTTCTCGAACACAATCAAAAAACACAAGTCAGGAGGATATAGTAGTAAGTAAATACCTGTATGGCTACGTATTTTAAGTAAGGCAAACCTGTAACATGTATGATAAAGCATTTATACATTTAAACATCCCTCTACTTGTTCATGTGATTCTTCTGACTTGACCCAGGTACAGCTGTAGTAAATCCTGCAACACAGTGAATTGTATTGTTTGCTACAATACTGAACCCGAGACACACTCAAGTGAAGAATTTGCCCGTATTTACCAGCTGGAGTAGTTCGGGCAAAGGAAGACACTTAATCCTGTCTTTCCTCTTAACTTCACTTTGTACAGGACCCACACAACAGGTGCTTTCACATTTTCAGGGAGGGAAAATAATTAATTACTTAACGACACATTACCATCAGCGAAAGTACAACTTTAAGTTTAATATATATATTCTTCTCCTGTGCTGAGGCAAACAATAACACATGATTCGGCGACGTTTCAGAAAACGTCATGTAACGAACCATTTAAATGAAACACGAGAAAGATAAAGAAGGTAACACGCAGCCCTTGCCTCCACTTACTGAACATCTGGGAAGTTACACATTCGCCATACGAAACAGCAAACAATCTCGGCTTTTTACTCGCCTCGAGCGTTGCGCACGTGGGCGAAGCGCGAAACGCCCGCGTCCTATGAAAAAAGGTACTTTCTATTTATTCTCTCAGGACACAGCGTGTCCCGGCTACTTACTTTGTCCATCGAATTTCCTGATGATCGTGTCCAGGTACGTGTTCTGCAGGGCTACATGTCCTCGTCTCACTGGCATTTTCAAGTACCGAACAGCGTCTTCCAACGCATTAACCCCTCGGCTTTGTCCTATTTAAAAAAAAGTATGCGCCCAGGGAGTAAAACTGAGACGCATGTCGGGCAGTATGGAGGAAGCAGTGACAGAGGCCGGGGACGAAGGAGCGCCGGTTAACGCGGCACAGCCGCGGAGTCGACTTCACGCGCGCGCGCTCCGTCAGGACGACAGTTCAAACGACACCTAGCGCTGGAGCCGGAGCCGAGCCGCGACGAGGCGGGTGGCGCGCGGCGCTTTGCCGCGTTGCAGCGCGAGATAAGGTCGCTATGTCAAACGGCTTGACTAGTCGAAGAATAAGGAAAAGGAGGGGACGCGGAAATTATATATATATAATATATATATAACGTGATCGCTGCAAGGGATGGCGTTATAAATATGCAAAAGCCTGCACTCAATCACGAGAGAAAGATGAGAGTGTCCGTGGACAGCTGTGCCCGTGGCCGTGGCGTGGCGACGCGCACAGGTCGTCCAGGAAGAAGCGGCGGAGCGCGTTGAGCTCACGATGTGGCCGCAGGGAGCCGTCAGTTGACAGCGTGACAGAGAGCAGAGTCGCTCTAAATAGAGCGCCTATCACTGTCTCTGAGCCCCTTGTAATTTAATCTGTTTTTTGGGTGACATGCAGCTGTGACAGCAATTTGGAGACTGCGGTATATAATTAATTGAACTTAATTGATCTCTCCGCTGCGCTGCGGTTACACAACAGGCTCCGAGTTGATAAGTCGCATAAGTTTTTCCTTCTCAACAGTACAGTTGCCTGCTTAACTAAAATCGCGAGGTGACTATTAGAATGAGCGACCATCAGTGTGCTCAATAATGTAGGTGTAAAGGAGGCTGTTGGAAGCCCAGTGTTCAAGCAAGACTGATGTCCCGCCCATGTTTCAATGTAATTTATCTGAGCACTACCAATATTTTTGCTCCAACCAGTATTGTGCAGTGAGACTGCAGAATCCAGTACAAATCATACTGTTCAGCACATCAAAGTCTCAAGTTATTTGTGATGTCTATTGTGGTTAATATGTTTTTTTTTCCAGGATTAGTAGGATGTCTTAAATAAATATTTCAAATTGGCATCAGAAGGAGTGGACACTTTAAAAGGTGTTTGCTGATGAAAAACAGGCAAGGAGGAAATGATAAGAGTATGGAAAACAAAATGCAGCTGGACAGTCTGAAAATTTAAGAGATAATAGATACTATGCTCTTCAGAACAAGAAAGACAAGGCATCCAGCACCTTTTTTTGCTGTTTTGACAAGTCAGGTCTCAAACAAGACAGCCTCTTGAAATGCCGCCGACCTTAAAGTGTGATATATTTAGAACCAGTGGGAAAAAGACAGGTCTCTTTGAAGCCAACTGCTCAACCATTGCCTTCCCACATCTTTGTACCATCTTTGGGCTGCTGCAGGCCTGGGCTGGCCACCCGAGGCCAAGGACACACAGAGAAGATGAGCACAGTGTCCTTTCCACCTACAGACTGTCCTTAGCCTCTTTGTCTACACTTCCAGCTATCTGCATAGAGCAGTCATACCCCAACAGCTCCACCCCCTCCCCAGCAAGAAAACTTCTTTTCATGCTCCTGTACAGAAAAACAGTAGTGGCAGTTATCTAGAATATAATAAAACAATGATCAGTACCACTTTTTGCTCTCACTTTATGCCGAAAATCATATGCTTCTTTGAAATTTGTGGCAACCTGGACACAAAATGTCCTCATAATGACTTCACTAAAAACTTCCCCAGTGCCAGCTATGCTTTTTCACTATCCATACCTACAGTGTACTTCCACAATGGATAGTTCTTGCAGTGTATTTACCTCACAGCAGCGTCTGCCTTTCTTCATTTTCACAGCTCCAACTGTGCAGTCGGGCTGATGATCCACTGCCTTGAGGTTCTGTAAACAAACTGGCACCTAGCCTTGAAACTGTGAGGCAACATGGTGAACTGTTGTCCACAACAAACAGAGTGTCCCTACAGAAGGATACACAAGTTTAAAAGCACTTAGCATGAGAGTGTTAAAATAGATATGCTTACAGACACAAAGGTACAAACCCAGTTGTGGCAGGGGTCAACCACTCCAGTCTGGCACACTGCTGTAGGTGTACTCATAAATGCCAAAGAGGCATCTGTTGCAGAATTTAGCTGGGTCAAACAGTTGTAAAATAACACACACACACACACACACACACACACACACACACACACACACACACACACACACACAAACACACACACAGGGCTTTGCAGAGAGCAGCAGTGGGCGAAGGTGAGGCTTACTGAGGCCCGGCGCTGTGGAGCATGGCCTCACCTGAGACCCAAGTTCCGCTGCCTGGCAAGGAGTTCACAAACTGAACTGAACAAATTTCCTCTAGACACCAACATCTCCTTTATACACCTGTGTTTTTACTTATACAGATATGTTGCTTTTATTGGAAAATTTCTAAAGACACTGCAAACAGTTTTTCACTCTGATTTTTGTAAAAACCTGAAACGAAACAAATATTCCTGAAGGCATGTAAAGGAAAGGGTAGGGAAGGCCATAGTAGAGTTGTGTGTTTAAGGGAGGACTGACCTATGAAAATAATAGATAGTGCAACAAAAGAAAGTCCCTTTCAGAGTTTGCTGTAAGCCCAGGCAGGTGGTAGCATATTGATCTAAGAGCCAAGCCCTAAGGATTTTTTTCTTTCTTTATATTTGTGGGAAGTGGCCAAGGAGTGAGCTGAGAGTATTGACAAGAAGGCCCAAATGGGTGTGGAAGAGCAAGATTGAGGACACAAAGCTACAGAGGGCCACTTCGCTCTTTACACTGTATACACAAGCTCCAGACATCTCTAAGAACCACACAGTGCTTACAGCTCAGACACAGAGGTTGAAATCTGGGTACTTTCCATGACTCGCTGTGCCCATTTACATGGTCTCCTGAGCAGACCACTCACACTGTGAAATAAATGTGCCTTACTTCCTATGAGCTTGTCATGTGATGTTTTCACTTGTATGTCTTAATTTAGTGAAATTCATTGTAATGGAAATGCAGGTTTTCAGGCACAATGAAAGCAGTGGATTTGAGCAGGTGGTTTAGTGCTAGGCAATATATGTGTATCCATGGGAGAGATTGCGAACCACAGGACGGGGTGAGGATGGCCTTTAGAAATGTCCACTGACCTTTTGCTGTAAATCTATGGGTGGCTGCTCTTGACATTCTGCATAAGTGATTGTTGTACCTGAGTCAGTTTAATACAGATTCTTTTCACAGCCTTTAAAGCCAGGTACTAGGATTCTAACTGCTTTAATTGTGTTTAGAATTAAGCCATGCCATAAACAGACATGCCCAATATGCTGGTAGAAAGCCATAAAAGATTTGTTGTATTATTTGATTGGCTAAGCAAGTGTTATCTTACTCTTGACTGCAAAGAAAAACATTGAGTCATGTTACTATGTAGAGGAATACATGAGTAGTACAAGTTCACAATCCTTTATCTGAAACCCATAGATGTGTTTCACACACACACACACACACACACACACACACACACACACACAAGTCTACAACCACTCATCTCAAGCGGGGTCAGGGCGAACTGGAGCCTAACTCGGCAACCAGGGTGCAAGGCTAAGGGGTTTCAGAATTTAGAATTTTTTAGATGTTAGAAAACTAATACTGCACATACACACACATATGCACGCACACTGACCGAAGCCGCTTCTCCCAAGCAGGGTTGCGGCAAGCTGGAGCCTAACCAGCAACACAGGGCACAAGGCCAGAGGGGGAGGGGTCACACCAGACCCACCAGAGAGCAGGCCCATGCCAAGCCCGCTACGCCACTGTACCCCCCCGTCCATCTACAGTGCATTATAAAACACTCCCAGCAAGATCTGGGCCAGCACCTCAAAATAATAATAATGAACACATTATTATTTCTGCAGTGAAACATAGAAATATTCACACTACATGGGATAAATAAATACTCTAAATAGGATTATAGTTTATTTACAATTTCTTTATATAGTAATAAACTGGTCAATGAAATGGTATGATAAATATATAAGAAATATTTTTGTACTTATTTCTATGGAAAATGTTCAGTAAAATTTCAAACATATACAAGTTTAAACAAAGGTAAACACCTGTACGTATACCTGCACTAAATTTTCACTGCATCTGGTGGCTTAAAGATCCTAGAGAGCAATATTCATCAGCGTTCACATCATCATCAGGTTAGTTTTTATAGGTTTGGTGTTAAACTTACAAATAAAGTTTCACTACTTTTTTGCATTTCAGAATTGTAGATAACAGATTGTGGACCTGTACTAGATATACCTGCCCAGCACAAATATTTACATTTATTTATTTTGCTGACACTATTCTCCAAAGCAACTTACAATGGATACTATGTAGTGTTATCAGCCTACACACCTTATTCATCAAGGTGACTTCAAGTGCTAGATACACTGCTTACAAAGGGTCACTCTTTCATACATCAGTGGAACACACACTCTCTCTGTGTCACTCACACATTATGGGGAACCTGAACAGCATATCTTTTGGACTGTGGGAGGAAACCAGAGCACTTGGAGGTGACCCACGCAGACATGGGGAGAACATGCAAATTCCACACAAACTGAGTGGGGATCGAATCCATGTCCTTTTGCACCACCCAGGCACTGCGAGACAGCAGCATTACTCTCTGGGCCACCATGCCACTCATATAAATATAAATATAAATATAAATTGCTAAACACAAAACAAGATTTGTTTTGTCATTCCAACACAATGATCCCATCCCTGCTGATATTCTCACAGAAGTACAAAGACACTAAAGAAAAGCCTCCTCCACATAATAAACTCATTCACTGATTTTTTTGTAGCAAGAAATCATACTGTGAAGAAAACTTAGCCAGCAGGTTATTGTGTCCAGTCCCCAGGGATTAGATGTTGTGTTGCCAGTGAAGGGTGTGGATTCAACAAGCTTAGCATGGGGACTAGAGTTGTGGCCAAGGGGCCACAGTCTGGGAAATCAGGCATGGTGTGGGATGCATGTTCCCCTGGTGGGTGTGGATGTCCCTGCTATATTTAGCTGGTCACCCTGCATGGCTCCCCCTGACTCCAGGGAGGGCTAGGAATGTGCATTGAAGTGGGTAACACACTTGAGGGCCAAGGAGAAAGGGTGACTTCCAAAGGATAGGAGATAAGGGATACAGTTGGTCTTTCACTTCCTCCTGTAGTCAGAACAGGCAGCTTGTGTGTGTGTGTGTGTGTATATATATATATATATATATATACACACACACACACACACACACACACACACACACACACACACACACACACACACACACACACACAGAACCGCTTGTCCCATACAGGGTCACAGGGAACCGGAGCCTAACCCAGCAACTCAGGGCACAAGGCTGGAGGGGGAGGGGACACACCCGGGAGGGGACACCAGTCCGTCGCAAGGCACCCCAAGCAGGACTCGAACCCCAGACCCACCGGAGAGCAGGACTGTGGTCCAACCCACTGCGCCACCACACCCCCTCAGCTTGTGTACTCTCTGCTTTGTTAGTGAAATAGCAGCCTACAGAATATTCTCTTAATCCTTCATCCATCCAATATCTATTAATGCATATCCACAGCAGGGCAATCACACAGACTCATTTGCTCACTCACACACTACAGGCAATTAAGAGTCATGTCACAGAGAAATGCGTGGTGTTGGTCTGTAGGAGGAACCTAGAGCATTCAGAAGAAACCCAAATGAACCCAAATGAAAATGTGGCTGACATGCAAACTCCACATAGGCTGTCTGATTGAAATTCAAATCCAGAGCCCAGGAGCTATGAAGCACCACACTGACCTAATCTATCAATGTTACTACTAACTTTTTCAGGTTGCTTCCATAGACCTCTAGATATTACAAAAGATTTGTGAATTTCTGAGAGTTATGTAAGAATATGAATATTATGTGCAGATAACCAGTGCTAATGTGTCACTTTTGTCTTGATGCAGCTGCTTCATCAGTTGTAGGATTATTAGACAAGGGATACCATTTTCTTTTTCATCTTAACTTGACTTGTGTTTACTGTGCTTCTATATGGATGTGCTAATTCCACTGGGTTTATGTGTGTCTGAAAGACCAGTGTTTAATTAGAATGGCAATCATGATCTCAGCAGTCTCTTCAGAGTCGACAGCACGTAATTATAGACACCCCATCACATCACTTCACATCATTTCACATCACAGCTTTTTTAATGCAATGGACCATCATCATTCTTCGACCTCACGCTGCTGACCGAGGGGGAGAACTGGAAGATCTTTAAGACATGCGGGGAGAGCACCAATCATACTACATGTGTGGGATGAGCTGGGCTTCTGGAATAGGCAGAGACACTTTCAGAAATGTCTTTGCCCTGACTCTGCAGGGATTGAGGTTTTTTGCCACCCTCCTGCATATTTTAACATTCGCGGCAGCATGGGTTACTTGTTTTGTCAAGGGCAGTCTCCCTACTGTTGCCTGTGTTAGGGCTGGGAGCACACAGAGAAGAACTGTAAGAACTATAATGTGCCAGCAATGTTTGGAGACTGGCCACCTGGCCAGGGACTGTGTGGGTCCTCCCTGCTGTTCTTGGTGTGGAGGAGAGGGTCACCTCTTCCTCAGTTGCCCTCAGTATAGACCTCTCTGCGCTGGTGAGGTGCTGGGCAGTGCAGCATCGGTGCAAGACAGCCTGATGACAGCACCATTGTCGATGGGTGCTGGAGACCAGAAGGGAGCAGTGGTGGAAGCTGAGGTAATACATGATTTTTCAGTTGCCAGTGTTAGCGCGTCCCACTCGACAGGCACTGCTGTAGTGCCTGCAGCCAAAGAGGATTCTCAATTTCCTGGTCATGAGCACATGAGCTTGGACTTTTCAAGGGTGACCAGGAGGAAGAAGAGACGAAAGAGAGAGGCTGGACCAGTCACCAGTAGTACATTGGGGGTGCCTGTTTTGATGGGCACCCCACAAAAAGGCCGAGAAGATTACCCCCCCATAGTTGAACCGGATCATTCAGGTGTGTTGGTCATTGGTTTGTCCCATTTGGGGTTCCATTCTTGGTTTAGTTTTTTTCGGTTCTAGTGAAGGGTCCCACCCACAATCTCGCAACTGGGTTCACATTCAGGTCTCCAGTCTGCTCTGTGTGACAGAAGATTCCACCTGCGTCTGTCCCTGCGCCACATCTGGTGTCATCCTCAGTGTCCACAGTTGTCCCTGTGATGGACTCCACACCGGCCACGCCCCTGCAGTATGATGGTCCCTCTGAGAAATACCAGAGAATTATTCTACAGTGTGAGCTAGTCTTCACCACTTTATGTATACAAGACTGATGAAAGCAGGGTGACCTATCTGGTGTCCCTACTGACTGGCAACGGCTATATGGAAAAGACACAACCCCATCATCTACAAGCACTTTAAGGAACAGTTCAAGGCTGTTTTCAACCACCCACTCTCTGGACGCAGACGCTATAGCAGCCTCCTGATGAAGATCCAGCAGGGCAACTGGTCCATGGCTGCATATGCACCGGAGTTCTGCACACTGCCAGCAGGAAGTGAACCCCGCGGTTCTCCTGGTGAGCTTCCGTAATGGTTTGAATCACCGTATCTAAGCCAAGCTTGCATACAGGGAAGAAGATTGGACCTTTGACCAGTTCCTGGAGAACGTGATCCTAGTAGACAATCTGCAATGAGAACAAACATAGCGTCCCTGGCAAGCTACGCAAGTCACTGGATCCCTTTGTGACTCCCCTGAACCCCTGCAGTTCATAGAATGCAGATGGTTGACCAGGGCAGAGAGGCAACGTCAGCTTCGGGAGGGGTTATGCTTGTACTGTGGCAGCCGCGAACACTTCTGAGTCACCTGCTATGCTCGACCATCCCTCAAAGACCCTAGGCCGGAATGAAACTGGTGTCTTGGGGGGTTGTGGTGTGCCGCTACCTGTTTATCTGTCCCTTGTTGGGCTACTTCCATAGAGAGCCCCAAGACAGCACAGCCCCTTGAGGTTCCAGGGGAGTACCAGAACCTCACGGAGGTCTTCAGTAAGAGCAGGGTGTCTGCCCTGCCTGCTCGCCGGCTATGGGATTGTGCAATAGACCTCTTGCCAGGAGCATCTCCCACTCGGGGAAAGGTATATCCTTTGTTGCACCCTAAGCAGAGGACAATGGAGGAATACATATCTGAAGTATTGGCCTCTGGCAGAATCCGGCCCTTGACCTCTCCAACTCCAGGGTTCGTTTTCATCGGTAGAAAGGACAGGAAATTACATTCTTGTATTGATTATTGCGGTCTCAATGCCATCACCATAAAATATCCCTATCCCTTGCCCCTCATTACAGCGGTGCTAGAAAAGGTTCATGGTGCGCAGGTGTTCACAAACCTGGACCTGTGAAGTGCGTACAACTTAATCTAGATAAGGGATGGGGATAACTAGAAGACTCCGTTCAGCACTTCCTTGGGGCATTATGAGTATACCATCATGCCTTTCAGCCTTGCCAATGTGCCCTCAGCCTTTCAGGCCTTCATCAATCACATCTTGGGGGATCTGGTAAATAAATGTAAATAAATCCACACACCATGGAACAACACGTGCAGCATGTCCGGCAGGTGCTGCAGAGGTTATTGAACAACAATCTCTTTGTAAAAGTGTAGAAGTGCCTCTTCCATCAGGCTTGGCTCTCCTTACTCAGGTTCATCCTGAGCTCTGATGGAGTAGCCACGGACCCCCACGGAAGTCCAGGTGGTATTAGACTGGCCCCAGCGAACATCCGTCAAGGCCCTGCAGAGGTTTATGGGGTTTGCCAACTTTTATCGCCAGTTCATTCAGGTTCATTTAGCACTATAGCTGCGCCCCTCATGTCCCTGCTGTGGGGAAAGGGAACCCGGCTGGTGTGGTCTCTAGAGGCACTAGAAGCCTTCCAGGAGCTAAAAGAGGGGTTCACAACTGCCTTGGTACTCCAACACCCCACCCCCACACTTCCATTCATAGTGGAAGTGGACGCCTCAGTTGTTGGAGTCAGAGAAATGCTATCCCAAAGACAGGGAATCCCATCAAAACTCCACCCCTTGCATATTTTTCGTGTAACCTGTCACCCGCTGAGGGTAATTACGATATAGGGAACTGAGAATTACTAACCATTAAGTTGGCCTTGGAGGAATGGAGGCATTAGGTGGAGGGAGTCACTTACCTATTGCTTGTACTCACAAACCATTGGAATCTAGAATACCTGAAGAAAGCCCGCTGACTTAACCATGCCAGGCACACTGGGCGCTGTTCTTCACCCATTTTCAGTTCACCATGTGGTACTGGCCAGGTACCAAGAACACCAAAACAGACTTAAACATTTTCCTGGATCTACGACAAGGACCCGATCACTACTGTTCCTGAACGTGTCTTGCCCAGTACCTGCTTTGTTGCCCCTGTACAGTGGCAGTTTTTGCAGGACCTGAGGCCCAGGAGCAGGAGCCTGCGCTAGCCAACAAGCCAGTTGGGAAGGAATATGTCCCCGTACAACTGAGGCCTCTTTTGCTCCAGTGGGTGTACGACTTCCGAGCCACCAGGCATCCAGGCAGCCAAAGGACCCTCTCCCTGCTGCAAGGGACGTTCTGGTGGCCCTCCATCTGAGATGATGTTCACGAATATGTGGAAGGCCTCTCCCAGTGCCCTCCAGGCCATGGTCCCATGTGGCAATTGACTTTCTGACGGACTTGCCCCCTTCCAAAGGTAACACCATCATCCTGGTGATCATCAACCACTTTGTGCTGGTAGGTCACCTGATCCCCATGCCTCAGCTCCTTACCACCCTAGAGATGGCTGACATGTTGTTCCACCTGGTTTTTCACTTATATGGATTTCCGGAAGATATTGTGTCTGACCGAAGACTCCAGTTTATATCTAGGGTGTGGAAGCCTTTCTGGTGCAAGTTAGAGGTATCAGTCAGTGTCACCTCAGGATATCATACCCAGGCGAATGGCCAGGTAGAGCAGCTCAATCAGGACATAGGCTGCTTTCTCAGGAGTTATTGTGGTCAGAAACAACACCAGTGGTACAAGCAACAGGCAGATCAGCATCATCCCACCCTATTCCAGGCTGGCCAGAAGGTATGGTTGTCCACCTGGGACATTAAGCTGAAACTCCTGTCAATAAAAACTCAGACAGCAGGTCATAGGTTCCTTCAAGGTCCTTCGGTGTATCAACCCTGTGACCTACCAGTTACAACTGCCTTCAGAACTGCGCATTTGCCCCACATTCCATGTGGCCCTCCTCAAGCCCTACCGGACCTCACTCTTTCATGCTCCTCAGGGTGCGATGCCACACCCTCCGCTGCAGACTGATGGAGCCACTATTCGCACGCTCCTAGACTCTAAGAGCTGGTGCGAGGGGCTGCGCTACCTGGTGGGCTGGGAGTGGTATGGGCCAGAGGAGCACTGCTAGGTTCCGACTCAGGATTTCCTTGACCCCTCGCTGATAGCTGACTTCCACAGGGACCATCCGGATTGACCAGCACCACCTGTGAGGAGGGGGTACTATCACACCCACAGCTCAACCACAAGCACGTGGTCGCAATCAACACAGCTGGGTATAAAGTGCTCCCCAGTTGCAAAGTCTCTTTGAGACAACCGTCCCTCCTGTGCTCACAACACGTCCATCTCGCCTTGCCTGCCCTTCTCCATTTGTCTCTCTCCTTGTTCCCTCTCTCGTATCCTTGTCCCTGTTTCCAGTCTCCCACAGCATCAACCCCCGCTTTGCTTTGTCGACCATGTCTTCAGATTCTCCTCCTGAACAACATTTGCACCTCGGATTGAACCATGCCTGTCCTTGAGTATTGCTTTGTCCCTTGTACCTTTGCAATAAACGATCCCGATACTGGGTCCACACCCGAGTCTGTGGTCCACTCTGTGTGACAGGGTCACTTCTTCATGCAGAATAGTTCTTTTAAAGTCATGTCTGTACTTGCGGACTGCTCTATTCCTTTCAGACCGATAGGGTTCAATAAGGTTCAAACCCCAAGAATGAGCTGGCCATCTGAAAACATTGATTTCATGTTCCTACAATCATTTCTCTGTTGACCTGGATTCAAGTAAATTCCATTTATCACCAGCAGTCTGGTATGAAAGAAGGCAGAGCAAAGAGTCGAACACCAGTAGCTGAGACGGTGTCTTACGGAAGAATGGAGTCCCTGTTTGATGTAAGTTCGATCCTGAACGTATCGTCTGACATACCTATGTCATGTAATATGTATTGCTTAGTTGCACCTGCTGACATTGTCGAACATTTCATTTGCTGGAAATGTCTGAGAAATAATAACTTGGGGCGGAAAGTCCGCAATTTAGAAGAACGCATTAAGAATTTGATTTCTATCCGAGAAACGTAAAGTTGGCTGGACTTGGTGTGTCCCGATGCCTCTGTAGTGCCGACCTCAGTGTCGACACTTACAGGCCCATGTACAGCTAATGGGAAGCTGGGTGCCCCGGACCACTCTCATGGCAACTGGGTTACTGTTCGGAGTAAGTCGAATAAAGTGAAGCCAAAGCCACGGGTTCTTGGTTTGGGTTCTCCCGTTCAAACCCGAAATAGATATTCGGCTCTAAGCAGTTCACCTAATAATAATAATAATAATATTATCATAATTATTATTATTAGTAGTATATGCTTATTTTGGGAGATTCAGCTATCCAAAATGTTAAGATTTGGGGGGCTGGGAATTGAAATGTAAAGGTGACGTGTTTCCTACGCGCATGTGTGTTCGACATCAAGGCTTGTGTCAATTCTCTGGCCGATAATGTCGTGTCGACTATTATGGTGCATGTTGGTGGTAATGATATTCATTACTAGCAGTCTGAGGTGTTAAAGAACCGCTTTATTTCCATGTGTAATAAGGCCAGAAGGAAATGTCATAATCTAATAGTGTCTGGTGCTTTACCTAGACTCTTCATGGAGGACATAGTGTACAGTAGACTGGTGTCCTTTAACAGGTAGTTGGAGATGAGGTCCCACTTAAATGGCGTTTCATTTGTTAATAAATGATTTCTGGGATCTGATTTTCACACGTGATGGTGGACACCTCAACTGGAGGGGTTCATTTGTTCTGTTCCAGAACTTGGCCTGCAAGCTGCAGGACTGACTCAGCCATGGGTCATCTCCTTTAGCAGATGTGTGTATTGTAGGTTGGATGCAGTGTTACTAGCCCACACACCTTATTCACCAAGATGTGAATAAGGTGTGTGGGCTAGTAACACTACATAGTATCAATGATTGTAAGTCACTTTGGAGAAAAGCGTCTGCTAAGAGAACAAATGTAAGTGAATAAACGTAAACGTAAAATATAACGTAAACGTGTACTGATGGGTCTGTTGCTCGTTCTGGTACGTTTTTCATGTGATGGGGTTTCTTGTGCTGTGTCCAGTGTGGTCCTCAAAACTTTAAATAAATTAAAAGTGTTAATTGCAGTCAAAACAAACAAACTATTATAAGACCATGGCGTTTTAACAAGACTTAGTTAGTGATAGGAGCGCATGCACTAGAAACCTACAATACATTAAAACAGACATTCTCAACTTACCACCGAGGCCAAACTGTACTATAAAATGCTACCTGTTAAATATTCGTTCACTAACAAAGTAAAGCTGTTCTAGTAAACGATATTAAGTTACAAGTCCGATCTATTCTTACTTAGCGAAACCTGGCTTGGTGAGTCCGATACGATTCCGCTAATAGAAGCCGCTCCGGACAGATATTTATTCCCATAATGATAAATCTTGTTCTGTACGTTTTGGGGGTAGAGTTGGCGTTCTTTTCAATATTACAAATAAAACCAAGAAATCGTGATAATTTTACCTTGTTTGAAGTTCTAGAGCTAGATTTAAAGTCGAAACTCAATATACACACACACATTTTCAGAACCGCTTGTTCCATATGTGGTCACGGGAGCCCACCTAGTAACACAGGGCGCAAGGCTGGAGGGGGAGGGGACACACCCAGGACGGGACACCAGTCCATCGCAAGGCACCCCAAGCAGGACTCGAACCCCAGACCCACCAGAGAGCAGGACTGCGGTCCAACCCACTGCGCCACCACACCCCCCCCGAAACTCAATCTAATTATATTTATTCCTTATCTACCATCCACCTGGACTGTACTCTTTTCTCGATAAATTTAGTAACTTTAGTTTATAACCGACTGTCATTACTCAAAATTATCTTGATATCTGATTTCAATATTCATATAGACACGTCATCGGACACTCTCGCTAATAACTTCATGTCTCTCTTAAACTCCGTAGGGTTTTACTCAAGTTGTTAATGATCCTACTCATTCCCATAACCATACATACGCTCAATCTCGTCATAACCTACGGCGTAGATGTTCATCAGGGAAATATTCCTTAAACTAGACTATTTTCAAACATTGTTTATTTGATGGGGGGGGGGCGCAGTGGGTTGGACTGGGTCCTGCTCTCCCGTGGGTCTGGGGTTCGAGTCCCGCTGGGGGTTCCCTGTGGCGGACAGGCGTCCCGTCCTGGGTGCATCCCCTCCCCCTCCGGCCCTCCGCCCTGCGCTACCGGGTAGGCTCCGGTTCCCCGCGACCCCGCATGGGACAAGCGGTTCCGAAAGAGTGTGTGTGTGTTTATTTGATCTATACCTTTGATCTATACTTTCCGGTGCCTTCTGACCACAACAACAGTAAGACCAAAATCGTGCTACATATTGATGAAAATAATACTACTGCTAAAATTATTGATTATATTAGAAGCTCTGATTTTGGAAGGAGCTATTGATCAAAAGGTTTTTGAGTACAATTCAGTGGTAAAATTTGCCTTAGACTCTGCGGCTCCGCCAAAAACTAAACTTATTCAAATTGTAAGAAGCTCGCTGTGGTTCAACAAATCAACTCGTGCAACAAGAATATCGTAAATTAGAGTGTAAATGGCGTTCAACTAAACTAAAAGCTTATGCCTTATCTTGTAGCCTGATCCAACTGTCTCACAAAATATAAAAAAGCACTTTATCATACCGAATACTTCGCAAAGTTACTTAATGAAAATCAGGAGAACCCTCACTTCCTGTTTAATACAATCGCTTACTTAACTGGTAAACACAAAGATAAACAGTGTATTTCTGCTTCCATGACTAATGTTGAATTTATGTCGTTTTTCAATAATAAATTAGAGAATATCTGTGAATCGGTGTTAGCCAGTGTAAACAGTTCTGACAACGATAATATTAGTTGCTGTCTGCACCATTTCCGTAGCTTTGACGTAATAACTGATTACTAAAAGCCGCAGTTTCCGTGCTTGCAGAACCTATTGTCAATATTGTTAATACGTCGTTACTTAATGGCTGTGTTCCAAAAGCTTTTAAAATCGCTGTTATTAGACCCCTACTAAAGAAATCGAATCTGGATTATAATAACCCATGCAATTATAGACTTATCTACAATCTACCACTTTAATCCAAAACTCTAGATAAGATTGTAGCTTCCCATACTGTAAAATATCTTAATCATCATAATACATCTGAAAAATTTCAGTCTGGTTTCTGCACTGGTCACAGCACTGAAACTTAGCTCACATCACATGTGTGTTTAATGATATTCTCATCTCTTCTGATGCTGGTCAGATCTCTGTTGTTATGTTACTAGACTTGAGTGCTGCGTTTGATACTGTAGACCATAGTAGCCTGCTGAGTAAACTTGAAAACATGGTTGGACTAAGGGGTACTGTCATGACGTGAATCAACTCATATTTTGCTAACCATGAACAATTTATTTTGAAATCTGATGACTGCACCCCCTCCATCTAAACTATGGTTCAGTTTTGTGTGTCACAGGGTTCTGTGTTGAGTCCATTACTGCTCTCACATATATAATATCACTGGGTGATGCTATTCACAATTACAATGTGAATTTCCATTTGTATGCCAATGACACACAGCTATATATATCATTTAAGCCTGATGATTCATCACATGTGGTGTCTTTAGCTAATTGTTTTACCAATACAAAATTATTGATGAGTAAAAATTTTTTTATCTCTAAATGCCAGTAGAATGGGGGGCACAGTGGCGCAGTGGGTTGGACCGGGTCCTGCTCTCCAGTGGGTCTGGGGTTTGAGTCCTGCTTGGGGTGCCTTGCGACGGACTGGTGTCCCATTCTGGGTGTGTCCCCTCCCCCTCTGGCCTTACGGCCTGTGTTGCCAGGTGGGCTCCGGTTCCCCGCGACCCTGTATGGGACAAGCGGTTCAGAATGTGTGTGTGTGTGTGTGTGTGTGTGTGTGTGTGTGTGTGTGTGTAAATGCCAGTAGAACAGAGGTACTGGTGGTGGGTGGTGATGTCAAAGCTCTCAACGTAATCATGCCAATCTTTACAACAGATAGTATTAGCTTCAAGCGTACAGAGTGTGTCAAGGATTTGAGTGTCCTGCTGGATGGAAAGCTGTCATTTGTATCTCAAGTAAATGCTTTGACTAAGTCATGCTTCCTTCAGTTAAGAAACAGCTAAATTACAGTGATTCCTACGTAGACAGGATGCTGAGAAATTGGTTCAAACTTTTGTTTCAAGCAGGCTGGACTATTGTAATGCTTTATTATCAGGTTGTCCATACCAAAATGTATCCAGGCTACAGTTGGTACATAATGCTGCTGTGAGAATTGTCACTAGAACTAGGAAGTATGAGTATATAACACCGGTACTTAAATCATTGCATTGGCTCCCTGTCACATTTAGAGTTGATTATAAAATCCCTTATTGCCTTATGCCTGTGTTAAAGTGCTCTATGTACTGTATGAGAAGGGCACTCTATAAAAATAAATTGAATTTAATTATCTTTACAGAATACTCTTCTCACACAGTGACACAGAGCACTGAACAAAGGCATAAGACAAACGTAGATATGTAGTTGGCTATAGCATGTATGTTACAATGTTACAATGTTTGTTGGCACATGGGGTCATTGTCTTGTTGGAAGGTTCATCTACTGCCAAGTCTCAACCTCCTGGCAGAGGCAACCAGGTTTTGGGCTAAAATATCATGCTACTTAATGGAATTCATTATGCTATTGATCTTTCTCTGAACTGCTAGCAGCAAAACAGTCCTAAAGCATCAATGATCCACCACTATATTTTACAGAGGATATAGGTGCTTTCCTTGTATGCAGCCTCCTTTTTCTCCTCACATGCCAATGGTGCACATGGACAAAAAGTTCAATTTTGTGCTCAACAATAGACTTCCTAGAGACTAAGAGTAATTAAAACATAGAATTTTCTGCCACTTTATGCTCTGCTCTAGGCATTGTAACAGCTTTTTTGACTTACTCAGCATGTCATTATATGATCTACATTGGAAATGCCAGAGGCCAAAATAAGGGTTTTACACTGGTTGTGATAGCACAATGATCCCTCCTGCCAGTAGAAACAGGCATATCTCAGCCATATCTCTGTTAGAAACACAAGTGCTTGTGGGATGAGCATCAACGGACAATGTTTGGTTCTCCTGAAAGTTCATGGCATTCTGGTTGGTCTGGGCAATGTGGCATGTGGTCAAGGACAAATTGTAGTCTCTCTTTTCCTCTGTGATTACATTAAAAAATGTGTGCTGGTGTGAGGTGGAAGAGTAGTACAGGTCTTGATTCGCCTTTATTTTAATAGCCTCCCTCATGTTTTGTGGCTTGCTTGGGCACTATTCATGGAGCATTTTAGTTTTTAAGAATTGCTTTAAAGGAGCCATATCTCCATTTTTGGGTGCTCTTATAACAACAGTAGTAATGATTTTGGATTTTTTTATTTTGTGTAGAAATATAACAGCAATTTCTCAAAATGATTTACAGAAAAAAGATATATTATAAATCAACAAAAGAAATAAATGCATGATAAAAATCAGTATAAGGCTGTAGCATGCCGGGGCGGTCTGAAGAGGGGGCGGAGCCGGGGACTGGCCAGCAGCAGCTGGAGCTGATCACTACCTCTATTTCTTTCCCCAGACCCGCCAGTGAGCGAGAGAGAGAGAGAGAGAGAGAGACTGAGGAGCCGATGACTGAGAGTGCCTCAAGACATCCACGAGCTCGAGCACGACCCCGACCCTGATCGCAACCCCACGCACGAAGTTCCCCCACGGTCTACCCATTCCCTGTCCCCCCGTTCCCCCCTCTGTCTCCTGCCCCGCATGACCCTGAATAAAACCTCCTCTCACGAAACTTCCTTACCTGTGCTGGTGCTTTCTTTTTACAAAGGCCTTTGAAAACTGGTCAACTAAGATTAATATTGTGGCCTGAGAGGGAAGAGGGAAGGTTCACCAAGAAGTCCACTGCCACATATGACTAGGGTGGTAAGGGCACTGGTAGTGCTTCCCTTCTGGCCCCCTCCAACCAATGTCTCGATTCCTCCAGAGCCAGTCTGATAGCCAACATCTCTTGGTTTCTGATGTTGTAGTTCTGCTCGGCCAGGAACAGCTTCCGCGATAAGTACGCGCAAGGATAGAACTTTTGTGGGTTGCCTTGTCTCTGGGACAAAACGACCCCTATGCCCACCATGGAAGCACTCACCACCACTACAAAAGGCAGCATGGGGTCTGGGTGCCGTAATACATATGTCATTGTGAACTGATTCTTCAGCTCCTGGAAGGCGTGCTATGCCTGGTCACTCCAAGTCAGATGGGTCTCCTTACCTGCAGTGAGGGCCATGAGGGGGCTGGTGATGGAGCTGAATCCCCTGATGTATCTCCTGTAGAAGTTGGCAAAACCCAGAAACCGTTGTAGAGCCTTCACATTTCTTGGCTGAGGCCTTTCAGTCACCGCCTGGACCTTGTCAGGGTCCATAGCCACTCCCTCATCACTCAGGATGTAGCCCAGAATGACACCTGAGGCTGGTGGAACAAACACTTTTCTCCGTTGACATAAAGGTGGTTTTGCAGGAGTCGTGTTAACACTGTCTTTACTTGTCGTACATACTACTCCCTGGTCCTGGAGAAGATCAAGATGTTGTCCAGGTACACCAAGACGCAGTCATCCACGAGGCCCCCTAGGATGTGATTGGCAAACGCTTGGAACAGCGAAGGCACATTAGACAATATGAAAGGGATCACCAAATATTTATAATGGCTTAGGGTTGTACTAAAAGCGGTCTTCCACTTGTCCCCTTCCCTGATCAGGATCATATTGTATGTGCTTCGGAGGCTGAGTTTTGTGGAGATCCATGAACTGTGTACCCGTTCTAAAGCTGCAGTGATCAAGGGCAAAGGATGGGGGTACCCCTTAGTCCAACCAGTCCCGGAATCTACCAACGCATGCACCTCTATCTGATTCCCTGCCCATTCCAGGGCCACTGGCATGGTTAGCTGCAATTTACCAACCTTGGATCCCGGGTTAGCTTTCACTGATTGCGGGCAAACCAGGCAGACCATGCGAAATAGCAAGATGTGCCACAGTAGAGACATAACTGGTCCTGGAAACAGCGCTGTCTGTCACTGGGGTTCAGCCAGCCTTGACTGATTTGAATCGGTTCCAGAGCCTCTTCTGTGGGTCGGGGGTCCAGCGATTCCAGCCATGGCTGGAGGGTCCGCTCTTGGTCTAGATTATTGATAGTTATCGCTGTCTCCACAAAGTAGTTGAAGGTCCACTCTTCTCCCCGATTGGTGAGTGCCACCTGGATCCGGGGTTGGAGCCTATTCCAGAATCTGGCAAGGAGGGAGGTGGAGTTCCAGCCACTTTGCTCGGCCAGAGTCTGGAACTCTAAGGAATACTCTGCCACCATGAGATTGCCTTGCTGCATCTTCATCAAGCGGTCACTTGCAACTCAGGCAGAGAGTTGATTATCAAAAACCGCCTCAACCGTTTCTTGAATGCCTGATAGGTCGAGGGAGTGTGGGACTTCCAGCCCGCTGTAGCCCAGCGCCATGCAGGGCCCGTGAGACGTGAGCTAGGTAGGTGACCTTTGTTTCGTTCTCTTGGTAGGTCTGCAGAGTGCTAGTGAACACGAGCTCACATTCCATCAGAGAGCCCTGGCAATTGTCTGGTGATTCATCGTACCTCTCTGGGGTTGCCAAACATGGGTCTCCGATTGGAGGGCTAATTGTCACAGCAGCTGACGCACCACTTGGGTCGGGGATTGCGGGGACTATGAAGGCTTCTGTTGATTGCATGATCCCACTGACCTGGAGCACCTGTACCAACCCCTGGAGGGTCTCCTCAGTCTGGTGCAGGGTACCTTCAATGGAGACGTGTGGTGTAGCGGGTTGAGCACCACTGAGTTCGTATAAGAGGCAGAACCTTCTGTCATGGTCAATACAGGAAACCAGGATGACAGAGTCAAACACAGGTGCGTTCATTTCCATAACGTAAGAGTTGTGTTCACAATCTCAGAACAGAAGGTTGTAGGGGTCTCAGAGTATTGGTAAGGAGTGTGTTTTGTCAGGTTGAGGTTCCTCAGCCAAGTGCGTTTGACCAGATGCTTTCATACTCCATCTCCGGGATTAGTTACAGGGTGGTTGCGGTGGTTGTCAGGCACGCGGTCGACATCCTGGGGCCAGCCTTTTTCCAGGTTGTCGAAGAGGTGCTGATCCAAGACATGCTTACTAAGAGCATGAGGACAGAGGTCCTGTCTTTGCTGATCTTGCCAAGTGGACGCCCCTCACAATGTTTTGCACAGACACAAAGATCATTGCAAAACAACACAGACAAAACCTGACCTGAAGCAAAATAAGATGGTTCTTAAGCTGTGTAATGCTGAGTTTATTGAGTTTCGTGTGAGAACCCTCCATGTTTCTGCTCCGGCAGGTCAAACACAGCACATTTTACCTGTTTGAAATTCTGAAAATGGCTTAGAACCCAACATGTTGCACCTCAAATCAAAGATCTTGAACTGTAGAAGCAAATTCATGTGCCCCAAGCCATATCTCACATCCAAACGTGAGACCAACACAGACGCGTATTGCTGTAATGTCCTGACATGGACATAAAGTATAATGACCCCACGTGCTTAGTGTATTTATTAGTCAAGTCAAGAGTCAAGAGAGGCTTTATTGTCATTTCAACCATATAGAATGGTACACAGCGAAATGAAACAATGTTCCTCCAGGACCATGATGCTACATAAAACAACACAGTTGGGACACAGACTACATAAAGTGCATGTGTGCAAGGCTTATGCAAGCAGTGCTAGACATTATAACAATTGCTAAAACAGCAAAATAATTACTAAAACAGGACAAGAGTTCCAGTGTCAGTCCTGAGTATTGAGGAGTTTGATGGCTTGGGGGAAGAAACTGTTACACAGTCTGGCCATGAGGGCCCGAATGCTTTGGTACCTTTTGCCAGATGGAAGGAGGGTGAAGAGTTGTGTCAGTGGTGCGTGGGGTCATCTGCAATGCTTGGTGGCTTTGCGGATGCAATGTGTGGTGTAAATGTCTGTGATGGAGGGGAGAGAGACCCTGATGATCTTCTCAGCTGTCCTCACTATCTGCTGCAAGGTCTTGTGATCCAGAACGGTGCAAACCAAGCAGTGATGCAGTTGCACAGGATGCTCTTGATAGTCGCTCTGTAGAAATGTGGTGAGTGTATTAGTGAATGTGAATTAGTGCACAGTGCATATTGGAAAATAGAGAGCAGATGTAACATAATAAACACAGAACAAAGTTGCGGTCCTGATATTTGTGCAAATTAATAAATGAAACAGAAATATGTGATTAGAACATAGAAACCTCATGAAATAAAGGACTAGAATGCAGGAACTGGACAGGTGTACAGAATGACTCTGAGAAGACAGAACTTGGGACTCAAGCACAAAAACACATGGGACAGGACCTGGGAAACCAGTGAGTAGACAAGGATCAATACACAATCACAAGAAAGGTAACAGAGCGCTGATCAAGAATCCACAACCTTGGGTATGTTCTTTCTTATTTTTATAGCTGTAAGCGGAATGGCGGTGCGGCGCTACAGCAAATAGCGCTGCTGTCTCACAGCGCCTGGGTGGTATGAGAAGACATGCCTTCGATCCCTGCTCAGTCTGTGGAGTTTGCATGTTTTCCCTGTGTCTGCATGGATTTCCTCCTGCAGCGCAAAGACATGCTGTTCAGGTTCACCCAGAGTGTGTAAGTGATAGAGAGAATGTGTTCCACTGATGTATGTATGGATGAATGACCCATTGTAAGTAATGTATCTAGCAGTGTAAGTCACCTTGGTGAATAAAGTGTGTGGCCTGATAACACTACATAGAGTTCATTGGAAGTTGCTTTGGAGAAAAGTGTCTGCTAAAGAAATAAATGTAAATGTCTGTAGATTGAGTATCAAATTATGAATAGGTGTGTTGGTTTGGGCCGATGAGACAGTTATGCCTCCTGTTGTGACAGGAGTTATTAGTCCTCTGGGATATGACACTATGTGGTGTGGCATTTATTAAGATTAATGTAAAAACCCTGGTATTTCTTTGGGCCAACAGGCAATACCCAACTGAACACACACACACATTGACTGAAACCACTTGTCCCGAGTGGGGTCACGGCAAGCCGGAGCCTAACCCAGATACACAGAGCCGGAGGTGATGCATCTAGGACAGGACGCCAGTCTCCTGCAAGGCACCCCAAGCGAGGCTCAAACCCCAGACCCACCACAGAGCAAGCACAGGCCAAACCCGCTGCGCCACCACACCCTCCCACACCCAACTGAATGATTTTTGCAATACCTTAACTGCAAAAACTGCTTAAAACTCCACATGTTGCACCTCAAATCAAAGCGCTCAATCTCTATAATCAGAATAGATTTGTGTTTAAGATGTGCATTGCCATGTTTCATGAAATGTCAGTCAGAACGCAAGTGCGGAGATCATTATCCATAGTGTTGTAGTCATGGCCCGAGAAGTCATGGTCGTGGTTTGAAGAGCAAGGGTCGTTATACCAAGAGCTGTGGTTCAAATGTGGAGATTGTAGTCCGAAGCCGTGGTTGGAAGAACAATGAACAAGGAGTAAAGTGCAAAGCTGAGCACAAGGTTTCTCAAGATTAGGTCTGCTTCTTCTAAATGTTTTAATTATGTGCAGGTGTTTGCTATGCGTGTGCCATCAACTCTGATGAACTTCTCCTGTGGTCCGCTGGTGTAATCTCCCAGGGCGCTCATGACACCCAGCTACATTTCTTAAAGCTTGATGTGAAAATCATAGCTTTTCATGTTGTCTTCAAGATGGAAAACGTTTTTTAACCTACTGTATCCCCGAAAACTGTTTAAACTCCTATGTTTAAGACCTCCCCTCAAAGCTCTTGATCCAGAGAAGCAAAATCTATTTGTGTTTTAGCCATGCAGAACTGAATTTATTGTTTAATGTGAAAACTGTACTTTTTTATGTTGTCCACAAGATGGCAAACATAGACCATATTTTAACTGAGTCTTACAGCAAACACTGCTTCCCTTAGTCTGTATGCAAATGAATGTGGTGCAAGCTGCGCAATGCTGCATTTCCAAGCTTTCATGTGAAAACCCTCAACTGTTTTAGTACAACAGGTTGTACGCAGTAAAATGTATTTTTGCCTACCTTAACATTAACCATTCATCCTGAGTTAAATAAAACCCATTGAGGTTAGCCCTAGGTTCCATCTGATAATATAAATTTCCTGCAAAGGAACGCTTTGAAATGCTAAAAAATGCCAAACAAAGATTTTCAGCAGCACCTTTCATCAAGATCTGTCCATGAATACAGGAAAAAAAGCAATTCTAAAATGTAGTCTTAAATTGATGGCATGACTGTGCTTCTTACTATATTATTTGCAGCTCCATTGCTGTCCATGACAAGATATGGTAACTGTTTATACATTTTTGACAGAAAACTGGGAACAATTCCCACTAAAATATACCTTTGTCAGAAAGTCTTAGCTTGCTCACCATGAGCTTTTCGCTAAAATGTGAAAAGGGTCTAACGCTAATTAACAAGCAATTAGATGGAAACCAGGATTCCTAGGTGTCGATGATTGTATTCTTTGATTGATGAATAACTGTTTCCAGAACAGTTTTTTGCAGGTACTACTTTGACGCTTATCATAATACCTGTACATGGTTTTCATGTCATAGTAGGTAAGTTAAGATCCACGCACAAGATACTTAACAAAAAGAATGCCCTGCAGGAGTTTACTACAGCAATCACATGTGTAAAGTACCAGATAATGGTAATAGTTCATTACAACCAATGTGTTTCATGATGTCACGGTTCAATGTAAGTATATGATGTACCTTTTATCTGTTTCTGTATCCTTTTTTTATTCAATGTTTGCGTAATGTATACTGTGGAACTTTATATCTGAGGTATAGATTTGATGAAAATGATTGAAATTTAATCTTATCTGATTATATTTTCACCTGTCCCCTTGTGTGGTGTGAAAAATTGTTAGTTTTAGTGTGTGGTAAAAATATGTTCAAGTAGTTAATATGTGCAAGTGATTAAAATGTTCTAGTTAATACGTTCGGAAAATGTGTGTTGTGCCTTGGCTTCATTCTGTTTAACACATTCTGTTTCCTGCAAAGTGTTGCTCGGCTCCAAACACTCAAAGGTGACAATAAAGAAGAGCGACTGCGGTGTGTGAAACACAATTCAGACACATTATGCTTGTTCCTGCCGTAAACTGTATTTTCAACAGAGCAGCATGGTGGTACAGTGAGTATCACTCAAAGAAATATTTAGGCCTAATAATTAAGATTTATGTATTTTGATTGCATATAAAATTTCCATCCATTTGAATTACATATTTTTAACCTAAACAAATTAATAAACTTTATGAAATACGTATTTGTAAGTCATATGTAAATGAGACAGGTAAGATTTATGTAATAGTATCAATAAATCAAATTTGTTTTAAATTCATAAGAAACAGGAGTATGTATTATTTTGTAATAAAGCCAATTTACTTAAAATGCATCACATTTAAGCATTCTTTAATAATAAACCAAATGCATTTTAAAACATTTATAAATTTGTATTTATCTATTCCTACCCAATCACAATATTCTACAACAAAATCTAACAAACAATAAAGAACAGCTAGACCACATAGTTCCACATTTATCAATTTATTAATACTTGAAGACATTTGGCTATTTTGGGAGTAACAAAACTCAAAAGTCAGCAAAAAGAGGAGCTAGCAAGACATACTAGCCGGTGCCCATACACGTGTTGTGTGCAACATCTCCAAAAAAAAAAAACAAAAAACAAAACACATTAAGGTTAAATGCATTACTTTCAAACATTTTTGCCACTATCAACCTCTTTGCACAAATAAATGCAAACATTTTTAAGACTGTAGAAAAAAGACATTTCCTCAAGAAGTGCTTAAAAAAACTAGAAAACTTGAAGTAGACAAAAATCAGGTCACACCTGATTCAATGATAACACCATTGCTTACATTACACTAACATTTTCACAAATCTGTGACATGCAATTATTTGAAACAATAGGGTGAAGGTCACAAAGAAGTGCCATAAGTCTCAGTGGTTAAGTGGTTCTGAACCACCATACTTTTCATGCATGTTTACATGTTAGGAAGACAGGAGTATAAAACAAACATTATACAAGAAAAAAACCTCTAACAACAAAGGACTACATTTTGAACTTTAAGTTTTGTTAGTTTAAAAGTTCACTCAAATAAGTAGAAAAATTGCAAACCCATTGCCTGAGGAGGGAAATATCAGTGTTTATCAAATCATTGTAGCATCTTAATTTTCAGTGCTTGGACTTTTGGTGACAGTTTGGTTGTATCCAGTTCCATCAGGATTTTCTGAAACGCTTCAAATGTGCACTTGAGGTCCTTCGGGTAGTTAAGATTAAGGGCATAAATGAGTCCAAAAAGCATCACACATCCAAGTGTGACACTCGGCAGGTTTTGCAGAACAGCCAAACCTTCAAGTACCACACCAACATTGTAGGTTCATCTCCAGGATCAGCACCCTCTGCCCGAATGACATAGATGCCCATTATTGTCTGTGAAATCCCAGACTCAGCCTCTTCACTTTCAAAGTCCTGGAGGATAAACAAAGCGAATGAGTTCTGTCCCAATGCCAGTTATGGTGTTATTCAGGAATTTTAAGGACATGTTGTTTTGGAAACTCTGACATTTTAGATATGTAGCAGCATATATATGAAAAATAATGGAGCATTTTTCAGAACTCACAAGACCTCAGAAAGCTCTAAAAACAGATGATCCACAAACCATCCAG
The DNA here is from genome assembly GCF_900964775.1 of Scleropages formosus. Lineage (NCBI taxonomy): Eukaryota > Metazoa > Chordata > Actinopteri > Osteoglossiformes > Osteoglossidae > Scleropages > Scleropages formosus. Next base: position 34,960,515 of record NC_041808.1, on the reverse strand, counting down.
ATTGATGAGTACATCACTCATCACTTTAGAAAAATGGCCAGACAGCCCGCATGCTTAGTTGCACAACTTCCAAGAAAATGACCTCAACTCACCATGAATGCCCTTCAAGTTGCCACCTAAATAGTAGGCTACTTTTGTAAACCTACAAGCCAACAAACCAATCCAAATGCATTGCGATTCTTCAAGTTATAAATTCTCCCCTACAGTCAGCTGTTAGTTACTTTTAACAAACTATAATATGAATAAAAAATAAAGCCAGTGCAATTTTAGGTTTTTGAACTAATTTTGAACTTGAACCAAGATTAAAAATGCAAGCACTGGATATTATGATGTTGCAGTGATGGTAAACAAGTGGTTTGATATGCTAGAAAACAAAGTGATTAAATTGCTGCAAATTCAATATTTAACTGTTTTTCACAGTTCTTCCTGTTTTATTTTGCTATAGACAGTATCTATCCCATTGATTCAGTTATGTAATTTAAGTGTTAATTGTACTGTAGGTGTTACTGATTTGCCATGATTAATGTATTAATTCCTTAGCTACACCAAATCTGAGATCAGCATAATGGTTTGAGTGTTTCATGATTCTGATTTCATAATTTTCATACTTTGTACTGGCAACTGTATCATTTTAATAATAATTACATTAACTCAATTTTATAACTATTAAAAGGCTAGTTCACCCAAAAAAATTAAAATTTTCATCATTTACTCACCCTCATGTTGTTCCAAACATGTATGAGTTTCTTCTGCTGAACACAAAAGAAGATATTCTGAAGAATGTTTATAACCAAACAATTTTGCATCCCCACTGACTTCCATTTTATTTTTTCATACTACTGAAGTCAATGGGGTCCCAAAACTTCTCATACATGTTTGGAACAACTTGAGAGTGAATAAAATACAGATTACTTCAGCATTTCCCACAGACTAACACTCTATTTGTGGTGCTCAATACTGATATTGTGCCAGGCCGCCACAAATAAATCAATGTATGGGAAACACTTATTTTTGGATGAACTTTCCCTTTAAATAATGACATAAGTGCATTTCTGAAGAAAATATGGTTAATTGCAAGATGATATTGGGCTGTTCATGTGTGGTCGCTAGAGTATTCAAGGTTGTTTCTATGGTGTTAAGCAGTTGTTAGCCAAGACACTACAATGAATTTTAGTGGGTTATTTGTTGACCCACTAAAAGAGCATTAAGACATAGCCTATAAATCAAACACTGCAAATATGTATTTAACAATGTATTAGGAATGTTATGCTTTTTATGCTGAATCATCCAAAATTCAAAATGAGATTCATTGTTCATAATCTGATGTATTGAATTTGTTTTTTAAATCAGTATCTTTGTAGCATACATACAAGGTCTAGGAGGTTGTCCCACCATAAAAATGTAAGAAAGGATGCTTGAGGTATCTGTAAAAGGTAAATGGTTCTAATTAGAAACAAAATGCATACTTTTGATGAAATCTCAAAGCCAGCATTAGAGAACTGTGAATAGTACTCTTATATACTGACTGCAGTACTTTATAACTGTCTTTGTTCCTTTGCCTTAAACGTTAAAAGTGACTATTTTTTGTATATTGAGTACTTTACATTTTTATATATTTTTTATCCCTCATTCACATATTCTATCTTCTCATCTGTCTTGCCACTGTCATTCTGTCTGTGCTGTGGAAGTTTCTGTCACCAAGACAAATTCCTTGTATGTGTGAACATACTTGCCAATGAAGCTCGTTCTGACTGACTTCTAAAACAAAAATGCCATGGCAATAAACACCGACGGGGTCACATCACGGCAACACCCGACGAACTGTGTCACACAGACGTTGCAATTTAATAATCATACCAAGTTAACGTGTAACATTGATTGTTTCATATGTACTCGTAAACTTTACTCACATTTGACACTTGTCGAATGCTAATTTTGGACATGGCTGAGATGTTCAGGCTGTCCTGCACAGATGAACTCATCATGCAGTGCTGTTAGAATGCGATCCATTTACGAGATAAATGTATTTAAAATCGTGGTTAGTTCAGTAGCCTAGGCTAATTTAGCGATTTTAATCTGTAAATAGTTACCCCAACCCAAACACCATTTCTTTCTTTCTGTCGGATTTCCGTAATGCACCAGCGTGGTGGGCCAGTTTCAGCGTATCGTATGTAAGTGTGGGTCATACTCCTCCTCCTTGTCCTTCGTTAGAAATTCGTAAATTTATATAAATACACTAAAATCACATCTCTGTTCGTTTTAAATAGTAATACGTATAATACTGGCCAACGAGAAAAAATGCTAAGCAGTTAAAGTCAGCTTTTTTATTAAAAACATGGCCATGGCATGGGCCACATGCCATGGCATGTGTGACATGTGCACGTAACTACTAGTAGTGGACTGAGGAAAATTTGAGTAGTTTTGTGTAATACAAAAAACAGCACTAAATAACATATTTACATACGCTGAAAACTGTCAAATTTTATAGGATGAGTACAAATTTAATTTACGTTGCAAACGAGTCACGAACCAGGGCGCTCCAAAGCAAGGTGGCGAGAAGAACGCTGCTCCTTCTGCTGCTGCTTTTTGCAGGTGAATATCATCCACGTGGCATGTGCAAAATCGTCACCTAACGACTGGAGCATGAATCGGCATCATTTCCTCTTCTATACGATTCTATTTCCCGAAAATCGTATGCAAAAAAATCTCATACAATTTAACTAATTGGATCTGGCTTGTTCCAGCTAGCTATATTCAAACCATTTTCATACTATTTAACTGATTAAATCGAATAATTTTCACAATTATCAGATTTAAATTGACTCCATGTAATCTGAATACATAAAATTTGAAAAAATGATTTTTTAAATAAAATCAAAGGGATTCAGATAGATAATTATAAACTATGCCATGATTCATTTTTTTGAGTAGCTATAGCGCTGCTGTCTCACAGCACCTGGGTGGTATGAGAGGACATGGGCTTGATACCTGCTCAGTCTGTGTGGAGTTTGCATGTTCTTCTCATGTCTGCATGGGATTCCTCCCACAGTCCATAGACACACAACCATAGTGTGTGAGTGATTGAAAGAGAGTGTGTTCCACTGACGTATGGATGAGTGATGCATTGTAAGTAGTCTACAATACTAGCACTATAAGTCACCTTGGACTGATAACACCCCATAGAATATGCTGGAAGTTGCTTTGGAGAAAAGTGTCAGCTGTAGTTTGTAGCCTGGATAACATGGTTGTATGAATATTTATCTGTTGTATTAAGTGCAACAATTTTCCAATGAACAATGGGCCATTTAGCAAGTATTTAAGTACACAGAAGATTAGTTATGGGGGTGTGGCTTGGAAGATAACAGAACAGGTAGACCACACTTGGACAGATGGAGTTGATGTAAGATGAGTATGGGGCATCATTATGATTTGTGAGGGTGAACACCTGACAGTCCAGTTGCTTGAAGGAAAGCATCGCTGTTTTGTTCCTGGAGGTGTGTATGTTTGGAGTGGGAGGGGTTGAGTCTGCTGTTGATAACTTTCCATCTTATGATGGTTTTTTTTGTTGCTAGCAACTTGGTTTGCCAGGATAGGCAACTTAGTTTGGAACACATGTCACAGATTGAGCAGCTGATGGATGTGAAGAAGTGGGAGCAGAACGGTGGAGTTGCCCTCACTATCACCATTGGTTGGATTTTAAACAGTCAGTTTTAAAGACTTACAGACCAGCAGGGGGAGAGCTAGTTAGTGCAGACTATCTACTTCATACCAAAGAGGATCTGCTGAAGTTCAGGGCCCGTGGACAGGTTGAAAAACATAGGGGACCGCTATACTACTATGGAAAGTAACCCTGCAGATACACATGAGTGGTTTGATGCATTGTGCACATATCCATTGATTTGAGGTGTTGTGTTTGATGTAGCACTAGGTAGAGGGTTATAGCATGGGTTGCTTGGCAGTCATTAGCCTTTGTGTACAAGTAGCTGTTCTTTGGACCATATTAAGAATGGGTTCTCTCATCTGCTTCAGTTTTACTGTATCTTTAGCAGTTATGTAAATAACGTCACATTTTAACTGTCTTGCTATGGTTCCTGGCTAGTCTGGGAAATTTGAACTTCCTGTAGTGTCTAACGTGAGCAGTAGCTATTCTGCTCCCCGATGGAGGCGTGACATTGTTTTTGCTGCTAAGTCAAACCTGACCCATAGCAACCACCCACATGGTTTTCATGGCAAGGGGGGAACAGAAGTGGGTTACTAGTGCTTTCTTCTGAATTTTCGGGGGATACACACAGGGAGATATTCAGAACTGCCAGGTACTCTGACCAGGACTCAAACCACCTACCCACCAAACAGCAAAGTCCTGGTCAAAGCTGCCACACCACTACATCCTCCAGGTATGACATCAACACCAGAGAAACCCTGCCTTGTCATGATAGAGTGCAACCGTGATGTTAGCAGGATGCAAAGGATGGATATTAAACAGCTTGAGCACATTTCTGAACAAACAGCGATTTGAGCTGTTGTTGCTGCAGAGGGAGACAGAATAGCTGCTGGTGTTGAAACTGAGAAACACCTGCAGATCTCTACTTGCTATTTATGGTTCTGTGTAAATGAGGAACTAGGTTGTTCAAGGTCTGAGAAGCCTTTTGGGTTATTGCAGGTGTGGAGGGAGGTGTGGGTGACACAGCATTCTCAGAATATTACTGTGCAGCTACAATAGAGACATTGCTACTTCAATAAAATGTGATGTTGTATGTGTGACCAATATTTGAGGCTGAACTGGCCAGAACACAGAAGTAACTGAAAAGATCTGTGTGTCAAACAAAATAAAAACCCAGATTAAAAACTGGAAACTTCTTCTTCAACTTCTAGAAGAACATAGATAGAGAATGGAATAGTTTGTCTTATTTTGTTAGCTGTTAGTCCCAGCTGCACACTGCAGTTGTCATAGTTACTGGGAGAAACAGAGCGATGAACTCAAGAGCAGTGCTCGTTTTCGTCTTTATTGAATAGGCGAGGGTCAGGCAATCAGCAAACGGAGTCCACAGGGAGTAACAGGAATCGTTGTCAGAAAAACCAGGGGAGCAAACATGAGGAAAACCGGCACAATTGCGAAAGGCGCGCAGCAGTTGCTCTTTTCAGAAGTTCCACATCAAAGAGCTTCCAGGGCTGCCTTTTATCTGTTGTTCCCTAGATGAGCAGCAGAGGTTGCAGATGGAACGGCGCATGGGGGCCCGACAGCAACTAATTTTCACTCTACATCAGTGCTGTGGGACAATGTTGTCAATGGTGAAATTGTCTTTCTTCAGACAGACAGCACGAAGTACCACTGAGGTGAAAGAGCAGAAATCTCAAGAAAATGTCCTTCTAGACATTGTAGGAAATGGGCCGTGTTAATTTTTTTAAATTTCATTTACACTTCTAAATGGTTTGCAGTTTTTGGTCTATCGACAATGGTCAGCTGTCACCATAGGAACACACCACTCAGCCTTTGTGCCTTTTCTGCACCCCAGTCTTTTCACTACTAACATACCTCTTGATCATAGATTCAATTCAGTATGATAAACACATGGACATAGGGATTACAACCTTGAGCTGACTTGTGTATGTCACACCCTCATCTACTGGCCTCTCAGCAACACTTGCAAGGGGGCATGGCATAAAAGCACGTCCTGGAGGCTCCTCAGTGGGGAACCTCCAAAGAGAAATCGCAGTGTTTTCTTCTCATTGCTTCCTTGCCCCATGTTGTGGATTTCCCAGTTTGATCTCTGTTTGCCTCACCGACTACAGTTCTTGTGTCTTTCCTCTGGATAACGTTTGCTGATCAATTGACCCCCGCTTGAAGTTTGACCACTCTTTCACCTTGCCCTTTTCAAATGAAAACACAAGCCTGCACCTGAGTCCGTTGCTCATTCCCAATCACCAGCATGGCATGTCTTTGTGATATAGAAACATATGACAGCGTAAGTGACCTTCCCTTACTGTACCAACAGAACTAAGCACAGCTGGTAAAAGGCATTAAATGAAAATGTAGGTGCACAATGAGTGGTAACTGTTTCAAAGACATACTGTTCAGGTAGATTGGTGACTATAAGTCACCCATAGTGTATAATGGAATGTGTTTCATTGCATTTACTACAATGAGTAACTCATTGTGGGGGCGCAGTGGGTTGGACCTGGTCCTGCTCTCCGGTGAGTCTGAGGTTCGAGTCCTGCTTGGGGTGCCTTGCGGCGGACTGGTGTCCCGTCCTGGGTGTGTCCCCTCCCCCTCCGGCCTTACGCCCTGTGTTACCGGGTAGGCTCTGGTTCCCCGCGACCCCGTATGGGACAAGCGGTTCCGAAAATGTGTGTGTGAGTAACTCATTGTAAGTAGTGCATACAGCTGTGTAAGTCACCCTGAATGAATAAGGTGTGGACTGATAACACTAGACAGTGTTCATTGGAAGTTGAAGTAATGTCAGTGGTCTGCCTTTTGTCGTCTTCTTTCAACATATATTTACATCAACAGATGTATCAAAAACATGTTTTCATTATTGTATTTAGTATGTGTAAAGTATTGCTATACACAAGAAAATGGCTTGTTGTATAAAAAAAGTCTCTTTATGGGAGAGTGCCGACTGCTTAAGTGCATCTAAGATCCCCCCCCTACATCTGTATGAATGTCCCCTTATTTGTGTTCTGCAGACTGTCCTCTCCTCACAGTCCAACCTGGTCAGAACTCACCTGGGTTGTAACAGCTGGTTACACCACACACTGAAATCTTGTTGGAGATTCTGTGTATTTTTATCACTGCTTTCACATGTAAGGAATGTGACATTATAAGTTTTCTTTTTTAAAAGTCTTTGTTTTTGTTTTTTTAGATCGAAATTCAATTCAGTTCAATTTATTTTTATTTTAGAGCGCACTTCTCATGCAGTAATACAGAGTGCTTGAACACAGGCATAAGGTACAGAAAGAAAGAAGACAGTTGACTAGAGACTAGCATAATACAGTATCAATGCTTTTATAAAGCTATAAGTGTGCCTACTAGTCATGGAGGAAGGGAACAAAACCTCCCAAATGAAAGTCAAAGGAGGAAAAAAAACCTCTGGGGGTCCAAATGCCAGTGGCTGCCCACCCCTCCTGGGCATTCTACATTAAATAAAATTTCTAGGTCAGTTTACAGCTAATAAAGGCATTGTTTCTGTATGGTAGCTAAATTTCCCAGTTCAGCAAGGTACGTTTCATCCATCAGGGCGGTTAATCATAATCTTCAGTCAGAATGGGGTGCTTCTGTAACGGGCCAGCTGGCGTCCTCAGGTCTTATTGTAGGGAAACAATACCCAATAAGAAGTAATTTATAACTTAATAAATTACTTTAATACATTTTGATAGAAAGGTGGGAAAAACAGAAACACAGCCAAGTGGAATTACATGTCTTAGTGATGTGCTTGAGTGAACATGTAAGTTTTTAGTCTGGATTTGAAGACTGAGACAAATGTGGCATTTCTGACACTAACTGGTAGACTATTCCACAGTTTAGGTGCTAGTCTACTAGTGTCAGAAGTCTATTAGCTAATGGTGTGACCTCCTACTGAGGTCTTATTAATCACAGGTACTTTAAGGTAACCCGCATCCAATGAATGAAGATGTCATCCTGGGATATAAAAATCAATAATCTCAGAAAGGTAAGATGGAGCAATGCCATGTACTGCTTTATAGGTTAGAAGTAGGATTTTAAAATCAATCCTAAGTGTACCCAGGAGCCAATGTAGTGATTTCAGTACAGGTGTTATATGCTCATACTTCCTAACTCTAGTGACAGTTCTCACAGTTTTGTACCAAAGCTTTACAATAGTCCAGCCTGCTTGAAACAAAAGCATGAACCAGTTTCTCAGCATCCTTCTGTCATGGGGGAATAAGGGACGTCGGAGCAAAGGTGAGTGGGGCCCAAATGCGGGTTCTGTTTAATGAGCAACAAATCAAAAGCACGAGACAAAAGCAGTAGTCAGGGACAGGCGTGGGTCAGGCGATGTGCGTTTGGGGTTTCGAGGACAGACAAGGAAGCTAGTCGATAAAACAAAACGAGGTCAGAAGCCAGGAGAGCAAAACGTAGAACGGACGGGAATTGCTGGAGAGACTGAGGCTGCGGTTGCTCATGTGAGGTTCCGCAATCAGGTGAGGACTCCCAGTCCTTTTAACCCCTGCCACCTTGATGAGGGGTAGGTGCAGGCTGTGTGCATGTGACACCTGCCTACATAGGAATTGGCTTAATTTAGCTATGTTTCTCAACTGAAGGAAGCACAACTTGTTCAAAGCATTTACATGAGATAAAAATGACAGCTTTCCATCCAACAAGACACCAAATCCATAACACAATCTGTACGCTTGAGGTTTTTACTACTTGTGGTAAATATTGGTGTGATTGTGTCAAGAGTTTTGGTATCACCACCCACCACAAGTACTTCTGTTTTGCTAGCATTTAGAGATAAAAAATTTGTACTCATCTATAGTTTGATATTGAATAAAACAATTAGCTAAAGACACGATATGTGATGGGTCATCAGGCTTAAACGAAACATATAGCTGTGTGTCATCGGCATATGAGTGTAAACTTACATTGTGTTTGTGAATATCACCCAATGATAACATATAGAATGAGAACAGTAATGGACCTAACACACTGCCCTGTGGCACACCGTATCGAACCATAGTTGAGATAGAGGGGGTGTAGTCATCAGATTTCAAAATAAATTGTTCATGGTTAGCAAAATATGAGTCGGATCACTTCAGGACAGTACCCCTTAGTCCAACCACGTTTTCAAGTTTACTCAGTAGGATACCATGATCTACAGTATCAAATTCAGCACTCAAGTCCAGTAACATAACAACAGAGGTATGACCAGCAACAGAGGAGATGAGAATATCATTAACAGTACTTGTGAGCGCCATTTCAGTGCTGTGACCAGTGCAGAAACCAGACTGAAATTTTTCACAAACAGAATATTCCTTGGATTGGGGCCTTGGCGTGATGGAAGGGCTTGCATGATCTAGGGATCTCCAGAGCTATGTTGTCGGGAGCAGTATGCTCCTGGTAGGGTCTCCCAAGGCAAACAGGTCTGGAGTAAAGATCCAGACTAACGCGATCCAAAAACCTCTATGGAAAATGGGAGCAAAAGAACGTTTAGCCTGTCCGGAATAGGGTCACCAGGACCTACCCCTGAAGCCAGGGCTGGGGGTACTGTTCCTAGGGGAGTGCCTGGTGGTTGGGCAGCCCACTTAACTCGGCTGGGCTCAGCCTGAAAAGGCATCGTGGGGGGGCCATGTGGGCCCACCACCTGCAAGGTCCCACATGGGGGTCGAGTGCAATGTGTACCAGGTGGCGGGAGGGGCTGGGGTGGCGCATCGCGTTGTGGCTCCTCGCAACAGAAACTGGCTCTTGGTATGTGGAATGTTACCTCACTGGGGAGGGAAGGAGCCAGAAGTGATGCGGGAGGTTGAGAAATACCAACTAGATATAGTTGGGCTCACCTCCACACACAGTGTTGGCTCTGGAACCAAACTCCTCGATAGGGGGTGGTCCCTCTCCTACTTGGGAGATGCTATCAAGCTGAAAAAGGAGGCCTTTAGGGCTTGGTTGGCTCTGGGGATTCCTGACTCAGCAGACAGGTACCAGCAGGTGAAAAAGACAGCAGCGGCTGCAGTTGCAAAAGCAAAATCCAGGGCATGGGAGGAGTTTGTTGTCTACTTCTGCTCGCTTGGTGATCCTGCACACGAAAGGTAAAGCACGGAGGTTCTCGGTTCTGGCTCCATTGTGGTGGAATAACCTTCCCCTCTCACTCAGAACTATGGAAACTCTGTCTACATTCAAGAAGGGCCTGAAAACTCACCTTTTCCGGACCCATTTCGCCCAAGATCTCTCCAGCTCATGTATGGTGTAAATGTTCATGCACCGTAATTTCATGAGCATCACCAGATAAAGTATTTATTCAGCCACTACTTCAGCATTGTTTTTGTTTGCTTGTGTATCTTATAATGTTATAAAAAGATAATTGCTAGGAGGGTATCAGGATTCGTCTATCCTGTGTTTTATGCACCAACTTGAACAATGAACCTCGGTGCAGCCAGTCACATGTCTGCAGCTGTGTCTCTTTCTCTTAATGTAATGCATAAATTGCACTTTTGCTGAGATGTATGTCGCTTTGGACAAAAGCGTCTGCTAAATGAATAAATGTAAATGAAAATGTTTGGAGAGGCCATGAAAAACGACTATCGGTCAGCTTCAAAGAGGTTCTGAAGAACCATCCGGCAGCTAAGAAGGGGTCCGAGGAGTTTCGCTCAGGTTGTGTTCAGCAGGAGTGGAGAAACTCTGACCTCTGATGAGGATATTGTTGGGAGGTGGAAGGAGCACTTTGAAGAACTCTTAAACCCAAGTGATATGCCTCCTTTAGAGGAGTCAGGACCTGAGGCTTTCGGGCTGTCAGAGTCCATTTCCCTGGTGGAAGTCACTGAGGTAGCTGGTAAGCTCCACAGTGGTAAAGCACCGAGGGTGGATGAGATCTGCCCGGAACTGCTTAAGGCCCTGGATGTTGCAGGGCTGACATGGTTGACATGCCTCTGCAATGTTGCATGGACCTCGGGGACAGTGCCTTTGGATTGGCAAACTGGGGTGTAGTCCCTATTTTTAAGAAAGGGTACCAGAGAGTATGTGCCAACTATTGGGGTATCACACTTCTCAGCCTCCCTGGGAAAGTCTATGCCAGGGTGCTGGAGAGGAGGCTTCGGCCTATAGTTGAACCTCAGATTGAAGGGGAGCAATGTTGATTCCGCCCTGGCCGTGGAACAGTGGACCAGCTTTTTTCCTCTCTCACAGATAACTGAAGGGACGTGGGAGTTCGCTCATCCAGTCTAATGTATTTTGTAGACTTGGAGAAGGCTTATGACCATGTTCCCCGGGAAATTCTGTGGGAGTTGCTTAGGGAATATGGGGTACCGAGGCCACTACTACAGGAATGGCCTGGGAATGACTGGGGAACCCCCAGGCTGAGCTGGAGGAAGTTACGGGGGACAGGGGCGGCTGCCTCGCAACATAAGACCTGAGGAGGCCTGCCGGTGGTGACAGACAAATCCCATGCTGACTGAAGATGATGACCAACTGCCATGATGGACGAGACGTACCATGCTGAGCTGGGGATTCAAGATACCTTTATAGCAACAATATCATTATTACTTGTTAACTGACTTAGAATTGTTACTAAAACAAGAATGCCCAGGAGGGGTGGGCAACCACTGGCCCTTGGACCCCCAGAGGTTTTTCTTTCTCCTTCAACTTTAAATTGAGAGTTTTTCTTCCTTTCCTCCATGGCCAGTAGGCATACTTATAGCTCTATAAAAGTACTATATTATGGTAGTCATTAGTCAACTGTCTTCTTTGTTTCTTACCTGATGTATTTGTTTTTCTTGCCTTATGCCTGTGTTAAAGCGCTCTGTGTCACTGCATGAGAAGACACACACACACACACACACACACATTTTCAGAACCACTTGTCCCATACGGGGTCGCGGGGAACCGGAGCCTAACCCGGCAACACAGGGCGTAAGGCCAGAGGGGGAGGGGACACACCCAGGACGGGACGCCAGTCCGTCGCAAGGCACCCCAAGGGGGACTCGAACCCCAGACCCACTGGAGAGCAGGACTGTGGTCCAACCCACTGCGCCACCGCGCCCCCGCGCCCCCCCTGCATGAGAAGAGTGTTTTATAAAAAAAATTGAACTGAACTGAATACAAAAAAGAAAGGGCCATTCTGGGCATCGGGAATGGACGCAAATGAAGCTTTTAAATGTTTTGTCATAGATTTTGTATTAAAACTGAAGTGAAGTTGGAGCAAAGAGAGATTATAACATTTTACTGGGATAAAACCAGCGAAACTCTCCCTCATCCTGCCACAGTACAACCACAGTGTTAGCAGAAAGCAAAGGCTGGAGATCAAGATCAAGGAGTTTGAATGCATTTCCTCAGCAAGCTGAGTGATCTGAGCTGCAGCTGCTGCAGAGGGAGACACAATGGCTGCTAGTCCTGAAACTGAGAAACATCTGCAGATCTCCACCCGCTATTTATGGTTCTATGTAAATGTCTGTGTCAGTGACATTATCATAGCAGTGAAGCAGGGCATTGTGTGGGTGTGACCAACGTTTGTTCTGGTTGAACAGACCAAAATACAGAAATAACGGAAAAGATTTGCACATCAAAGAACATAAAAATTCCTAATAAAAATGAGAAGCTGACAGTTAAAGTATTTCAGTGGTTTCTTGCACTGCTGTGAGTCCCTCTCACATGTAGAAGAACACAGAAATAATTAGACATATTACTTTATTCTTTGTTTCATGTTCTATTAGTTGCAGTGTTTCTGGCCAGGAAGACCAACCCTCGCTGCATGAGTGCTGTGGGGTGATGTTGTCAACTGTGAAATTTTTTTTTTTTTTTTTCCCTGAACCGCTTGTCCCATACAGGGTCACAGGGAGCCAGAGCCTACCCGGTAACACAGGGCGTAAGGCCGGAGGGGGAGGGGACACACCCAGGACGGGACGCCAGTCCATCGCAAGGCACCCCAAGTGGGACTCGAACCCTAGACCCACTGGAGAGCAGGACCCGGTCCAACCCCCTGTGCCACCGCACCCCCCTACAACCATGAAATTTGTTTTCTACAAACAGGCAGCACAAGTCCTGTTTTTGTGAAAGAGCTCAAAAATGTGACAAAAGTTTAAGAAATTGTATACAAAGGAAAACTGTCATGTTCGCGTCAGAGGGAGGCGGCGGACCCAAGTGCAGAGCGATGATCGTGGTGTCTTCGGGGAAATCCAAGAGAGGAGGTCAGAGGACGGGCAAAAGGTCTTCGAGGTGCGAACGTCGTAACAGGGAGGATCCAAAAGGCGAGGTCAGTGTTCAGGCGAGAGGTCGAGAATCCAAAGGAGGCAGTAGATCGGGGGAACGAGGTACGGGTTCGGGGAAGGCGTTCAGGAACAGGTAAATGGCTGGAGAAGGTCGCTAACTAGGAGGCAGATCAAGGTTCCGCATCAGCTGGCTGTCCGACGCAGCCTTTTATGCTGCGGTCTGCGTTGAGTCACAGGTGTTCCGTGTTGGTCTGAAGGTGTGGGCGTGGCAAAAACTGCTTATTGTATAAGAAAATTTCTTCATGGGGCAGTGCTGATTGGTGAAGTGCATCTAAGCTCCTCCCTCTCCATCTACCTGAATGTCCCCTTATATGTGTCCTGCAGACTGTCCTCTCCTCACAGCCCAACCTGTTCAGATCTCAGCTGTACTGTAAGAGCTGGTCACACCACACACTGAGATTATGTTGGAGACTCTGTGTATTCAGAGATAACAGAAATATGTTGACCTCTCATGATCTTTACTCCAGGTGTCTGTGGTGTGACTGTGGTGACACAGAAGCCTCCTGTTCTGACAGTTAGTAAAGGTGAGGTGGCCACAATGGACTGTAACATTGGGACAGTCACTGATAGTGGCACTCGTTGGTTCAAGCAGGTTCCAGGTGGAGATCCTCAGTTTGTGATGTACTTCTATCGTCCTAATAGCTCTCTCACCTATGGAACAGGTTTCCCCTCCAGCCGCTTCAAACCAAACTTGATCATTCCACGGAGACGGCGCTCCTTTCAGGGTCTGATGCTCTCCTCGGTCCTTATCCTTCTTGATCTGTCTGCAGTATTTCACACTGTCAACCACCAGATTCTACTATCGTATCTTTGTCAGCTTGGGATCAAAGGAATGGTACTAAAACGGTCTGAGTCCTACCTATCTGACAGATACTACCAAGTGGTCTGGAGGAGCTCCCATTCCTCTCCTCTACCTGTCTTAACCGGTGTCCTGTGGGGCTCGGTACTGGGTCCTCTGTTCTTCCCAGTCTAAACCTCCTCCCTAGGCCCTGTCATTGCTTCCCATTTGACATTTCCGCATGCATCAATGCCTGCCTGTCGTACATCCTTTCATGGATGTCTGATCACCACCTCCAACTCAACCTCTCCAAAACAGAGATCCTATACCTTCCAGCTGGCCTGTCATGATCTCTCAATCAAACTGGACAACTCACTTATTTTGCCTACCCCCTCAGCTACGAGTCTGGTGGCGATGATTGACTCAAGTCTATCTTTCCCACTATTGCCATCAAACCTCTACAGCTGATACAGAATGCTGCTGGCTGCGTTGTGCTTTGACTCGCCGACGCGTTTCCTGCCCGTTTCTCTGCACTGGCTTCCTATAGCTGCCAAGATCAAATTTAAGACCCTGGAAATTGCCTACAAATGCATCAATAAAACTGCTCCTAGCTATTTACAAGATTTGATCAATCGCTACACCACAACCAGACAGCTTCGCTCTTCCACTTCTACCCACTTGGTGGTCCCGAGTATGAAAGGTAAAGCATGGAGGTTCTCAGTTCTGGCTCCGTTGTGATGGAAATACCTCCCCCTCTCACTCAGAACTGCTGAAACTCTGTTCACATTTAAATAGGGTCTGAAAACTCAACTCTTCTAAACTCACTTTGCCCACGATCTCTTAAACTCATGTATGGTGTAAATGTCCATGCACCATAACTTTATGGTCATGCCCGGATAAGCCTTTACACAGCTGCTACTCCTTTATTGTATGTGAATGTTTGTGTATCTCAAAAAAAATGTTTGAAGGTGATAGGAATCGTTTATTGAGTTTTATGCAGCTACTGAACATTGGTGCATATAGTGGAAAAAAACAAACTAGCTTTACTTAAGAATTGCACATCTGCAACTATGTCTCTCTCCCAATTTAATGCAAAAATTGTATTCTCTGAGATGTACATCGTAAGGGGTGCGGTGGCGCAGTGGGTTGGACCAGGTCCTGCTCTCTAGTGGGTCTGAGGTTCGAGTCCCGCTTGGGGTGCCTTGCGATGGACTGGCGTCCCGTCCTGGGTATGTCCCTTTCCCCCTTCGGCCTTACGCCCTGTGTTACTGGGTAGGCTTTGGTTCCCCGTGACCCCGTATGGGACAAGCGGTTCTGAAAGTGTGTGTGTGTGTGTGTGTGTGTGTGTGTGTGTGTGTGTGTGTGTGTGTGAGAGAGAGAGATGTACATCACTGTGAAGAAAAATGTCTGCTAAATGAATAAATGTAAGTGTACATGACCAGAATGATCTGTCAGATTATCTTAAAGGGCCAGATGAACTGGTGTTGACTAAGTGGTGATGACTAAGTTCCTGGATGGCAGTTATAACTTAATGTCCTGGGTTGACAACCATATTCTTTGCCCAGGCTGGAAAAACAGGGTGCGACAGTGCTTGTCTTCCTGTTTTTTGTAATGGTGGGTGCTCTAATGTAGGTGCTCCCAGACTGTCCACCAAATCTCTTAGCTCTTCTAAAACCATGTGTCCATAGCAGGGACGTCACTGGGGCCAGGGGGCTAGGGAAAACAGTGGAGGTTGGTAACCTTGGAGGCACTGAAACGGAGATAGTCCCGTGGACAAATGAGAGCAGGAATTGTGGGTGTATTCTGCCCAAGGAAGGAACCTCAACAGCTGATTTTGTTTCTGGCTGCAGTAGCTCTGGAGGAAGTGGTCGACAACCTGGTTCAGCCGCTCCACTGGTCCATTAGTCTGGGGGTGGTAGCCCGAGGTGAGGCCTGGTGGGCAAGCATGGCATTGTGTGAGTGTAAGCAATGATTGTTGAGGGCGGTTCAGAAGGTGGTAAAAAAGGCAAGATCAGCCACCGCCCCTGGACCAAGTGGAGTGCCATACATTGTTTACAAGTGCTGCCCAGAAATTCTTTGCTGATTGTGTAAAATCTTGATGGTTATATGGTGCAGGGGAAAGATTGCGTCCCAGTGGAGGTACACAGAGGATGTTTGGATCTCCAAGGAAGAGAACTCAAAGAATATCAACCAGACTCTTGCAGACTCTTCCCTCCTCGCATCCCACACCATTCATTTCTCAGTGTGACATTTAGAACTGCTCAGTGAAAAACATGATGCTGAGGACTCTCTCCACTCTTCTAATGATCATTTCATGTAAGAAATCAGAATATGCTTTGTTCTTAGGCCTTGATATTCATTTATGCAATAGTTTCATATGGTTGAATGTGTATTCTGAATTTTAAAGTGTCCCGTTTCTTCTCCGTTTCCAGATGTCAGTGGGCAGATGCAGGTAACGCAAAGACCTCCAAGTTTGTTTGAGAATAATGGACAGACAGTCACTATGTCACTATGGACTGTATAATTGGTCAAGATCAAGGATATTATATTTCTTGGTACAAACAGGTTCCAGGTGGAACTCCACAGTATATTCTATGCTTCTACCACTCCCACAGTTCTCTAAGTGACTGACACTACTACAAAAACCCATAAAAGCATTTCACTTCTGCTTTTGTGTCTGAATGATAATGTTCTTTCACTGTGCACATAATTGTGAAGTCAGCTAGAACCAACAACTCTCAAACCTGTATCTTTATATTTTTTCTTTCTTCATACACAGGGAGTTAAATTACCTTGGTTTAGGATTTCACCATCTGTGAAACTGAGTTTTGTTGGGACTCTTATTTGTTTATTGGCTGTGGGTGCTAACAAAGGTATATTATTATAAGACAAAGGTTCTTACAATAGAGTATTAACGATAGTAATTTATGGTTACGGTGCTCCCTTTTTCAATCAGGCAAGCAATCGGGGGTCAAAAGCCAGGAGAGTCAGAAACAGGGAATAAAGTACAGGGAGTGGAACGCTGAATTCACAAAGCCACATAAAGAGGCGTTTGCAAGATACTGCAACCCTGTGCGTTTATGGTGCTCCCTTTATACCTGGTTGGGTTGATTAGCAGCAGGTGCGGTCGCTTGGCTTGCTGCTGGGGCCATGACACTAGGCATAACTGCAAAGTCAATCTGATCAAAGGTCTTTAAAGAATATAATTTTACATGCCGAAATGTAGATACGCAACATAATAAGCAACACAATAAGCAACACTGTTTTATCACATATATTCGGGGTGTGGAGAATGTCAAAGTTAAAAACTCATCAATAACCTGAACCAGACACATCCATACACCTACTGGTTGTCTTGAACGCATGCCACTAATACTGGGTTAAACAACTAAAAATATAGGATATGTAAGGAGGCATATTAATCTGAACTTTAATGTATATCTGGAGAAACAGCACAACAGAAAGAACAAGAGGGAATGTGGCAAGAACATCAAAGGCCTCTATTGTCTCCAGCTTTCTTGACGCTGTTAGAGAAAAATAAAAAAGTGGAGTAGAAATGATGGTATGCATTAAGTGTTCAACTGATGTATTTTTTAACTGCTGCAGAAAGCCCATTCTGTAAGAAACAGGATGTACCAAAACAAGAAAATAATGTTGACAGGTTCAGAGATAAGCTGAAGGGGTGAGGGGTACTTGCTATATGACACACATAACTTTTTTTGGCCTATGGGATATGTAGTAGATAAGTAAATTAAAAGCATGCACAAGCTGAGCATGTAGAAAGTTATCATAAATGTAACATGTGTGTTTGGAACTATATAATGTGTGTGTATTGGATGCTCGGGAAGACTCCCTAGACTCTTACACAGGGAACAAGAAACTCTCCCTCCGGCTGGGGTGAGATAAAGTAAGATACTTTCTCCTGTCTTGAGTCCTTTGTTTGAGTTATGTCGAATTTCTTTCACAACGTCTGCTGAGAAATTCTTGGTTTGGTTCTACCAAATGCACCAAATGATAAGCATACAGAAGCCCATCAGATGAACCTCTGACTGGAGTATTAGAGGACATCTGGTGCATTTCTATTTTGTTTTTATTCCAGCCCAAGATGGAAAAGCAGGTTTGACAAACATGTGACAGAAGTTTAAGACATTGTATACAAAGCAAAACTGCTTATTGTATAAGAAAATTTCTTCATGGGCCAGTGCTGATTGGTTAAGTGCATGTAAGCTCCTCCCGCTCCATCTACCTGAATGTCCACTTATATGTGTCCTGCAGACTGTCTTCTCTTCACAGCCTAACCTGCTCAGATCTCAGCTGTACTGTAAGAGCTGGGCACACCACATACTGAGATCAGGTTGGAGGCTCTGTGTGTTCTTATTACTGCTCTCACATGTAAGAAATCGGACTTTTCAAGTTTGCGTTTTAAAAGTCTGGTTTTTTTAAAAAATGTAATTACTGTACATTAATCTTGCATGATGGGGGGGTGCGGTGGCGCAGTGGGTTGGACCAGGTCCTGCTCTTGGGTGGGTCTGGGGTTCGAGTCCCACTTCGGGTGCCTTGAGACGGACTGGCGTCCCGTCCTGGGTGTGTCCCCTCCCCCTCCGGCCTTACGCCCTGTGTTACCGGGTAGGCTCCGGTTCCCCGCGACCCCGTATGGGATGAGCGGTTCGGAAAATGTGTGTGTGTGTGTGTAATCTTCCATGATCTTTACTCCAGGTGTGAGTGGTGTCACTGTGGTGACACAGTAGCCTCCTGTTCTGACAGTCACTAAACGAGAGGTAGCCACTATGGACAGTGACCTTGGTACAGTTACTGATAGTGCTGCTCGTTGGTATAAACAGGTCCCAGGTGGAGTACCTCAGTATGTGTTGAGAGGGTGCCACGGATGGAGCTTGCCAGCGTATGGAACAGGTTTCTATTCCAGCCGTTTCACATCAAACCATCAGTCTAAGTCAGATTATCGGTTGATAATCAGCAGTGTGGAGGTGGGAGACTCAGCTGTGTATTACTGTAGCACATGGGACAATACAGCTAAAGAGCTAGTATCACCATCACTGACACCATAAAAAAACCCTTAAAAGCACTTTCCTTCTGCTTTTACATTTAGATAACACATAATTGTTTACACATAGTTGTCAAGTTAACTAGAACCAAGGTCTCTCAAGCTGTAAAGTATTTTCTTTCTTCATACATAAAGTTAATTAACCTCCTTCAACATTTGACCATCTGTTCAGCTGAGTTTTGTTGGGGTTTTTATTCTGTTCTGGGTGATTGCAGAGGTATTAGATTTACAATTATTCATTTAGCTTTTGCATTTTTCCCTCCAAAGTGACTTTGTGTTACACTATCTACGTTATGTAACCATTTAAACAGGTGGGTTATTGTAGCTGGAGCAATTCAAAGCACACCATAAAATAACTTTTATACTGTATTTATTGAAATTCTGGTTGTACAAATTTTAATATTTCTTTTATCAAAACATTTAATGCATCTTCATTTCATAAATAAATGTCGACCAGAGTAATATTGTCACAAACCTTACAAACTTCCATAACAACCATCTGAGAGTAACTTCTCTTCCAGGAACAACCACCTGATCTACACCCACTGCAATCATTAAGAAACAGGACAAAAGGACACAAACTGAATGTAAACCCTGTGGAGTCGAGCAGTTTTACTAACTGAGCAACAGAAAACATACCTGGCAGAAATAACAGTTCTGTTCCTTCTTACCTTTCTGTACCAGTTTTGAATTGTTTGTGTTCAGTCACAGTTACACTGGTGCAAAATTGGATTCACTTGAACCAAAAGCCCAAATAAATACAAATGGATAAAAGTGGAAGCTCCTCCCTTTAAATTTACTTGAATGGAACCTTGTATTTCTGTGCCGTTGCTTGTCCTCTATAAAATAAAATTATAAAATACACCCTCTATAAAATTCACCCTTCTCAACTCTCAGGGACAGTAAGAGCTGTTTACACCAAATACTGACACTATGCTGGGGACTCTCTGGACTCTCTTTGCTACTGTTTTATGTAAAAATTCTCACTTTACTAAATTTAATTTTAAGCACTAAGTGTATTCCATACTTGAATTAAAAATATTTTTGTCTTGTGTGATTTTTTTAACTCCAGGTGTTAGTGGCGTAACTATGGTGACCCAGAAACCTCCTGTTCTGATAGTCAGTAAGGGAGAGATAGCCACTATGGAGTGTAACCTTGGAACATTCAGTAATGATGTTGCTCGCAAGTACAAGCAGGTTCCAGGTGAAGTTCCTCAGTTTGTGCTGATACTGAAGCGTGAATGGAGTTCTCCAGACTATGGAACTGGTTTCTCCTCCATCCTCTTCAAATCAAACCATCAGTCACAGTCAGATTATGAATTGATAATTAGTGTGGAGGTCAGAGACTCAACTGTATATTGCGTAAAACATGAGAGAGCACAGCTGATGAGTATGTAACACAATGATTGACACCACAACAAAAACCCTTCAAAGCAAAAAGTTAAGTCATTCAGTTTCAATGACTCTGCTATAGAAAAAGGGGGGCGCGATGGCGCAGTGGGTTGAATTAAAGCAGAAGCTCCTTCCTTTTAATTTATTTGAATGGAACCTTGTATCTCTGTGCTGTTGCTTGTCCTCTATAAAATACACCCTTCTCAACTCTCAGGGTAACAGTGAGAGCTGCTTACACCACATACTGACACTGTGCTGGGGACTCTCTGGACTCTCTTTGTTACTGTTTCGCGTTAGAATTCTCATTTTACTGAATTAAATTTAAGCACTCAGTGTACCATTCATATAGCTCCCATTTCTGTGGCACAGGTTTCTCTGCCAGCTGCTTCACATCAAACCATCAGTCTTAGTCAGATTAAATGTCCATAAACAGTTCAGGTAACTGTGATTGTAAATTCAAAGACCTTTTTCAGAAACTAGACTCCTGACTTCTGACCAAAAACAGAAAGAAAAACAAACATATTATCAACATTCTCTTGATCCAGCTAAGCATCACCAACTGTAATAGTTAACACAGAGCCACTGTTAACTCTCACTGTATTGTTCAAACTTTTTGACTTTATCTCATTATTCAGTCAACTTTGTTGCTGATCAAACAGGAAATTATTGTTGTTCTCTAATAGCTGATTGAAATTGAATGTTTTAAAATCTCAGTATACACAAATTTGCTGTTAAAATATTCTGTATTAAATTTGGTGCTTTATTCAGAGGTTTATGTTTGGTGATGGCTTACAAGTGTAAATCTTATGTTCTGACACCATAGTGTTCAGCTGATGAAGTTTAGCAACACACAGACATCTCATCACTTCAGTGGAAAGAATCATGGACTGTCGTTAAACTGTAAAAAAACTATAAATAAACTACACGTCTCAATGTGACAAAACAGTCCACACATCTTCTTTGTCTAAGAGAGAATCCTTGCATCTGGTTGAAAGCAGAAGCTCCTCCTTCTCCACACTCAGTGGTCTCTTATATACATCTCCTGTGGTCTCTGCTCTCCTTACTGTCCAACCTGCTCATCGGTGATCTGTAGAGTAAGAGCTGTTCTCATCACACATTGATACCATGTTGAGGACTTTCGTTGCTGTGCTCATCACTGTGCTCTCATGTAAGAAAGTTCGTCCTTCTGTGTATAACTATTTTTAAAGTAATAAATTGAACATGTCACTTAAACTTCACTGAAAGTATTGTATATATATTTATATGATCTGTTTATCTGTTTTTTTATGTTTACAGGTGTCAGAGGCCAAAGGCTCGTAACTCAGGAACCATCAGTGCTGAATGTGAATAAAGGAGAAACGGCTATTTTGGACTGTAAAAAACCCCAGGATGACAGCTATAACATTTACTGGTACAAACAGGTACCAGGTGGGGTTCCCCAGTTCGTGCTCTATTTCAACCGCGCTCTCAGCTCTCCCGCCTATGGAACTGGTTTCTCCTCCAGCCACTTCACCTCCAGAGCCCAGTCTAACACACACTACCAGTTAGTAATAAACAGTGTGGAGGCGGAAGACTCAGCTGTGTATTACTGTAAAAAGTGGTTTGGCCATCCAGATGAAATTGTAACACAGTGATTGACACCATGACAAAAACCTCCTAACAGAACTTTACTTCTGCTTTCATAGCTGAGGGGAAACTGCAGATGTGTCTAATAGCTACAAAGAAGCCACAGATTTTCCAGTTTTGAGTTTCTATTACTGACTATACACACACACATTTTCTGAACCACTTGTCCCATACGGGGTCGCGGGGAACCAGAGCCTACCCGGCAACACAGGGCATAAGGCCGGAGGGGGAGGGGACACACCCAGGATGGGTCTACTAATGCATTTACTAAAATTAAATACTAACATCAAAAGTAAAATTATGTGCTTTGTTGATTGTATAACGTAGTCTGACGTACACACAAATACATGAATGCAAATACACGTTTATCGTGAAGTTCTCTACTGAGGAGTTTTGTTGTATAACAATGAGTTTTCTGAAAGAAAAAAATATATATACGTATATGCACTGCAATCAATGAACTTTATTGATCATGCCTCTCATTCACATCTGGCCAGAGCATTTCATCTACATCACAGCACATATTCTCAAAAGCTGCGCATTGTGGGAAAAAAACACCGTGAATGTTGAATCCATGCTTGACAAGCTTCTGACTCAACATCTCCACAGGCCTCTTCTATTGCTTGAAGAAGACTTACTTGGCTGTAAGGGTTGTGGTCATACATTTTCCATCTCCAACAGGAGAAGAACTCCTCAGTTGGATTCAGGAAAGGAGAATATGGTGGAAGGAACACCATCCCGAAATGTGGGTGATGTTCAAACCACTCTCGCACCAGCTCCGAATGGTGGAATGGCACATTGTCCCAAACAACTACAACCTGCGGGAAGAGGATTTCATTGAGGGAGTTCAAAAAAATTTGTATCCTTTCAGTGTTGTATGGCCCTAAGACAGCATTGTGTGCTACAACACCAGTAGTCAAAATTGCGGCAGACATGGTGATGTTACCTCCCCACTGTCCAGGGACATTGACTGTGGCACAATGGCCAATCACATTCCTCCCTCTTCTCCTTTTTTTGTTAAGCCTGAAGCCAGCTTTATCAATATACTGGTACTCAAAATGAGTAGAACTGCTATCCATCCATCCATTTTCCTCTGCTTTTATCCGGGGCCGGGTCGCGGGGGCAGCAGTCCGAGCAGAGTCCTCCAGACTTCCCTCTCCCCGCACACCTCCTCCAGTTCCTCTGGGGAAACCCCAAGGTGTTCCCAGGCCAGCCGGGAGACATAGTCTCTCCAACGTGTCCTGGGTCTGCCCCGAGGCCTCCTCCCAGTGGGACAAGCCCGGAACACATCCCTAGGGAGGCGTCCAGGAGGCATCCGGAACAGATGCCTGAGCTGCCTCAACTGGCTCCTCTCGATGCGGAGGAGCAGCGGCTCTACTCCGAGCTCCTCCCGGGTGACTGAGCTCCTCACCCTATCCCTAAGGGTGCGCCCAGCCACTCTGCAGAGGAAACTCATTTCTTCCGCTTGTATCCGTGATCTCATTCTTTCGGTCATAATCCAGAGTTCATGACCATAGGTGAGGGTAGGAACGTAGATCGACCGGTAAATTGAGAGCTTCGCCTTACGACTCAGCTCCCTCTTCACCACAACAGACCGGTACAATAACCGCATTACTGCGGACGCCACACCGATCCGTCTGTCAACCTGCCGCTCCATTTTTCTCTCACTCGTGAACAAGACCCCGAGATACTTAAACTCCTCCACTTGAGGGAGCAACTTCCCCCTAACCCGGAGGGGGCAATCCACCTTTTTCCGACTGAGAACCATGGCCTCGAATTTGGAGGTGCTAATTCTCATCCCCACCGCTTCGCATTCGGCTGCAAACCTCCCCAGTGCACGCTGCAAGTCTTGACTTGATGAAGCCAACAGGACCACATCGTCCACAAAAAGCAGAGACGAGATCTCGCGGCCACCAAAACAGACACCCTCCGTTCCCTGGCTGCGCCTAGAAATTCTGTCCATGAAGATAATGAACAGAATCGGTGACAAAGGGCAGCCCTGGCGGAGTCCAACATGCTCCGGGAACAGGTCTGACTTACTGCCGGCAATGCGAACCAAGCTCCTGCTCCGGTCATACAGGGAACGAACAGCCCGTAGCAACGAGCCCCGAACCCCATAATCCTGAAGTACTTCCCATAGGATGCCACGAGGGACACGGTCGAATGCCTTCTCCAGGTCCACAAAACACATATGGACTGGTTGGGCAAACTCCCACGAACCCTCCAGCACCCTAGTGAGGGTATAGAGCTGGTCCAGTGTTCCACGGCCAGGGCGAAAACCGCATTGCTCCTCCTGAATCCGAGGTTCGACTATCGGTCGGATTCTCCTTTCCAGTACCCTGGCACAGACTTTCCCAGGGAGGCTAAGGAGTGTGATCCCCCTGTAGTTGGAACACAATCTCCGGTCCCCCTTCTTAAAAAGAGGGACCACCACCCCGGTCTGCCAGTCCAGAGGCACCGTTCCCGAGCTCCACGCGATGCTGCAGAGGCGTGTCAGCCAAGACAGCCCCACAACATCCAGAGACTTGAAAAACTCGGGGCGGATCTCATCCACCCCCAGAGCCTTGCCACCGAGGAGTTTTTTGACTACCTCAGCAACTTCAGCCAGGGTAATGGACGAGTCCCCCTCCAAGTCCCCAGCCTCAGCTTCCTCTACGGAAGGCGTGTCGGAGGGATTGAGGAGATCCTCAAAGTACTCCTTCCACCGCCCGAGGACATCCTCAGCTGAGGTCAGCAGCGCACCACTTCCACTGTAAACAGTGTTTGTGGAACACCGCTTCCCCCCTCTGAGTCGCCAGACGGTTTGCCAGAATCTCTTTGAGGCCGACCGAAAGTCTTCCTCCATGGCCTCACCGAACTCCTCCCAAGCCCGAGTTTTTGCCGCGGCGACTGCCAGAGCCGCGCTCCGTTTGGCCCGTCGGTACCTGTCAGCTGCTTCAGGAGTCCCATGAGCCAGCCAGGCCCGATAGAACTCCTTCTTCAGCTTGACGGCATCCCTTACTTCCGGTGTCCACCACCGTGTTCGGGGATTGCCGCCGCGACAGGTGCCGGAGACCTTATGGCCGCAGCTCCGAACCGCCGCCCCGACAATGGAGGTGTGGAACATAGTCCATTCAGACTCGATGTCCCCCACCTCCCTTGGGACCTGGTTGAAGCTCTGTCGGAGGTGGGAGTTGAAGACCTCTCTGACAGGGGCCTCCGCTAAACGTTCCCAACAGACCCTCACTGTGCGTTTGGGCCTGCTAGGTCTGTCCAGCTTTTTCCCCCGCCATTGAATCCAACTCACCACCAGGTGGTGATCAGTTGACAGCTCAGTCCTTCTCTTCACCCGAGTGTCCAAGACATATGGCCGAAGGTCAGAAGAAACGACTACAAAGTCGATCATCGACCTCCGACCTAGGGTGTCCTGGTGCCAAGTGCACTGATGGACACCCTTATGCATGAACATGGTGTTCGTTATGGATAAACCGCGACTAGCACAGAAATCCAATAACAACTCACCGCTCGGGTTCAGATGAGGGAGGCCGTTCCTCCCAATCACGCCCCTCCAGGTGTCACTGTCGCTGCCCACGTGGGCGTTAAAGTCCCCCAGTAGAACGACAGAGTCCCCAGTGGGAGCACTTTCCAGCACGCCCACCAGGGACTCCAAGAAGGCCGGGTACTCTACACTGCCACTAGGCGCATAAGCACAAATGACAGTGAGAGACCGTTCCCTGACCCGAAGGCGCAAGGAGATGACCCTCTCATTCACCGGGGTAGACTCCAACACATGGCGGCTAAACTGGGGGGCTATTAATAAGCCCACACCCGCCTGCTGCCTCTCACCTTGGGCAACACCAGAATAGTGGAGAGTCCACCCTTGGTTGAGAAGAGTGGTTCCAGAACCCAAGCTGTGAGTGGAAGTGAGCCCGACTATATCTAGACGGTATCTCTCAACTTCCCGCACCAGCTCAAGCTCCTTCCCCGCCAGTGAGGTGAGATTCCAAGTCCCAAAAACCAGAGTTGGCGCCCGAGGTTTGGGTCGGCCGGGCACTCGGCCCCGACCACCGCCCAAATCACAATGCACCGGCCCCTTACGGTCTCTCCGGCAGGTGGTGAGCCCACCGAAGAGCGGCTCCACGTCATGGCTTCGGGCTGAGCCCAGCCAGGCCCCGTGGGCATAGACCTGGCCACCAGGCGCTCGCATGCGAGTCCCCCCTCCCAGGCCTGGCTCCAGGGTGGGGCCCCGGTGACCCCATACCGGGTGGGGTAAACGAAAGCCTTGATTTTTTCTTCATAAGGGGTTTTTGAACTGCGCTTTGTCTTGTCTGTCATCCAGGACCTGTTTGCCATGGGAGACCCTACCAGGGGCATATAGCCCCAGACAACATAGCTCCTGGACTCATTCAGGCACTCAAACCCCTCCACCACGGTAAGGTGGCGGTTCACGGAGGGGTAGAACTGCTATCCAACTCTAAAATCCTCAAGAGTGAGAAGAACACAAAGTACAATAAATTAGTGTTTTCTAAAGTAATGGTATTGATTCCAAAGTTTATATTGTAAGTGATGGGGAGCAGTCCAGGTTCCCAGTTTCACACAGCGTTATTCCCAGAGACACCTGAATTTGCCACTTAGAGTGGAATAGTATATAGACACATACAGTAACATCCAGGAAAACAATATCTTTGTATTTACGATAAAAGTGCAGTAATTCCGTGACTTACACATCCTTGAACAAACTGGAATTGCAACTCCTTTACTCTGATAGAGTTCCTCTCAAAGGGCCCATTGTATACCTGCTTCATCCGGATGGCATTTCTCCTTACAATACGATCAGTTGTGGCAAGACTGCATTGCTGAATATTCTGGAATACTTGGTTGTTCAGTATTATTCTTTGCTAGATTTCTTTGAGGCGGATAGTGTTGTTCTGGACCACCATGTCAACAATGGCATGCTCTTGTTCAACTGAAAATAATCTTGTTCTTCCACCTGAATGTTGTCGAACTTCTATTTTGAAGAATGTTTGGATGAGTACAAACATTTATAGCAGAGAACTAGAGTACTACATTCTAACCATAGGAGTGCAATGGTATGGTTACTTATCGGTTTTCACTCTGAAATGTGAGGATAATTGAAGCCACTGTGGATCTGTTTATGTTGGGCTGAACTCTCTGCCCAGCTTCTTTGAAGGAGAGACCATGATTTATGTCATGGTCAATTAGGGTGGCCCTCATTTCATTTGAAACCCGTCTGTACCCAATCCTTCTGCCTCTCCTCCTCCCTCTTCCACCCTGCTGTCCCCTTCATCTTTGCTCATGTCTTCTTACATTTTCTTCTCTTGCTCTTTCCACTACACCATTGCCCTCCACACTACCCATCTCTCCTCCTTCTACTCCTCTCCCTTCTCCTCTTCCTACAACCTCTTCAACTCTTCCTCTACCCTCTCCACCACCTCTCACTCTTACATGTCTTCCTTTTCCCATTCTTGTTCTTGTTCTTATTCTTTGTCTTTTTTCTTTTCCCCTTTTATAGCTGTAGGAATTGTGATAACTGTGTAATCAATTAGGAAATTTGCATTTCCTGTGTTGTGTGTATTACTAAATCAGCAGATATCAATTTGGGGCTCATTGAGAACATACCATGTGTAACTGAGCAATGAACAAATGACAGAGTTTTGCTTGTTGTGTTTAGCAAAATGGTACATAAATGTTTGTAATTTGTGTTAAACCAATGAAAGACATGCAATTGCTTTTTTCCTCATATATTACAGTTCTGGTTGGCTGTATGAATTGTTGTGCAAACACTGCAGAATTCTGTGCACAGTGTTTTGGGAATAGTATGCATGTCATTTGAAAGTAGTATGAGATAGACAAGAACTTACAATCTATTTAGGACAATGAATGAAGTATTCAGATGGTTGTGTTAATTGTTTTGAGAGCAGTGACCGGAGTTTGGAGTAATGTGTCAAATCGATCGAGAAAAACTGTACTTCTGCTGGGTTTGGCCTTGTGGGATTGTGACAAGGGCCCTCAACCATTTTGAAGAATGGGGGACTCAGAGTGGTTCTGGGGGGCATGCACATATTTGGGTAATCTTTGATGTGATGTCCATTGCGTCTTGGTCAAGGCAACTACCGAAAGAAGAGCATTGGTTTAAAAGTCTGTCTCCTGACTTTGTTTCCGGAAGCTCTGCTGGGAGTGATGCTACACTATACTGTGCCCTGTCCAATTTCTTGACCTTCTACTTGACTCCAAGTCCACCTCCACCATGAAGAACCTGATCTGTCAGTTGATTGATAATTTTAGTGTATCAAACTGGCTCCCTGAAACTCAAGGTTAGAGGAGAAAACTTGCAGATGTTGGGATGAGTCTCATCTTCAATAAAATCCTTCTCATCTACATCAAAACCACAATCTTCATGAGCATCACCCTCACTTCTATAGCGAAGATGATGTGACAGTTTATAAATTCCAGTGTATTTTCAAACATCCCATTATTATGTATGAACACATGTCAAATAACACAATAACACATGTCAGTATGTCTCTGTGGTGGAACTGATGGAGAGAAAGTTTAGAGGTGAAGTTCACAGGATGTGACAATTCCTCAAATCACTACAGTGAAAGTGAAGGAGTTTTTGTACGGCTGTGTATGACAGCTGTATCACTGTGGTATTCGGCCAAGGGACGAAACTCATTGTCACTGGTAAGTAACTCTCCTTTTTAATTTATGATGTTTCTCTTTGTGAAATATTCTGTGATGTATCCAGTTTAGTTGTTCTGATGCAAAGTAAATACAGTAAATCAGACTATGTCACCTTAATGTATTACGTGTATGAAATTATTTAATGTAGGCTACAGTTCAAACAAACAAGTTATATTAATTTCAATAACCCCTTTGTCCCGAGCAGGTCAAGCGACGACAAGTAATGTTGGACTGTATTAATATTCATGTTAAATAAATATGAATGTATTTAATTTTCATAAAGTTCTACATGATCTGTGTTTCATTCCATTTCATCTTAGACTGATTTTACAAATTGTTTTATTTTCACTGCAGACTAATTTTGTTCGTTAACTTTGATATTCAGTTCAGTAATAACTTTCAGTAAGATGCTTTGCAAAACTATATCCAGATTGTAAAGCAAAAATCAGTTACTTTGTTTGTACGGACAGAAAAACACAATTTATATATCTGTTTTTGTCGGTAAAAATAACACCTTTCTGCAGTTTAATCTATTAAAAATTAGCGTGTTTTTAAAAATCCACTGAGCGGTCGGATTTTGAATTGTGTGCAAAACACATGATGGATAAACATTCTGAAATCCCTTCACCCCGATTGCTATGAGTTCGAGTCAATGTGCTTGGCTTGTGATTTGATTTCATTGTCCGCTCCGGGTTGTTCGTGTATACATTTAGATGATTACATTACCAATACGAGGTACTTGAGTTGAACTAAGACACATCATATGTGAGTTCGAGTGAAAAATGTGCTCGTTTGCGAACAGAGCCCGAGCTGCTTGTCCTGTTACCACGCCACGGCTGTCTAAGTTTACTAAACGCTCCGTGTCCATCCCCCAGACGGCTCTCTCGCCGCGCCCTCGCTGACTCTCCTCCCTCCGTCCAGCGAGCAGCTCCAGGCGGACAAAGCCGCGCTCGTCTGTCTGGCTCAGGTGTCCGTCGGGTTCGCCGAAGTCAGCTGGACATATAACGGGCGTCCGATGGCCGACGGGGTTTCCACAGGGGCCGCAAAGCAGCAGGAGGACAAATCCTTCGCTCTGAGCAGCTTTTTGTCCGTAAAGCCCTCGGACTGGGACAGCGACGGCGTCTTTTCCTGCAAAGTGTCGCTCGGCTCCAAACAGTCCGAGGCGACAATAAAGAAGAGCGACTGCGGTGTGTGATGCACAATTCCACGCAGATTATACTCGTTTCAGCCGTAAACTCAGTATTTTCTATTAGTCTATGGCATTTGTCGTATATCCTAATAAGTGTGTCTCCAATGTTGTCCGAAGGTGTATTAATGTTTGCTTCATAAATGAAAGTTTGTCATCATTTCATGCATAGTTTTACTTCTCTGGCTTAAACGAGGTTGCACTGCCTTTGATTTTAATAAAAAGCAAAACTTTGAAAATTTTTTCACGTGTTTGTCCTTTTGATTTGGAAGCAATGCATGCTAAAGTAATGAGGTTTTCCACATACTTTTATTGTACCTACTACTACTACTGGCTTATTTCGAACTGTCTGACAAATGAGTTTCAACTCAAATTTCAAGTTATTGTTAGGACAAGTACGTGTACAAGTATCATGAAATTTTTCTTGAATGCTTCTCCACAAACTGAACAAAAACAATAGAAATACTACACAAAACATTGACATTGAAAGCAAAAACAATGACAGTGAGTAATGCTAATAAACAACAATAAATAACGGTAACAGTAATAATAAATAACAGCAGACAGCCAGAGAACTCAGAACATGAGAATGCTTTAAGTGACAGTTTAATCTAATGTGTTTGGAAGGAGCAGTCTAGCTTAGTTACAAAAGGGTGGCCCATTGGTGAGTGTTGTATACTTTACTCTGTATTTCCAATCCCTGCAGAAATAAATTAGTCCCGAAGTTATTATGTTGTTATAAAAATACTTTCGGATTTAATGTTTTGCAATATTTTAGTAACCCGCTACCCCAGTCTAAGCGTCGTGTTTACGCCGCCGTAGGTAGCCGAGTGACGTAACATCCATTAAAAATTAAATGTTTATATCTCAGAAACAACACTGGCACAAATTCTTATTTGCGGCACAAATGTAGCAGTAACGAATCAGGGGGGTTTCCTCATTTGTGCTGTTTGTAGGGGGGGGGGACAGTTTCACGAAGGTGCTCATTGTTACTCATGCAGTTGTCCAGTTGACGAAACGTCAGTAACTGTCCGGTAGAGGTCAGTGTCCGCCAATAAACTACTGTCATTTTCTGAAACTTCAACGTTTGAAACGTTTTGTCATCGTATTTAAATAAAAATAAAGTGAACCCGGAGCCGACAGCGCTTAGAACATTTTTACTGGGATGACAGCAGCAGAGAAAACTGCCTCGTCATGCTACAGTGCAACAGCAAAGTTAGCAGGAAGCTAAGTTTCAAGCTTAAGTAGCTTCATGAGGAACTGAGAGACACCTGCAGATCTCCGCTCGCTATTTATGGTTCCATGGAAATGAGGGGCAGAGTGAAGCTCTTGTAGATTTTCTAGGGGAAGCCCAACACACTCGCACATGTATTCACTGTCAGTATGAGGCTATTGCAAGATTATAACATGCACATCCACATCTACAACATTTTGACATTTACATTTATTCATTAAGCGGAAGCTTTTCTCCAAAGTGTCGTCGGCCTACATCTCAGGAAAAATACCGATGAGTGCATTACATCAACAGAAAGAGGGACTTGGGTGCAAACGTGTGATCCTAAAGCATAATTAAATTTGTGATATTCCACCATACAAACCATGTACCAATGTACCGAATCACACAAGTAGCAGCATAAGCATACAGCTGTTATGCTACAGGTCTGGCTATGAGATTAATCACTGTTATTTTTCGTGTACTGTAGAAGTGTTATGTAGTTTGATTTGTTGTCTGACTTTTTCTTTTAATTTCATCTATAAAATGCCTGAATATTTGCCTCGGGATTTCTTATGTTATGTTCTTGAAAAAATAAAGGAACCTGACATCTGTAAAAGCTAACAGGTGGACAGTAAGTCTAGGAACTTATTATTTATCATTATTGAAACACTGATAAAATGCTTGCATTGTTCTAAAGACATATAACACATGCAATAAACAAACATATGTAATTACTTGGAAGCAAAATTTAATTTTCTTTTAATGCTTCTCACTGATTGGCTTGTCATATGTATCATGCAGCATCACCTTTCCTCATACATCATAGTGGAGATTTTCCACTAGTTTTTGCCCTCTAGTAATAAAAGACAATTGATAACACTTTGCATAGGTGTGTTTTGTTTGTTCATTTTTTAAGCAGGTCGTTCTTGTTGTATAATCAGAATAAACTACAGTATTCCAGATAGTGCACTTGTTACAAACCACACTACCTTGATCAATTGTGAAATATTTTTGTTATTTATGTCTTAATTGCTGCACTTACTTGAACTAATTTAGTTTCTGCTATTGAAACATTAGCTGTCACTACCTGACTTTTAGCACCTGAAACTGCAAGCACATATTTGATCATTACAATGTCCTTGGACCAAATATCAGGTGAGTTTATATTACCTTTATAAGTGATTTACATTGTGAGTGCTTCAGTCAGAGAACAGTCACAACACCAACTGTAAAGCATTTACCCACATATGCTACTGAGGCATTGAGTGTATTATTCTTCCAACAAGTCGGCCTGTCATTTTTTATTTAAATATTGTTTGTTTCATCTTATTAAATGTGAATAAGGTCTGGCATGATTTGTCTTGATTTCAGTTTTTGCTGCAATAAAATTTGAAATTTCAATAATAGTGTGAAGACTTTTAATATCCACCGTATTTCACCTCATGGTCAGTTTAATAATGCCCTTATTCAAGATCTACCATAGAGGTCTAAAGCATAATGACCAGTTTCTGTTACAGATCTATCTGCTTTTCTGCAGTCTAGTAATGTCTATGATATACCCCAGTGTTTCATCAGCAAACATTGGACCACTGAAACACCCCTGCGGATTAGTTTTCTGATGTACAGTGTAAAAAAAAAAATGTGGTTGATTTGAAGTGGTTCAGTGCTCTGCTGGTGATAGTTTTACCCAGTCTGTTTTCTGTAAGGCCTGTATAATTTCAGGGCATATAGTCAAGTTATGGGTCTGTGTCATGGCTTGAAATATACCCAGCATAGGGTTAAAATTTGTTTTTATTTCTGAATTTATTCTTTTGTGAAAGCAAGGGAGGCAAATGAACCTGTCAGCTGTCTCTCTAGCCTGGTGCACTTCCACTCTGGCGTCCTAAAGTTCAGAAAATGTCTACCTCAGCATAATGAAAGAGGTATGGCATTTTACCTCAGAATAGATTTTATCTTGACAGAATGCTGCGAGTCCTGAGACAGACAAACAGATGAATGATATGAATATGATGAATGATAAATAGTGAGTGAGTGAGTGAGTGAAAAAGAAAGTGGAAACAACTTCTAGAATGTGTCTTTCATTAAAACATTTGATTCCAGAGTACATTGGTTTAGTGCAGTTGTTGAAATTAATATTTCAGTGGCTTGAAGTTGGTTCTAGAGAAGTGCCTGTGGTGTATGTCTGTACTCTTATCTGTATACCAACCTACAAAGATGAAATTCCAAAGTACAGCGAAATAAAATAGAAAAATCAAATGCCTTTTGGTAGCAAAAGCTGGAAACTGCCCAGTGCTATTTGGTGGAGAACTGCACCCTGTTTAGAAGTTCTAGACCAGTCAAAAATGGTTTGCTTAGACATAGGTAATGTTCCATATTTATTACGGTATTAGTTTTGGGGAAGGCACTGCCATTATATTATTGTGCAATTACCTTAAGAAGATGCTTAAATTTTACTGTAGGTCTCTGTTACTGAAATTCTTAACACAATTGAAAAGATGCTACAGAAGTATAGCTGTATTAACATAAACCAGTTTAAACAAAATTGTGAGTTCTGGGAGAACAAATGACTGATATGATTACAAAAAAGAAAAGTTACATTGTTTTGCAGGTCAGTACATTACCTCAACAATCTTTTTCCATTCATTGTATTTGCCAATATGATGTTTGGTTCCCCCTAGTGGCAAAGTGACAAAACGTCCTCCAAAAAAGGTCAAAGGGCCAAGAAATATATTTCAAAATCAAATTAACATAGAAACCCAACAATGTAAAAACAAAATAAAAGCTACGCATAGGACATATAGAAGTATGTTTATCCATTTTTAAGTTACACAAGAATTAAAAGTAATATTGCCAAAGAAAACTGAACACAAAATGTTGAAGTTAAATGTAATGAATGGTTAAATAATGATTCCACTACATGGGAGGTAATATTTACAGACTAGTTCTTTTATATGCATGCAGAGTCTCACCACAATGAATGAAAAGGAATTTCAAAGAAAACAGCAGTGAAATAGATTATTATACAAAGTAAGTATATGAATTGTATATCTAAAGGTTTCTCAGGTTGATGAGCTTCTGGGCTCTTCTCAGTCCCTGTGTGGTGGGTCAGAGGCCAAGGGGGAGAGGGTAGCTCTAGAAACTCAAGCCTGGGGTCTCACTGGCTTCCTGATCTTTCGGACTCGGACCTTGCCATGGTGCCGGCCTGGGGCCCCTGGGTCTGTGCTGGCAAAGGGCATCTCTCTGCCTCGAAGGAAGGGTGGGCGTGCAACCCGGCCAATGCCCCGAACTTTGCCTGCTTGGAGATCATCCACAAAAGCCTCTACCCGGTCAAACTTGTCAGTCAGTCTTCCCAGGTGCTCCTTCAATCCATTTAATGCCTTATAGAGGTCTCCCAGTGCTTCCGAGAGAGGTTTTATCCTTGCAGAGAGTAAAGAATTTCGATGATGGTGCATCTGGAACATTATCCTACACAGTACTGTGGCAGCTTGGTCAAAAAACACGCATTGTCACATACAGAATCCAAGACATGCTTCTTGCTGTTGTGTTGTCTAGGACCCCTCAATCTGCTGACCTCCACCTTTGTAAAGTAACTAATTTTATATGGTTTAATGAGATATCAGTCATTACCAAACTATCCTTTGTAATATAATAAGATCCCCTGCTAATGTTAGCTCCAAGAAAAAAAAAAAACACCAAAACATGAAAAATACAGACAAATATTGTGAAAGGACTAGTTTAGCTGGTTCTACTTTTAAGTTACAAGTTTCCAAAATGAAAAGAAGTTCAGAAACTTTAAGTGATGGTGACAAACTGTCAAACGTGTCCCGTTCTAAGCTGGAGACAAAAGATTAAGATTAGAAATCAGAGAATATATATATATATATATTTAAAGCCATAAGTATCTGAAGCCATCTCAGATACTGAGTCACTACTGAGCCTTCCGCTTAGAACTTAAAGTAGTATTTTGATTGTGGTTTATGAAATTTAAGGTGACACTGATCATCCAAAAATGATTCACTCTCCTGCACAATACATGCTACCAGCTCACTTGCAATGGTTAACTTCTTATCCAAATCAGGGTCACAGTGGTTCAGAGCCTATTCTGGAAGCACAGGGATAGTCAGAGTACACCCTGGATGTTATGTCAGTCTATTGCTGTATAGCCACACAGATTCACACACTTTATCTTTTTTAATTCAGTCACTTGATGCACATCTTTGGAAACTCCACAGAAACTAAACAGGATTTGAACCTCCGTCCAAGCAGCGAGGCTCTGTGAGAGAGCAGTGCTTCCTGCTGCACAACAGTGCTGCTCGTTCATGATACCAGTTTTATTATAGGATTCTAGATAATGAGTGACACAATTCAATCATTTTTGTCATGCATAAAAATACATTTTACTTTGGTGTTTTAATACAAATTAACTTTTAATATTTTCCATCTGGGAACCTATTCCAGGCTCATCACTTGCATTGTTACTTTACTGAATGGCAATTATTTTGGATATTTATTGTTATCCTTGCATGTATGTCTTTTTTTTTTCTTAGTAGTACTATCTACTGTATTTTGTTTGTCTGTAGTCTGTAGAGAAGCATTCAAGCAAGAACTTCATAGTACTTTGTACACGGTACTTGTACTTGTGACAATAAACTTTGAACTACTTTTTCCCATTAGAAATAACAGCAATTTGACACCCTCAAAACAGGAATTCACATAGCAAGGTGATTTTTATGGAATAAATTACCCCTGTTAGTTGAAGGAAGGCTGCTCAATTGAATAATATGTTTCAGACACATAAATACAAACAGCTGCAAGTGACACAGTTTTACTAACCTCACATATTCAGGTAGGACGGTACTGGGATCATGAAGAAGGAGGTCCTTCACCTGGTTCACAATTGCAAACTTCCAATTGTCCAATACCAAGGTGAGGTTGGAGCAGTGTTTGGAGTTAGTCTTCTGTGCTGCATAAAAATGTTCTAAACTAGACTGGCCCAACAGCAACACACACTCAATGTTTTCACAACATGGGCTTCATCTGACCTAACTGAATAAACACATGAGTTCCTAGTCCTACGAAACATGGGTTACAGTTTTGAATGAAACATTTCTTTCTGCATTACGTCCAGATGCCTGATGTCTATTGGTGTCTATTTGTACCTGAAAAGCATCAATGCTACCTGACAAGATTTAAAAAAAAAAAAAAGCAGCAAATTATAAATTCACATACTACTGAAGGAGAGCGTTTAGAGATTCACCTTCATGTCTGTAATCCCATTCTGGAACTGGCTGTCTTTTTGTCTTCTGAGCAGAAGAGAAGGCCACCAGACAGAGTAGAGAAAGCACCTTGTTCATCTTCAGTGAGGGAATGATGGCATGCTATTCCACTGGACTGCAGGATCACAGCACTGTTATGACACTGATGATTAACAGCACATTACACATGCCATACACACAAACTATCTAAGAGTGAACTATTGCCAATACATTTCATGGTTTGGATTAAATCTACAACATAGCACAATGTAGTATGTAGTAAATAAAAATATTGACTCACACTGTAAATCACTACAGCACCCATGACAACATGATTATGAAGTAAAAAAAGATATGGATTCCTTTACAGTGCAAAGAACATTCTCATGCTACAATAATCTATAAAACAAATAAAAAGTACAGTGTAAGACTGTTTGGTTAATACATTTGCCAGTCAAAACTGAATACCCAAGGTATTACCGCAAAGTTCACTAACAGCAGCATCTTCACTGAGTCACACAAAACTGCAGCGTCCCTTTTATCAGCACTCCCTCCATATACAAGATTATTATTAATAGTTTTTAGTATTAGGTTATTATTATAACTTAGCCACTACCTGAACAAAGGATTGTCTTCCAGAGAAGAAGTGTCATGAAGACTGTTAGTCTCAAAGCTCTTAAACAATGTGAGACTCTGACATGGAGCGCATTCCTTTTAGTTTGTAGTTCTCTGAGAAGCCTCGCCCCAGCTTTCTTCCCCACCCCATGCAGGGGCTGCTTTTCAAGGTCTCTCCCACAGCTTGGGGACAGTCCTACCTCCCTATTCCAACACAGTCTCATACACAGCAGCAAATGTTCTAGACTAATGCAGTCCTGGGAAAAGATACCTAGGGAACATGGGTAGCTAATGAACAGACAGCATCAGTCTTCGGTAATTTCCCTTGTCATTCATTTTTCAAAGAGAAATCCCTTTTTTTAAGCAACCGCAGTCACTGAAACAACTAAAGAGGGGTAACAGGCATGAGTGCAAAACAAACAAACAAACACACACTTCTTCCGAGCGGGGTTGCGGTGAGCCGAAGCCTAACCTGGCAACACAGGGCACAAGAGTGGAGGGGGAGAGGACACACCCAGGATGGGATGCCAGTCCATCGCAAGGCACCCCAAGCAGGACTCAAACCGCAGACCCACCAGAGAGCAGGCACAGGCCAAACCCACTGTGCCACCATGCCCCCCCCCAGTGCAAAACAGTCATTCAAATTCTTTCACCATCAATATATATTAATATTAATATGGCTGTCACACCCTCTCCCAACGACCGATTGGCGGCCAATCAGGAGAGCACAGCACAAAAGGGCAACCCAGAAGCACCTCACTGTGGAACCTTGGATGGAAAACTGCAGTGCTCTCCTCTTTTGATTCCTGACTGTGTTTCTCTGGTTGTTTACCTTGGATTGTTTTTGGACCACGAGTGTTGCCTTTCCCTTTGTACGACATTTGTCAATCAATCGACCCCTGAATGACTCTCAACCATTCTTGTGCCCAGTCCTTTCATTAAATGAATGAGCCCTCACCGGTGTCCGTCGCTCTTTTCAAAACCCCGCCATGACAATGGCTAGGACCACACACACACATTTTCAGAACCGCTTGTCCTACATGGGGTCACGGGGAACCGGAGCCTACCCGGCAACACAGGGCGTAAGGCCAGAGGGGGAGGGGACACACCCAGGACGGGACACCAGTCCGCCGCAAGGCACCCCAAGCGGGACTTGAACCCCAGACCCACTGGAGAGGAGGACTGTGGTCCAACCCACTGCGCCACGGCATCCCCCTTGGCTAGGACCAGTTTCCTACATATTGCCCTGCCCTCCACCAAAAATGTTTTACAGAACTCTACACTGGAAATAAAAACTACATAAAAATAGTAAAATGGGCAGTGTGAAGGATCTTTTATTTTAGTGAGCATCAGTCTTTTTTTGAAAGGTTGTATTTTACATTTACTCACTTAGCAGATGCTTTTCTCCAAAGTGACTTACAATGGATAATATGTAGCATTACTAGCCCACACACCTTATTCACCAAGGTGACTACATTGCTAGATGCGTTACTTACAAGGGGTTACTCATCCATGCATCAGTGAAACACACTCTCTCTGTGTCACTCACACACTATGGGTAACCTGAACAGCATATCTTCGGACTGTGGGAGGAAACCAGAGCATTCAGAGGAAACCCACGCAGACGCAGGGAGAACACACAAACTCCACACAGACTAAGCAAGGATCAAACCCATGTTCTTTCACACCACCCAGGCACTGTGAGATAGCAGCACTACTCACTGTGCTACCATTCCACCCCAGTTTTATCAGTTTACCAAATGGGTTGGGAGGTGTGGAAAGGGGGATTGTTTAATGGATATATCTGATACAGCCATAGAAAACCCACACACACACACACACACACACACACACACACACTTACATTTACATTTATTCATTTAGCAGATGCTTTTGTCCAAAGCGACGTACATCTCAGCAAAAGTACAATTCATGCATTACGCTGAGAGAAGGAGACATAGCTGCACACATGAAAGTCTCAAGCAAACCTAGTTTGTTCCCTACCACTTGCTGCATCAAGGTTCTTCGTTCATCTCACACACACGCACACGCACACACACACACACTGTCTGACACTGCTTGTTCCGAGTGGGGTTGTGGTGAACCAGAGCCTGACCTGGCAACACAGGGCATAAGGCCAAAGGGGGCGGGGACACACCCAGGTCAGGACATCAGTCCGTTGCAAGGCACCCCAAGCAGGGCTCAAACCCCAGACCTGCCAGAGAGTGAGACCCAGCAACACCTGCCACGCTGCTGCACCACCGTGCCCCCTCATGGTAAACCCCTTATAATTAAAATAATTTCTTAAAAAAATGTCTGTGGAGAAATAATGAACATCGCCCACAATTTCACAGTGCACTTTAAATACAGTGGTAATAATTCCACTATCTGCCCGTATTGGAGGACTTTCACCGGTTCCATCAAAGGTGTTTGAAGCAGTTGGAGCGCTCCAAAAGCACATTCCTACAGCCAACCGTAATCGTCTGCAGTACATCTGGGGTGCAACGGCCCACAGCCAGAACTGGTCCTTATGAGTGTTGGGAGGAAGGACTGCCACGCATATGATTGTGCGGCTATTGGGCTAGAAGCCCTCTTGAAAAATAATATTTGGACATTGAAAAAAGAAGAATAACTTATTGCATCAGTGTACACAGAATCAAAAACAGGCGATGAGAGATAAAAATAACAGAACATTGACTTTTTTATAAAATGTATAATGCTTCATTGGGTTGGACCGGGTCCTCCTCTCTGGTGGGTCTGAGGTTCAAGTCCCGCTTGGGGTGCCTTGCGGCGGACTGGCGTCCCGTCCTGGGTGTGTCCCCTCCCCCTCAGGCCTCACGCCCTGAGTTGCTGGGTAGGCTCCGGTTCCCCGTGACCCTGTATGGGACAAGCGGTTCAGAAAATGTGTGTGTGTATAATGCACACACACACACACACATCTTCAGAACCGCTTGTCCCATAGGGGGTCGCGGGGAACCGGAGCCTACCCGGTAATAAGACTCGAACCCCAGACCCACCGGAGAGCAGGACCATGGTCCAACCCACTGCGCCACCGCACCCCCTTGTGTATAATGCTTCATATTGTATTCATCATAATGGATTTCAATGAAGAACTAAGACTTGTACAAAAACATTGGGGTTTGAAAGACAGTAAAATATATAATTTGGTCAGTCACAGTCTACAGTCTTCACATCTTAACTTCTCTCTGAAAAACTCTGAAAACAAGTCTCACATCTGTAGAATTGTCATGTCCACGCCCACA
This sequence comes from Scleropages formosus, assembly GCF_900964775.1. Taxonomy (NCBI): domain Eukaryota; kingdom Metazoa; phylum Chordata; class Actinopteri; order Osteoglossiformes; family Osteoglossidae; genus Scleropages; species Scleropages formosus. Next base: position 34,920,508 of record NC_041808.1, on the reverse strand, counting down.
ACACAAGCGACAACACCTGACTCTGCACTAGCTCCTGAGTAATCGCTCACCCCTTAAAGACCTTCTTCAGCTCCCGTACTGCTGTGGAATCTCGTTTGGGACAACCGCCCTTCCTCGCATTACTTCGCGCACACACACTTCCTCTATTCTCTGTTCATGATCTCCGGTTTTTTTGACTCCTTGTTTCGTTTTTCAATCACGTCCATGGATCCTCGTTCCTGTCCTGTTCGCCGATCAACCGACCCTTCGCCTGTCCCTGGTTTTGAGAACTTGCCTCTTCTCTCAACTTCAGACGAGCAACGCTGCACTTGGGTTCAGCCGTCCCGGCTCCCTGTGTTCCGCGTGACAAGAATTTAGTCAAATGCATAAAAATGGACCTCAGAAGCAATAACAATTTGTACATGCAGAGAAGCACAGTGGGTACTGGCATTCTTATAACTTTGCCATATGCAGAGAGGATCACTGGATTTAACTTGCATCTGTCATTCTTGCCATGCTTCCTCTACGTTGGATCCCAGCTGGTTATGTTGTTTTATCTTCATTTATAGAGGACACTGTAGACAGTTTACATTTACAAGTACATTTATTAATTTATCATGCACTTCTTTCTAAAACAATGTACATCTCAGCAGACACGTGATTCTTGAGAATTTGTCTTATACCACCATATAAACCAAAATACATTACAGAAGTAGCTGCTATGTGACACAATTGCTGCAATATGGGATAGACAGTGCCTCAAAAACATATGCAAGTCCACAGACATACACATTCATTTACTAAAGCAGATACAGGGTCTTCAGACTCCTGCGAGCTGGAGATGGAAAATAATTTCACCAGACTGTTGTTCTACATCATAGCTCCTGGCAGGCAGACAACAATTACTCAGTGGAACCATGAGATGACTTAATCAGGGTTGTTTCAAGGCTTAGATGACTTAAAGGCTAACAGGAATGATGATACTCTAGTTTAGCCTGACACTCCACCATAGACACACACTTAATGCCACTCACCAGGGCTACATTAAACATCCATCTGTTGGCACAGCTCTAAAACTCAGTTCAGGAACCATCCCCAACACAATTTGTTTTGCTCTGCTGTGATATAGTTGTGAATACTGCATGAATTACAATTACTTACCTATTTATGCCGCAGGCATAAAGAATAAGAGAAAATACTGAAGCTTGGAACTGTAAGATTGGAAGGCTGTCTAACCACCTCAGTACCTGTTGCGTCAAAAATACCCAGAACAAGATACTGGCAAAATAATGCAATACATTTCATTTTTTGTACAACTTAAGGTTAACTTTCTCTTTTACATTCCAGTATGTACTGGTGGACATTATGGTTACTTGGATTGCTAAAATACTCCAAGCCAGTTCCCCCTTACATATTAATCTTCAGCCCTCTGGTAAGAATCTCCTTAGTCCTTATGAGATACGTTGACATCACTCACCAATGTAAAAAACCAATAAGGAGCATTGCTTCATACACAGTGCCAGTATTTGCTCTCATTTTAAGTACTCATGGCCTGAGCCTCAGCTCATTGCCATGCTTGTTGGTGAGCAGGAAATGTGACCTCTGGATCGCAGGGTGGGTGTGCTCACCAACAAGGTGCAGGGAAGGTGTAGAAGACTGAAAGAAAACAGATGGTGGGACTTCCAACTGGTTGTGCAGAAAGAGACAGGGACACAAACTATGATGCTGAACAGAAAACAACTGCAGTAGCAGCAGAACATGATCTACATGTCATGCTTAATGGGCTGCTCTGAGTTCACTAGATGTGCCTCTTGTTGGAAATTTTTAATGAGTCACCAAGTGAACCGGAGGCTACAAATCAAAGATGAGACTTAAGACTGAAAATCTGAACAAAGCTGTGACCTATTTACTTTGGAATAAGAACACACCATAGAAAGGCAAGGAAAGTTTGCTTCCAGAAACAAACGGCCAAGGAAACTCCTTGCATCTCTTTCACAGAGGCTGTTTACCTCATAGAGGCAGAACACATTAGACTGGTAATCAATTACATTTGCATTCACTTCCTGATAAGAAATCTGTCATTTTCACACACCTTCATATGTCTTCCTAAAGGACAATACAAAGTGTCCCATCTTGTCCCAGCTGTACAGAACAAAAAGTACCAAAGAAGCCAAGAGACCATCTGGGCAAAAATAAAGAAACTAAGGTCCATGTACTCCCTGCCAGATTCCTCATCAATTTGGAACCCAAGTGGGAAAATGCAGCAGGCCCAGTCACAGCAAAAATGGCCTCCAGCTCTCTGATTCAATTCAACTCATTTTTTCAAGAGCACTGTTCTCAAGCAGTGACATAGCACTTGAACACAGACATAGAATAAAGAAAGAAATACATCAGACAAGGAAACAAACTATAGAACTAGCATAATACACTATCAATGCTTTTATAAAGCTAAAAGTATGCCTACTGGCCATGGAGGAAAGGAAGAAACTCCCAACTGAAAGTTGAGGGAGAAAAAACCTCTGGGGGTCCAAATGCCAATGGTTGCTCACCCCTCCTGGGCATTCTAGATTGAATAAGAATTCTAAACCAGATTACAGGTAACAATGGCATTGCTGCTGTATGGTAGCTTCAGTCAGCATGGGGTGCTTCTGTAACGCCAGCCTCCTCAGGTCTTATCGTAGTAGGGAGACAATGCTGAAAAAAAGAAATTGCTAGTAAGTTATAACTTAAAGAAATAAGTTGAATACATATTGACACAGCAGTGAGAAAAAAAAAACTGCCAACATAGTCAAGTGGAATTAAATTTATTGGTGATATGCCTGAGTGAACATGTAAGTCTTTAATATGGATTTGAAAACTGAGACAGACGGGGCATTTCTGACAGTAACTGGTACACTATTCCACAGTTTAGGTGCTCTATAGCTAAAGACACTGTCATGGCGGCGTCCAGGAAGTAGGTTGTCAGACCCAAGTGCAGAGCAGCTGCATTTACTAAGAGAATCCAAAAGACGTGGTCACGAGACAAGCAAAAGGTCACCGATGAACATATGTTGTTGAAGACACAATCCAAAAGTCGTAATCCGAAGAGACAAGCGAGAAGTCGAAGGACACCAAAGGAGTCGTAGGAAAGCAGGAGAAGGGGCTAGGGAACAAGGACAGAGAAGGTAGGAAGACTAAAGCTAACAAGGTGAGCGAGTAACAAGGCTGAACAAGGTTCCACGTTTGTTCCTGCTTTGCGCATGCCTTTTATGCTTCTGCCCTGTGAGCCGTCGCAGGTGTTCCTTGCTGCGCCGAGGTTGAGGGCGTGACAGGCACGACCTCCTGCTGAGTATCTTTGATCCTTTGATGTATCAAATAGGAATGGAAAAAAGTGGACATGACATTAGCAGCACTGCAGATACATCATCAAACACCAGGAACCTTCTCCCTTGCATTACACACACACACACATTTTCAGAACCGCTTGTCCCATACGGGGTCACGGGGAACCGGAGCCTACCCGGCAACACAGGGCGTAAGGCCAGAGGGGGAGGGGACACACCCAGGACGGGACGCCAGACCATCGCAAGGTACCCCAAGCGGGACTCGAACCCCAGACCCACCGGACAGCAGGACTGTGGCCCAACCCACTGCGCCACCGCACCCCCCCCCCCCTTGCATTACATGTAAAGGAAAATGTTCCAGGTACTTTAACATATGATCCCAGAAAGAAAGACAGCAGCTGGACCGACATAATAGGCTTTTATTGAACACATTCTTATGAAAGCAGGTGTGTCCACTTCCTGGTAAAATTCATGTCTCTCATAAATCCATCTGAGGAGGTCATCATATCAGGAGGTGAGCACAGAAGTTACAAACTCTGTGTGGGCACACATCCAACCTGTGTCAACCAAAGTAAAGACCTACATGGCAGATGTTAGCAGCTGCTATAAATCTTCTGCGGAAAGAGATACCTTGTATGGGCTGTGGGTACAAATGTTGGTGAGAGGAGCACTACTGCCCTTTTAATGTCACTTTCCTGGAAGCAAACCTGTCTGTCTAGGCTAAAGGTATAAAGGAGATATAGCACAGGGTGAGTCTGGCTGTCAGCAAGAGCTACAGGCAAAGCATCAAAACACAAAAAACTTTTACTCAACCAGATGCTCCATAGTCTAACCAGGACATTTCAGGGAAGGCAGAACTTCACAAAGTCCATAAATACAGTCAATAAAAAAACTAGTCTAGTTTTTTATATCAGCACTCACACAGTGTCTTACCAAGCTGGTTAGAGAAGAAAAGCGTGGGGTTTTATCCAGATGGGACTTGGGCAGGGGTCATACTGGCAGGCAGCACAAAAGCACATGATGTAAAAATAATGGGGAAGACACACTGTTAAAAATGGGACAAACAGTATAGCATAACCTTCAGGATCCCAAGGTGGACATGCACTCGGTCAGCAGGCACAGAGATGAGATCCTTCTTGCTCCACTCTAACACGAAAAAGCGTGCTGGAGGGACAGTTGAGGTTTGAGGTGAGGTGTCAGCAGTCCATTCAAGCTGAGCTCCATTAAAGTAACATATTCCGGGAATATAGTGCTGCATTATTCTGGCAGGATTTCATTGCCATGCTGCCCCTTCACTTCATACAGCACATACCCCACCTCAGCACCAGGGCAAGGGAATTTGTTGGTGTGACGAGTTCAGTTAATTGTGAGGCAGGCTGCACATCTCGCAGAGCTCTATGTCTGGCTGGTTCATGAAGGTCCAGTGGGGACAGGACCACACAACAGTAGAAGACACTGGAATAAATGTGTCACCCATTGCTCCACAGGCTGCGGTGGCGCAGCAGGTTTGACTGGGTCCTGCACTCTGGTGGGGTTTGAGTCCTACATGGGGTGTCTTGTGACAGACTGGTGCCCTGTTCTGGATGTGTCCTCTCCCCCTCTGGCCTTGTGCCTTGAGTTGCCGGGTTAGGCTCTGGTTTGCTGCGATGTTGTGTGGGACAAGCAGTTGCAGCCAGCTATTTCTTCATAGTTGCTCATGTGGGATGTCCACCACCAGTCCCTGTGTTGCAGGAGAAAGACCAGTTAAAGCAATCAAAACATTTTCATTGTTCAAAATGGTCAAGGCAAACCTGGGTTTCTTCCAATGTAAGTACACACACAATGTCTGCAACTACCTGTCCCAACCAGGGTCATGGCAAACCAGAGCCTAACCCAGCAACACAGGGTGCAAGGGTGGAGGAGGGAGGGGACACATCTATGATGGGATGCCAGTCTGCCACAGGGCACCCCCAGCATCACTTGAACACCAGACCCACCACACAGCAAACCCTGGCCAAACTCTCTGCAACACCACACCCCTCTCCACTGCAGAGAGAATTAGTAAATTCAAAGTATAAAAGCATACATGAGGCAGTGTTACTTAATGCTTATTTTTCAATATTTTTATATTCAGTTTTTCAAGGAGGAAATCTTTGCACCTCTAAGGACTTTTTTCTTCACATCTGTTGTTCTCACTTTTAATTTACAGGGACATACAAGTGATCATTGACAGTGGTCCAACACCACACTTAGTATTAAAAGGTTAAAAATTCTATGTTTTCCAACATGTTAACAGTGAGAAAAAAAAATATTTCTCCCATTGCGCTAACAACCAAAGAACTTGTATTGTGTGACAATAACAACATTGGCTTTCCTCTTGAAGAATCCAAAAAATTGTGCACAAATAAATATTTTTACCACAACAGAAGACCACTTGCACAGCAGGTTCTCCACACATGTGTACAAATACAGCTTGGGTCCAGCTGGAGGCCTGCTGTGCAGGAAGGTACACCAGCCAAGGCACATCTCAGTGCTAAATGTGTCCACCAGTCGTTGTTCAAGTGACATGTGATAACATAGAGACCATCTGCACCAGATTTTCCTATTCCCTTTTTCAAATACTACACCGCAAGAAAAACTTTAAAAAACTGAAAAAAATTATTGCAGATGCAAGGTTTCAACAAACACCACAAAGACTTCTTGTCACCAGCACTTAATCCACTAGGCCTAAAAGGGATATATGTAGCTGCAGTACTTCTCCAAAAATGTAGCAATGTCCCTTTAACTCCTGTAATCAACCCTTCCAGCTCCATCATCATGCACACCCTTAGTACTCTTCACACTTGCCCCATAGCTGCTCAGTGGTAGCCCACTGGTCCGACCTCCTCCAGGTTTGTGCCAGGTCCTCATCGGATGTCCTTACATCATCAAGTAAAAGCCCGATGTTGTCCTGTCAGTCCAAACAAGAAGATCATATTAAATCCAATGTGCAGGGGCACTAAAGTTTATGCTGGTAGCATCCATGCTGTTGCACCTTGATATTCCCCTGGCCCCTACCCCAGGCCTAACCCTTTGCCACAGGGCTTTGCTTGCTGCCAGGGAATGTGAAACAGTGCTGATCTCTTCCAGATCTCTGGGGAAAGTCCAATAACACACAGTGCATTTTCAAAGGAATTTTAGCAAATTATATCCATAGAGGTTGACAATTGCAAATGAAGGCCAGAGCAAATTTATTCCATTTTCTTTCACACTATTTAATGTTTGAAAAGTTCACTGGTTCAACAGCTCTAAGGATGGTATTGGAAGACTCCAGATCAGCAAAGAAGCTCTGTCCAGTGTACCAGAATTTAACCAGGGCCCAGACAACAATCATGAAGAGGCAGCTGCAGGGTCTCCTCATCTCCATTAGAAGAGAATGGACAATCCAAGTTTTCTAAGGCTATCAGAAGGCACTGGGTTCTATAATAAAAGGGGCTATGTGTGCATTCTCACCTTGTGACATTCCACATATAGCCAGTGTGCTCTATTGTCAGTTGTTACCTTTACGTTCACTAATCTGGTCAATGCTTTTCCTCTAGTGATGTACATCTGTGAGAACAATACAGAAAGTGCATTATACCAACAGAAGGAGAGACCTAGATGCAGAAACACAACTCTCGAGAGCAGTCAATTTGTCACATACCACCATCTAAATTGCTAGTTATTAGAATTGTTACTCCACAAATTCATTAAAAAATTCCTGACTGGAACAACACCAGAATCTACAATGATGTCTACAGTTATGAAGTAGAACTGCATATATAACCACTACAAGTTACTAATGGATTCAGATGCCAACTCACCCTTGGGGGCATGACCTCATTGGTGAATAGAAAAATCAGAAGGTGGAAATCAAACACAACATCCAGAAGGGATTTCTGGAGAGGTACGGTGCTAAACTGTGGAAATCCTGAACATATGCCCAGGAGAAATGGATGTTGACATGCATGCACAGAAAGAATTTGAAAATCATCACTACCATGGCGAACTTCCCGCAACCATATTTCATTAGAAGTCCTAAGAGTCCACTAAAAAGAAGAACATTGCTTATTCCAACTCCTGAATCTGAAGTAAACATATTAGTTTAAATGGACAGTACACTTCAAAATGATTTAAAAAGTTGCTCAACCAAAACAAATTACAATGCAAATTAACAACGTAGAATACTTGGAATTTAAAAAGTATGGTTAGCACATTTCCTATGGTCCATCAGGAAATTTAGTTTGGACTATAACATTCTGTCTGACTTTGCACCACCGAGAGCTCCTTGGACAGAAGGTGGTGAGCAGTTCTTGGGAGAGAAATCGCTGACGTGCTCAATTGCCAGAGATCACATTTCCTGCACATCAACCTTTGGGCTGAATGTCAAAAAAGAACAGGTGAACACTTGAGGAAGCCTGTGCATGAGCGAATACAAAGAGAAGTGTGTCACCCAGAATGTGAGCTAGTTTACTTCAGTGTTTGTGCGGTTGAGGGGTGATGCAATACAATGAAACACTGTTTTTGGAACTGGTAAAAGCTGGGGAAAAGAGTACAAAGTCCAACTGGCTGGAGGAACTAATACACCGCTTTGTGACACGGCATGAAGCAATCTGTTCAGTTACTGCTCTTACTCTGTCCTGTAAGTGCGTAACATTGCGTTAATATATGAACCCACCTAATTCTCAAAGCGTAACATCCTGCATTTATTTGTAAGGGTCAAACCTAGGATTTCACAGACCCTTGGAAAAAAAGACTGAGCTCCATCATCAGGAAGAAGGATTTTCATTTACCATCACAGACTTGATTTGCTCATGTCAACAAAGAACTATTTATTTCTGCGCAATGTTTCTTTCAAATATAAATTGCTGTTGCAAAAAAGATTTGAAGATTTGAAGAAAATATTCTAAAAAAAGCCACCGAGGGCCACATTCCTTTACATGTGAATACCTGTGTCATCAAGGGTATCTTGGTTATCGATGGAGAAGGGACAGGTTGAAGCAAACGTGAAAACAGGGTCTTTGGGGAATGTGGTGGTGATCTGTTGGGATCAAACACTCAAAATGTGGCAACAAATACTAAACTCTTTCTCTTGAAAAAAATGTAGAAAAAGAAAGTGTTAACTAGAGTTGGGAGACAACTTCACTGTTTCACCGGATAGATACTCACATCTACAATCTAGAAGTATTCCACACGAAGTGCCCAGGCTAAAAATGTGATGTCCTTGTCCTGTAGTGTTAAGAAACAGATTGCAAACAGCATTTGGGGTGAAATTTAATTATTAAAGATAGAAACTGAACAAAGGCTCAATATTACACAGCGATGGGTGTCTTGAGGAATTCTGGTGTGGTCATTCCAATGAAAATGTACTTGTCTGGATTGGTGGCCTTTTCTAATTTGCACAGTGGAATGTGTACTCAATGTGTCCAACCTCCTTTTCTCGATGAATTATCAATAAAAGTAAAAAGAATATGTAGAGTACCATAGGCAAGTGCCATGGTTTGGGGTTCCTGCTGATTAGCCAGTAGTAATTAAAAGGATGAGAGACATCTAATTTATTAAAAAAACACCCATGTGACAAGTCTAAACATTGACTATGCTTACAGGAGCTCATAGAAAACAGCACACTCACACACACACACACACACACACACACACACACACATACACAGAGCACCACTCCTAGGGTTTCCCTGGCTCTGCTCTCATCAGGAGTCTGTGAAGGTGTTCTGTCCATTCCCTCACAGTGGAAACAGCTCAGCATGTGATCTAGTAGCCTTTCCTTTCCCTCTCCACTGCTAGCTATAATTGCTTATCCATAATCTGACAGCTGATGGTCAAGTCTTCTCTCACTTCTTCCTCATGGAAAATCTCAAAGTGAGGCCAGCATTCCAGATCGCAGTCTGTGAGACAGCTCCACTGAGCTTGACTCTATGGTGGGTGGAAGCGGCCTGTGTGTGCAGAACTTAAAGTCTATTCCATTTATTAAAAGGCAACAAATCAGCCATATGTGGTTAAAGGAACATTAGGAGCCAGGTTCCCACCGGAGGTTGTCTGCAAAGCCTGAAGGGACCTTGTCTTTGATTTAAAGAGACAGAAGATATCCATTTGCTGTGGACCATAAATGAAGCAAAAGGTTGCTTTTTGAAGGTTTTCCCGGTGCTTTTGTATGAAGCTAATGTGTGGATTAGAATACTGGCATTATTTGTGTACATGTGTATAATCTGTGTGAGTGTGCTTGACAGTGATGGTAGTAATTTCCCTGTTCAAGCAGTATAGCAGTTATCAGGTGTATTTAGAAGCCTGTGAAACCTTTAGAAGCCTTGTACCTCATCAGGCACATACTGCTCTGTGGTGGACTCCTTGGCATAGCTCAGCTTTGGAGCATCCTGGCAGGGCAGCAGGCACTCATCCCGCACCAGTGCTGAGCACCGATTAAACACTTGGTAGCCTTCAAAATGCACCTGATTATCAGGGCTCCCTGTGGACAGGTCTGAAGATTTGACTGTCATGACAGAGACAGACATCATAAATAAGAGCATATTTAACCACCTACTATTCTATGCTCAGTTGACCTTGTACTGTGTGAAAGGTACCATTTCTGGAGCAGTAGCAGCACAAGTGTTCAACCAACTATGATGCCATGGCTTCAGAGAAATATTTAGAAAAATGGAAAATCTGCACATTTCATCCAATACCCAAAGCACTGCAGTGAGGTATGTTCCTTCGTTATGCGTGGAAATGGAATCCGCAGCCAGGCATATGGCTCTTACGGACTATCGTTACAGGCTGCCATGGAAAAAGACACATTGGCGTGCCAGCTTCAAAGCTACTTCCAAGCAGCACAGTGATCAGTGGGGCCCAGTAGGGAGAGGCTGGGAGGAACATGATGCTTCCAAAGAGCTAAGATGACTCCACAGCCCAAGAGTTATTATCCAAATGCACAACAAGGTCACTAAATACCTGTATGTCTGTCGGAGAATTTAAATGTTCTCAAGAAAGAATTGGTCAGCATTTGCAGTGTGAAAATACAGCGAGTGGATGCAGCGCTTATGCAACAGAAAGGTGATCAGGAGCGGGCCCATACCTGTTGCCACCAATGTAACAAACTTGGAGCCGAAATGGCCAACTGAGGAGAGACAGCAGGGGCTGGGTTGTTGGTTTTAAAAGTATCCTGCCATGATGCACTCCTCAGCACTCAGGAAATAGGAATCCTGCATGGCAACATCTAAGACATGATATAAGACACATGTGTCATTTACTACAGGCAACATCCCAAAATTAAGTTCTCATATTTCGTAAGCAATGTGTGGGGGAAAAATCATAAAATTAAAGTTAAACACCTGCAGAATTTGAAACTGAAATTCCGCTCTGCAACAATTAGCCCAACAAATAGTCCTGGGCTGTCTGTCTGTATGCAAGAGCAACAAAGGTAATTCAAAAGGCTGCATTTACTCTTTACCAGCAGATAGATCTCTACTGTCCTTATTCTGGTGTCTTTCTGAGGCACAAGCAGAATGTACAGAAGAGGCTTTGCCTCAATAGGCTAAAATGCACAAACAATAATGTTAAAAACTTCGAAAAATTCCATATGTCCCAGTTGATGAATTTGACTCAAAATTAATGTTTCGCATACACCGATTGCTATCATAACATGGTTCATTTATTCCATGAAATCACCCTTTGGTGATTTCCAGTTCAGAGGGGGTCACCTAAAAATGAAAAATGTCACCTAAAATTAATACCAAAATATAAATTCCTAAAATCAAAGTGACTTTATATATGACCGTGAGGACACCAACATATTTTATATTCACAAAAAGGCATGTTGTTTGCCTTATCTTTTTGTTCGTTGTTAATAATCAATTGCCTAAGTTGGGGGGGGTGCGGTGGCATAGCGGGCTTTGCCAGATCTTGCTCTCTGGCGGGTCTGGTGTTTCAGCCCTGGTTGGGGTGCCTTGCGGCGGACTGGTGTCCCTGCATCCTGCCCTGGGTGTGTCCCCTCCCTGCAACAATGCAGGCCCTAACCAAGCCCACTGGGCCATCTAGCCCCCCCCCCCCCCTAACTTTAACACACACACACACACACGCACACACACACACACACACACGTTGACTGAAGCCGCATGTCCCAAGTGGAGTCGCAGCAAGCCAGAGCCAAACCCAATAATACAGGGAGCAAGGATGGAGGGGGAGGGGACACAACCAGAACGGGACACCAGTCCATCACAAACACCCCAAGTAGGACTCAAACCCCAGACCCACCAGAGAGCAGGCACAGGCCAAACCCACTGCACTCCCACCACTTAACACTTTCTTTAATTTAGTGCCCCCTTGTGGAGAACTCTTGGAGCTTCACTTGAATGGACAAGGTCCATGGGCATAAATTTGTGTGTCATTTAATCACCTGTGGGGGCTCGTAGATGGCGGCTACCTCAGCCTGTATGCCCAGTAGGATGTCCTCGTGCTCTGTATACCTGCCATACAGGAAGCCTACATGCTGATTCCCTGTCTTCCGCCAGAAGTCTAAGAAGTGGTCTGCAATGGTGTGATTCTAGAATGTGATGTTGTCAATGTACCTGTAGTTCTGGGTAACAGCCAAAAGTCTGTACATTGCAGAACCAAAACATCCCCCAGACAGCTTAGCGCTACATCCATTACACCTCTGTATGCAAGAATTCTGACTCATTGAAAAACTTGGAAAAACAGAGACTGGACAGCACACTAAGTTGTGTTATGCCATTGTTTTGCTATTACAGTATGTATCTACAGTATATATACCATAGAAATGAAAAAAAGTATACTTTATTTTTCACATGACTGTATATCCATGTATGTACTAGATAAATGACAATGATACTATTGTAGCATTCCCCCATAGGGCTATTAGAAACCAGCCCAGGAGTCAGGGTAAAAGGAATGTGCTCTTTATTCAATGACCCCTCACACCACATGTCTTTTACCAGCAGTCTTAACAAAGTTGCTTCAGACAGTATAAGTAGTACTTAAAACCGGAGAATCCCCCTGGGTCACTCCCAGAACCCCTACAGCGCCCCACGGTTAAGGGGACACCCCCAGAACTCCCCAGAATCCCCTCTTAAACACAATGGGCATAAACGGAACGGCAACCAATCAGAATAACATACACATAACTATGTACACACGTGAACACTTATATTAACTATTTACACATGGCTATTACACCTCCCCTCAGCACCGTTACAATATTATGTCTTGTTAAAGGAGTTGCAATTAATGGAGTTGCATTACGCAGTAAAATAATTTCTCATTTTAGACATTGAAGATTCAGTATGTTACATACTGTGGTTTTTACATGTGGCCTTCAGATCAGTTCACAAGAATGATTATGCCCCTTGGCCTAAAAAGGGTGGACACCCCTGATCTAGGCTTTAAAGATGGCAATGAAGGGCAAGAATGTGCTTGTGTGAAGGACTGAGAATGTACACAGAGTGTGGGTGGAGCATGGCACCTCACCTGCCCGCTGAGGGTGACAGCACTAGGCTGACACTTGGTGCAGATACCCTCCGGCCAGGGCGGGTGACCCTCAGAATCTGACCTAATCTTACAGCTGATGTTCTCCAGGGCTACAAACATCCCCCTCAGGAGAGACCGCAGGGAAAGTTTGAAGTGTCTCTTAGAAATTTGACTGCTAAAACCCCATTTATGTTAAAGAGTTAGAATTGCAATGATCTGCATGAGTCTGAGCCTTGAAACAGTGTTAGAGAAACTTGAAACAGACAGAGAAATGCTGTGACCGTGCTTCCATGACCCCTCACACCAGATGCAGTGACAGTTGGGAAAAATCTGTGCTGTCATTCACTTGTCAGCACCACCCGTGAGCTTGGGGATGTAAGGGTGAAATAACATGTGCTTGATGGGTGGATCCAGGTGGTTCAGGTAGTCCTTGTGAAAGGGCTGTGGAACACAGCATGCATGCACAACCACAAATGGGTTACAAACACAAAAACATGGAAACCATCTCCACCACAAAAATGGTGCTATGCATAGCCCAAACAAGAAGAATTCAGGAAGCTAACATGACTTGGTAGTGTATCTGTATCACACAAGTTGTCCTGTTACACACTAGCAAAATCAGGCATGTATACCTCTAATGGAACGCAGTGCACGCACTTTTTCATAGGACCATGGCCACACCTGTCATAGATAATAACAAAGTCATCTACCACAGTAAGTCATTGCCTGCTCACTTTTCTATAGAGAAAAACCAAAAGGCTCTCCTGAATGAGATTCCTTTTTAACATAACACTGGGCTTGCTTAAGGGGGGCGTGGTGGCACAGCAGGCTTGTTGGCTGGGTCCTGCTCTCTAGCGGGCCTGGGGTTCGAGTCCCACTTTGGGTGCTCTATGATGGACTGGTGTCCTGTCCTGGGTGTGTGCCCTGTGTGGTGGGGTTAGGCTCTGGGTCACTGCAACCCTGCTTGGGGCAAGTGGTGTGTGTGTGGGGTCTTGCTCACAGAAGAATGAACATATGAACACAACTTGCAAACTTCTACTCTATGTTTTGCACTTCCTTCAACACAAGGACAAAGAAAAACCTGAAGCAGAGGTTACAAGCATGGCTTACGACTGTAGGTCTCTAACACACACATTTTCAGAACCACTTGTCCCTTACGGGGTCACGGGGAACCGGAGCCTACCCGGCAACACAGGGTGTAAAGGGACACACCCAGGACAGGACGCCAGTCCGTCACAAGGCACCCCAAGCGGGACTCGAACCCCAGACCCACCAGAGAGTAGGACTGCGGTCCAACCCACTGCACCACTGCGCCACCACACCTATAAATCTTGTCATTCTGCTTAGGCAGGTATTAATAGTATCATCTTCCTGAATTTGGGTCACAGAATGAGACTTCAACAGGAATGATGAAGAGGACAAGGTGGAAGGGACCAAAGAGGATGAGCAAGGTGAGGCCATGACCTCCCCAGAGGGAAACAGGTACGGCATGTCTACAGGCAGAGCACACACCTCATAACCAGTTCACACCACAGGCAAGATGAGAATAAAAAGATTAAATTATTTACAATCTGATCGAGGAGTGTGTGAAACAGAACATGAATGTCAGCACGCATAACAATATGCTCCTTTTACTGAAAAATGAAAATACAGTATGACTAAGAATGTGAGTGTTAATTCTAGGTAGCAGATTTAAAATTAAATCCTCGCATAAATAGGTCTGCACAAAAAAAGGTAAAAATGAAGAGAACAAGTTAATTAATGATAAAAAAATCACTTTAAAACACTACAACGTAGTGACTCAAAGACAAAACTGTCCAAGAATTATTTAGAAGAACAACAGATATCATTCCCAAGGACATCAGAAAATATAAAATGTGAAAGCTTTTTTGACAATCTTCAGCAGGCTGAGGGTCTTGTTATGTGAGACAATTTCACCAGTTTTGTTCCGGTTCAGGTAGACTGAGAACCCGTTTGAGCTGCACCAAACTCCTTGGCCACTTGTCAAGAGAGAACTTGATTTTAGACCAGGTAAATTTACTTACATTGTTCAGAGGGGTCACAAGTTACAGTATGCACACAATATGCTTTACTAAGAGATTTCCAAAAAATAGTGTAAAAATGTTATTATTAATGGGGGGTGCGGTGGCGCAGTGGGTTGGACCACGGTCCTGCTCTCCGGTAGGTCTGGGGTTCAAGTCCCGCTTGGGGTGCCTCGCGACGGATTGGCGTCCCGTCCTGGGTGTGTCCCCTCCCCCTCCGGCCTTGCGCCCTGTGTTACTGGGTAGGCTCCGGTTCCCCGCGACCCCGTATGGGACGAGTGGTTCTGAAAATGTGTGTGTGTTATTATTAATTTGTGGCTTAGCTAATGGTTTTATCCAGAGTCCCTCAATCGGTTTCCCCATTTAAAACAGATGGAAATTTTTAGTTAAGGAATTCAAAGAGAGTACTTTGCCTAAAGGGGGGCGCGGTGGCGCAGCAGCGCAGCGGGTTGGACCAGGTCCTGCTCTCTGGTAGGTCTGGGGTTCAAGTCCTGCTTGGGGTGCCTTGTGACGGACTGGCATCCTGTCCTGGCTGTGTCCCCTCCCCCTCCGGCCTTGCGCCCTGTGTTACTGGGTAGGCTCCGGTTCCCTGCGACCCCGTATGGGACGAGCGGTTCTGAAAATGTGTGTGTGTACTTTGCCTAAAGGGGGGGGCGTGGTGGCATGGGTCCTGCTCTCCAGTGGGTCTGGGGTTTGAGTCCTGCTTGGGGTGCCTTGTGACGAACTGGCGTCCCGTCCTGGGTGTGTCCCTTCCCCCTCCAGCCTTTTGCTCTGTGTTGCTGGGTTAGGCTCTGGCTCCCCGTGACCCTGTATGTGACAAGTGGTTCAGACAATGTGTGTGTGTACTTTGCCTAAGGGACCTACTGCTGTGGCACAAACTGGGCCTTCAACCAGAAGTTATGAAAAGTCTGTGAGAGCACCTGACATGTTCTCATTGGCAAGGCTTTTGGCCTTGAAAATTGCATTTACATTTATTCACATAGGACACAATGTACAATTCATGGTATACAAAAGTGCATTTCAAAAAGCATTAGACACAGGTGCATGATTATTAAAGCACAGGTTCTTTGATGCCAGTTTTTTTTTTGCTGCTGCAAATAACATGAGTAGGTGTCCATAGAACTGAGTCAGAAAGGAAATATGAAAATGATAGTGACGTTGTGATGCAAGTTTATGTAGCTGTTAGGAGATTAGGATATAAATCGGTCCAAAAGAAATGTGCTTTAAGACCTTTTTGGAACACTGGAAGAGCTATTATGTAGTGCAGGAGGAGATCATTCCACCACATTGAAGCCAAAACCAAGAAGCTATAAATGTTCTATTTTGGTCCCCTTATGAGTGTTACCACCAAGCAGCAAGAGGCAGATGAGCGTAGCGTTCTTTCTGGGGTGTAGAGAGTGATTAGGTCTCATAGGTATCAGGGTGCAGAATCTTTGACCATCAGGTAGGCTGTAACTAGCGTGTTGAATTTGGAAGATATGTTCTAATGCTTTGGCAAATCAAACACAACTCCTGGCACAGTATTCTCTAGCAGGAAAACACTTAAAATTGCAAGAATGGGCAGACAGAAGCTGAAGCTAACTATTTTCATGCATACCTTTTGTCCCAATCACTCAACAAATCACGTCCAAGTTTCTAATATTTCTTAGTGGAACAAGACTAGCATTCGTCACACACCTCATAACCAGTTCATACTATAGCGTGCTGCTATTCCCAAAGGAAGCTTATGCAAGCTGCCGCATAGGGAACCCTGCATTTACATTTATTCATTTAGCATACGCTTTTGTCCAAAGTGATGTACAACTCAGTAAAAGTACAACTTGTGTATACATTGAGAAAGAGACATAGCTGCAGATGTGTGACTCAAGTAAACCTAGTTTATCTACCACTTGCTGCACCGAGGTTTATCGTTTGAGTAGGTGCATAAAAACACAGGATAGACAAATCATGATACCCTCCTACCAATTTTTAATTTTTTTTTTTAAATATTATAAGATACACAAGCAAGCAAAACACTGCCGGAGTAGTGGCTGAATAAAAGGCTGCAGGAGACATAGTGGGACACTGGGATCTTGATGGGAGGTCCATACTCCACTCATACCACACAAGTAAATCTCACCATCTCCCAGCGTCCACGGTATGCATGCTTTGCATGGATGTGTACCTACATTTTCGACCATTCGCTTTGCAGACAAATGCAAAATGTTGAAGAACTTCTTGACCTTTTACTTTGGCAGTAGTCACATTTTTACAATTTTGCACAGACAGAGGTCACTTTCGACAAACATGAATTTGATCAAACAAGATCACTACGGATGAAAGCCACGGACACCAATCTTCCTGCTGGACAGAAGAATTCTTCACAGCTCTCTCGAGTGAAGGTCAGAGGATGAGCTATGCAGAAAGTTCGCGCCAAATTCGCCGTACGTGTGCATTGGTGCAGTTTGCACCGCATCCTTCTCCACTTTGTTACTTTTTTGAGGAACGTTGCAGCAGTTCCTGCTTCGTGGAGAGGATCTTTTTCATCCCCTCGGACGAGCGCACACGGCATACCTGAAAAACACCAAACACACACTGACGTGAGGCTAAGTGTCCCTCTGATGACAAACTGGCCAAAAAACTTTGCACTTGGTGACTTGCACTGAGAAATGTGTTGATATTTTTGCGAGAATTATTTCAAAGAACTGAGTTTTGGAACAGCCCACCGACGCTAAAGCGTTTTGAAGGAGATCGGGAGTCGTGTAACGCGCTGTTTGTAGTCCGGAAGCTTGGATCACGCCTCGGTTCCCCGCGCGCGTCGCACACAAATCACCTCAGCAACAGGAGAAAGACTCCTGTCGGCAGCGAAGGTAATTCCACTTTACAATTATGACTTTTATTGTGACCCGGCGAGTAAATCGCTGCCGAAACCGTGCAGAAATCAGGAAAATGTTGCGCATACTCGTCGCTTGTTGCTCACTCTCTTTCTGTCTCTGAGAGAGAGACAGCGAGCGGTTTTGCTTTTAATTTTTTAGACAACTTCATAATTTTCAGCAGCCATAATGGAATTACGTTACATGATATTACATTATTTCAAGTCACTCATCAAAACACTTTAAAGACTAGCCTAGGCAAACACAGTCAGAACGTGTCGTCGACCCGCGCCGTCAGCACAGCAGCCACTGCTCTCTCTCTCTCTCTCACGACGCCGTTATATTAGGCAAACATCTTTTCCAGAGCCATGCTGCTATCAGTGGAGCTCAGAAACTCAACGTCTTTATCCGAAAAACCCGTGTTTACTTTGGACTCTGTCAGTCAGTGGAACTCCACGGTACATATCAGGTACCCGTGTTGCACGCTAACAAGTCCGAAGGTACTCAGTGAAACACGCGCAGTCTTTTCCGCTCAGCAATGGTTCCGTCCCTCTGCTGGCGCTTGTGTGCTACTGCTGCATCTCTTCAGCGCAAATACCAAAAGCGACTTATCGCAAAACAACGTGTTGCGGTATGTGTTTTCATAATAATGGAAACATCCGTTAATATGGCTCAGTGTGAAAATTAAAACATTCAAAATTTAGCAAAACTTTTTATATATTTATGTTATTGCTGGTAATGCTTTAGGCTATGCTTGGTCTACTTTTAAAGGTAATGGTTTGAATAAACAGAGGAAATCACACGAAGCTGAGTAGGATCATGCCCTTGCCTTGTGTAAATATTTTTTCTTCCTACAACAACAAGGATTAATTTTACATTGTGACGAAGATTACTGTACCACAGATTCTTGTAGCACATTCCAGTAATAGCAGGAGTAATATCAAAAACATTCTTCTTGCTTTACAAAACATATGCAGCACTTACTGTAAAAGATGTGTACCTGTACTTATTGTCTTAAAAAAAGGTATACTTTATATTAAAAAAATATGTAAGAGCACATATTTTTGTGCAACTTTCACTTCCAAGGTTAATGCAACCCTCTGTAGGCCCTTGTAATGTATCCGTGGGGTTAAATTGCCTTATTGTGAAACGTTGTCAGTGATGATAAGCAAAATACAGTGTAAAACAGTATTGTAACGGCACTGATTGAGGGGGTCTGATGTAGATTAATGTAAATAGCTGGTGTTAGTGTCTATTCCTATACATAGTCCTGTGTTCCTTTCTGATTGGCTGTTATGTTTACATTTTACATTTACATTTGCATTTATTCATTTAGCTGATGCTTTTCTCCAAATGTTGCCATGGGGTAATTCTGGGGGGTTCAAGTGGCGACCTCCTAACCATTGTGTGGAGTAGCGGGGCTTAGAGTGACCTGGGGGAACTTTCCAGTGTTCAGGCTGTCTCATACTGTCTGTTGTGCCTTTGTCAATGTGCTTCTCGGCCTTTTGGCTAAGATCAAAGTGTAGTATGCCGGTTTTGTCGTCAGGGCGCGTAAGAGAGCATCTTCAAAGCATAGCCCTTTTAAGGGCTTTTTATAGCATTTTCAACCCGCCCTTGGGTTGCACTGGGGGATGAAGCCATCGTAGACGTCGGGTGGGTGTCGACAATGATGCAGGCAATGGGAA
Organism: Scleropages formosus; assembly: GCF_900964775.1. Taxonomy (NCBI): domain Eukaryota; kingdom Metazoa; phylum Chordata; class Actinopteri; order Osteoglossiformes; family Osteoglossidae; genus Scleropages; species Scleropages formosus. The sequence continues at coordinate 34,901,135 of NC_041808.1, read as the reverse complement.
TGAAGACGATGACAACGACTGGAGCCAGAAAGAAGACGACGACGGCCTCAGCAGAGAAGTGGGGTGCAGGTGAGGCTGTCTCCTCCAGGGAGGAGTCTTCCTGAGGAGTCACCCACCCGAAAGAGCTCCCCTCAAGAAGAAGGACCACCAGGGATGTCGAAGCCCCTCATCGAGGGAGCCGCAACACTGATACCGGCTGGAGGAAGATTGGCGGTGGAAGTGGCGACAGCGGCGAACCCGAACGTTGTGGCGGAGTCGACGAGGGAGGAGATGACATCTGCAAGGGTGGAAGCGACGATGGCCTCACCTGCAGAAGAGGCAGCCAGGCCCAAGAAGAGCCCTGCTGCTCCGGGAGGATCTTCAGAGGAGGAGGAGCATTCTACTAGTAATATGGCTCCTAGGATGAAGCACACCACTCGCTTCAGGTGGCGAAACACAGAGGCAGCGGAGGACTTCCCGGATCGTGTTGGATTCGTCAGGGAAGCTATCTTTAGAAAGACGGGCCTGGCCGCTGCACAAATTGTTTGTATTCAAAAGAATGGGGCTCAGCGGTTTGTCAACATCACCGTTCTCGCTGATGAAACCTATCAGAAAATGGTAGAAATCTGTAAGGAGAAGGACGGGGGGTTGAAGCAATATAAGATTGAGCACCTTTGGTGGACGGATAGAAGGATAATCACCGTCCACGTCTTCAACCCCTTTGTCCCTGCCGAGGCCGTCTGTGCTTTTCTCCAGCACCATGTTGACCTCCTACCTGGCCACAGGGATATCTGGAATGAGTTTGGCATATGAAACGGATGCAGACAGTTTTAGGTGCACCTGCATCCTGACCCTGTGGCCCTTGACTGACTCCATCATCCCCTGGCATATTTTAATATACAGAGTAGTAAGGCTTATCTCTTTTACCCCCAGCAGCAAAGGGAAACAAGATGGCGGCGCGGTCAGACGCAGCGGCTGCTCCGGGTCCTAAAAACGGTGTTTTAATGTCAGTTAGTCTTGTCCCCTCGTCTTCAAAACTAGAGGAAATACAACAGAAACATCAGAAAGCTACACTGCAATATGTCTACGATCGCCAGCGTCTTCTGGAAATCGGCAATGCAGGTAACCATCATCCATCACCAACGACTACTGAGAAGCTAAGAGGCCTTTGTGTACTGCGGAAGCCAGACCCCGAGACCGCGGACTCGCCTAAGGCTGCTACCCGCACAAGGAGGTGCCGCAAGCGGTGTGAGAGGGGACGCAAACGCGGCAAGCGCGGAGGCATACGAGCTAGGCTAAAGGCTAACCCCACAAGACCAGCTCTTTCAACAATCTTGCTGTCAAATGTACGCTCACTAGAAAATAAACTGGACCTAATTCGACTCTGCCGGACTACACAGCGTGAGACAAGGGAGTGCTGCGTGTTTGTTCTTACCGAAACGTGGCTAAACAACAACATCCCAGACTCCGCCATTCAGCTGCACGGGCTAACATGCTACCGAGCGGACAGAGATACAGCACTGTCTGGTAAGACTCGCGGTGGCGGCTTGTGTGTATATATTAACAAGGAATGGTGTAACAATGCTGTGTTAGTGTCAAAACACTGCTCGTCGCTGGTGGAGTTTATAATTGTCAAGTGCCGACCCTTCTATCTGCCGAGGGAGTTCACAGCCATTGTCATCGTTGCTGTGTACATACCCCCTTGTGCAAACGCTAAGGATGCGCTTCGCGAACTTTACAGCGCTATCAGCGAGCAACAGACAAATAACCCTGACGGCTTTTTCATAATATCCGGTGACTTTAATCACGCAAACTTAAAGACAGTCTTGCCAAAGTTCTACCAACATGTGAACTTTGCAACAAGAGAAAACAACACATTGGACTTGGTTTATACAACAGTAAAAAATGCATATAAAGCTGCACCCCGCCCCCATTTCGGGTACTCAGACCACATCTCTGTTATGCTAATTCCAGCATACAAACCACTTCTCAAACTTGCCAAACCAGTCCAAAAGCAGACCACAGTATGGCCAGACGATGCTACCTCAGCACTACAGGACTGCTTCCAGGACACAGACTGGAACATGTTTAAAGAGGGAGCCACCTACCATGACCACACAGACCTGCAAGAATACACTGAAACAGTGATTGCTTACATCAAAAAGTGCATTGATGATGTGACAGTCACCAAGACCATCACCACACGTGCCAACCAGAAGCCATGGATGACAGCAGAGGTCCGTGGGCTGCTACAGACCCGTGATGACGCTTTCAGATCGGGAGACAAAGCAGTCCTCAAAACAGCAAGAGCTAACCTGTCCCGTGGCATCAAGAAAGCAAAACGGTTATATGCACTAAAAATCAATAACCACTTCAGTGACAGCAAGGACACACGGAGTCTGTGGCAAGCTATTCAGACCATCACAGACTACAAGCCCCTGCCACAAGCCTGTGATGACGACACATCCCTCCCAGATGCACTTAATAAGTTCTATGCACGGTTTGAAATGCAGAATGACAAGTCTGCACACAAACTACCCACACCTCCCAATTACCAGGTGCTCTGTCTCCAGTCGATGTTAGGAAGACCCTATCTAGGGTTAACCCACGCAAGGCTGCAGGTCCTGACAACATACCAGGCCGAGTACTGAGGGACTGTGCTGAACAGCTGACTGATGTCTTAACAGACATCTTTAACATCTCATTAAGCCAAGCAGTTGTCCCCACATGTCTCAAGTCCACCACCATCATCCCAGTACCAAAGAAGTCACCTGTGTCCTGCCTGAATGACTATCGTCCCATAGCACTGACCCCAATTATGATGAAGTGCTTTGAGAGGTTAGTCATGCACCATATCAAATCCAACCTCCCCAACACACTTGACCCGCTCCAATTTGCATACCGTCCAAACCGCTCTACGGACGATGCCATCTCTTCCACTCTCCACCTGGCTCTTACCCATTTGGAAAACAAAGACTCTTATGTTAGATTGCTGTTCATCGACTTCAGCTCAGTATTCAACACAATAATCCCACAACAGCTCATCAGCAAACTAAACCTGCTGGGCCTAAATGCCTCCCTCTGTAATTGGATCCTGGACTTTCTAACCGGAAGACCTCAGTCAGTCCGTGTCGGCCACAACACCTCCAGCACTACCACAATGAGCACAGGTGCCCCACAAGGCTGTGTGCTCAGCCCGCTGCTCTTTACGCTGCTGACCCACGACTGCACTGCCAAGTTCAGCTCCAACCACATCATCAAGTTTGCTGATGACACAACGGTGGTAGGTCTCATCAGCAACAATGATGAAACACCCTACAGAGAGGAAGTGGTACAACTAGTTGAATGGTGTGGTGCAAACAACCTGTCCCTCAATGTGAGTAAGACAAAGGAGGTTGTGATGGACTTCAGGAAGTACTCTGTTGACCACCCCCCACTGACCATCGACAGCTCGACTGTGGAGAGAGTCAGCAGCACTAAATTCCTGGGAGTGCACATTACAGAAGACCTCACCTGGACCACCAACACTACATCACTCTCCAAGGAGGCGCAACAGCGGCTCCACTTCCTGCGCCGACTTAAAAGAGCAAGTCTCCCTCCTCCAATCCTCACCACATTCTATAGGGGAACAATTGAGAGTGTGCTAACCAGCTGCATCACTGTCTGGTACGGGAACTGCAGTGCAGCAGACCACAAGACCCTACAGCGGACAGTGAACACAGCTGCAAAGATCATCGGTGCCCCTCTCCCCTCCATTCTGGACATTTTCCTTGCACGATGCTCCAGAAAGGCCACCAGTATCGTGAAAGACCCCACTCATCCCTCTCACAGTCTCTTCCCGCTCTTGCCATCAGGAAGACGGTATCGGAGCATCAGAGCCCGCTCTGCCAGACTGCTCAACAGCTTTTTCCCCCAGGCTGTGAGAGCCCTCAATTGCAATCACCTTGCCACCTTCTGAAACCTCATCCACAACCTTAGCTCCTGAAACCAGGATCCACTCCCCCCCCCCCCCCCAACCCACCACATCACACGCACCACATGTAAACTGTTGGATACCTCCTGTGGAAACACACTCTTTTCCTTTCCATATGCAAACCAACTGTTTTTTCTTTTCTCTATATGCACCAGACACTTTCTTATAAAACCTTCAATGTTACAAGGACTTAACAAGATAACACAAATGTTTACTTGTGAATGCACTACAAATCATATTGCACTATTCCTTCTTAAATACCTCTATTGCACAGTTATTATGTAAGTACTTGTATTGTATAGTTAACTGTTTATAGTATATGTATATTTGCACTAATTTCAGATTATCGACTTAGTAAATTAGTTATGTAGGTCTAAAAGCTGTCCTTAGGTCTAGTGTTGCATGTTTATATTTATGCTTATTTTACACAGCACCGTGGTCCTGCGAGACACGACATTTCGTCCCACTGTATGTCCACACATGTAGTGGAATGACAATAAAGCTTGACTTGACTTGAGCCTCCCTTCTGCAGGCTCTGCCAGGTTCAGGGGCATACAGCAGAAGTGTGTAAGAATATCGAATGTAGGAACTGCTTGGAGACTGGACATTTCGCCAGGGATTGCAAGGGCCCCTGCCGCTGCAATATTTGCATTAGTGAAGACCATCTGGCCCGTCTCTGCCCGCAGTATAGGCCCTTGTACGCAGATGCCTTGTCTGAAACCGGGGTATCTGCGGGGGAGGGTCTTCAGGCATTAACACTGGTGGACAATAAAATCGACAGGATGGAGAGAGCGGTGGAATGGCGGCAGGGGCTGGAGGCGGGGGCCTTGGTGAAGCTGAAGAGCTCATGGGGAGCAAGCCCTGCTCCTACCCTGGCAAAGATTCTGAAGCGGAAAAAAGAAGATTCAACACCAAAAAAAAAGAAGAAGAAAAAGTCTGGAAGAGAGGCTGCGGAATCAGAGGGGTGCCTGTCGCCAGCCGGACCCCCTTCGGAAGAAGGCGGAGAGCATCCCTCCTCCCTGGAGGAGATGGATGCCGTGTGTCTGCACATACGTGTTCTGTGCATCTACGCTCCGGTGGAGGTCAAGTCCCGCATTGCTCTGTTTTATGAGTTGGTCCCTCATTGTGTGACTGATAGACATCTAATAATAGGAGGAGACTTCAACATTTTTCTTGAGGGCAGGAACAATGCTAATATTAAACATTTTAAAAACTTTATTAGCAGTTTTAACCTCACTGACAGTTTTAGAAAATGCAACCCTACCGATCCGGGCATTACCTGGCATAACAGCTGCGGTGCCTGTAGTCATTTAGATTACATTTTAGCATTGCCCTTTGTTACTTTTAAGAAGATTCTCTTAACCGCCCAGTGGCCTACGGACCATATGATGGTCGAGGCCACGATTTTCATTTTGGCCCCGACCCATGGCTGTGGCTACTGGAAGATGAATATTGAAGTCCTCCAAGAAAGGAGTATAGAGACCTTTTTAATGAGAATTTTTTGTTGTGGCAGGATTCCATGGATTTTTGGATCTGACATGGATCCATGGATCTGACACTGCCCAGATGTTGGAAGTTGCATGCTGTTTTTTATAGAAATCTTTTTAAAGTCAGGGAAACGGACCCGGTAACAGAAAGGAGATTTTTGCAGAATTTGATGTTGCGGGTTCTCGAGAACACCCTTGGCGGCTTAGAGAGCTCTGTCACTTTGCTCAAGCTGTCGGAGGTGCTTGGTGAAATGAATCATTGCAAGGTTCCTAGCCTCAATGGTTTATCAGTGAAATTTTATTCCACAATATGGGACGTCTTGGGGCCGCTTTTTTTGCATGTTTTTGAGGACGTCCTGGGGAGGGGCATGCTTACTAAGAGTACGAGGACAGGGGTGCTCTCCTTGTTGTACAAGAATGGCGATAAAGCCGACCTGGCCAACAGGAGACCCCTCACGATGCTTTGCGTTGACGCAGAGATCATCGTGAAGTTCCTGACCAAGCACCTGAGGAAGGTAATGGCCGACCTGGACCATTGCAACCAGACGTGCGGAGTGCCCGCGCGCTCTGGAATTTGCACCTGGTGTGGGATGCGATCGCCTGGGTGGATGACCAAAAGGTCCCCCTTGCGCTGGTCAGGTAGGACCAGGAGAAGGTGTTTGACCGAGTGGATCACCACTTTCCGATAAATACCTGAGTGGAGTGGGTTTTGGTCATAACTTCCTGAGATAGGTGCATGTGCTTTACATCGAGGTAGGTAGCCAAGTTACCATCAGTGGCTCCCTCAGGGGGTGGGTGCCCCAGCTAAGCGGAGTGAGGCAGGGTTGTTTGTTCTACCTGCTCCTTTACATTTTTACATTGAGCCTCTGGCAGCTGCCATTCGTGCCCACCCAGGAATCGACGGCCTGCTCCTGCCGGGGGCGGGGGGGGTGGCAGTAAAGAGGTGAAGCTGGCCCAGTACGCGGAATATACTACGTTGTTCCTATGCTTGGGTCGGCTGCTCGGTTGGGTGTTCGGCCTGGTTCGGGCATGCCTCTGGCATGGCACCAAACCTCGGCAAGTCTGTTATCAAGTTCTTTGGCAGCTGGAAAAACGGAGGACTGCATCAGTGGTTTTTCCCAATGCGATGGCCCTCTTAAGGTGTTGGGGGCAGTTTCCTTTCGGAAGGTGCCGCCAGGGTCAATTGGGAAGAACGCTTGACCAAAGCCAGATGGAAAATGGGTTTGTGGAATACCAGGTCCCTCTCCTTGCTAGGAAAAGTGTTGGTGCTGAAGGTGGACATCCTCCCTACATTTTTCTACTTTGCGCATGTGTGCCCCTTGCCCCACACGATGCGGAGAGGCCTTACAAAAGATGTTTTCGATCTCATCTGGAGGAGCAGGTACGAGTACATGAGGGGGGAGGTCACGTACAGTACCTTCTGAAGGAGGAGGGATAGTGGGATGTGCCTGACATTCCACTTAAACTGGATTGTTTCTTCCTCTCCCAGTTATGTAATCGACTGGCAGCTCCGATTGAGCATCCCCACCAGTACTTTATGAGTTTTTGGTTGGTCCTTCCAGTGCGCCAGTTGAAGTCCTGGTCGAACACTGGGCCGAATACCGAGATACAGCATGCTCATTACAGCCATGCTGTAAAGTGGAGTAAGACCATGGTGACCGGGGTCGAGGCAGAGACTCTGTTTAAGCACAAGGTCTTGTATAAGGCCATGGTCGTGAGGAGAAGAGAGGAGAGGAACTTGACTTCTTTTAGGGCTCGAGGAGGGCACGTGGGCCAGTTTTCAGCAAAAGAAGCTTGACCACCATCTGCAAGATTTGAACTGGCATTGTCTACAAAATAAGTACAAGGCACAAACTGACCAGCCACCCACTCTGCTTGCCGCTCCAGCGCAGCAAGCACAAAACTTTCATGCATGCCTTTTGGGACTATGGACAGGTGCAGGAGGTCTTGCTTTTGGTAACCCGCCTGTGCAGGAAGGTCGATTCGCAGATGGTTTTGACGTATGACAAAGTCTTGAGAGGATGGAACCCTGGCGCTCAGAAAGCAGCAACTGCCTGGACGTGGCTGGTGATCAGCGTAACCAAACAAATGCTTAGGAACGCAAGAACCCAGCTAGTCCAGACAGGGGTAGACTTCAGCGTCCAGGGTGTGTATCACAAAGTCTGGGCTAACCTAACGTTTAGGATGGAGAAGGATGTAATGCAATGGGGTTGCTTAGAAGCCAAAGAGAGGTGGAAGGGCCTCTTTTGGCTGTTACCCCATAGGTCTGTGGCAGATCCTCCATCCTTGGGTAAGTAACACACGTCCTTTGGCACTTACAAAATACCGCAAGCCTTTTTTTTGGTGAATGTATGTGTTATGTTTTGTGGTTTTGTGTTTCTTGTTAGGTGTAGTGTTTTTAATTCTTTTTAACACACTTTATTTAATTGCACATTTTCTTTTTTATAATTTGTACCACTTATTTCACTTTCAAGTAGTCACTTGTGACTACGGGTATGGTGTGTTTGAATGATTTATTTATTTATTTACTTACTGTTTAGTGTAGTGTAGCTTACTTTACTGTGAGGGTGTTTATTAATTTTTTCAGTTTTTGATTGTGTATATGTATCTGTACTAGTTACCTGTTTTACTAAAATTTCAATAGGGGAGACATGTTGTAAAAAGGAAAACACCTAAAAACGGTACGTAAAGTGTATGGTAACACCCTGGGAACAGGCCAGGGGACCGCTCCTCTTTAGCGGTGGAGTTACCAGGTAAGTTTCTTTTAATTATTTAGGGTTTTAAGCCTTGGGGGATGTCTTTTAGTGTTTTAAAGGTCCTGTCATGCAGTCTTCATATTAGTTGGTGTTATTGATTTTATTCTTTTATTTTAGATTTTATTTTAGTATGACAGTTTTTTAGGTATTAAAAAAATGTATGCAGTCAATAAAGAGCATTTTCCTGGAACTCTGTCTCCTGAGCCTGTCTCCAGTAGCTCCATGGGGGATACTACACTATATAGTGGGACTGTTTTCCTAGAGTAGAGTCTTACAAAAAGTGTGTTATTTTGCTGGTTCAGAGAGCTCTTCTCTGTTCCCTGAATTGACCTCTACATTTCTTCACTGAAGGAAAGTACAGAGCAAGATTATCTTAATGAATCAGTAGGAAGGAGGTTAAAGGAGAAAAAGCACAGAAATGACACAAGTTCTTGTCCCTCTGTAATTTATTTATATTCCAGAGCAGATAGAGTCATTTCATAATGTTCTGATGTGAGACCACTCCTTTGGCATTTTGTTTTCCATTCTTCTGAGGAAAATACTTGTTTAACAGTAATACAGCCTCCTCAACTGCACATACAGTAATTGCCCACAAACTTTTGTCCATCCCTGTTTCAGTATTCAGCAGTGCAAAGCCAGAATCCTGAACGAAAATTAGCTCAGGAACCACCTGTCACACGTATTTGACATATACATCTGGAATCGGCGTCACTTGAAAACGCTTGTGTATAGTTTGTGTGTAACATCATGTGCCACTAAGATGCAGCAGAGTAGTTACATTTATTCATTTACCTGATTTTTTTCTCCAAAGTAACTTTCAGTTATTTACTCATTTATACAGCTGGGCAATTTTACTGGAGCAGTTTGGGGTAAGTACTTTGCTCAAAGGTACTACAGCTAGAGGTGGGAATAAAACCTGAGACCTTTAGGTCAAAAGGTAGCACTTTAATCACTACACTACCAGCTGTCCATAATCGGACAGTTGCATACTTTCAGTTGTCTTTACACACCTTTACAGCCTGTGTATTGCGATATAGAGCATGGCTTATAGACACATGGCAATTTCAGCTGTGGTTTGGCAAAGGAAGCATAGCAGGATGCTTAACAGAAAGATACCATTGTTGTTTTATGTCGAAGAATTTTTAAATACACACCAGAAACTGTTGGACCTGTTTGTATAACTACTGAAGCCAATACAACCAACTAATCCAAAAGAAAACAAGTTTCATATGCTTGAAAATGCTTAATTTACAGCTATGAATTATAGTGGAATTGTTTAATAATGAAATCAGTGCAAAAGATAAGGGAAAAACAACACAAGTGAATCTAAATATATGAAGTCTATAATCATGCTGGGGAGGGCATGTAGCCTTTTTTCTGTTTATGGAGAAATACTGTAACTAGAGGGAAGGCAATGTTGGTATTGCTTCCATGAAATTATTACAAATTGATGTGGTCAGCAGACAACAAGAAAATAACACATTCACAAGACCTGGAGCTCAGAGTTCAAAAACCCTTTGGTTTTTTCCTTATTAATACAAGTATCATATTTCAATATAAAACAAAGGACTAATAAGAGGGAAATTAAGATGGTGGCTAGCTGGTGTCTATAATTGTAGAACAAACCTGGTAATAAGAAGCGCCACACAGAAGGATCAAAATAATTCTATAGAGGAGCTAAAGCTGCAAAATTTTGGATTCAAAATAAAAATAGAAAAACTGTTACAGATAATGTGTAGATCCATTTAACCATTTCTTTATATTTCAATACATTTTGTTTTGTGGTCAGATGGTTTCAGGGGGTGAGATGAACTGTGTATTCAGGATGGAAATAAAGTGCGCACAGGATCATCTGAACTTCAAAGACTCAGATGATGCCATACTGTGCTAGCTCATGCAGCTCCAGGTGACTGAAGGCCTCCCAGGGGCAGATGACAGTGATGTCTGCAGAAAAATGCAGTACACTTTGTTAACACTTTTCACCATTTGAATAAGGTACAGGCTAAGGTTTCATCCCTGCTGAATACTGATTAATGTACAGTGATAGAATATTTATCGAGGTGTGAAGTCACAGTTCCTATTCTTTAGCCTACTGGTCTATGATTATTGTATCTCAGGGGTATATTTAGCTAATGTTTAAGACTTGATTTGTAGCAAGACCTTGGATTAAATATCACTTGTCAAGCTATCAGATAAGCAAATCAGAGGTTTTTAAAATACATTTAAGCCATACATACCAGTTCCCAAGCCCTCCATTCCAGGAATGTCATCACCAAAGCTGATGGAATCCATGAAAGGGTTTTTTAGGAATGAAGAAGACTAAAAGCTTCCATGCAATACAAGCTAAAGACCATAAATATAAACAAATGGCACTGATCAAGTTTTGAGACCACTGCTGAATGCTGCTGTCCCAGTATCCATATCAAATTTCTCAAAGAGTTATTGAACAAAGTAAGATGCAGACTGTCTTCACTGATCTGCACTAAAGTGCGCTTATACTATTACAACCCTTATAAACTGAAATAATTATTTTGGTAACACTCAACAGCTATGTTTATTTAAGTAAGCACAACTGCTTATCCCTGCATTGTGTGCAGGCTTTTGTTTCTGGACTCATCATGGATTCGCTAACACTTAATAAACCATACATTTTTACATAAACTAAGTAACACTTTTTTACAGAAGTATATTTTCAACTTATTTTGGCATTTTGAAAAATTGTTTTTGTTATAAAACTAGCATTTCTATTCTGTATTAGCATTATTTACGATTAATAACGAAGAAAAAGTGGCACAAAGTGCAGCCTGCAGGAACACGACTTGGGTAAATCCTTAATGCTGTAAGCGACACACAGCAAGCCTAGACAAGCAAGCCTAGAGTGACTTCACTCTCATACAGTGACCTTCCAAATTTCCATGAGACTTAAATGGTTGACTTACCCAATGACTCCCCTTTTAGGGGGCTTACTCTTGAACTGGCGTGTTGACCTCTGCTTGAACTTAGGGGCTCCCTTCCGTGGAGTGCCTGGCACAGGACCACCAGTGACACGGGTGGCAGACTTAACCTCAGACTTTTTAACCTCTGCATTCATGGCTTCACTGGATAGTTTTTTTCCTCTTTAACAGCTGTATAGTAATTGTTGGGTGCTCTGGTGAGAGGGAAAAGAAGGGCGATATCTTACACAAGGCAAACAAAGCATCAGCCCATTTCATCTTTACAGATTTATCCAGAAATGTTTTTAATCCTCTTAATTTATTTATACAGATTAAGATTTACATGCTCTAATCTCAAAGTCGCTCCAGATTTATGATATCATCATCAACAGAACTTGTCTCATTTTAGACCAATGCTCAAGATAATGAGGTCCTTGCCACTGGTCTGATATAGATGTTCTGATTTGAACAAGGGCACAGCAAGATGTGCTGAACAAGCAGAATACAACGCAATTAGAAAAGATAAAAGTTGGCACACTTTTATTTTTCTTCCATCTGGTTTGATACCATGAGGTAATGTAGTCTCTCAGATGGAGTCATAGCAGTAAGTTAGTAATTAACTTGCCTTTTAACAGCCAGCATTTAATGAAGAACAGTATTATAGTAATTTGTGTCTGTCACCATGATTATTTCAATTCTTCTTTAAAATTTTATCTCATAAGAAATGCAGACATTTTCATATATTAGTGTTGTAGAAAAAATGCTATTTTCTATTGTTTAGTGCAGGAAGTGTTTCAAATCCAAGTGACAGTAGACTGTATAACATCGTATAGTAATTTGAACACAGAAGTGTAAAAGTAGTGCAATGTTGCCTTGGCACCTTTGAGATTGGGGCATGAGTTTGCATCTTAATCTTGTTTAATCTAATACTTGCATTAGTATACACTCAATTACAGACAAAAACCTGAAATTTTTAATTTTAACTTATGGTTGAAATGACGTAGATAATGCAGTATACGATCAAACAAAATAGTACAATTTAGATTCCCCAATTCCCCTGAAATGCTTGTTTTTGAACTGTGGGAGAAAACCACAAAGGAGACCCACACGAATACAAGAACATGCAAACCCTGCACAGACTCTGTTTGAGCCTATGCTTGAGCAATCCAAGAGCTCTGAGGCAGCAGCATTATCTGCTGTGCCACCATACTGACCTGGTGACAGAAATAGCTGAAAGTGCCATTTTCCTATACCTAGGCATTTATCTATAATCACAGGTATAGGCCATTGTTGCACTTTTCTTTTAGTGATAGAAATCAAGGAAGGTCTGAAGATGTACAACCAGAGTACCTATGTAGGGATACATTTCCAGATGATTTGATTACAACTTGGTTTTCTTGGATGCTTCTGAATTCTTTATTTGTTTATACCATCAAAACACATTAACATTAGCACCCCTTTAAACCTCCAGGCTTTTAACACCCCTGGTGTTCATCAGTCCATCTTTCTTTCCATCCTCTAACCTTAAAAATCTTCCCACTCTGTAGCATCCATCCATCCATCCATCCATCCATCCTTTCATCCTTTCAGATGCTTACAGGCTAAAAACAAAATAAGCCATGATACTCACTGACTGTGTGGGTAGCAGCCTGTGTGGAGATCTGCTGGTTTATGCTACACTAGATCTATGTGATGTGTTTCACTGGGCTTATTGTACCTGCTGAAATGTAAGAGGATTTCAGGTGAGCTGACTACTTCCCTGATCCCTCTGAGGATTGATGAACAATGCAATTTACTCCAGGTGTAGATTAGCCAGTTATGCAAAATCATCTGCTATTTTTTTCAGTTATTAAATGACTTGAGACCATTTATTACATGTTTCAGTATTATATTACAGATCATGTATTACATAATTTTTTTGCTTTGCTGACTATTTCCAGTTTGCAGAACAAGCATTGTAACATAAACTGTTTATCTGCTCATATACAGTATAACCTCATGAATTTCAGATCTTCATTTGTGCATTTGCCTTTGATTTACATGAAAAGTCTAACAAAGTGTAATAAAGTGAGAAATACTCCAAAATAAGTAAAGTTGGAAGTTGTGATAAACACTTGTTTACAGATAGAAGGATTTGTGTGTTTCTAGAAACATATTTCATCCGAGTTATCCAGAGGCTGACAAGAGAAGTATGTAAGATCAGAGGATATATCTGAGGTCAGAATTACTGTTTTGTTCCAGACTTTCTAGAACACGGTGATTTTGGGATAGGCATCGATTCCTCACAACCCTCAGTAGGACAAGCGATTAATGAAAGTAAGTAAATGAGAGTTAGGATGTCTGGAGTCCCCATTCCAATGTGTGCTAAAGCCAATGTGCAGCACTTCCAGCTGCTGAAGCACATGTAGTCCAGTCACTGATAAAAACTGACAAACCTAGTGTTCCAGTCTGCAGTCTCCTGAGTTGACTACACAGAGGTAGTAACCCTTCCCGCAGGCAGTGAATAGACTGCTGAATATTAGCAATTAACAATCTAATTCATGCGCTGTCACCACAGATTTACAAGGTAGGAAATAACTTCCCTGCAGATTGTTTTTTTTTTTTTAACATTTTCTATTAGGTAATAGAAAGCTCTATTTAGGAACTTGTGAACTACATCATTTCACCTCATTAAATATTTTGGGCCTGTGCACATGTTGACATGATTGCATTAATATAGAAAGACCTATACATGGGCTGACATTTCCTGAAGTCAGCAGCATCTTAGTCAAACTGTAAATAACCCTGAAAAAAGATTGGACAGGAAATTAGGTTCTGATTTCTAAAGACAGCTCTTGCATGGGGTAAGTTACAGTTAGAGGAGTGTAATCTGCACATTCTCCCTGTGTCTGTGTGCATTTCCCCTGGGTGATCTCACTTCCCTCCTTGCTCCAAAGACATGCATTTTTGTTATTTGGTCACTAAATTGCTTTCAGGGTGTGAATGAATGTGTGTGGCTATCCTGAAATGGACTGGTGTTCTGTCGAGGTGTACTCTGAATAGCTCTGCGCCCTGTGATTCTAGGATAAGCTCTGAACTCCCACAACCTGGATATGGATAAGCAGTTAGCATAAGTGAGTGAGTTAGTCAAGAAACTCTTTTGTGTTTTGAGTAACGCTATCAAAGTATCACACGGTGAAGGAATGGTATGTCATTTCATACGGTTAGGATCATACATCTAAAAGATCTCAATTTTTATTGTATCGCATCTGTAGGTTACATCTATTACCTTCTTTCCATTTCTTATGGTGATGCAGTTGGAGAATTTAACTGGTTCAGTTTCATAAAAGTGTGGTTTTTATACAAAATGTTTTCAGTTGAGTAGGGGGTGCAGTGGCGCAGCAGGTTTGGCCTGTGCCTGCTCTCTGGTGGGCCTGGGTTTCAAGTCCCCCTTGGGGTGCCTTGCGACATACTGGCATCCTGTCCTGGGTGTGTCCCCTCCAGACTTGCGCCCTGTGTTGCCGGGTTAGGCTCCGGTTTGCCTTGGGACAAGCGGTTTCAGACAACATGTCTATGTGTTTTCAGTTGTTTAAGCTAGCAAAGACTGATAGTGACGCAAATTGATCTTAGAACAGGTTATCTACTTGATCATTGGAACAGAACAGAAAACTTCATTTTTCTTTATGAAGGTGTTTGTAGATCTCTCCTGCTTGGAGATATCAGATGGCACTAGTTAGTCAAAGTCACTCAGGGGCTGAAGACAGGAACACAAATGTGGATTGGGAGTAAAGCCAGGATCATCTGAGTAAGGAAGAATCTCTCACACGTGTCGCTGACTGAGCTTTCTTACCACTGATCCTGAGCCTGTACCAATGTGATTCTCTCTATGAGCCTTGCTCACCATGTGCGTGCAGGACAGAAGGTGCCTTTGCGTCACTGCACTTCATCTTGTTCTGTGCTGCTAAGGCTGCACAAAACCATTGGAAAGTCCAGTCCAGCCTTTCTGCAGCAAGGGTTCAGCTTCCCCAGTGAAATCATAGCTAACAGGCACCAAGTCAGCAAGGAGGTCCCATGTTTCATTTTACTGTAATGTCTTTCATTTGGGGGTGCGGTGGCGCAGTGGGTTGGACCACAGTCCTGCTGTCCGGTGGGTCTGGGGTTCGAGTCCCGCTTGGGGTACCTTGTGACGGACTGGCGTCCCATCCTGGGTGTGTCCCCTCCCCCTCCGGCCTTACGCCCTGTGTTGCCGGGTAGGCTCCGGTTCCCCGTGACCCCATATGGGACAAGCGGCTCTGAAGATGTGTGTGTGTGTGTGTGTGTGTGTGTGTGTCTTTCATTTTTTCATTCATTGAAGTTCTGTACTCTATTCTACACTTCTAAGTATCCTTATATTATTGGCTAAAATCCAGGTTTTGTATTTGTTGGAATGTATGCTGGGATGTCCCTGCACCAGACACACATTGCTTGATGAATAATGAAGAGGACTTGCAGAGAGACATGTCATGTAACATTTCTGTATAAATGGGAGAAGGTAAACATTAAATTATACTGATTGAGGGTGCTGCAGTAGCATGCCGAAGAACTGGAGGATTAGGAAATTCAGTGGACTTTCTGTAAGTGATTGTTTGTCTAAAGAAGTAGAAATTTGCTGCCCGATTGGCTTGGTATAATATCAATTTATGTGTCTGTCATATTTGATTCAGCACTCCAGTTTCTATGATTCAGAATCAGAACAAGCTTTATTGCCAAGTATGTTCACACATACAAGGAATTTGTCTTGGTGACAGGAACTTCCACAGCACAGACAGAATGACAGTGACAAGACAGATGAGAAGATAGAGTATGTGAATAAGGGATAAAAAATATATAAAATTACAAAGTACCCAATATACAAGAATAGTCACTAGATACAAATGCAAGGGAGTGTGAGTAAGAGATATGATTTGATAAATAGTTATAAATATAAATATAAATAGCGTTGTGTATTGCACTGGTTTACTCCCTGGGGGGGGGGGGGGGGTGGATTTAGGTGTTCATGAGGTAGGTGGCCTGAGGAAAGAAACTTTTCTTATGCCTGGCTGTCCTGATGCTCAGTGCTCTGTAGCGCCGGCCAGGTGGCAAAGGTTCGAAGAGGAAGTGGCCTGGATGTGAGGGGTCTAGAATGATTTTGCTAGCCCTTTTACTGACTCTGGACGAGTGCAGTTCTTGGAGAGCTGGGGGGGATGTGCCGATGATTCTTCCAGCAGTCCGAACTATCTGCTGTAGTCTTCTGATGTCTGATTTCATAGCTGAGCTGAACCAGACAGTTATAGAGGTGCAGAGGACAGACTCGATGACTGCGGAGTAGAATTGCATCAGTAGCTCCTGTGGCAGGTCGAACTTCCTCAGCTGGCGAAGGAAGTACAACCTCTGCTGGGCCTTCTTCACAATGGAGTCTATGTGGGGCTCCCACTTCAGGTCCTGTGAGATGGTGGTGCCCAGGAACCTGAATGACTCCACTGTTGCCACAGTGCTGTTCATGATGGCGAGTGGGGATAATGCTGAGGTGTTTCTCTTAAAGTCTACGATCATCTCCACTGTTTTGAGCGTGTTCAGCTCCAGGTTGTTATGACTGCACCAGACAGCCAGCTCTTGGACCTCCTGTCTGTAAGCAGACTCGTCGCCATCCCGGATGAGACCGATGAGTGTGGTGTCGTCTGCAAACTTCAGGAGTTTGATAGAGGGGTCTTTAGCGGTGTAGTCATTGGTGTACAGTGCACTTGACCAAAGAGTGCAGTCCTTTGATCAATACCACAGAGAAAGCCTGTTGTGATTGGACATCTCAATTTTTGTATAACACACACACACACATTTTCAGAACCGCTTGTCCCATACGGGGTCACGGGGAACCGGAGCCTACCCGGCAACACAGGGCGTAAGGCCAGAGGGGGAGGGGACACACCCAGGACGGGACGCCAGTCCGTCGCAAGGCACCCCAAGCGGGACTCGAACCCCAGACCCACTGGACAGGAGGACCGTGGTCCAACCCACTGCGCCACCGCACCCCCATAATTTTTGTATAATTTATACATAAAATTACTGCAACAGACATAATTTTGTTTGAGATTAATTTGAACATGGGAGTTTTTTTGCAAGCAGAATTTGTGTAAATTAATTACAAAAGTCAGTTCATACTTCAAACAGGCTTTGGCAGTAAAATGTACATCAGTGAATTCTAGGATAATTATGTAATTTCATATAAAATGCGTGCAGTATCTGTTAGTGCAGGACTTGGTGCTGTTTTGCTCCCATATCAGCATACAACTTGTATACAATCTTAATGAAAGCGGGTTGACTTAAATAGGCTTAAGACTTATCCAGTCATATAAAATTTCTTTCTGAAAATGGAACAGAATGAGAATGTATGTTCAAATCCCGTAGCATATCGAGACTACTGCAACTGGGAAACAGCCTGTAATTTATCAAACTACCTATAAATTTGGCCCTTCACTGTCAGATAGCAAATCATGCACAGTTAGCAGGTCCGAATAATAATTTATTATAAACAATCGTAAATGCCGATTTTGAAAATTCAAGTAATTACAAGACGTCGACGACTAGTCTAAACACACACAGCACCAAACGTTTAAAATGAGATCATGCGTAGCTCGCCGAATACTTGTTCTAGGCTAAAGCGATACCACCCCTGGTCAGTGAATAATAATAATAAATTATCAGCGTTTATATAAAAATTTAAAGCGGATGCATAGAGTAAAATTTGAATAGCCGACTTGTAATTTGTGCAATTCAAACAGGAAATACAAAAAAAACCTCGAACGTTTATTTCATGATTATTGGTTTAAAAAGTTGCTAATCAGAAATGAGATCTCTTTCCACCAATTGGCATGAACGATAATCCGCAGTAGGTGGGACTTGGGCCGGGGTTGGAGTTCAGAGGTCAATGTGTACGTTCAGCACCATGTGGATTAGCTAGCGGTGTGCTATCTGTAGTTTGGGCAGCGTTTTTGCGTGCGGCATGGGGAAATCCAAAAAAGTTAAATCTGAACATTCGAAAGAGCTACGAAAATACAATCCTGCAAGGTAGATAGTGCTTGATTATTTTCGACAGTGTTACCACCCAGATGGAGTGTGGCTGTTTTTGTAAAAATTGTTCATTTCATGTGTGTATGTCACTATCATGTGCAGTTTCCGTTTGGCTCCTCTCCCTCTGATTTTTATGTAAAATAGCTGTGTTGGTGACTTGAAGTATGAGTTTGTCTATAGTGAAACTCAAAAATGGTATTTTGCGAGTTATGAAGTTATGTTTTGTGAGACACACACAGCCAATCAATCATGTGAATTAAATTACATTTTATTTAGCAGACACTTCGACTTGCAAGGAACTCTATGTATTATGTAGTGTTATCAGTATGGGTTACTCATCCATACAGTGGACCACACTCTCTCTGTGTCACTCACACTGGGTGAACTTGAACAGCATGGCTTTTGGACTGTGGGAGAAAACCCACACAGAGAACATGCAAACTCCACACAGAGCAGGGATCGAACCCGTGTCCTCTCACACCACCCAGGTGCTGTGAGACAGCAGCACTACTTGGTACTTGCTCTGCCACCATATCATATGTAATGACCATTTTACTGTCCACCCTGTAGAAGTGAATTGAGGGTAGTTTTAGCTGCAGCGCACATACCAGTGTCTAAGCTGTCACCCCCGTAGGATGAAGGAGGACAAGCGAGAGAATCACCTCGCACGGCAAGAACAACACCTGGAACACATTCCTTTTCGACTGCGTGAGATCATGAAGAGTAAAGAGAGGATTGCGATGGGGGCCAGCAAGCTGAAGAAGATGAGGAAAGGTGTGCCCCCCCCCCCCCTTTTACTGACCACATCATTTTCAGTCTAAATGTAAACAAATAGTCTTTTACACTCACCAGCCACTTTATTAGATATACCTTGCTAGTACTGGGTTGGACTCCCTTTTGCCTTCTGAACTGCCTTAATTTTTCGTGAGATAGATTCAACTAGATGCTGGAAACGTTCAAGGATTTTGGTCCATATTGACGTGATAGCATCACACAGTTGCTGGAGATTTGTCAGCTGCACATCCATGATGCGAATCTCCCGTTCCACCACATCCCAAAGGTGCTCTGTTCGATTGAGATCTGGTGACTGTGGAGGCCGTTTGAGTATCGTGAACTCATTGTCATGTTCAAGAAACCAGTTTGAGATGATTTGAGCTTTGTGACATGGCGCATTATCCTACTGGAAGTAGCCATCAGAAGATGGGTACACTGTGGTCATAAAGGGATGGACATGGTCGGCAACAATACTCTGGTAGGCTGTGGCATTTAAACGATGCTCCATTGGTACTAATATGAAACCATGGTTTCATATTGTTAATGCCAAATTCTGGCCCTAAAATCTGGATGTTGCAGCAGAAATCAAGACTCATCAGACCAGGCAATGTTTTTCCAATCTTCTGTTGTCCAATTTTGGTGAGCCCATGCAAACTGTAGTCTCAGTTTCCTGTTCTTAGCTAACAGGGGTGGCACCCATTGTGGTCTTCTGCTGCTGTAGCCCATCTGCTTCAAGGTTTAATGTGTTATGCATTCAGAGATGCTATTTTGCATACCTTGGTTGGTATGAGTGGTTATTTGAGTTACTGTTACCTTTCTATCAGCTTGAACCAGTCTGGCTATTCTCTTCTGACATCAACAAGGCATTTTCACCCACAGAACTATTACTCACTGGATATTTTTTCTTTTTCTGACCATTCTCTGTAAACCCTAGAGATGGTTGTACATGAAAATCCCAGTAGATTAACAGTTTCTGAAATATTTAGACCAGCCCGTCTGGCACCAACAACCATGCCATGTTCAAAGTCACTTAAATCACCTTTCGTCCCCATTCTGATGCTCAATTTGAACTTCCGCAGATTATCTTGACCATGTCTACATGCCTAAATGCATTGAGATGCTGCACTGTGATTGGCTGATTAGATATTTGCGTTAACGAGCAGTTGAACAGGTGTACCTAATAAAGTGGCTGGTGAGTGTATTTGAAAATATTCATGCTCTGTAGGGTGCAGTGGAGTCTTGTGGTGCCTGGACTTAATCCCATGTAGTCTGTGTGCAGTTTGAGGTTTCTCCCTGTGTTCATGTGGGTTCCATTTTCCTTCCACAGTCTATACAGATGTGTTTCAGGTGCATTTGTGACTCTAAATTACCTGTAGAGAGAGTGTGTGTGTGTGTGTTATAAATGGTGTACAAATGAGTGAATGATTGTAGGGAGTTCCATCCATCCATCCATCCATCCATCCATCCATCTTCTTAACGTCTTAGTCCTTCTAGGGTTGTGGTGGCAATAGGGAGCGCAGAGAAGCCTAGATGTACTTGTTCCTCACAACTTCCTCTAGCTCAACCTGGGGTATCCCCAGCCCCTCCCAGGCTAACAGGGAGATATAATCTATTTGGCGGGTCCTGGGCTGACCTAGGGAGTTTAGTGTAGTAAATATAACATTGTAAAGGTGTCAACTAAATTACATTGTACATTACTTTTGAGATAAGCATCTGCTAAATAAGTAAATGTAAATATAAATATGACCAAGCTGACCTGATTTTCTTTTTCTGCTCTGTTCTGTAGCCACAGCACCCAAGCCTGTAGAAGGAGCTGCAGAGGCAACAGACATCCCAGTCCCATGCTTTCGCAGAGGGCAAAGGGAGTCAGAGAGGGCTTACCTCCACCGGATGGAGCAAGAAACCCAGCATGTGCTCTTCCTCACCAAAAACCAAGTGCAGCGCCAGCCAGAGGTGGAGCTGCAGGAACAGGAACAGCCAGCCGGCAGGCGGAAAGCTGAGAAGAAGAAAGAGTGCGTAGCGCTCAATTCCATCTCAAAGACAGAAGACTTTTGCATTTATTCACACCGTACATTCTGCAGCTTATTAGTTGTTCTCATTGGTAAAGCAGTCCTGAACTTCAGATATCAGCTGAACCATTGACTGTTACATGCATACTGCAGATTTTTTTAGGCATGTGTGCATTTGTCTTGAAGTTTATTGAAAATTAACCAGACTGATTGATTTATTATTGGTTTTTTGAAATTGCATTCTTTTCCTAATTTGCCCTTCTCTTTTTGCAGATTTGACAAAATAAAGGTACAGAAGATAGAGAAGAAGAAGATGGCAAAGAGAGAGAAGATTGAGGAAAAGGAGAAGTTTACAGGTGTGCATTTGGTTTATATTTGGGGGGCAATGATAGGTTTATTTTTGGCTTTTTAATTCTTTGCTTTTGTCCTTCTTTCACAGACAGGGTGAGCTTTGGTGAGGTGGTTATGGCACCCCCATCTTTGACAGCCAAACCCAAGAGGGCACCCACCAAGTCAGGGGTAGGTTAATTAAAACTAGGTGATTACAAGTTTTGGGTGTGATGTAAGCATTGCAGCAAAATCTTGTAATTTAAAAAAATAAATAAAAATTTCCTGTTACAAGGGGATAACAAAGGGACTCCTGCTGAACTCCCTTCTTGGCCATACCTCACTCTCCACCTCCAAGCCCTCCATGGCAAGGCAGAAGATGATGGAGGAAGAGAGAATCCGTGTGGTTGAGGCCTACCGCAACCTGAAGAAGGTAAAACAGGAGTGGCAAGGCTCCAATGTGACTGGGAAGGATGAGCTACAGAAGCCGCACTGAGGAGGAGTACTAGTGATGAGGTTTATAGTATGGAATTTACATACCATGGTTTCATTCCTTCAGTTTGATCCACAAAGGTTGTGAATCTGTTACAATGCTGAAATGTGTAGAAAAGTAAGCACTTTATTTGAAATCATTTCATAATGAAGATGTTTGAGCTAGTTGGTACCCTGCCTTTCCCATCCTCACCAGGGCAATCCATCTGTATCAGCATGGTTTGGCATAGTAGTTCAGGCTAAATCAGGTTTAAAAGCCAAGTGTTCTGCTTTGACTGCCATTCTCTGTTCCAGTCCCCAGTTACCACATTGTTTGTGTGAAAATGGCTATTTCAGTCTCTCTGAACTTCATGCATTTTCCCTGACCTGAGAATGGCTGTGTCTGAAGGAGGTTTGGATAATCCTGCTGATTTATGCAACAATGTAAAGTGGTGTAGGTTGTTGTTGTTGTTGTTGTTGTTGTTTCTTCATCTCCACTAGATGGCAGTCAGAATAAGAATTAATGTATATTTCTATGTTTCTATTTGTAAATATGCAATATCAATCTATAGTTGGGATTCAGTAGAAATGTTTGTATTTTTAAAGACAAAACAATGAATTGTGTGTGTGTGTGATAATTCATTAATGTTTGCCTTTTCAGTTCATATGTAAATGAAACCATTGAGAAACTTGACCTGTTAACATGTTGCGAAGGGTATAAACTTCAAAACCAGGGGACCATGGGGCCCCTTGTCTGTCTGGTGGAGCGTATAAACCCCTTCTCAGAATAATGTATCTAGATGCATAAAATAATATAGGATTACTAAGGAAACAAATTATAATGAAGTAAAGTTATCAGAATATTATAAAAATAAATTTGTGATATAGTAATCTTTTGAAGTCTGCTGTCTGTATTGGTGACAAAGTCACTGGTACTACTAGTACTACTCTGGTTTGTTGCCTACATTCATAGTTGAAGTACATATGCTAAATTTCATTTAGAGGTTAGTTTAAAAAAAAAAGTGAATTTTTTTTTTTTTTCCCCTCTCTTGTTCAAGTTCATGGACCCCAGGTTATGAACTCATTCTTAACATTGATTGTATGAATGAGCCAAGTAGAGGTATGCAGATACTCTGCTGTGCCAATACGTTGTCCTGTGGTTTCCCCATCCAGATTAGACATGGCTTCAGGAACCTAGAAGAGGGTATATTGTCTGGGTAATTTGCATTTTATGCAAGGATTTAAAATATTTCTTTGTCTTAGTGGCAAACCAGCTGTGCAAATAAACACCAGAAATTCAACTGTAGTCCAGGCTGATATTTTGGGTACTTTTAAATAGTGGTAACGCTCATCATATCCAATATTGAAACACATCTACTGTAGGTATTAGGGTCACAGAAAGCTATTTAGTTGCAGGTCTAACTTTTTATTTGCAAGAACTTTTTTTTTTTTTCCCCCCCCACCCCTCTGCTATACGATGCTAAATATTTGGTGCTCAGAAAACAATCTGAGTCTGGTTCATTTTGCTGTCAACATTTATACCTGGATGATACGTTCTGTATTTTATGCTCAGTGACATCTTTACCCCCTACAACTGAAAGAAAAGTATCCTGTCAGGGGAACTGAAAGTTCCTGATGGAGGTCTAGCTGCTTACAGAGGAGTGTCACCAATTTAGCATGACAGACAGCTAGACGTTTTAAAGTGGCATCCTGTAGGTCACATATTACTAATAGCTTTGCTGTTTGACTGGTTTAAAGAAATAGTGCAGTTTTAATATAGAAAAAAACAAAATCTAGTTATCTCCTGAGCAATGTACTAACCCTGAACTGATACATAATTATCTAACTGTGTAAACATGTAAACCATTGTAAGTAGCTTCTATTTCAAGTTGTTTTTATTGTCATTCCTCTATATATCTTGTATACAGTGTGACAAAATGTTTCTCTGGAGACCATGGTGCAACACAGGACAGCTTTGAAGCATGAAGAAAAATAAGAAATAATTCTGCCAGAAATGGCCATTGCAACCTAACCCAGTCTGGGAATTTTAAGATGAAGGCAGACTGTGAATAAATGTGTCATGAGAACCATGTACTCAGAGCTGAGCAAAGGGTCTTATGAAGTCTGCACCTTTGTCTTGTTTGTATTCGCATCACCAACACACTGATAAGGATTGCTAGGTGTGGCAAGTAGTTGTTGGGCTGTGACATGTGTCCTTGTTGGGTTTTTTTTTTTTTTCCCTTCTCTCTTTAAATCACACACAATGAAACCTGTCTCAAAAGACTTGTGAGATGAGCTGGAGGGTATTTCTCAGGGAGATCAATCAAACAAGCTCTCTTTGTTAAATAGTAGCCCAAGTGGCAAGATGTTCTAGTAGAAATAATTCAGATCTTTGTCCCTGTTGGTCACAAATGTTACATGCATAGCTAAGCTGTGAAGCAGTATCCATTGTCTGCTCAGAATGAATCAAGTATGTAACTGTGTGTTTTGAGGGTCTTTGTGTTTTCAGGTGATCATCATAGTTCTGTCTACCAGTCTGCTACCTTACCTGGGATGACAGTTTTTTTTTTAATTAATAATTGTATTGTTAATTTTAGGAGGGGGTGCGGTGGCGCAGTGGGTTGGACCACAGTCCTGCTGTCCGGTGGGTCTGGGGTTCAAGTCCCGCTTGGGGTGCCTTGCGACGGACTGGCGTCCCGTCCTGGGTGTGTTCCCTCCCCCTCTGGCCTTACGCCCCTGTGTTCCCGGGTAGGCTCCGGTTCCCCGTGACCCCGTATGGGACAAGCGGTTCTGAAAATGTGTGTGTGTGTGTGTGTGTTAATTTTAGGCAGGTAAGACTGTTTCCAGTTAAAATACATTTTCAAAGTATTTCCATGTAGGGGGTGCGGTGGCGCAGTGGGTTGGACCACAGTCCTACTCTCCGGTGGGTCTGGGGTTCGAGTCCCGCTTGGGGTGCCTTGCGGCGGACTGGCGTCCCGTCCTGGGTGTGTCCCCTCCCCCTCTGGCCTTACGCCCTGTGTTGCCGGGTAGGCTCCGGTTCCCCGTGACCCTGTATGGGATAAGCGGTTCAGAAAGTATTTCCATGTTTTGCCAAGCAAATGTGTATTTCAGGCTTCATCTCCACGACCTCATTTGCTTGGAAACACATTGCTCCTGACTAATGTAAAATTGTTGCTGGGAGATGAATCTCATTTTCCTGTAAACTTAACACAGCATTTTGTAAATGGTCGTTGGGAGTGGTGCAATACTTGAGACTGGAGCCTCATTTAGTCGCATGCTGCTGACTTTGTGCGTAAGGATGGCTGTGACATTCCAAGGCTGAGCAGACTTAAGAATTGTCTCCCAAACTATAAGGGTGCTGTGGAAGACCAACTCAGCCACTATGGCTGGCTAAAGAACTAGTCAGTGATGCAACTGTCCCTGAAAGACCACACTTGGGTGGGCTTGTATCTTAAGCATCCAAAGCAAATTGATTTTGTGCATCCTAAATGATCTTTATTCCTATAAAGAAAATAACTTGTCATGCACATGTTAAAAATTAACTAAACTCTTTACTCTGTAGGGCATTGTCTTACTTAGAGCACATGCAAATCCATAGGCTATAAGCAAAACATGTCCATTTTCATAACAGAAGCCTTGCTCTGTAGAAATAAGTGATGGGAATGTCCTTATTAGGGTTAACCTGCAATTTGGATTGATGCATGGTTTTTCCCATGGGCGCTAATAAAATTATGTATTTACATTAACTTGTTTATGTTTTTACACTGAGCCATTCCCTCAAGGGTGGAGGCAAAGCCTTGCTAATTTCCACACCCTTGTCTAATATTTGAATATTCAAGGGGACCTCAAACCCATTTGCCTTTATAATGTCAGTCATACTGCTCAAGAGGGCTAACCACACAAGTTTCAAAATTACCATTGTTAAATTTAACTTTCTGTAAGTCATATCAGTACTTTTATCGACTTGTATTTCACAAATTATACACACACACACACACACACACACACACACACATTTCCTGAAGCTACTTGTCCCAAGCGGGGTCACGGCAAGCTGGAGCCTAACCCGGCAACACAAGGCATGAGGGGGAGGGGGCACACCCAGGACAGGACGCCAGTTCATCACAAGGCACCCCAAGGGGGACTCGAATCCCAGACCCACCAGAGAACAGGACCCTTCCAAACCCGCTGTGCCACTGCACCCCCTTCACAAATTAATTTATCACTTTTTTTGATGTAAGGATACATTGATTTCAGATGAAAGCTGTAGCTTTACCCTTTGTAATTGTCCTGGGGATATGTTTGTATACCCTGATCTGTATGTCACTTTAGATGAAAGCATCTGCTTGATGACTAAATGTAAATATGCATGTTTTATACTGCCATTACTGCCTAAGGGCGGAATTGTGTTGGGCTGAGCATTTGGACCCGGCTCAGGTTGTGGAATTTTACGCTCTAGCTGTTCTAGCAGTCTGAGTCCAAAGTTGCATTTTGAGAGAGTCAGTAACTCTAAATTGCTTGCGGTGTGTTCATAGATAGATGAACAGACAAACAGATAAGAAGTTTATTAATCCTAATGCACATTTTGCGGTCTGTGTCTGTTTTCCCTCCAATTGGTATCCTCTCTAAGGTGTACCCTGCTTCACTCCATATGCTTCCAGTATTGGCTCTGGATCACTGTATTCCTGCACTCGATAAGCAGTTATTGAAAATGGATGGATGGGTGACTACCTAAACTAAAAAGTATGTTAAAAACAGAGTTGTGGTGGTCTATGGCAAGCATGGAATGGCCACATGCTTCAGAGCTGGGAGGGCAATTTTAATACATTGTGGCATGTATCTATCAGGGTTTTACTTCCTTATGTCCATGGGCAGTTGGCTGACTTACAGCTTTAGTAATTACACAATTATTCTAATAATGTAATGTATAGTCAACCATTTATTTATATTATGCTTCTGATCCTTCACTGTGTAGGAGAGCACTCTATCAGTTTATTGAAATGTGGGAAAAACTTGCAAACACCACATACACTGAGCTAGATTTGAAGCCACATCCAAACCTACAGTGCAGGGGAAGTAAAGGCACCACCGCTACCTGCAGCACCACCGTGCTGCCCTAGTTTTAAGGTCAAATGAGTAAAATGCAAACTAATAATGAAATAAATTTAAAAAATAAACTAAAAAATGAAAATGCTAAGGAACAAATGCAAAAGATACATTAACAAAGGTGTGCTATGTTTTTGCTGTTTTGTCTATCTGTATGCTTCAGAGCACCATTGCCAACAAAGTCTCCAGTTGTAACACACACATCCCTGTGCTCTGACATTCATTTGCATGAATGTGTTTGTGTTAGGGGGGTGCGGTGGCGCAGTGGGTTGGACCGCAGTCCTACTCTCCGGTGGGTCTGGGGTTCAAGTCCCGCTTGGGGTGCCTTGTGACGGACTGGCGTCCCGTCCTGGGTGTGTCCCTTTCCCTCTCCGGCCTTACGCCCTGTGTTGCCGGGTAGGCTCTGGTTCCCTGTGACCCTGTATGGGACAAGCGGTTCTGAAAATGTGTGTTTGTGTTAGTTAATACATACAAGCTGTTCTTCTTTGGAAGAAGTGGTACGAAGAAGGGCTCCTAACCCTAGTGGGCAGCGATTTTCACCCTGGATGAACAGAATAGCACCTTCAGCAATAGACTGGTCCAGCACTGCTGTTTTAAAGAGTGCCATCTGAGGACATTCTTGTCAACAGGCATTAGGCTCAATAAATAGTCCTCTCCTTGGTGGGGTGGTGCTGAACTGTTTGTACTGCACTCTATTTCATCTTTTCAGTTTCTTTTTTTTTCTTACTGCCTTTTATTTCTTCTTATTTGTTTATCCTTATACTCTTGTGATCCAAGAGTCGGTCAGTTCATTCTTGTTCTCTGTGCTGTTGTATATATGCTGCTTTGTACAGATTCTTCAGAATTAAATTCTCATCCTGTGTCACCTGATGTAGAACTGTTGCCTTCTGATCGAAGGTTGCTGGTTTGAATCCCACCTACTGCTATGGTACCTTTGAGCAAGGCACTTACTGTAAATGGCTTCACTAAAAATTATCCATCTCTAAACAGGTAAATAAGTGTAGGTACCTTACACTGCGAGTTGCTTTGGAAAAAAAGCATCTGCTTAACATGTTTTATACATTTTTAGCCAAAGCTGGGGATGTCTTGGGTGTGTGGGAGTCTTTTAACACCTGTTCCACTCATTCATTGTAATTGGCCTTATCTCTGATACAGGCATGCAAATGTTTTATGTTGTTATGATGATTCTTTGCACTGAGGTTTTGTAGTTTCATGTTATTAAGTTATACTTCCTCTTACAACACTGCCTCTCTTTATGCAGTGCTGCAACCCCTCAGCTGTTTTGTTTTACTCTTTAACCATGTAAGGATTTTGTAGGGGTGTTCTCATGTAGGGAGAACTAAAGAAGGTTCCAGAAGAAGGGGGCTCTTGACATTTATATCTCGCTCTGTTAGTGTACTGACGCACCTGATATTCTCTGAAACAAGACACTGAAATTACTATTTGCGGTGTTATTTCAAATAGTTTTTCTGAGAAATAAACTTGTTGTAGGTAATGGTCTCACCCTAACTGAAAGGATCAGCTGCTTCAGTGGCCTTCATTCCACTCTTTTTCACCGTTTTTTTTGGATGCATTGACTTTACCCTAATTCTACACCAAAGTGCTGTTTGATTCTGGAGAATCCAGCACATTTAGTGGATTAGTTCCTATGCCAATGAACCTTTATGCATATTTTCAGTTCTTGCATAATATAGCCAAAACTAATATCACTGATATTCACATTTACACTAAACTGCAGTCATTTTACAGTGAATTGCAGTGGGCTGGCTGATAGTGTTTTGAGGTATTGCCTCCACGTGCAGAGGTAGCAGATTTGAATCTCACTTCCTGCTGTAATACCCTTAAGCAAGGTACTTACTCTCCCTTGCTGTTGTAAAAATGGCTTGCTTTATAAATGGGTAAAACTGTGTAAGCTACTTAATGACTGATAGGTTGTGGGTTAGTATGTTGTCCAGCATGTGCCCTATCTATAGTAACCATCTGGGATAGGCTCTGGATCATAGAAACCCTTCACAGAAAAAGTAATTGATGAAAATGGAGACAATGGTATGTGACAAGAAGAACAACTAGGTTTCTTTTATTTTAGAGATTCAATAATAGATTTTTTTTTCAAATCTGGAAATTTCCATCAAGTCAGAACTCATTTTAAATATCTGGGTTAAGTTTTGTCCTCTACCTTACTAGAAGTGCCCATGTGTACAAAAGTAAGAGTGAGAGGAGGGGCACACCCAGGCTTTCATTAAATATGTGGTACCCTGGGTCTCACAGTAAATCACAGCTTTGGCGATGCTGGAAACAATTACAGAAAAAGTCCATAATTTCAAAAATCATTGTCCCTTGTTATTGTTTTTTTTTTTTTTGTAGTAGGGTGATCACGTGATGGTTTTCTGAAGGGTTTGGACTCCCAGGGTTCCATTTCAGCATTCACATTTAGCAGGCAGACCATCCTGCTCAGTCCAAAGACAAAACCTTTTCTGCTGGGATCCTGAGTTGTTATCCACAACCACAGACAATTGGGAAACAAAAATTCAAAAAATATATGAAGCAAAAAATCACTTGTAAAGCTAAACTTATCAAAAAATAAGTAGATTTCATTCACCAATGAGGTCTATACTGCAAGTAGTTTCCCTGCAATAGAAAAGAAGACACATTCAAAGTGAGTCTTTTGTTTTAGTACATCATTGTGGGGAGAAACAACTGAACAAACAGATATGAAAAAGGTGTGTTTTTTGAATGTCCCATAGAAAACCCCTTTTCCTGTCCCCATGGCATACTATATTGCATACAGGAGTCAGTGATTCCTCCAGCTTCTCTGACATTATTTCTTGAGATATTTCTACATGGCCATTCTTATATTTAGAACACAGGTTGGAAATAGGATTTTTGAGAGTCCATACACAATTGTGCTGAATGAAGCATTAATTTCTCCACACTTAGCAAAAATGACCTAAATTCCTTCATTAAAGGGAAACACAAAGCTGCCTTTTATGCCACCATTCTAGTGCTGACTATTGTGTCAAACTCAGATAAAATCTGGATTTTTTAATTTCAGTGCCAGTTATATTAATATGG
The DNA here is from genome assembly GCF_900964775.1 of Scleropages formosus. Classification (NCBI taxonomy): domain Eukaryota; kingdom Metazoa; phylum Chordata; class Actinopteri; order Osteoglossiformes; family Osteoglossidae; genus Scleropages; species Scleropages formosus. Next base: position 34,871,186 of record NC_041808.1, on the reverse strand, counting down.
AAAAAGTCAGTGTATGTGGAACTGCTGAAACTTTATGGAGTACATGTAAGCTTTGTCGTTCTTATGGCATGCAGGAAACACAAGTCTCTGCTTCATTTGGCATTATACCATCCAGTATATATTCTTTTCTTTTCTGCAAACTAATTTTAGAACACAATACAGTACAGTACCTCAAAACAACAACAATTTATTCATTTTGCAACACTGCCTAATTTAAAATGCAGTTTCCCACATGCATCCATTACCAAACACGTTCACTAACCTCTTGTCCAGAAACCCACATTTTCATTACAATAATGTCTCCTTGGTGAAACTTTCCTCTTATTTTTGGTTGGTTACAAATACAGCATGGTTATAAATTGCACTGCTCCAACAGGACAGAAAGAGTGTAGGTACAGGTTAGTGTGGAGTAAAGGTGTGGGAAGGGCCAGCCTTTCAACCTACAGTGCTGCTATGTGAAGGCCCAATTGTGGAAAGGGTGTGATCCGAGCATGCGGTAGTTGGACTGCAGCTCCTTGAGTGAGGAGTGGGGGTGATCCGTGTCATCGATGTCTCATACGACCATTCCTTCTGTTTCTGGAAGCCAGCATGAAGACAGTACAGATACACAGAAAAAAATCTGGTAAAATTGGGTGTTTTGAATTACACAATGGAGTCCATAAAGAGATGTGAAGGTGCATCAGGCTTTGCACTCACAGTGGATAAGCCTTTGGAGATCAAGGCCAGCTCAGTGGGCTGGTACACACAACCTCGCAGTTGCCCGGTGTAGCTGCTGTAGGGGGATGCTGCGGGCGAGAACAAGTCATTTTACCAGGGCAAAGAATACATCAAATCCCTGTGTGCTGTGAAGGATGGTGTGTTTGTACAGCCCACAAGACCAGAAGATCAGACTAACTTTCTGCCATTCTCCCGCTTAGATCGTGCCACTCCTCATTTCAGTTCAAAGCTGCCTCACATTGTATTTGCCACAGCGGAAATGAAAAATGTATTTTTACTGCAGTACGACCATGCCAGAATGTTTACAACCAGGAAATGTAGTGCACAACATTGGTTGTAGGACTATACACTTGAAATTGCTTGGGTCAGCCTAATTTTGTGTCCATGAGGAAATTGATGCTGTTATTTTGAAGAACCAGTTGCTGTAGATGAAGAACAGTATGCTTTTACTACTAATTGCTTCTTACCCATGTTGAGTTGTCCACTGAGTAACTAGTAAATGCCACAGTTAGGTACAGAAAGAACAGAATCTTTCTTTTTTGTGAGCATTTTTTTTTCTCTCCACCATTAGCTGCAATTATCTTGGCACAGCTGCATCTGCTGTACCTGGCATTTTTTAAACTCGTGTCTTTTATAAAAAACAAACAACAGTAATGTGGAGGCTTGGAAAACCATATAATGAAATATAACCTTCAGTCATAAATGTTTGAACAGGACCTGTTGTGTTTCCTTGAGGCTCATGGACACAAATGTACACGGTGATGTGAGTCAAGTTGGACATCATCTATGCCTTGTACCTCTAACAGGTCTGCTTTTACGATTATCAACAGTTAGTTTAGTAGACGCAATCTATAAAAAACTACGAAGATCCAGATTTTTTACAGAGTAAAGGTGTATTCACATACCCGTCAGTGCTTTGAAGTCATTGTTTTCCAGTGTGACTTCTGCATGTCCGGGTGTTGTAAAAAAAAGTCAACATAGGATCCATTTTAAATACAGTTACCAGAACTTAAAGCTACAGGAAATTATTCACTCTGTGTGAAATATCTAGAAACATATTCTCCAAAACCCATGAAGGCACCAAGCTTTTCACTGAAGATAAGGCACGTGAGTCCACTTCAGTGAAAGTTGAAACTCTTGATGTTTGCCAAGTGTTCTGTTAAAGACTTCTCAGCTTGCCTCTTTCTTAAGAGATCATCACAGTCATGTGGCAAATGGAACAATGGTAAGCTTCTACAATAAGCAGAGCTCAACCAGGCTTATACCTTGCTTACAAATGAACAAATTTCACAAGCGAATCATTGCGGACAGAAGGCTGGACGTTTGTTTACTCTTTTATAATCTGAAAACCTGTAAAAGCTATGAACACCCTATAGTATTCAGTTTTTCAGTTTTTATAAAAGGCAAGGTCATTTGTCCAACATCTCTGAAAATATGATTCTTGTTACATTTTCCAGTGCTTGAGACCTCCCCCTCACACACATTTTTGTCTACATAATACTATAAACATAAATAGTTCTCTTTTAGACACAAAGATGTTTGAACAGTTCATCTAAATAGTGACAGTAGTGGAACAAGTGATGGAATAAATAAAAATAATAAAGCATCTTGTAACAGTGTATATGTGTTTGCTTTGCCACATTAACATATTAATCAGCATATTATGTTTTTTTAGAGAAGCCACTGAGGTTAAACACTCTGCAGCAATGGCACTTCTTGGGCAACTTTGGCATTGCAAGACTAAGTTCCACTGCTGCCTATCTGATATTACACTATGACATCAAATTAAGCAGGAAAACCTTGGAGACAGTTACCTGGGTTTGGCTCCTCCATGGTGAAGGCCTTGTTCTCCACATAAATATTTTTAGACACTTGATGCTGCTTCAAGACATTCTCATAGCTGGCCTCCTCATAGTCAAAGTTCATCTCGCTATTCTCGGTGAGCATGCAGATCTGTGGAGTGGAGCTGAGGATGAGGAATACCCAACCATTGGTGACAAGGGTAATGGCTAGAGTAGGGTCATCCCAGCTGGAATTACCAATGGACTTGTTCACATAGAGGTACATGGTGAGCCACACTACCCAGATAGCGAAGGAGACTGAGGCAGTAGCTAGGAGGAATGCTCCCTCCCTACGCCAGTGTTGCTTGCCCATTAGGGTCAACACAGCAACTGGCATGGTGCCGAGGAGAAGGAGCATGACGTAGATAAGTGCCATGGCAAAGTCCTGCTGTGATGTTGAGCAGTGTACGGCTTCACCGGTGATGACTATCCATTCGATGTTGACTATCACCTCCACTAGCCAGAGCCCCAATGCCCCCAGACAGAGCATCCAGCCCTGGGGACCACGATCGCGGTGTGCTACCACATTGAGCCGCACACCCTGTATCAGCAGGCAGGCAAAGCAGCCAGCAAACAGGACACCAAACAGGAAGCGGCGGGCCACACAGTTGGCAAAGCTTTGCCCCACAATGAAGGCAAAGGTCAGACTGAAGAGGCCCATGGTGCACACCAAGAAGCCAGTCTGTAACCCCATCGAGCTCCTCCTCTTCTGGTCCGTCACAAAGGGCAGGCTGGCCAACAGAACCACCAGCAAAACAAAAGAGGTGACCACACCAGCTGCAGCCAGCGATTCCACCACCACACCCCACATAGCATGTAGGTCACACAGTTTGTAGTAGAGTGGCAGGACGGAAGGGCCGCAGCCATTAGGAGGGACTGTGGTTGAAGGTGAAAGGGAGGCCATGGGTGTAATTGCAGGAGGAATGTCAAGGTGATATGACAGCCTTCACAGACCTGTAAAGGAAAGCAGACTATTCACTAAGACACAAGCAACTGTACAGAGCTAAAGCAGTCTGAATATTGGTAGTCTGAGCCACAGTGGTGCAGCACTCAAATTTAGCTAAAGTCCTTCCAATGTTAACTCTAGAATACTGGAATGCAATTGCCTGAGTTCCTCATGTTTTGCAAAAACAATGAGCCTGAAATGTTGATTGTTGTTAATTGCAATCATGCATTTTCTTATCAGAATAAACACTGAACAGCTAACAAATTGGAAAAATAATTTAAATTCCGAAATAAAAACTACGTGGAATCATACTGTTCGTAAGACACAATGCTGAAAATGTATGTCATGTAAAGGTTTTCAGTGAGATCTGCACTGTGCAGTTAGACAGTTTTATCATTCTGGCACCACTGATTATCTTGCAGTGTATATTTATCTGCACATGAATTTGTTGCCATAAATATGGGCATGTCATGGGTGTGTGTGAAAAGATTCCATGACTCAGGAGACTTCACAAGGACCTTTCAGAAGCATGCACGTGCTTATGGGAGCTTTTCAAACGGTTACATAAATCACTGGTGACATTAAATTTAAACAGGAGAGATTTGCTGTTCAGTAAGATTTTATACATGATTTTCCTGAGATCTGGATCTACAGCTTCATGGAACATCTGTAATTATATTTTTATCATTTCATTTTTGTTGTGAGTGGAATGGTGGCACAGTGGGTCAAGATGCCTCCTCACAGGGCCTGAACTGTTTGGGCATAGGTTCCAATATGGCTCAGTATGTGTGGAGTTTGCATGTCCCCTCCATGTCTGTATGGATTTCTTCTGAGTTAGAGATGTGATGGAACTGATCAAAATCCACATCTGTTGAATGTGGATTTAAATTTATAGCCTAAATCCGTACCGATGCGAATGCAGATACGGGTTTTAATGAAAAAAATGGAAAGTATAATTTTTATTAATCCACATACACATATCAGTTAAAAGATAAAAAGAAATATTTATTTGGTCTCAACTTTACACATTGGAGTGATTTTCCTTTTCAGCAATTCAAAAAACATTGGTTTATGCTCAAATTAAATATTAGTGAGAATATAAACATTAATTTTTGTAATATGAGTATTTCCACTTAAAAACTCAAAACAAGCTGCATATAAGTGAATTGACACAAATCATCTTATGCTGCGCAGTAATGACATACATGGTATGCAAAGTCTTACGAAGTAGGCCTAACACATTTCATGCATTTTGCAATCGATGCACAAATTTACATGCAAATCATTGAGTTGTGATTCGCATATAAAAGTGTACACCAGTGCGCGTGTAGTACTGTACAATCATTAATTATCACTCTGTCTCAGGTGCACCTTGACCTGCAGACAACAACCCACAAACATATAAAATAAAGCTTATAATGAGCTGCATTGCTTTGACTACCTTTTCTCCCCACATTAACTTCATATCCGCCAAAAAGTGTTGATAAAATTTGATGGATTTTGGATCTGCCAAAAATTATTGAAGTTTGACAACATTTGAATCTGAACTTTGTCACATCCCTTCTGAGTGCTTTTATTTCCTCGCTCAAACCATAAAGATGTGGTTCAGGTGGATTGCCAATGCAAAAAATTGCCTCTGTTGTGTGTGTGTGTGTGTGTGTGTGTGTGTGTGTGTGTGGCTACCCTGTGATGCACTGGTGTTTCATCCAGTGTGTAATGGTCCAGTTTTGCACTCAGTGGTTCTGGAATAGGCTCCAGGCTGCTGTAAACTTGACCAGTCCACAAGGAATTTTGTCATTTTCTTCAAGATCCACTCTCTGGAGTCTTAGTGTAAGTGTGGACAACTCTACTATACTAATAATGCACAAATAAGCATACATGATGCTGGAAGTTTCCCTTCTGAGTCCTGACCAGCAACTGCAGTTAGGTACAAAGATAACACACACACACACACACACACACACACACACACACACACACACACAGACTGCTGGTAATTTAGAGTAAACAATTCACTAGAAAAAAAGTGCCTTTGAGCAGCGGGAGGAAACCAGAGCACCAAGCACAGCAGTTTTTATACTACACAAACAGGCAAACATAGAACAAAAATAGTGCCTGGAAATATTGGATTTACAGTGAATTTAAGCAGTTTTTGGTTTTCCCTCTATTCACATTTAAAGGCACTGCTGTTGCTTCCTCACCAGCATTTAGAGCCTGCAAACAGCTTTCTCTCACTTAAGGTTACACAGACCACCAATGCAAAATGAGGACAACACACACACACACACACACACACACGCGCGCGCACACACACACACACACACACACACACACACACACACACACACACACACACACACCTTCGTGAACCACTTGTCGTTTTTTATGGCCACAGCAGTCTGGAGCCTATCCTGGAATCACTGGGCGTGAGACTAGCAGGGGTACAGTCTGGTCAAGACAGGAATCCATCGCATTGTAGTCACACATGCATGTGTTCCAATTAAAATGAAGAAAGAGACCAGTTAAAATCATAACACATTAAACAAGATCTTAGCAACATGATGTTGGCATATGACTAACCTGTGGGAGGATCTGATGAGCATTACTTGGCCTGAGGAGTCAGTGATTCAGACTATGATATGCTATAAACAGATGCATCCTGTTACCTAAGCAAATCAAGAAAACTTGCAGACAGGATGATTACACACACACACATTTTCAGAAGCGCTTGTCCCATACAGGGTCGCGGGGAACCGGAGCCTACCCGGCAACACAGGGCGTAAGGCCGGAGGGGGAGGGGACACACCCAGGACGGGACGCCAGTCCGTCGCAAGGCACCCCAAGCGGGACTTGGAACCCAAGACCCACCGGAGAGCAAGACTGTGGCCCAACCCGCTGCGCCACCGCACCCCCGTACAGGATGATTAATGAAAATTAATTTAAACATAGCTTAATATTGCTGTAATTATATATTTAAATATATCCATCCATGCATCCATCTTCTTCCGCTATCCGGGGCGGGGTCGCGGGGGCAGCAGTCCGAGCAGAGTCCTCCAGACTTCCCTCTCCCCGCACACCTCCTCCAGTTCCTCTGGGGAAACCCTAAGGTGTTCCCAGGCCAGCCGGGAGACATAGTCTCTCCAACGTGTCCTGGGTCTGCCCCGAGGCCTCCTCCCAGTAGGACAAGCCCGGAACACCTCCCCAGGGAGGCGTCCAGGAGGCATCCGGAACAGATGCCCAAGCCGCCTCAACTGGCTCCTCTCGATGCGGAGGAGCAGCGGCTCTACTCCGAGCTCCTCACCCTATCCCTAAGGGTGCGCCCAGCCACTCTGCAGAGGAAACTCATTTCTGCCGCTTGTATCCGTGATCTCATTCTTTCGGTCATGATCCAAAGTTCATGACCATAGGTGAGGGTAGGAACGTAGATCGACCAGTAAATTGAGAGCTTCACCTTACGACTCAGCTCCCTCTTCACCACAACAGACCGGTACAATGACCGCATTACTGCGGACGCCGCACCGATCCGTCTGTCAACCTACCGCTCCATTTTTCCCTCACTCGTGAACAAGACCCCGAGATACTTAAACTCCTCCACTTGAGGGAGCAACTCCCCCCTAACCCGGAGGGGGCAATCCACCTTTTTCCGACTGAGAACCATGGCCTCGAATTTGGAGGTGCTAATTCTCATCCCCACCGCTTCGCACTCGGCTGCAAACCTCCCCAGTGCACGCTGCAAGTCTTGACTTGATGAAGCCAACAGGACCACATCGTCCGCAAAAAGCAGAGACGAGATCTCGCGGCCACCAAAACAGACACCCTCCGTTCCCTGGCTGCGCCTAGAAATTCTGTCCATGAAGATAATGAACAGAATCGGTGACAAAGGACAGCCCTGGCGGAGTCCAACATGCTCCGGGAACAGGTCTGACTTACTGTCGGCAATGCGAACCAAGCTCCTGCTCCGGTCATACAGGGAACGAACAGCCCGTAGCAGCAAGCCCCGAACCCCATAATCCCGAAGTACCCCCCACAGGATGCCACGAGGGACACGGTGGAATGCCTTCTCCAGGTCCACAAAACACATATGGACTGGTTAGGCAAACTCCCACAAACCCTCCAGCACCCTAGTGAGGGTATAGAGCTGGTCCAGTGTTCCACGACCAGGGCGAAAACCGCATTGCTCCTCCTGAATCCGAGGTTCGACTATCGGTCGGATTCTCCTTTCCAGTACCCTGGCACAGACTTTCCCAGGGAGGCTAAGGAGTGTGATCCCCCTGTAGTTGGAACACAATCTCCGGTCCCCCTTCTTAAAAAGAGGGACCACCACCCCGGTCTGCCAGTCCAGAGGCACCGTTCCCGAACTCCACGCGATGCTGCAGAGGGGTGTCAGCCAAGACAGCCCCACAACATCCAGAGACTTGAGAAACTCGGGGCGGATCTCATCCACCCCCGGAGCCTTGCCACCGAGGAGTTTTTTGACTACCTCAGCAACTTCAGCCAGGGTAATGGACGAGTCCCCCTCCAAGTCCCCAGCCTCAGCTTCCTCTACGGAAGGCGTGTCGGAGGGATTGAGGAGATCCTCAAAGTACTCCTTCCACCGCCCGAGGACATCCTCAGCTGAGGTCAGCAGCGCACCACTTCCACTGTAAACAGTGTTTGTGGAACACCGCTTCCCCCCTCTGAGTCGCCGGACGGTTTGCCAGAATCTCTTTGAGGCCAACCGGAAGTCTTCCTCCATGGCCTCGCCGAACTCCTCCCAGGCCCGAGTTTTTGCCGCGGCGACTGCCAGAGCCGCGCTCTGTCTGGCCCGCCGGTACCTGTCAGCTGCTTCAGGAGTCCCATGAGCCAGCCAGGCTCGATAGAACTCCTTCTTCAGCTTGACGGCATCCCTTACCTCCGGTGTCCACCACCGTGTTTGGGGATTGCCACCGCGACAGGCGCCGGAGACCTTATGGCCGCAGCTCCGAACCGCCGCCCCGACAATGGAGGTGTGGAACATAGTCCATTCGGACTCAATGTCCCCCACCTTCCTCGGGACCTGGTTGAAGCTCTGTCGGAGGTGGGAGTTGAAGACCTCTCTGACAGGGGCCTCCGCCAAACGTTCCCAACAGACCCTCACTATGCGTTTGGGTCTGTCCAGCTTTTTCCCCCGCCATCGAATCCAACTCACCACCAGGTGGTGATCAGTTGACAGCTCAGTCCCTCTCTTCACCCGAGTGTCCAAGACATATGGTCGAAGGTCAGAAGAAACGACTACAAAGTCGATCATCGACCTCCGACCTAGGGTGTCCTGGTGCCAAGTTCACTGATGGACACCCTTATGCGTGAACATGGTGTTCGTTATGGACAAGCTGTGACTAGCACAGAAATCCAATAACAACTCACGGCTCGGGTTCAGATCAGGGAGGCCGTTCCTCCCAATCACGCCCCTCCAGGTGTCACTGTCGCTATCCACATAGGCGTTAAAGTCCCCCAGTAGAACGACAGAGTCCCCAGTGGGAGCGCTTTCCAGCACGCCCTCCAGGGACTCCAAGGAGGCCGGGTACTCTACACTGCCGCTAGGCGCATAAGCACAAACGACAGTGAGAGACTGTTCCCTGACCCGAAAGCGCAAGGATATGACCCTCTCATTCACCGGGGTAGACTCCAACACATGGCGGCTGAACTGGGGGGCTATTAATAAGCCCACACCCGCCCGCCGCCTCTCACCCTGGGCAACGCCAGAATAGTGGAGAGTCCACCCTTGGTCGAGAAGAGTGGTTCCAGAACCCAAGCTGTGAGTGAAAGTGAGCCCGACTATATCTAGACGGTATCTCTCAACTTCCCGCACCAGCTCAGGCTCCTTCCCCGCCAGTGAGGTGACATTCCAAGTCCCAAAAACCAGAGTTGGCGCCCGAAGTTTGGGTCGGCCAGGCACTCGGCCCCGACCACCGCCCAAATCACAATGCACCGGCCCCTTATGGTCTCTCCGGCAGGTGGTGAGCCCACCGAAGAGCGGCTCCACGTCATGGCTTCGGGCTGAGCCTGGCCAGGCCCCGTGGGCATAGACCTGGCCATCAGGCACTCACATGTGAGCCCCCCCCCAGGCCTGGCTCCAGGGTGGGGCCCCGGTGACCCCATACCAGGCGGGGTGAACGGAAGCCTTGCTTTTATTTTCTTCATAAGAGGTTTTTGTACCGCGCTTTGTCTCGTATGTCATCCAGGACCTGTTTGCCATGGGAGACCCTACCAGGGGCATATAGCCCCAGGCAACATAGCTCCTGGACTATTTCAGGCACTCAAACCCCTCCACCACGGTAAGGTGGCGGTTCACGGAGGGGTATTAAAATATATAAAAAAAATTATTCACAAATCCAGTTCTCTAACTCCGAATTTATCTAGTGAACAAAATGTTTTATTATGCCAAAGAGACAGATATTTATGTTAACCATGCTGGTTGCGAGTACCAGACCTCTAACCCCTAACTGACTGCTGACTGTTTTCCATGATGGAAAACCAGACTTCTGATGTTCCCCTGTGCACACAGACACAGGCATACCAGTGGTCCTCATATCTGACTTCCTCACCTTCCTACTGTTCTTTGACTGTAGTTGTCCATCTGCATCTTCAGGTCTAGCTTGGTTAAGCAGTTTACACGGAAGATTTTTGAGCCCACTCAAGGGATGATCAATTTTCCCTTTCTTTCCTTCACATTGCCGGGCTTTTATTCTGAGCGGCAGGGGAGGGGGTAGCAGTTACCACAGCAGCCTTAGGGAGCTGTTGCAAGATGCATGAGCAGGCAGGCTGTGAGTGGGACGGTGGCACATTGTGCCATGTGGATGTGACACGTACTTCTGTGCTTTCCTTTCCACTTGGGTTCCCTGCTGCTTTTTTTGAGCACATAGATTGATAAGCAGTGAATATTTCCCTAAAGGACATGGATATGCTCATACTCTTTACGGGCAGAGCCGGTGGTGGCACCTTGGTTGTAAATGTAGTTCAGAAGCACCAGGAATGTATATTGTAGTTGTGTGTGTATATATAATATATGTACACACACACATATGTAATTGTGCTATGTAGGGCCATGTTCTCCTGTTTTTTCTCTCATAGTTTCTGGTGTTATTTCCAGTACTATATATGAACACACCAAATCAGAATGTACTGTCCGAATGCAAAAAAAATTTAAAAAATCTGTATTAATGTGCCATGAACTTTTCAGTTTGCAGTCACAATCTTATATTCATTCTGATTTGTTTGTATTGATCAACAGGTGAGTAGCAGTAAAATTTCTCTTTCAGATGTAGAATAATGTTTTAGGTTTCTATGGTATTCATGTTGATGAGAGAAAGTTTTTGCCAGTCTGGGCATTATGGCATAGTACAAAAGGTATTTCACGTCAAAACATTTTAGATCTTCATATTATATATCTATGTTTTCATTATTTATTTCCTTCAATTTGTGTTTGTTGAAACTAGACAGGTTACAAGCTGCAACCCACATCTTGGAAAGTACCTGCAAACTCAAAAGAATCTACAGAGAGCTGGTATGCAGTTTCTTTCTTTGTAAAATCAGTACAAGAAATGCATTTAATGTCTTTTTATTCTATCAGCCTGCATATTGCTTTGGATATAAACATCTGAAAAAGAAATTAAATGTAAACGTAAATCACTGATAAGCGTGATCCAACCTGCACGGACACCTTCCAATACAGGTGTGAAGCATTAATTATTTTACTCTGTCATCCCACAATAGCATCAATTCAACTACATCACTGAATTACTTTTATTAAATTTCTGCTGACGGCAGCTTTAATTAATGAACCTGTACCCTTACTCCTTCAGTTTTTCTTGTTTCCCTAATAAGCCGACCAAACTCTTACCTGAAGTTTCCTTTAGGTGTCTTGTTTCTTCCAGTTCTTGAGAGAATATTTTCTCAAAAAAGGGAAAAAATAAAAGACTGCTATTTCCAACATTCAAACTCTATGTAAAAAACAACGATATTCACTTCCAAAAACTGTCGATACTAGCTTATTCTCCTCCCATTTAATTATCCTCAGAAAGTGTATAGCCCTTTTTAACCAATAATGTGACTTGGCTCTCCAGTTGTGTCATCTGACGATATAAGGATGTATAATCCTTCTGTCGTGGAGCTCTTTGTCGCAGCTGATCACAACTAATCTCCTCTCCCTGTGTGTGCTCTGTTTTATTTCCTGTGGTCACACCTACCTCAGCCCTCTGCCACACACCGGATCTTGCTACAGACACAAATGCAAACACACACACTGACTGAAACTCCCTGTCCCAAGTGGGGTCGCAGCGAACCGGAGCCTAACCCGGCAACACAGAGCATAAGGGTGGAGGGGCAAGGAGACACACCCAGGACGGGACACCAGTCCGTCACAAGGCACCCCAAGGGGGACTTGAATCCCTGACCCACCAGAGACCAGCACCCGGCCAAGCCCACTGCATCACCGTGCCCCCTCCAAATGTGAACATTCATATACAATGTTTAAACACAGTTTATAGTAAGGCATATTAACAGACATCAGTACATAAACACACACACACACAAACACATACATGCACACATATGTATATGGGGGGGGCATGGTGGTAGAACAGGTTTGGCTGGGTCACGCTGTGTGGTGGGTCTGGTGCTCGAGTCCTGTCTGGGGTACCTTGCAGTGGACTGGCGCCCCGTCCAGGGTGTGTCCCTTCCCCTTCCAGCCCTATGCCCTGTGTTGCCAGGTTAGGCTCCAGCTCACCATGACCCCACTCGAGCCAAGCGGCTTTAGACCGTGTGTGTGCGTGTATATGTGTATCGATATATATATATATATATATACACACGCACACACACTATATATATTTTATATATATACATATATATATATTCAGCTTGGCAAGTTTTAATTGAATACAAAATTACACAAACTTATAATTTGCTTAGTTCTGCAATTAATTAATTATAGTTCATTTTCATAAAAGTTATCAGAATTAAACTGGAGGACTGTGTATATTCGTCTTTCACTGGGATTTTTAGAAGGAAGCTGTGTGATAAGTTTAACTGGCAGGAGAAGTAGGAAAAGCATCACAGAAACTTTGGTGGAATGTGTCTGCCAGGGTGAAGACTGGCCACCTAATTTGGTGTGATCTTAGCTTTGAGCCACACAATGCCTGCTACTGACATGTGTCTTTTCACCCAAGCTTCCACGTCAATGAGCTGACAGGCCTAATTAAAGGAGGAAGACTACTTAATGAATTCTTAAACAAGGAATGTGAACTGACTTAATTTCCTTAATCTCTTCATTTTCATCCTTGTATTGTATTTATCATACATTGCAGTACAGGGTTTGTTTCAATAAGCAACTACTTTCCGTGAAAATTGAGCATTCTGAGACCTCTTGTGGCAAATTTCAGCATTTGACTGACGAGAATAACCTTTTCCTACCTTTTTACATTCACTTTTAAAAAAATACTCCCTTTTTTCTGAACAGACTTTTCAGATTTAGCTCATTGGCAATAATTTAGCCGTTTCATTATTCTAAAAATGTACAAGTTGTGGTTCAAAATATTAATGAATATTTAAAATAAATAAATAAATAAATATCCATCCATTCATTCATTCATTCATTCATTCATTCATTCATTCGTTCGTTCATTCCCAGTTATACAAAAGCTGTTGAGAAAGTTTCTCGTATTCACACAGATATGTAGAATGCAGGATTTCTGCTTCTGTCATACACTCTGTCAAGACAAGTACTTTCACAGCATACTACCGTTTGTGTCAGGAAATGCTGTGTAAGGGAGTATCCACTGCCAACTGTAAGAACATTTCATTTTGCAGACCTGACAGCCCCCACTGCATCAACCCTTGCTTTGCTTCGCCTGCAGACCCTACGGAGGTACCAAAGAGCTTAGAACTGGCTGATCTCAAAGGACAGGGCAGAGTGGACTCTGTTTTATCCTAAAAGTATGAGTCCCAGGATGCCCTGGCATGCCTTTTGGTAAAAGAAAGAAAAAATAATTGTAAAGAATAAATAAATATGAGTGTTAATGCATTTAGTGTAATTATGCAAGTTGTATTCTGTTGTCAGGACATTACTATAACAATCACTAAATATCATGATGTCCCTGTCAACTGTTTGATAATACACCATGATGGACTTTAGCCATAGGTTTAAATGTAATTACATATCCCATCCCCCCATCTCATTTTCAGAACCGCTTGTCCCATACGGGGTCGCAGGGAACCGGAGCCTACCCGGCAACACAGGGCGTAAGGCCGGAGGGGGAGGGGACACACCCAGGACGGGACGCCAGTCCGTCGCAAGGCACCCCAAGCAGGACTTGAACCCCAGACCCACCGGAGGGAAGGACCTGGTCCAACCCACTGCGCCACCGCGCCCTGTAATTACATATAATTATGTCTAATTAAGCTTTATTGAACCTACTCCCAGTATTGCATGTGACCTGTGAACCAAACTATGATCACACTGTTATTTGAATAAGAGGGTGAGCATGGTATGAATTTGATGGGAGTGAAAAATAGTAGGAGTAGAGAACAGCAGGTACCTGGTTACAAGTAACAAGTGTTTTTCAGCTTCCATGGTAGTCCACAAACACTCTATAACTAGTTCTCCATGTAGTTCCACCTGCTTGCTAGGGTTAGGTTTAGGGTTTGGGTTGGGGTTAAATTTAGGGTTAATTAGGGTTAGAGTTAGATTTTACAAGTGTAGTGATGCAAATGTGTTCTGTGGCTTATAGGCTATGACATTCATTGCAACAATGCATGTGTGCCACACAGTTTTAAGGCAGACCTAGACTGACACATGAATGGTAAAACTGGATGCTCCTTTCAGGGTTTCCGGTAATGTGATAAACTGCTACAATTTTTTATCAGAGAGGGAAATATTTGCTGGAGATGTTTGTTTACCAGGGGGGTGCCGTGGCGCAGTGGGTTGGACCACAGTCCTGCTTTCCGGGGGGTCTGGAGTTCGAGTCCCGCTTGGGGTGCCTTGCGATGGACTGGCGTCCCGTCCTGGGTATGTCCCCTCCCCTTCCGGCCTTACGCCCTGTGTCACCGGGTAGGCTCCGGTTCCCCGCCACCCCGTATGGGACAAGCGGTTCTGAAATGTGTGTGTGTTTGTTTACCTATGATATTTAATCACATGTATAAAATAGATTTAAGTGTGAGGTGAGGTTGTGCTATGTCTTTTCCATGCAAAGACTTTAGGCCCTCATCTTTGCTTGAAGATTGTTAGTGCAGTTGTAGAGGTGTCACACCCACACCCACAGCTGAACCGCAAGCACCTGGTCACAATCAACACAGCCGGGTATAAAGGGCACCATTCCACCGCTGCCCGGTTTCGCAATCTCTTTGAGGCAACTGTCCCTCCTGCGCTCACGATACGTCTACCTTACCTGTCCTTCTCTGTGCATCTCCCTCCTTGTTGCCTCACCTGTCTCCTTGTCCCTGTTTCCAGTCTCCCACATCGAACCATCACCCCCTTTGCACCTTGGATTGAACCACACCTGTGCCCGACCACGAGTATTGCTTTGCCCCTTGTACCTTTGTAATAATAATCCTACAGTTGGGTCCACAGCTGGGTGTCTAGTCCGCTCTGTGCGACAAAGGTTTTACACTGAAGCATATTAGGTTCTTAAATAAAGAACAAAATCACTAATTTTTGAGATTAGATATAAGATCTCACATAGAAAAGGCTTTAGATGCTTTTAATTATGGGAAATTGGTAATAGTGCTCAGTATGTCCAATATGAACACCCCTTAAATTGATCACTGTCTTCACTCTACTCACTTGTAATGACAGAAGGTCAGAGCACTCAGTGTAATTGCTGCGTGAAACAGTGTTGAGAATCATTGTGAATAAGTAATCAATGGGAACACGACTTAAATTCAGTTAGAATTGGGTCTATTCTTCTTATAATACAAATGTTGTCCAAGGCAGAGTAACCTCGCTTGAGCCACCCCTATGGTTAAATGCATTGCACTGACATCTGAATGAGAAGGCTTTACAAAATCCCTTCAACTTTTTAATATCTGTGCTCAAGTGATGTCTCTTCATGCATGTTTTTTATTTTGTTTTCTGCTGCCAAGGTGGGGTGCAGCACTCTGTGTGTTATCATTTCATGTAAAACAGAACATGTGGGTGTTTTACGTGGCTGTGTGGGAGAGCAAATCGACTGTGTCAGAAGGGAATCCTGTAAATAAGCTGGAGAAAAGAAGGAGAGATTCGCGGAGGCAGAGGCAAGCAAAGGAGTAACAAGCACAGCACATAACAGATTTAAAACAGTGGGATGAGCTGTGTGCTGTAAGCACAGGACAATACATAAAAACAGCATGACAGCTGAGGACAACATGTCCTTTTCTCGGGACTTTCAGGTGGTGGTTCCACTGGGTGCTCAGAAGGCAAACACAATTTTCATCTACTGTAAACATGGAATACGCACGCTAAGGGGTGCTGCAAATATGACATAAGGCACGTAGATCATTGCCAGCACTTCAGGATGGGCAGGTACTTCCTGCAGGTAGCATTACTCCGTTTTTAATGTAACGTGCATCTCTGATCCTTTCCTGGAGTGACGAGGTTCTGTGTGCACAGAGCAGCGGAGCATACTGTCCTGTGGGTAAACAAGCAGTGAACTGCAGGGATTGACCTTAAGTAAATATAAAGCACACAGGGATGGGAGCTGTGCTGTTTTGATCACTGTGCTTTTCCATAATCTCACAGCTGAAATGACAGCTTTTCAGCTTTTTTTCGTGTAGATGTATACATTTATACAACATGTCATATAAATAAATATACTGTATGCATGTGCGTGTGTGTGTTAATTAGTTACTGAGCATCACGGATGATGACCAGAGCTGACTTATACCACGTGCAATAATTTTGACCTTCTTTCAGGGTCAGATTGTACCAGAGTTGCTGAATGAAAGATGGCATGACCCAGTCAGGCTTTTTTGAGCTTTTACAGTACAGAACAGTGTGTGACCCGGACATTAATTTACCAGCTCGATCTGGGTAATTAGGTATGTTCCCTGCCTGCAGCTGCCAACAAACTTGGAGTTCAGCATCCCTGCATTGGTGTCAGCCATATGTTTCAGCATGGCCATGTTGCCAAGGCTTGCCGAAATGTGTGTATGTTTACATGTTTATGCTGGCAGTACATAGTGACTGTGTACTCACATTTGCTTACACCAACACACCCCCAAATAAAAAGTGCCTAAAAGCTAAGCTTCTGGTCAGTTCCTTTCTGTGCACTTTGTTCCCAGCTGTCTAGTCCAGGAAGGGGGTTACTTGATGTTGCACGTGAAAGGAAACCACACTGCTGCAGCTAGGATCTTCTGCTTTTGTTCACACAACTGCAGCTATGGAAAGGGGCTACAGAGGGCATGAGATGCGAATGGTTTGTGACACAGTTATACTCTTTGATACTACTTTGACTGAAAACTGGGCAGTTAGCAACTCCTTATAATTTATAATTCGTTATAATTTGCATAATTTTATTATTTAAATTCAATTCGTACATTAAATTCAATTAATTTTATTTTTATAGAGCGCTCTTCTCATACAGTGTCACAGAGCACAGAACAAAGGCATAAGACAAAGAAACAAGACTTGAGTATTCACTAGAGTAAATATAATATAATATAATATAATATAATATAATATAATATAATATAATATGCATAAATTAAGAGGGGGGCACGGTGGGGCAGTGGGTTGGACCGGGTCCTGCTCTCTGGTGGGTCTGGGGTCCTGCTTGGGGTGCCTTGCAACAGACTGGCATCCTGTCCTGGGTGTGTCCCCTCCTCCTCCAGCCTTACGCCTGGTGTTGCCGAGTTAGGCTCCGGCTCCCCACGACCCCGAATGGGACAAGCGGTTCAGAGAATGTATAAATTAAATTAATATAAATTATTTATATTATAATATTTTTAGATTAATATGATATAATCTATAGGGGGTGCGGTGGCGCAGTGGGTTGGGCCACAGTCCTGCCCTCCGGTGGGTCTGGGGTTCGAGTCCCGCTTGGGGTGCCTTGCGGCGTACTGGCGTCCCGTCCTGGGTGTGTCCCCTCCCCCTCCGGCCTTACGCCCTGTGTTACTGGGTAGGCTCCGGTTCCCCGTGACCCCGTATGGGACAAGCGGTTCTGAAAATGTGTGTGTGTGTGTGTGTGTGATATAATCTTTCAAATATTATGATTGATAATTATCACTACACCTAAAAATATTATCTCAGACCACTGTGGGAGTCTGAGATGTGGGTAAATTTTGCATGCATCAGTCTGTGTAATTGTTTCCCTTTTAATCCACAGAAAGCATTTTCTTATGGATGCAAATATGTAAGATCCAGCATTGTCAATGCAAATGCTGATAGATATGCTCTATAAAAATATTAAATCAATCCTCTTGTTTCCATCCCAGCAGGAATTCAGATTAGCTGCACCTGTGTTGTAAACCCACCCCTTCACTGGGAGGCAGTTGGCACCTTGAACAAATGCACTGACTATTTCAGATACTCCAGGAGGTGTCTCATTGCATCTATCATTGGCGGTTGCTCATGAAATGCTGCCCGGATAAAACAGAGTAGTTGCTTCTGTAAAAGTGGTCGTAAGGAACTGGGTCTGGGTGAACAAAAATTACCTAAAGATCAATAACTGAGAGGGAAGTGAAGGAAAATCAGTTGTGTTTGTGTTTTATCTGGTTTGCACATGCACATTCTTGCCAAACACATGAGAAAGCCTTCCTCTCGTTATTTGTTTTTCCTTTGGTTCTTTTTGTGCCCCTTGTTGTTGAATGTCAAATAATCTCATTTATTATCCATCCCCCTCCCTGGCTGTCCCCTCCCTGAACTCCCCCCAGGCTCCCCTCCGAAGTATGCCAGATCGATGCCATGCTGCACTGAAAAAGGAAAACTCAAAATCAAACCCGTCGCCATGGCAACGGCCCTGCCAGATTCCACCAATCAATGGGGTCCGCAAGGGCTGCGAGTGATGCCTAGAAGGACTGCCGTCCTACATAAAGCACACGCGAGCTGCAGCCAGAGCACAACACGGGGCAAAACGTCCATCAAGCAGCGAAGAGCCGCAGCACGAACGCTGGAACCCTGAGCCAGGAAGGAATATACAATAAGGGGGAGGGGGTATAGGAGGAGAAATGGCCTGGACACTGCAAGGTGGATCCTCTGGGCAGATTTGCTGGAGGATGCTGCTCATCACTGTCTGCCTGCACACTGTGATGGTCACTGAAGGTAAGGTGACATTGTATTTTGGTACTGAAGCTGCTGCAGAGCCTAAGGAGATGATGCTTTACTCTCCGTAAGCCCCCAACGTCACCACCCTGTTCTTTTTGACAGATAAAAAAGTAGAGAGCTCCTGCAGCCACTCAAAGACATTGTATAGCACAGTCAAAAAATGTACACAGAGGGGTGAAGCCTGGGGGTTCAGCGGTGAAGTGGAACATTGCCCAGGAGCACTCTAGGTTCTGTAAGTGCCAGTGGGAGAAGCAGATCACAGGGAACAGTGGAGCTGCACTCTCCGCTGGTGGTAATACAGCAGGTGGGAGGCTTGATCTCCAGCGGCAAAGCATCCTGCTCCACATTCTGCAAATCTAACCATAGCCCTGCTTAAAAAAGAAACCCAAGCAAAGAGGCATGCTGAGAGGAAAAGAGACTACTGGGTTGTTATCACTACTCGGAATATACAGTACGTGTGTTGACTCCCCAAGGTATTACTTTTTAATGGTGAAGTCCTGGGCCCCCTTTGCAAATCCTGGCAGATTTTGCACTCTTTTGCATTCCTTTGGGCTGCTCTGTAGTTGTTAGGAGCTCTGAATGATGTCCCCCTTTATAGCGCATTGGTCTTTGCACAGCGGTGGTCTAAATATTTAGACATTCTTCTATAGTGTCTGTTTACAACCGGTAGAAAGCCATGAAACAGAAGAGAAGCGGCTGAATGAATTCTGTTGCTGTATCGCCGTGTGGAAAGTGTTGAAAAAAATAAAAGTCCCGTGCAAAAAATACAGTTTGGAAGAATGGGATTCTTAAAGTTTGGTTACCTTAATTCTGCATACAAAAGTAACATTGAAATTTTGTCCCACAGATTACGTCAGCACTGTGCAATACTTAATGAACGGAAATTTTTCATATAAAGGATACCATGCATTAAGCAAGCTATGCAACCCGTGTGGAATGAGTATGAGTCTGAAATGTGTCTGAGCAAAGAGTCTCGACCCCCATGGTGCCCTCCCCTGTTATCCCCTACTGGTAACTCTGGGGGTATGCGGGCTTTCGTCAGCTGTGGGGTTAGCTGAGCTCACAGCTTATTGGCCTCTCCCTTTCTGATGTGGAAGGATACCTTTGGACTCTCTTGTGGTGAACTGTCGCATCAGGGATGATGGTAGGGAGGCTGGAGTCCACGGAATACCTCTCAGCTGCCCCCCCCCACAATAATAAACGCATGTTTACAAACCATACACTGCAAGGCACAATCATAGAATCAACAGTTAATGTCACCAGGATATTCTGCCCAAATATCATCAATGATGTAAAATTCGCCACTCCAAAGTCCTGTGCTGACTTAGTCATCATAATGTAGTCCCAATACTTACACGAGGAGAAGGTAGCATAGTTGTTACAGTTGCTGGCTGTAATCCCACCTGCAGCTTTGAAAGCTGTACTTACTCTGGTGTGCTCCACTTAAAATGACATCCAGCTGTAAAAATGGGTAAATTGTTGTAATTAGCTTTACAGGTTTTTAGGTTGATTTGGAGAAAAGCATCTGCCGACTGAATGAATGAATGAATGAATGAATAAGATATATGTGGAGGGGGCGCAGTGGCGCAGTGGCGTGGTGGGTTGGACCGGGTCCTTCTCTCTTGTGGTTCTGGGGTTCGAGTCCTGCTTGGGGTGCCTTGCGACAGACTGGCGTCCTGTCCTGGGTGTGTCCCCTCCCCCTCCAGCCTTATGCCCTGTGTTGCCAGGTTAGGCTCTGGCTCCCTGCAACCCCAAATGGGACAAGTTGTTCAGAAGATATGTGTGTGATACATGTGTAGTATTTACTTCACTAAAGTACCAAGTGTAACCTTGTCTGGGGCTATAGTTTTGCTTTGATTTGTCATTTATGAGAGAGATGTGCTGTGATTGGTGGACAGGTTGCCTGACCTTTGGTGTCTCTCTACTAGGCGCGCTGAAGCAGGAGGGAGCCCTGGAAAGCGGCTCTGCCCTGATCAACCACTCAATGGCACTCGTCCAGCGGCTGGAAGCGCTGTTTGCCCAGGGAAACGGCAGTGACGTGGCCCTGCGCGTGCACACAGCCAACTCTGATGAGGTGAAGGTAATACAGGCGCATACACTGGTGCTGTCCTTGCAGAGCGAGGCGTTTGAGGACCTGCTGCAGAGCCGCAACAGCAGCGTCCTCACCCTGAGGGAGGCCCCTGATTGTGCTGCTGTGTTTGAGAAATTCATCAGGTGAGGTCACTGGAGGCAGGTGGTGAGTGCTCTTCTGCTGTGAACATGTGTGTCTGTATGTGTAGGCCTGTCACCCTCTAGTGGTAGAGGACAGAAAGATCACTCATGGTCACAGGTCACAAAGATGATCAGAACTAATCAATGTGCAGTCAGGATGCTCCTCATTTATTCATTTAATCTGGAAAAGCATACTCATCATGACCTAAAGTCTGTGGGAAGCCACCAAGATGAACCCCACCTCCAGCTCTAGTACCCTTGAGCAAGGTACTTACCCTGAATTGCTCCAGTAAAATTACCCAGATGTACAATATACACATACACACACACACACACACACAATGGGTAAATAACTGTAATAGCTTGTAACAACTGTGACCTTAACATTGTAAGCTGCTTTGGAGAAAAGCGTCAGCTAAATGAATAAATGTAAAATGTAAAATGTAATGAACATTTATCTCTCTTACAAAGTGAAAAGCATCCACAAATTTTGAAAAGAAAATATGCATTTTATTCCAGGAATTTCAATGCTTAGATATTTTTAATACAGTCTCTCAATCCCTTGATTTACTAAACTAATCAGTTTCTGAAATCAGCGCAAATGCTGAAGTTTCATATACCGAAAGTAAAAATAATAATGCACTCCTAGCCCATCCAAAAACCCCAAACCATTTTTGCCAAATACCACTAATATACTGTAAAACACCTGTATAACTATCAGCCTATGATTTCAGCATGAAATCATAAACACTTACATTTATATTAATTCATTTAGCAGACAAAAATGCATTAAGCCAACAGATAGAAAGATCTAGATGCAGAGACAGGAATCACTTCATGATTATCAAACACTTTTTGAGTTCACTAATGGGTTTGCTTCTAGGTAATACATTTCAGAATTGACTGTATGTCTTACATCTACAGTAAACAGCAGTGAATATTCAAAAATTATGCGCATGTAAAAAAACGAAAAGTGCAGAAAATTTTAAATAAACATTGCAATTTACTCTAATGAACTGTTACTTTTCTCAGCAAGTGAAGAGAACTGTTGATTGTGAGTTGCTGTTGAGAAGGGAGAGTGCTTGGCAGTCATTCTTGTACTACCACTGCACTAATGAGTGGAAAAAAGTAATATGAGACAGGAAAACAAAAGGAAACAGCTGTTGTAGACTTATAATACATTACTTGGCTTCCTTCACTTACATGAAATGCAATTTTCAGACTGCTTTTGGACATGCTTTCAATAAATTTTGGGTATCAAACACTAAGAGGTATTAGACCAAAATTTCAGATAGAGTTCATAAATCGAGGAATGCCTGTAATTTTAAGAAAACATATGTATTAGGTATGAAATGTACAAATGAAAACTACTACTTCGCCTTGCGGGGGATGTGGTGGCACAGCAGGTTTGGCCTGCGCCTGCTCTCTGGTGGGGCTGGGGTTCGAGTCCTGCTTGGGGTGCCTTGCGACAGACTAGCGTCCAAAGCGGGGTGCTTCCCCTACGCCCTGTGTTGCTGGGCTAGGCTCTGGCTCACTGCAACCCCCGCTTGGGATAAGCAGCTTCAGCCAGTGTGTGTACTTTAACTTGCTAAATTTTTGGATTTGAATTTTTTTTGGAATTAAAACCAGTCCATCAGGAGGTTTTACAGTAACCTTATCCCACTCGGGACTCAAATACGCAACCTTCCGAACTCTGTACCAGCAGTGATAACCAACCCTTTTGTATGCAGGTACTTGTACTGTGGTGAGATTTCCCTGCGCCTGGAACAAGCTGTACCGCTGCACAAGCTGGCCAGCAAGTACCGTGTTTCGGCCCTGCAGCACGGACTGAGTGTTTACATGACCCAGCACTTGGCCAGTGACTCGCCTGGTGGCCACGTCGTTGGCTGGTACCAATATGCCACCCAGACAGGTGACGTGGCTCTGAGAGACAGCTGCCTGCAGTACCTAGCCTGGAACCTATCATCGGTGCTGCACAGCAGGGAGTGGGCCTCGCTCAGTGAGGAGCTGTTGCTCTCACTGCTGCAGCGCTCCGACCTTATCTTGCACAGCGAGCTGGAGCTGTATGAGGCATTGGAGGCTTGGATCACGCAGAACCAACCTGGTGGCCCCACCGTGGAGTCGGCACTGCGCTCCATCCGCTACGGCATGATCCCCCCACAGCAGCTCTTTCGGCTGCAAAAGCAGTCACCACTGATGCTGAAGTACTACGAGTCAGTGCGTGATCTCCTCTTCCTGGCCTTCCAGTTCCACTCTGCCTCCCCAATACAGCTCGCCAAATATTTTGATGTCAACTGCAGCATCTTCACACCTCGCAACTACCTGTCGCCAGCCTGGGGCTCCCAGTGGGTGATTAACAACCCTACTCGCGATGACCGCAGCACCAGCTTTCAGACACAGCTAGGCCCCAGTGGCCATGATGCCAGCAAGAAGGTGACGTGGAACGCACTCTTCTCACCTCGTTGGCTGCCTCTCAGCATGCGATCAGCCTACGCAGAGAGCAGCGCCATGCTAGCCACACGTGCTGCAGCCTCTGATGGCACTGGCCACCCTCGCATTATCGTCACGCCGGCCACTTCTAGCGCCGATTTTGCCGGTGTCAGCTTTCAGAAAACAGTAATTGTCTCCGCACGCCAGCAAGGCAAACCAGTGGTGCGGCATGTCTACAACTTCCACCAGAGCACTGAAGAGACAGGAGACTTCCTGGCAGATGCGGACCTGCAGCGGCGAGCCTCTGAGTATCTTATTGACAGCTCCCTGTACCTTCACATTGTGGTCAAGCCCCTCTACCACAGCCTCATCGTGGCCAGGAAGTGAAACCCCTTTCCAGCTAGAAGAAAAGAGGTGCACAGAGGCATGAGATTCCACACACACACACACACAAATTCAGTTTAAGCAGTGCACTAAAATTGTGGCTTCAGTATTTTTTTCTCTTAGTTGGATGACCTCATTCCTACAGTCAGAGGACTGTAGTTTATTTGGTTGTTTTTTAATGTCCACCTGTTTTTCATTTATCTGAGCAGAGTAGAGAGGTGTCAAGTTCCAGATGTCCCCAATGATAGTTTTACCCTTTTCATTGCACAAAGTCCAAGTGGCAGAAAGTCATAATCCTGTACCATAGAACTCAAAATCACAATGCAGCATTACCTTGGTGTGTGCATTCAGGATACACTTCAGTGGCAGATAGAACACCATACATCATGTGTCATTTGTGATATCTTCAGTGCTGTTCAAATCGTGTGCAACGAAACTTGGCTATGACCTTGGTTTTGGTTTTGTTTACAGAAGATGGAATTTTTTCCAAGAAGTGCACATTGGAAATATGCAACGCCATCAGCACATTCTTACCACTGGGTGTACTACATCTCAGGAAAGGTGCCAGCCTGGGATTTTCTTGTTGACAGCTGCCAATTCTAAGGTGCTGCTGTGTGCACCCCAAAGGAAACAGCAGAAAGGGCCATAGTTACCATGAATATCAAACCATACATAAACTTTCATATTACATTACAGTGTGTACATAACATCAAAATCCATAAACTCCGCTCTCTGAAACGTGTTTTACAGTTAAAAAAACTTTTATCTAGTTGCCACTGTTCCAACAGAAATTATACTCAACTGTTCCAGTTGTTATTTTCTAACTTTGATGTACAGTAGTTATTTTAGTCTAGAACTTTTGAAATAGCTGTATGAATAACCAATCTCTGGTAGGAAGAGAACCGATTTTTTAACAGTATTCTTCCCCATCAGCCTTCCTGATGTTGTGACTCATGAAAGTATAGATTTTTGAGATTAAAATTTAGGAAAATGTATGAAGTATAATCTTGAAGTCTTTATTTATGCATATTCCCCACCCCTCTCCAGCAAACACCTAGCCAGTTCATGTCAATAAAAGGATTTTTCTCATTTTTTCTGTCTGAATAATGATACATGAATGACAAATATAAAGTCAGACCTCACTGTGTTCTATGTAGGTTATTTTGCACCCTTTGAAATGAACATTTTGATGAAAGCTGTAGCTTCCGAAATCCTCAGTATTCACTGTTAAAGGTTGTCTGAAGGACTCAGATGTTTTTTGCTTTTTGTAAGACAGCATATAACATATTATTTTAAACAGATCAACAAAATATATTCTGTATGAATATTTAATATTTTTCCTACATTCTACACCTTTATAACACCATTAAATAAAAAGTTCACAATAATTACAATCCACCAGCAAATAATCATGCTGCATAAATGTTAGAAATTGCTTGATACCACTGGTGGTCAGTCACTGTGTTGTAAATAGCTCTGCAAACAGCAGTTTCTATAATATGCAGAGAACTGGAGAGACCTGTTCTACTGAGAACATTGCATGGTTTGTGCTTTTAAAGGGACAGGTTGGGTTTTCTGTTCTTTTTTCCATGGTACTTTTCCACTTGCTTTCTAAATACTTGTGCTGGCAACAAAAAACTACTTTGCAGTACTTGAGAGGGTTGCACAGTTTGACATATTCAAAATCCTCATTCAAATGGACAATACATGGTGCTAAGTACTTTAACAGAGGGTAAGTGTACCACAGGCATGTATGGGTACTACACACAAAATTGCTATAAATATGGTTAATAAAATATGCTGGTTATTGTAATTTCCCAGGCCGTAAGTGTAATTTCAGTCATTTAACACAAAATGTATACAAAAACGTTCTTTTGAAAAATAGCAAAAGAAAACTATAAAGGAAATTCGGCAAAATATATATGTATATAAATATATATGTGTGTTTCTTAAATAGTATTCTGTGCCCTGCATCATTATGAAATTATATTATGACTCTCATGAGAGAAAAAACAAATATCATCGCCAAAGGGGGTTGAGTCTTCTGTTATGATCAACTACATTTACCACAATACTTTGCGAGCTATACAGGAAGGACGTTTGTTCAACAGTGGCTCCCACTGATCCAAGTTAGGACCTTTCAGCTGCCAGTCTTGGCCCATAATGTAAGTGTTGCTGAGCTTTTCCTTGCAGGGCATTTCCAGAATTCCCCCCTGCAGCTTGTTATGCAAGCTGTGCATGTCCACTTTCGTCCTTTGCGTGGAGACCTGCAGCACCGAGGCCGGAGCGCTCAAGTTGCATGCGGAGCGCGAGCTTAGGATTGTGCACCTTTGTTGCAGAGGCGAGCTGCCGACACTCCTGAACGAAGCAGATGGAGGGAGGGAGGGAAAAAGACGGCAAAGTCTTTTGCGCTTCTCCTCCCCCCCATTCAAGCAAAAAGGAAACGTCCGTATCCAAGGGAGGTAAGAACGCAAACTGGTCCGTGCAATACCGCAGGACTGCATTTTTTGTTCTGCAGTTGGCTGCCCGCGGCTTTCTGGCTGCTGCTGGTGCTGCTGGTGCGCTTCAGGCTGGAGGGCTCTGCTGCACGGCTTCTGCTCACGCGCCGCCTGCCAGCCCGTCCGTCGCTCTCTCCAGCACCGCGCTCGCGCTTCGGCTGCACATTTGCACGGTCCGCAGCTTCCAGAAAAAACTCCGGACACGTTTGCACGTACTCGCTGCCTAAACTAGTTTTAACCATCTGCCCACTGTCCATTTATAGACGGACTCTGCTGCAGCGTTTCTGCAGAGACAGAATTTTGCAGAATTATTACTTTTCTGCCACTCTTTATTTTTTCTCCCATTTGATTTTTGCAGCAAAGCTTGCCTTGCCTTGCACGGTGCATTGCATTTTAGCAACTTTAGTGCACGGTACCATGCAGGTGGCTTCAGTCTGAAAGTTGTACATACACATATAAATATATATTTAGAATCGTATCACTATTTCATGCTTGTTTTGTTGTCGCTGTGCGTAATGGAAAATATTTTCTCCATTTGACGTCTGCTCTTACAGAGTTGTTCCGGCTGCGCAATAAATAGACACACTTAACAAATGCAACAAGCTAAAAATAGAGGGTTTGCTGCTTTGAAAGCGCCCAAGGTAAGGCTCTAAAATAGGAGTCTCCAAGCAAAAAGTTGCGGCGCAATAAATAGCCGCCCAGTATCCGTGTGTAGCTGCGCACCTCCGGAAGAAAAAAAAAGCAAACTTTTACGCGTCCTTAAGCTCCAGTCCGTAAAGTTCTGTAAATACTTCAGAAAATGTGGTGAATAATAATTCTTAATGTTGCAGAGTGAACAATTTTAATTCCTTCACTGCAGTGCAAGAGTGACAACACTTGGTGGCAAATGCGCAGTATCTGAGTATGTATGTGAAATAACTATAAGTATGAAAAATCGATTGCAATACAATAGTCATATCGAAAATTCAGAGGCTTCGAGCATGTTTTTGTCCTCCTCCTTCTAGCTAGCTGCTCGTGCCACCCAGTGGAATGGCCCAAATGTCTCTACGATATTATCCCTGTGATTCCTAGCATGGTCAACACCAGTCGACCACCATTGCCTTCCTCATACTCACATCTAATGGGCCTCCCAGCGAAAAAGTGATCATCTCTGTAGTGCTCCTGAGTCATGGCTCATTATACTTGGCTAATTATACAGGTGATTACATTTTTCGTTGCGCAAACTCTTCAGTCACCTACAGCTCAGTAAACAAATAGGAATTTCACCGCAGAAGGCCTTAGCACAGGCACAGTTTTCAAAAGCAGTTAGTCAGTCTGATACTGCTATTTTTGCCAGCGCGCATTATAGGTGTAGCTGTCTAGGTGGTCCGACTGATGATGTAATGCAAATTGAGGAAGGGAGAGGAGTTAGGGTGAAAGATGTATTTTGAGACCCTTCTTGAAAGGGATTCAGCATTTCTGAAGCACATCAGAACACCACCGTTGCACTGAAAGACTTTCATAGGTCACTTTTGTAGGTTGTTTGTGAATACTTGTGTTTATGTGTTGAAATTGATGTTGTCAGTTCTGCTGCCCGCATCCTACTTTGGCAAAAAGAGTTCAGCCGAGATTCAGCATACCTGCCAAGCGAAATTAGGAGCTTCACAGCCTCATGAATAGGCTGGGGATGTTGGGGATGTCTTGATTTGTTTAGCCACTGCAACACGAGTACTTCCTCAACCACATCTGGGTGGTGCAGCAGAGTGTAAATGAACTCTCACCTGATATCAGTAAGGACTACTTAGAACTTGCTTCACGTGGATAGTGTGCGTCCTTAACGCAGTATGGAGTCAAAATAAAGAGCTGTATGTATTTGCATGTCTAACGTAATTCCGTAAATGTCACATTTGTACCAAGACATCCATCATTCTACTTATTCCGCTGCCAGTTGTAAGAAAGCTATTAGATCAGTATTCTGACTTCAGTCGCACGTCGTTTCAGGCTTGGTGCACAAACATTGACTGGAACGGATTTACAAACATGTCTCACCACAGTGTGTTGAGCACAGGGAAGGGTGTTTGCTTGATGGAAGTGCGCTCCTTGTGTAAATAGCAACAGCGACATGATGGAAGTTAGTTATGAAATTGTTTGCACAGTAATTCAGCAAGCACTGGCTCTGGTTGTAGTGTGGTTCTAAAGTATGATTACAGTGCATATTAACAAGTCATTAATTGGTTTGAAAAATGCTTGGCATTTTGTTCGTAGCAGGACCAGCTGACTTGGGTGTTGGCTGCTGGAACTTTGCATTAGGGAAATCACATCCTGGAACTGGCATTTTAGTTGATTCTGTATTTCAGTACACTTGGGTTTACTTGGACTCAGATGGTTTCAAAACTTATGAATAGACTACAAGGCTTCACAGAGGAGCAGCAGAGTGGTATTCATCTGTCTGTGACCTGAGGGAGATGCTGAAAGCACAATGATCAGCATAAATAATTATTTGCCTCTGTTTTCTTTGATGTGAACATCACTGTGTAGTTCCTTTTAGCCTACCCCCGGTTGAGCCTGGTGATGTATAACAGTTTCCAAAGGGTCTCCCAAATAACAACATAAAGGAGAGCAGCATTTATGGCTGGGATTCAAAGTTCCACTTTCATGTCATTCTTTTACATTTAGTACATTAAATTCTCCAGGAGTTCTATAAAAAATGTAATTTACAGGTGGGAAATGTTAGCTGTTATGGGGTTGCAGTCTTGCGGTGAACTTCTTCCTCTCACTCTCTTCATGGAGAAGCCTGCCATCTTGTCAGATAGTTATAACCAACAGCATTTTGTTTCAGAATTCATACATTGTAAAAGTAGTGCTGTTTCCACTGCCATGCACTCATTCTCTGTCCTTGTCCTCCTCCTCCTCCCTTCAGGCAGGAAGAAGAACCCAGGGCTCAAGCTTTCCAAGGAGGTGTTTGAGCAGCCTCCGCTGACAGCATCGTAAGGCACTTCTCTTTTCATGTCTTTGCATGGGCCAGCAAGGAGCATGTTCTGATGGAAAGTTTAAATCCCAGCAGTATTTAGGCAAGTGCTTTGAAGCAGGAAAAAGTAATGTTTTAAACTCTGATGGGGGGGAAAAGCTGTTCCTTCAGTCAAATGTAATGTTCAGCTTGATGAAGAGGTTGCTTTACACGGATAGCCATTGTTATAGAGAGTTAGCCTGGAATAACCTCTAGTGTGCAGTAGTTTAAAGAAGGTATGATCATGTATGTTTTTCTAACTCGCAGGCCTCCACGGGATCTGGACTCTAAAGCTTGTGTCACCATTGGTGAAAAGGTAGGATGGGAAGACAGTGCTGTTCTGTAGAGTGAATTTTGAGGTGCACATATACAGTATATGCTGATATGTAATGTGCAGTGTACTTTTTTGGCTATATACATTTGTGCCACTGGCTACTTTATTAGATATGCCTAGCTAGTACTGGGTAGGATGATCTTGTGCCTCCAGAACTGCATGATTTTGCCAAGAAGATGCTGGACACATTTCACAGGTTCTTGGTCATTGTTGGCTTGACAGCTTCATACAGTTTCCACAGATTTTTTTTTTTTTGGCAGCACTTTACTAGCATCGTGTGGCACTTCATCCAAAAGATGCTCTATTGGCTTGAGAAGTGGGAATTGCGTAGACCACTGGAGCACAGTAAAGGCAGTGTAATGTTTGTGGTACCATCCTGGGGTGATGTGTGCTTTGTGAAATGCACATTATCTTGCTGGAAGTATCAATTTAAAAAAGACTAGACTGGCTTTGAAGGGATGCACCTAGTCAAAGAAAGTTTTGGAACTTTGTGGCATTCAAACAGTGCGATGTTGATAATACCAAAAAATGCAGCGTGCGCCAGGAAAACAATCCCCACCACCGTTACACCAACACCGCCTGTGCTGTTGACACCAGGCAGAATGGATCCATGTATTCATTCTATGCATGCCAGTTTTTGGCCTTGCCATCAGCATGTTGCAGTAGAAACTGGGAATTGAGTGACCATTCCCCCCCCACTCTTCAGTCATCTGATTTTGGTGACTGCATGTTCACTGGAACTTCAGCCTCTAGTTCTGAGTATACAGGAGAGAACGCAGCATGCTCTTCTGCTGCTGTAGCCCATCTGCTTTAATGTTCAACAGGTTGTGCATTGTGGCATTCCTTTCTAACACCCCTATTGTACTGAGCCACTACTTTTGCAATTGTGACCATTGTGTTGGCTTTACCAATCCAGTTCAGATCTGGTTACCACATTTGATTAAGCTCACGTGGGGCTCAGCGTTTTAGGTCTAAATGTTCCAGCATCACACAAGATGCCATCTTCGGCATATTCAAAGTTGACCAAGTCTGGCCATTGACCTCCGACCTCTGATTAGTGAGACTTTTTTGCCCTCAGCAACTAAAGCTACTGACAGTTTTTTTTACTTGTCCATCACACCATTTCCTGTAAACTCATGACATTGTAGCATGGAAAAATACCTAGAGAATGGCCATTTCTGAGATGTTGTAACCAGTGTGAGTATGTTCAAAGTCACATCACATATCTTGTTCATTCTAACAGTAACTGGGCTTCCTTGTCTTGTCTTATTGCTTTTTCTAATTCACAATCCTGTGACTTCTCGAACTGTGAGGGGTGAGCTATATGTGCCTGGTGTACCAGGAAGGGGGAAAAAAAAAGCCTTTTGAGTGTATGTGTGTACAGTGCAAAATTCATGTATATGTGCTTTTCATTCTCTCTTGTCTCTTTAGAATTTTGTGGTGAAGGCAGATGACCTGGAGCAGATTAGCGAGTTGGGCCGAGGAGCCTACGGGGTGGTGGACAAGATGAGACATGTCCCCAGTGGTGTCATTATGGCTGTGAAGGTGAGGGATGAGGTGGATGAAGTCCTGAATCAATGGTGGATGCAGTCCTTTTTTCGGTTTAAGACATTTAAAGCCGGGCTGAGAACAGCGGACCACACAGCTTTAGTTCTGACATTCCAGTGCACAAAGGGCATTTGAACTCAGGAGAATAGCAATGCCAGTTCTGGCAAGTCTGACAGAGTGTAATTTTTTTTTTTTACTTCAGAGGATACGGGCCACAGTAAACACACAAGAGCAGAAGAGGCTGCTGATGGACCTGGACATCTCTATGAGGACGGTGGACTGTTTATACACAGTTACCTTTTACGGGGCACTCTTCCGAGAGGTACCTCAATGCAGATTGACTTTTGTATTGTTAGAACAGTCTCTTTGGGCAGCTAGATTTTTACTGCATCCTTGCTGCAACAAGTATTTCTGCTCTGGTACATTATTTGCAGAGCTAAATCCCTATAAAATCACCCTCTTCCTGTTCCTCCTAGTCGTTGCCAGACCGGTCTCGATCTTAATTATGCGCTTTGCCTGTCTGCAGGGTGATGTGTGGATCTGCATGGAGCTTATGGACACGTCCCTGGACAAGTTCTATAAGCAGGTCATTGAAAGAGGGATGGTCATCCCAGAGGACATCCTAGGAAAGATCACCACCTCGGTGAGCAGCAGCAGCTGGTTTACTCATGCTTGTTGTGCACATGCTGTTTTGTGAGAAGGTGAAAGGGTGTGTTTGTTTTAGAATATGTTTAGATGTGTGGCAGAACTGGGGTGGCCTCCCTGGATGGGTTAGACAGTTGTCAGCAAAATATGCTTCAAGTACTATGACTGTTGTTTAAATCAATCCCCTGCACTGTTTCACTGCAGATTGTGAAGGCCCTGGAACATCTGCACAGAAACCTGTCAGTAATACACAGAGGTGAGAACAGACTTCTTGCATGTTACCATTCTCCGCATGTTACCATTCTCCACGTTAGCAATTACTGAAAGTAAGAATGTCTCTCTCTGTTGTTTTGTGTTCAACAGACAGATGAATGGATGGATAGATAGAAACTTTATTAATCCTGAAAGAAATTGCACAAGGCTACAGCAGCACATATACAGCTATTTAGTGATGAAAACCACAAATAATTGAGCAATAAATAAATATCATATTTAGATCAGTGAAAAAAACAATGTAGAGTATTGTATCTGTTCTTTCTTTTATGGCTTTCAGTTAATCTGTTTTTGATAGTTTCAGAAAATGTGCACATCTTCTCTGTACAGGACTGATTTGCTGCCGTAACCTTACAGTTGATCTTCTAGTATGAATAATTACTCCAGTGAACTGATGGGTTAACATTTTCAGCAGTTCCTGGAAGATTTTCTTTAAAATGTTCCTGAAGTGTATTCTTCAATTTTTCAAGACCTTGTTATTTTGTAAGTTTATCATTTGCAATTGGTAAGGTTCCCTCCCCCTCTTTTTTCAAAATTTAAATTTTTGTTGACAGCTGTACATCAGCATCCTATTGCTGTAGGTATTCAGCTTTTGGTAAGTATTATTTGCCCCTCAGAAATATATATTTTTAAGCCTTTTATTCTTTTCTCTGCTTGCAGATGTAAAACCCTCAAACGTACTCATCAATACTCAGGGTCGAGTAAAGATGTGTGATTTCGGGATCAGTGGCTACTTGGTGGACTCTGTCGCTAAGACCATTGATGCTGGGTGCAAGCCGTACATGGCAGTGAGTAGACTTTTTGGCAAGTTTGTCATCAAAGTTTGGAGTTTTAAGGAAGAGAGGTAGCGGATCATGCTAAGGGTTAGCACTAGGTTTTCCTAGCTCTTCCAGAAGTTTAAAATGTTCACTATTTTCTGTGACTAGACATTGATATTTTAAAAGTGAAACAAAATAGGAGTACACCTTAAATGTTTTTGCCTTTTTGTTACTTTAAACAATTTGAAAAACTAGTCCTTCAACTTGTCCAGGTAATGCTATAGGGTAAAATCTAATGGATACGGATGTAATGCCACTGGTTGATTTATTGCTTGTCTTCTGTGTTCTTCCTCAGCCTGAGAGGATAAATCCAGAGCTCAATCAGAAAGGCTACAATGTCAAGTCTGACATCTGGAGTTTAGGAATTACAATCGTGAGTATCCAGGTTTTGGCCATATTCCGCGCCGGTCTGATTTTGTTTGTAAAATATTTGTGACTCATAAGGAGAGAATAGTTGCATTCTGCAGATGTCCTGTCTGCGTATGTGATTATGTATGCATGTACATTAGAGATTAGCAGCCCTGTTGTGCATGTGTCTGAATGCTATCTTACCATAAAAATTGCTGCTGCTGGTGTGATGTTCTTGGACTTTGGGTTTGCAGTCCCACAGTAAACACACTTATGCCCCCCTCTAGATTGAGCTGGCTATCCTGCGTTTCCCTTATGACTCCTGGGGTACCCCCTTCCAGCAGCTCAAACAGGTGGTAGAGGAACCGTCACCCCAGCTGCCAGCGGATCGCTTCTCCCCCGAGTTTGTAGATTTCACATCGCAGTGGTACGCCCACTTCATGTTTTTGTCATTTTAGCAACGAGGTGCAGTGACAAGGTCTGAATCACAACATTTTGTGTTGGTGATAACCACCATATCCTTTCCATTTATTATTATTATAGTCATTGGGCATTCCTGTAATTCTAATCATTCTACATTTTTACCCGTTTAGAAATGGGTGTGTGGTGCTTTGAGTACCTTTTTTGTACATCTTTTTCACAGTGGCTACAATCCCAAAGATGCTAACTGGTTCAGGTACACCAAGGAGTCAGATTATACTGCAGAATGTCAGTGTAGTTAAAGTACACATTATTGTCTTGTTTATATTGGCCTGACTTCTTGGTTCAGACTTTTTTGTGGGATTTTTCAGGGTGACTGAAGTGCACGTGTGTGCAGGAAACTCTTTTGGGCTCCAATTGTCGTGGTTTACTGGCAAGGGTGTTGACACAGTTCCAGTTAACAATGGAGGTGATGAGTCGTAATTGCAGAAACGGAGGTGCTGGGATGCCCATCCCGCATACAACCCAGTAACAGAAACAGCTGGTCAGCAGCACCGTCCATAACTGGAGGAAGGCCCACAACTCGCCTTGGGCTCTCCCCTGCTGACAGGG
Source organism: Scleropages formosus (assembly GCF_900964775.1). NCBI lineage: Eukaryota > Metazoa > Chordata > Actinopteri > Osteoglossiformes > Osteoglossidae > Scleropages > Scleropages formosus. The sequence continues at coordinate 34,836,922 of NC_041808.1, read as the reverse complement.
TGCTGACGCTCTCCTTTTAGCGTTGCCTTACACAAACACAACTTTTGCCTTTGTTTTTCCTCTGAGTTTTTCTGTTATATTTTTCTGGACAGCTTGAAGAAGAACTCCAAAGAGAGGCCAGCATACACAGAACTCATGGTAGGTTTAGAATACTGCTAAATTTTTTGGTGTTTTCTCAACTTTTAATGTAAGAATGTATGTGGGCAAGGGAGGCATGGTGGTGCAGCAGGCTTGGCTGGGTCCCGCTCTCTGGTGGGTCTGGGGTTCGAGTCCTGCGTGGGGTGTCTTGCAACAGACTGGTTTTCCGTCTTGGGGTGTGTCCCCTCCCCCTTCAGCCTTGCGCCCTGTGTTACTGGGTTAGGCTCCAGTTTGCTGCGACCCTGCTTGGGACAAACGGTTTCAGGCTCTGTGTGTGTGGGGGCAGTCTCTATGTGCAGAATGTTTGTGTGCATGTACAATATAGACATAAAATGACACATTTATAATTTGGATGTACAGTTGACCATTGAACAATGTGGGAGTTAGTGTTGCCAACCCCCCCATACAGTCGAAAATCCGCTAATAACTTTTGACTCCCCAAAAACTTAACTGCTAATAGCCTACTGTTGACCAGAAGCCTCACTGATAACAAAAACAGTCGATTAAGACGTATTTTGTATGTATTATATACTGTATTATAACAAAGTAAGCTATAGAAAAGAAAATTGAGAAAATCATAGGGAAGAGGAAATACATTTACAGTACTGTTCTGTATTTATCGTCATCTGTTTACAAGATGAATTGTGTGTCTGTCAGTACCTACATCAATATTATCTTATTGCTACAAACACTGTAGATGTTATACGTATTACTAATACAAGACATCAAAAATTAAAAGATGATGTGAAAAAGAAATTCATAGTTATTTACAGGTATAACGATTCCTGCATTGATAATAAAGAAGTAGCAATATGATTGCTTTACGGTAGCCTAGCCTGTACATTAATGAATGAATTGTTATAAAATTTTTATGGCAAACAATATTGTCAGTCATAATACATACATATTTTACGCATTTATGATATACCTAACTTTTTCTTAATTTTTTCGATACTTCTACGGTGTGCAGTTCATTTGCAAGTTTTTTGAAATTGTCGCAAATCTCCAAAAAATTTTCAAATATATTTGACAAAAATCCGTGTTTAAGTGCACCCACACAGTTCAAACCCATGTTGTTCAGGGTCATCTGTATTTCTGTTAAATGTCCACTAGAGGGTAGACTGACTTCTTGATGTCTTTCTTTGCAGCAACATCCCTTTTTCATACTTCATGACTCCAAAGAGACAGATGTGGCCAGTTTTGTCAAGTCTGTCCTCGGTTACTGAAAGTGGAAGCATGACACCACCCACATGTCCCAGAGGAGGCGGAGCACTTCACCAATGGACCAGTAGTTGTCCAGAAACCCAGAAGGGCTCTCTCAGGGGAAGTAGGGTCTTTATGCATCCAGGAGGGTTATACTTGCACATCGCTGGCTGGTAGGTTAGTAGTTTGGGCACCAGTCATTGCCCACAATTGCAGCACAAAAATACAACTGATTAACTAGTGTAAGATACTGTCCTCATACTGGGAAAATAAGAAGGCCTAAATTAAATGTCTGTCTTACTATGTCAGACCTCTAAGTTGTTTTGAAAGGATCTAATCTTACTGGACTCTCTGCCCTCTTTTCTCTTGGACTTACGGACAATGGCAACATTTTTTGACATTCACTGAATGTCAGGGAAAAACTTAACCTATTTTGTGCATTAAACAAAAAAAATCAAAAGTTGATATTACTGCAAATTACAACAATATGCGTACTAATACTAGTAGCTGATATGGGTTTTCTGCATGCATGAATAATGCATGAAAAAGTGTTCCTGGATCATGAGAAGATTATAGGGGACTGCTGCCAAAATATAAAAAAAACCACAAAATCATTACAGTGATCCATAGATTTGGGTGCAGCATGCCCACCACCTGCCAAAAGCAATGAAGTGCAGATTGGCGGGGCAGACAAGGACTGTTGGGTTCCAGTGAGCTTCTGGGGCAAGAGTCATGGAAGTCCTGGGTGGGCTGGCCTACAACTGAAAAGCCAACACTGACAGGAAGGGGTACAATGTGTTCAGCTGGTGGTATGGTCCATTGTCCCAACCCCAACCACACCCTCCTTGAGCTCTTGCCTGCCATGTAGCAGAGAGACCCTGTGACCACTTAAGTCAGTGGTTTGACTATATATTTGTGCGCTTTTTGTGTGATCCCACAGCATTCATAGCAGACAAACCTGTGAAAGTCTGCTGGTTCTACCAGTTGTATTGAGTCACCAGAAGAGCTGAATATGACTGGATGCAATGATGAGGACTCTAATAATGATATTTATATTGTTGTCATCTCTTCTTCCTGACTGTTTGATGGAGTTGGTGTTGATTCTCATTTTTTCAGACAGGTAATACAATCTCCATATCCTGTGCAGTGTATTGAGAATGCCATCAGCATGTTTCTGCTGTATGCTGGGGCGGCTCATGCCCAAAGACTGCCCTTTTGAGGCACCTGGTGCACTGTAAACGCTGCTTTGCAGATGGCCACATCTCAACTCACTGGCTATTGCCATGCATACACAGCCCATTGTTTAGACAGTAAAGTGATGCAGAGGGTTTGTAGTTTTGGGGCACTTCAAAAGGCATACCTGATGGATTTGTCAGTGATGGACCACACGTTTCCCTTCCACCCTTAGTACTCTGGTCCTTTTACAAGTTAGCTGGTTGGACATGATTGGCTGGAATTTTTATTTATTTTTTTTTTTTTTGGATGACTTTATTGCTGTGGAGAGACCAAAGACTGAGAGTCCCTGTAAGAGCATACCACCACAGAAGGATTCTCATACACTGCTCCCTCAACTATACTTTAAGACACTAGTTATGAAACAATGTCTTTTAGTTTCCACAAGGTTTTATGAGCGGTGACTCAACCACCATATGTGAGACCATTCTCATTTAAAGGGCTTGATGGGAGGACATTTAAACCAAAATGAACTTCTCTGGCTTTTGTCGTTATAAAGTCTCCTTGTATCACTTCCACCTTACTGCTTCTCCTCATCCTGTTACTCGCTCTTCTTTGTCTAGTGCCTTGCAGAAAGTGCTCTGCCAACTGGTCCAGGTTTGAACTTCTGAATCAAGTAACCAGTGGGCCTTGAAGCCTCAGATGTTGGCTTCACTACAGTTCCTCTTACTAGCTGTTTCTTCTGCCACTTTGACTACTGAAGGCATGGGGTTTGTTGACAGCCTCATAGAATGCAACTGTAGTTTGGCATTCCAGAGTGTAAAGGTCTCATAGCAGCTCCAGAGAGGTCTGTTTTAACCTTCATTGTTTGTAGATGTAGGTTACCTTCTCTGGTTTAGATTATTAGCTGTATGTTTGCTAAACAGCTTTTTATTTGAAGCCAAAGGGCTTTGTGTGTCTTTCATTTGGTCTCACACCAAAGCTTAGTTTACAGTCCATTTCTGAGTAATGAATGTGTGAAACTGTCCCAGATAGCCTTTTTCCCTCCCTGGGTTTGAGAAGAGGGCTTCAGTGAAATGCAGAAAAAAACAGAACAACATTATCTGTCCTCTCATGCTCAATTGCAAAGTTTCATTGCCTGAGATGGCTGCTGGTATGCCTGAAACACTGAATTTCCTCTTTGTTTATTTAAAATCAATTTCTGTACTGTAATGTAGAAGAGAGCACTGCAAATGTAGGTGTTTTTTTTTTCCTCCTTTTCCTTTGCTTATTAGTCAAATGAATTTTTGATTTGTTAGATGGGTGGGTTGCAGTGTGTTAATTATTGTGGTAATATTAGAGATTTTAATTAAAAATCTGCTTTATTATTTGTAGTGAAAGATGTGTGTTTTGTTTCAGTCTTGTTTAGGTGTCTCCAACAGGCATTTAATGTAACACAAACATGAAGACGGACCAACCTGCTTGAAGATTGCAGCCTTTGCAGTTTTCTATACGTTTTTAATTTGTGTCAAAAGCCTCTTCCTGTGTTGTATTGCCTTGTCTGATAACTACAGGACAGTTGTGAGGCCTTTGATACTTTTTATTGTCATATCTGATGTTACAGTTCTGATAAAACAGATACTGCATAACTACATAATTAGACCGGTTTTGTTTGCTTAATTATTCTGGGATGGGATTTGGATTCCCAACTTATCTGCTCATTCTTAAAGTTGTAATACAGCAAAGATGCAAACTAAAGAGACGTTGCTATGGAAGTGATATGACATTTTTGAAGGCTGTGTGACAGTAAAGCTGTTTATTTACAGACCCATCATACTGTCAGGTCCTGACAGCCTCTTGCCACTGAAGATTTTTCACTGACAGGTAATGAAAACACCCATGTACTCGGAAATAAAAGGCATTGCTTCCACGCCAACTAATTTTTGCTGGTAAATGAGTAATAACGAGCATGACACAAAACACCTGCTGTGTTCATACAGTATATTCATAGATGTTTGAAAAAAGACCATTTTGGAGTTAGTCAGAGCGTTTGATCTTTGTTCTGCGCCAAACCAAAGAAATATAATTCTGGCTGGAAGGTAAGTTTTATTGTGTGTGTTTTTTTTTTTTTTTTTTTTTTTTTTTTTAAATGCCGTCCCAGATGACCAGTTGTCATTGCTCTTGTTTTAGCTTTGTTTGTAATAACCTAAGCTATTAGTCCCTGTACCTACAGAAGTTTGCCAAACATTACTGTGAAGATGAACATCGCCAGACCCCACCTTGGAGACTATACTGTGCAGCTGCATGTTGCGATGAGTTAGGAAATTGTTTTTGGTGCCTGATTCTGAAGAATGGGCCCTACTTGTCACTTGCAGAACTTCAAGTGAATGAAGTTTTTGCCTTGCCAACCTCTTCACCCCAAGATGCCAGAAATCATGTTTGGTTATACTTTTAATAATAAGCTTACTAGCTTCCTCCAGTGCTGATTTTCCTAATGCCGTTTCCTTATGCTACAGAGCACAGGTACAATAGCAGGAAGCAGCCGGCGGATCAGTGATGGATACAACTGAAGACTAAATGGTTTCTTCAGTAGGCTTTTAAGGTATGTTAGTATTCAGTGCCCCCCATGGTACCATAGACTGAAACACTGCAGGGGGAAGCACCTGTTGTGCAACATGTTTAATAATGAAATGAAAGGGTGTATATGTCAGGGACACACTTCAGTGGGACTAGTCATAAGGAAAAGGAAACTAACCGGGTCTGGGACCAGAGCAGTATCCTGTTGCATCTCTCTGGAATGATGATGTCCATTTTGAGGACACGAACAAGGTGAAATGAGGTGAGAATAACTGGGATTCTTGTCTCTGTATCACCAGTCCCCCAGAGTCCACTTGCTTGCCACACCAACTTTATTTTATTTAAATAGGGTGACTAAAAGCCAGGGTGGACTGGGAGTAATTCAGGGTAAGTTGGAGAGATCCAGTTTACCCAAAAGTTGATATTTAATTGGGATTCTAAAAAATATGGTAGCTTTATTTGCACTTCTGTGATTTTATGGTAACCTCAAAGACAGATGATTTTGTTTTGGTACGTGTCAGATGTCTCGCTCTGTAATTGCCCCACCCACCTTTACTTACTAGATTTTGCGGGGGGGGGGCTGACTACAACCTCTCAAAAGCCACAAAAGTCATCTAATCGTCAAACCCGTAAATAGTATTCACATCAGAGGTTGAAGAATCTGTCAGTGAACAGCAGGTTGTTGGAATTCTCTGTCACAGCAGCAGGGGGCATCCAAAGGATTAAGTATCCTGCTGCAGAGTACAACCTGTAAATGTTTGGTTGTCCATCTCTATATGGCTTTTACTTTGGCTACCCTCCTGTGATTAAGGTAGTACATTCTAGAAGTGTTTGTTTCAGCAGACACTGGTTTATTTTTTTAATGCGCTCAAAAGCTTTATCCCATATATTTTGCAAACTGTCAATAGTGATGTACAGACACAACTCTGGGGGGAATTCTGGTTGTATTCCTATTGAAATTCAGGTTCTATTTTTCTGCAGAGACCAACATGAAGGGGCCATGGCAAAGTAAGGTGCAGGGTGTTTGTATATGGACAGAGGACTTAGACCCGGCTGATTATTGGTTTAGAATAAAACTGTTCCAGTCCTTCAGTGGTCTGGTGTCCAGCCTGGGGTGCCCCCTGCTTAGCCTAGTAGCCTGTGTTTCTGGGGTAGGCTCAAGATTGCCTTGATCCTTCCTTGGGATAAGTGGTTATTGACATTGAGTTACACTTCATCAGTGGTTACAGCAGTCTGCCTGGATTAGATAGAGGGATATCCCTTCTTCTAATGCTGGAGATTTGATGTATCAATGCAATTAGCACAGCTGATGTGTGTTGCATTTTGAAATGTATTTCCATTGTTAAAACTAAAAAATGATTAAAGTAAGCATGATGTAAGACTGACTTTCATTGAGGAAATCCAGTTCTGGGATGCGTCCAGTAATTTTCAATTACGAAACTTCTATAGCACCTCCATTCGTACATGGTAGACAGCGGCTGGCATGGTGCTGGGGGGGGTGGCGGAGTGCTAGCCATAAGCAGCAGTCAGCTGTTATATGATTCCCCCCGACTGGCTGACTAGTGCAGACCCCATTCTAATAGGGGTTTGCCTCTTCTATAACTCTCAGGTCATTTCTGCTCCACTGCCTGCAAGGCTCGCCAATCTGCTGCTGTCGTGGGCTACGTGATGCCTGCAAAGGCAACATCTATGCCAAGGATTTACCCCAGCTCTGGCCTCACTGTTTCAGCATGCTGGTAGTTCCAGCTGAACTAAATGAAAGAGACAGAGCAACTGGTTGTTTCTGGTGTTATAATGTAACAACAATAATGTTAAAGCACTGCTCAGACTGTAGACGTCTACTTTTTTTATGATTTCTAATGATCTCTATCACTCCCTGCTAGTGTATCACAAAACTAAAATATGAATTTATACATTTATAAATGGAGTCCACTCTAACTTTGTCCCCAGATGAAGGTGAGGTACACAGGGCATAATGTGGCGGCTTTGTAGGTCCCTTCGAACTGTCGTTCCCATTTGCCTGCCCCCCACCACCTTTGCTGCAGTAAATACGTTTACATAGTGCAAGAGACCCTCGAGCAATAAAGAATGAAAGAGGAACCTTATGAGATTAGCCATGCATAGCAGTGAGAGCAAGAGAAGCATTCATCTGAAAGCAGATCCAGACAAGACCCAGGCTGTAAGGGCTGTGGTTATACAACTCCAGTAGGCTCTAACCCATGCAGGGATGGGCCTGGTAAGAGCTGGGTCATGGAGCACTGCTTCAGCATTGCACAAGCCCACTTGCCACATGCTAATCAAGAGTTACCATATAGAATGAGGACTACATCTACAACATGCATGGTGGTGGTGTAACTGAGTCATGGGGCTAGTCGTGGCTGGATTGTTTTTGGCTGTGTATCCATTCCAGTTACGTTAGTTATTCATTTAGTTTGCATATTTCCTTAAAGCACCTGACAATGTTAAGCTACTATTGTTGCAGTGATATACATCTGTTAGAAGTTTATGAGCCCTTTGAAATCATCAGAATTTCTGCATGAATGCCTGATGTGATTTGATCTTGTACATCATAATAAAGATAGTGTTACTGAACAAACACACCTAGCATTTTTTTTTTTTTTTTATTTCCTTACCTTTGTTTAAACCATTTGTTCAATAATCAAGGTCCTCGATGGAACAAGTATGTGGAACCTCCTTTATTTGCAATAACCTGAACCAAACATTTTCTGTAACTGCTGATTACCTCCAGAACCCACTGTGCAGGTCTATTTTGACCAGTTCCTCTGTACAAAGCTGTTTTAGTTCCTGTGCATTTTTGAGATTGAATGCCTGAGTGGTGTGCTTCAGATCATGGCACAACATTTCAGTGGCATTGAGATCAGTACTCTGATTTAGCCATTCAGAGAATATGCAGTTTCTTCTGTTTGACCCACACTGTTGCTGATTTACATTGTCTTTGATAATTGTCTTTAACTCAAATTTAAGTTTTACATCACTGATAGATGCCCTACATTTTTCTGTAGAATTTCCTGATACCATTTGGAATTCATTGGTCCTTTATTGATTTCAAACCTTCTAGACCTTGAAGTAGCAAGGCAGCCCCACATCATTGCACTCCTTCCACTATGGTTTACACTTGGAATGAGGTTTTGGTAATGGTATTTACTTTTTTTGGTTTCTCCAAACATTATGCTGTGTATATTTACCAAAATGTTCAACATTTGTCTGACAGACCATTGTTATAGTGGTGCTGTGGAACATCCAGGTGATCTTTAGTAAACTTGTGGCAAACGGCAATGGTTTCTTCTTTGGTAACCTCATATAAACTGCTTTTTGTGGTAGATTCAGGAACACAGATGTTATGAAATGGGAGAGATGCTTGTAGATCCTTAACGGTCACCCTAGGGTATTTTTTTTTGTTACTTTTCTTAAGATTGTCCAGGATGCCCTTGCAGTGATCTTTGTAAGATGCCAACTCCAAGGGAAAGTAGCAACAGTGCTATATTTCTTCAGTTTGCAGATTCTCTGCCTGACTGTGGAGGACCAAGTCTTTTGAATTCCTTTTGTAACCCTTTTCAGTCAGAAGAGCTTAAACAACTCTTCTTCTGAGGTTCTCTGAAATCTCTTTTGATTGACCCATATTGCACTTTAACAGAATTCTGTTGTGAAGAGCAGGTAACCAAAACTGTTTTTTATGCAGCAGGGCTGGTGAAAGGGATACCTCTATTAATTGGAACACCCGACTGATTGATTACAATACCTGGCTTCACTTACCCTCTTTTCAAAGTTTCATTATCCTGGAGGTTCACCCACTTTTTTAAGTAAATGGCAGTGATTGTTTGATCCATTTATTCAATAAAGGTATGGCAGTGTAAAACGTTTTGTTTGAATAAGACTCTTTGTTATTCTGACTTAGATGATCAGATCTCATTTTAGAAACCATGCAGAAATCTATATAGTTTCAAAGGGTTCACACAGGTTTTCTGTACTGCACAATTGCAGAATGATAAAGTACATACTGTATGTTATCTCTATCACAGATTCAATGAGTTTCTAGAAATACTGTCTATGAACTGAGAATGCCTTTTTGTCTGATTGGACTTGTTTTCATTCAGAAATGTTCATTCTGTGAACATTAATTAATTTATTATAAATAAATATTGTCACAGAGAGCGTGTGTTCCACTAGTGTATGGATGAGTGACCCATTGTAAGTAGTGTCTAGCAGTGTAAGTCACCTTGGTGAATAAGGTGTGTGGGCTAGTAACACTACATAGTGTTCATTGTAAGTTGCTTTGGAGAAAAGCATCTGCTAAGCAAACAAATGTAAATATAAATTGCTAATTTAAGTAACTGGTTTTAGTTGTCAAAGTACATAATTTCATTGATGTTAAATTATCTATGAATATTTATTTGCTGAGACCAGGAAAAAGGATTTTGTCTTAAGTCTGTCTACTACTGACCACTGTATTGAGAGCATCTTTCTGCAATCCTTGTTAGAAGCATTAGCATGTTTCACTTATGTGAAAAGTGGCAGCTGCACAGGGTATCTGATCTTTCTGTAATATTCTTCCATAAAAAAAATAAATGGGACACTCATTGGCAGTATGTTTGCATGCATTAACCAAGAATTAGAGGTGTCAGAGATGTAAAACATACAGAATGACAACAGCTCATCGACCACAGGAATAGCTACACATAACACATAATAGGAGATCAGGTGACAAACTGACATAGTATCACCGGTGGAAGTAAAGACTTTTTTTTTTTTTTTTTAAAAGCTTGGCAAGGTTGCTGCATTGTCTAGGTGATATGTAACTCATGATTGAGGTGTCAGGGTGTCTGTTTATCAGTGTATGGAAACTTGGAAAATGCCTGTGCTGTTTCATCTTTCTAGGGCTAATAAAATGTATATTTTTTACTGCTTAGAGATGCTATTTCATTATTATATTTGTTTTTATATTTATGAAGAAAGATTAAAAAAAATGAAAAAGCTTCGTTTGCCTATCATTCTATCTAATGCAAAGCTAAAAATAAAATATAAAGGATGCAGAAGCTTGCTTTGATAGGCATGGAGTTGCACAAGTTTGCTCTTTCTGTGTAAATTTTGCACACAAATAGGGTTAATGTTTTGCTAAGGATACGAGCACCTTGTGTCAATAGAAAAAAGGCCGCTCGGACCTTTGGCACAGGTTTGCATTTTCCACTGGCGTTCCCTCTCACCCCACCCCACTCCGTACCACCTGGTTGGGTCTCGTCCACCTGCTTCTCTCCTGTGTAATTCAAGATCTTACAATGCCATGGAATCTGCTTCGATGACTTTGGCTATTCTTGCCAGAAACAGAAGGGAAGTAAATGTCATTTAAACTGACTAATTACCACATTTTCTGTAATGTAATTCACATCATCATGCTTCAGCACTGAAACCATCAGAAGATCATCACTGCAGCTGGATATGGACATGGACAAGCACCATAGAATAAGTCAGGCAGGTTCACTAGCTCCTCTATATAAATGAAGAACTCTGAAGTGAGGGAATCGTGTTTGGCGTGCACTGCTAAAAGGGGAAAGAGAACAACATTTGTGGAAGTGATGAGTGTATTTTTGAAGTTCCGTCCTCTTCATCGTACTCGCGGTTCTCAATGAGGGCGATGGATTCAGCGCCATAGTAACAGTACCCACTGATGAATGTTCAGATATGTACTGTATGTGTTGTTTACAGGCAGCTTTAGACTATTTAAAAGTGGGGCTAATGCAGAGAAGGAAACGTAATATCTACCTGCGAGAGAGAAATGAGGCCACTCTTAATGAGCCAAGCAGCTGCAGGGATCAGAGTCTCAGTGAAGCTGAGCGGTTGAACTGTGTTCGCTACTTTACTTGCTTTTCACTTTCTACCTCGCATCAGACCAGTGTCCTGCTTAAGAAACAGAAATATAGTAGCACAGCAATGTTAGTGTTATATCACAAATGTTTTGCCGTGAAGCTCATTACAGATTGAGGTGCCGTACTGGACACGTTGCCCCATCATGGTGGTGGGGCTTTTACAACTTGTGTGTCTGATTTGCTGACTGTGTGTGTGTGTATGTATGTGTATGACAGAGAGAGACGGTAACAGTCTCCAGTGTTGCTCAAGGGCTGTGCTTTTACCCTTGTCACCAGGACAACCTGCTTTCCTCCAGGACGTCAATCTAGTAAGGCATTAACCCATGTGACCACCTATGAAGGAAATGTTTCTATTAATAATCATAGTACACTGAGGCTTGTAATGCTGGTTGGTGGGTATAAAGAAGTGTATTAATCCCCAAGAAAATTGGACAAGTCTACAGCAGTACAGGATATAAAAACAGTGAGAGAGGACACAAAGATACTACTGAAGAAAATATAACATTTAGATAAGTATGTAACAGAAAAGTGTGGATAATGAATGAAATGGAAAACTAAAAATAGTCCAGACATCTCATTACCACTCAGGCACTGGTTTGGTTTCTGTCATAATGACTCACAAATTCTGACTCTTATTGAGTGGAACAAATCAGCTTAGCGATTTTTTTGCATGGCAGAAAAATGTATTGAACATTGTTAGACTACTTAGTATTCGTTGTAAGTCGCTTTGGAGAAAAGCGTCTGCTAAATGAATAAACAGTACCTGGATGCTTGTCTCAAATGGAAAAAAATGTTTAGGTAGTCTGTGTCTCAGCTGTCCCTCCTGTGCCCTTTTTCCTATAACGAACATTTGTTTCAAAATATTGGCTTTGGACTCCCAAACAAGTTAATTACAGCACTAATTAGTAGTAAGAAGTCAGCCGTTCAGCTGAAGTTAAAGAAGGGTCCTTTATCCATATGTGTAATGCTTCGGCATTCATTAGCTATACTGCTTCAGCATTGTATGGGCACGGTGGCGCAACAGGCCTGGCCGGGTCCTGCTCTCTGGCAGGTCTGGGGTCCAAATCCCATTTGGGATGCCTTGCGACGGACTGGCGTCCCCTCCTGGGTGTGTCCTCTCCCCCTCCAGCCCTGTGCCTTGCTGGGTTACAGTTACATTTATATTCATTTAGCAGACACTTTTCTCCAAAGTGACATACATCTCAGCAAAAGTTCAATTTATGCATTACATTGAGAGAAGGAGACATAGCTGCAGACATGAAAGTCTCAAGCAAACCTAGTTTGTTCCCTACCACTTGCTGCACCGCGGTTCATCGTTAGGCTCCGGGTTAGGCTCCGATTCGCCGCGACCCCACTTATGAGATTAGCCATGCATAGCAGTGAGAGCAAGCGGTTTCAGTTAATGTGTGTGTATGCTTCATTATTATAGCTATACTGCTTTGAAGTAAAGTCCTTACAGTGATCATATGTCCATAGTTACAGTGGCACATATGACTTTTTTCCAGGGCTATTAAAAGCTGCTGATATCAGGGGAAACTTGAAGGAAGTGTGATTCCACAGCTGTCTTACACAGAAGCAAACAGAGGTCCCCAGTGGCTCACAGAGGAGGCAATGACTGGACAGTAAACAGTAACAGTGAAGATATTCATACACAGAAAATGCACTTTAAAGACTGGGTCCATGAGGCTGGGATGATTACGTGGGATGGAGAATATAGGAAAGTTTTGCTCTCGGTCTTTACCGCCTTCTGTTGCCTGTTCTTCACTGTCTTGTTACATGTTGCTTTTGAGAAAGGAACTTTTCAAAGTAGTCAGGACAGCGGAGCCCAGGCCGCATAATTCCAAACTAGAGCTGTGTTATTCCAGTATTGTTTTTGTTTGTTGGGAGAGTGTGCGGAGAGGCATCCATACTCACAAGTCCCACTCTGGGATTTCCAACACCACATCCCACCAGTAGCGCCAGCTGCAGGGCAGGGCTTCCAGCTGCCAGCTTTCTGTCATCACACAGTGACTGTTGGAAATCTACTTCTTTTTTCCTCTGGACGGTTTTCGTGTTTTTAGCAGTTGAGTGAATCATCGGTCACAAGTTACCCAGTCATTCCACAACAACGAAGGAACTAGATGTCTTTGTGTACTGGACAATTCAACTCCAGTAATAGATTAGCTTAATTTACTCGTTATTGTCAAGTCAGGACTACAGTGGTCCAGAGCCTATCGGAAAAGCACCAGGAGTTAGGCTAGTCAGGATCCACCCTGAACAAGATGCCAGCCAGTTGCAGAGATTACGTAATGCTACATGTAATTATAAGATAAATAGCAGTTTGTGTTTCCCCCAAATACATCTTTTCGCTAATCTGTATTCTGAACTGTAACGGTCAACATGCATTAAATTTCAAGAATATGACAGTGTATGTGGTACAAATACCACCAGAAAACATTTTCAAAGCAAAAAAGTATGTGACCCTAAGTAGGTATTAAGTGAAAGAAATAAGAACTTGGATCACACAATGTTTTGTTAAAATTCAACATTGAAGTTTCACGTTGAATGTCAAAGGCTGACGGAATTGTTACAGAGGACCCCATGTGCAACATTACTGGACACACATGTTACAAAAGTGGAGTTAACTGGAGATCAGGTCTGAGCCTTGTGAAACTGCTGCGATGTGGTAAACTTCAAATAAAACACTGCAATGACCTCATGGTGCCAAACAGCCAGGTTCCCAGCCTCAGGGAAGCGACCAGGCCAAGACAATAAGCTGAGGAGCAACATCATTGTCTGTGGCAGACTTGCACCTCTGCTACTCATGCGGTAGTGCTATTAGGACCCACTGATAGCCACTCAACTTGTCCTTGGGGTTTAAAAGAGACCTCCTTTGTAGAGACATAATTACAAAAGTGCTTTTACTTATTGAAAGCATGCAAATGGTGTCAGACTTTGTAGGGAGAGCTGGAGTTACTTTTTCCTAAATGCTAGTGGCTTGGGATACAGACAGCCTTGTAGTATCTCTGGTGCCCATGACCTCATGTTTAATTAATTTAATTAACCGATTATTTGCTAAGCAGATGATGTCATCAGAGAGGACTTGCACTGGTTATAATTCTTTCACAGCACGCATTTGCGTAGATAGGCACTTCAGGAGACCATTGAAGTTAAGTAGCAGTCTTAGGGGTATAATAGAAGTCATTTGCATGGGCTCTGAACCTGTATCAATCTGCTCCCCAGGTGAAGTATTGCTGGTGAATGGTGTAGCTTTGAATTTGGATTTTAAATGAAAATATCTCAGATAGCTCTTCTCAGAGCAGGCAAAGACATGATTGGTTTTGTAGAATGAATTCACGTTTGGGTAAAATATTCTGACATCAATGTCCTGTAAAAATAGAAAGAATTGTTTTAATTTTAGGGTACTGGCTCGAAGAATCCATGTTACCATTTTGGAGTGATTTACATGTACATGTACATTTACATTTATTCATTTAGCAGATGCTTTTCTCCAAAGCGACGTACATCTCATAGAAAATACAATGTGTTCATTACATTAGCAGAAAGGGAGACATAGTTGCAGACGTGATTCTTAAATAAACTTAGTTTGTTTCTTTCCACTTTACTCACTGATGTTTATCGCTCAAGTAGGTGCACAAAACTCAAGATAGATGAATCCTGATCACCTTCCTACATGTTTTTTTTTTTTTTTTTTTTGAAAATTCCCAGATTTGTGATTTTCTGGGAGTGATTCTCCCAGAATAATGGAAAAAAAATTCCTTTTCGAAGTAGGCAAAGTCCGCTCTAGAGCATCAGCTCACATCCAAGTGTAGTGGTTCCAAACACTAGTTGTCACCTAGCATTCTGTGCATTCATCTACTGAGACACCAGCTGTTTTACTATATATCTCAGAGTGAGTTAAGCAATGTGTGACAGAAACACAGAAGAAGCACAGGTTTTGGGTGGAGCAATGGGGAAAGGTCAAAAAAGGAAACTTGTTGCATAACACTTTGGACCTGAGAAAGGTGCGTCCACAGAAATTAGTCCTTCAGTGAGAAATTAAGTCACCTGTATCACAGCTTGCTACAGAGGCAAGCAATAAGGGTAAGTCTGCAGCTTTATGATCCGTTCTGACCTTCAGACCTCCAAAACTTAGTCTTTGTGTTTTCATCGCAATCTGCTGTTTGTGATAAATAACATGACACACTTCTCATCCAGTTTTCATTGATTCCACAGTCAGGATATCAGGCATAATCTTTCACAAATATGTAAAATTAGATTAACTGAGGTATTATTATTAGCATGAAATTTATTTAGAAATTAAATAAAAATGCAACAAAATTAAAATAATAGGCAAAATGGTTTCAAATTGGGCACACGAGGAAAAACGATTGCAGATACAGTTTACTGGGGAAGACGGAGGAGAAAAGTTGACTGGGAATGATGGTGGAAAAATGGAACAATGATGCTGAGCAAATGCTGGCAACAGTACTGAATATCTGACCGTGCCGGTTATATAAGCTTTGTGGTACAATAGAGTAACAGTGGTCCAATTGACAGCACAGTGGCCATTCCAGGCTGTAGCAAGTGCAAAGCATCCCAGTAATGTTTCTGAAACTTTAGGGGTGGCAGAGTTGAGAATCCCATGGTAACGTCTCAGCAGATATGTCAGCCATCTCTCAGCAGATTTGGTGTTGATAAGTCTCAGTGTGGGGTGAGGTATATCTTTACAAGTATGGTTGTGTAGCTGGATTTATTTTAAGCTGAGCTATGATATTCTTTTTGTTCCTGGGTTATTCACATTTTGCTCAGCTTGGCAGATGGCAGAAAATTAGAGCTCTTGCTGCAGCAACTGAAAATCAAAGGTATGATAATTTGCAGTGGAATGTAGGTGGGTGGTATTGGAAATCTGAAGGTGGAGACCGCCACTCTGCATGCTATTGGTACTTGATCCCAGTCAGTCAATATTTCTGTCACATCATCTCCAATGCCAGCTACAGAGGTCTGGGTGGCGAGGGTAATGGTGCTTTCACCATATGACGCATTCCTTTCACACTGCAGTCTGACCCTGGATTTGGACAGATAATCTCTGAATCGACTAATATTTACAACAGAGGTAAATCTCTGCTTCTGGGAAAGGGATGATGTCGCCTCGCCTCCTTAGAAAATAATCCCCAAAATTGGCACAATCTGCTACAGTTATTTGGAGTGGCATCACAAGGGCCCAGAGGACTCTGGGGAAACTGGGGAAGATCCAAGAAGTGAAGACATTCCCCCTTAATTGTCCAGGTGCAGGAAAGGTTTTGAAGTTACCCTTGTAATCTTTTTGCATTTACACAACAGGTTACTGTAAGGAAGGTTTGCGGGAACTGTTGCTCAGAGCATGGGACAGTGAAGATCCTAAATCTTTCTAGCTATATAATATAACTGACTAGAATATCTTTTATTCTTCACTTGCCATAAATAGGAAGTTTCCAAAGCCAGTCATAAATTATTTGATGAAGTCCAGAAACAAACAAGGGTTATAAGGACTAAAGGTAAAACAAGTGAAGTGGGCATTAATTAGTTGAGGTCCTGTGAAAAACATCCTTCCTTATCTCTGGAAACATCGATAGTCACTTGTGCTCATCGTCTTCTCTTACCTGCTTACAAAATTAGCTGTAGAAAACTTAGCTGCTCCCTTCAGTGTTCCTGCCCATCTAATCTGGCCAAGACATTAACGTTTCACTGGATATCCTGTCTAGGATCACCAAAGTCCTACTTTTAACATGGCTTGGATTCTGAGTCAAAGGGAAGTGAAAGGAAATGTGAATGAAACTTGTCCTTAAAGCCCTGCTTAAAACACTGCAGCCGTTGTTTTAGAGTGATCCTGTCTTTTGTTTATAAGGTTTACAGAGAGGTGCCTCTCGGCCGAATATTTCCAGCATATTCAGTTTATGGAATTCTGAGATAACATAATAGGAATGACCTTATACCCCTGAAAGGCTGTCTGAGGTTACATCAAATGTAGTTTTGCATTAGAAAATATAAATAAAAATTGTTGTTCATATGCAGAATAAATTTACAATGAAAAGATACAACAGGAAATAGCTCCATCCATAAGTTCAGTTTCCTCTCATATAATTAATTTATTGTCACCAGAAAGAGCACAATGTCCACCCTATAATTCCGGTTCTGAAGGGTAAAGGAGCTTTTTAATCTCCCACAGGACAAGGCAGAAAATTGTCCTCTGCAGGTTATAATCTCTTCAGTGAGGGCAGGTGTCTGTAGTGACTAGACCATGTAGGACTCTCACTCATTTTATGAAGAAAGAAGAATTTTTGTTGAAACTATAAAAATAATGTTTTCATTTAAATTATGTTGCTGATTTTGTCCAAACAACCCAGCGAGCCTTACTGTGCAACTACAACATGCAGCAATCATATTTATTACTTGAGCGTATAAGAGTGCAAAGCACTGGTATTCAGTGTAGTATCTAATGTGAATTTTGTTAAAGTTTGGAGGCATACATTTCTGCCTTTGATAATTAGTCACTATGCGTCATTGTTAATTGTATTACAAAAAGGTTAAAACTGTACTACTGCGTGCAGAGTTCGATAATGAAACGTTCCACATAGAGATTTGTGTTTTTGATGGTTCTGAGTTTTCCTACTGCATACTGGAATGTTCTGTCATCCAAGCAGAACTGTATTCATCTGTAGGAGAATGATAATAATGCTGTAAAGAGATTTTTGAGATGGAGATGTTCAACAGAAGCTGCCTTTCTCTGCCCCAAAATGAGTTCCGCTGAGCCTGAATTTCCTTTTTGTTTTCATGGTTGATCAGACAACCAGAAAACAAAAAGAAAAAAATTAAGATATCACCAAATGTCTATTGAAGTTAAGGAGGTCCTTTAATCTGTCGAGGCTATGGGATTAATTAGAGGATTAGGGTATCTCTTTTCCTTGGAGGACTGGGCTCAGCTTGGCAGATGATTGGATCCCTTAATCCCATTGCAGGGGAATTAAATGTAGATGGGGAAGCAGATCTGTTCTCTTGTGCTTTAGTGCTCTCCTGAGATACCCCTTCTCCAGACCTTGATACCCCAGATCCCTTTACACTAACTGCACCACTAGCCAAAATGAGATTGAATTTGCTCTGGACATATGCAGCTAGACCAGTAAAGGCACTTGGTGAAGATGTTTGAGAATCCCCCTGAAGAGCCAAAGGGTTTCTCATACACTGATTTATCTACTATACTGAATAATACCTTATGCATGCCCTTGTATTTTCCCAGTCATGAGTGACCAGGTGGCCTGCCACCTTGAAATGCGCTTTATGCCTCACTGGGTCTCCCTGAAATGATGGTCCAATCTCTGGTGATGTTTGTTTGTCTTTCCATAAATCCGTGTTAATTTGTTTGCTTCATTTATATTACACACACACACACACACACACACACACACACATTGTCTGAACTGCTTGTCCCATACGAGATCGTGGGGGAGCCAGAGCCTAACCCGGCAACACAGGGCGTAAGGCTGGAGGGGGAGGGGGCACACCCAGGACAGGACACCAGTCCGTTGCAAGGCACCCAAAGCGAGACTCAAACCCCAGACCCACCAGAGAGCAGGACCAGGTCCAACCCACTGTGCCACCGTGCTCCCTCTTCATTTACATTAGATGGCTTTAAAAATGAAAACAATGTAAAAATGGGTTTTACTGGGTTACCCTTAGATTAGAAGATTGGGAATCTCATGAAAGTGTATTGCAGGGAAACATATGGCTTTTGTGTGGGTTCTGCTTGAATATTCTTTTAGAATAATGGTCTCTGACACTTTTAATTCTTTTGTGTACAAGAAACAAATATGAGTGCAGCAGAATCAGAGCCACGTGGCTTCTTGCATCTCTTTGATGAAGCTAAATAAATTATATTGAAATCTTGTTCTTAGCATGAACATAATCTTGCTACAAGCTGAAGGTATTCATTTCCCATGTAGATGAACAAAATCTGCAGCTCCACTGTTTGACAAAAACAAACTGGCTCCCTCTGTTTCACTAAAGATTGCTTTCCTGTTTTAGTGGATGTGGATACAGAGCCACACTTGTGAAAGTATTACAGTAAACTGAGCCTTTCAGGAAGGGTTCCATTATGTGACATGCTTCCAAGGATTTTAGTGTATCTGCATCAGAGCCTTCTCATTGTCTCTACCTTGTTGCTCCATTAATTTGTCTAATGTTACTTATATTATTTTTGTTCTTATAACTTTTACATTATTCAAGCTACCCTCGTGGCCTGGTTACTATTGCAGTATTGTTCTCTGCTGTTGTTCCAATGATGTCGTAAGCTGTCACAGGGTCTATGTATTGTATTTATGCTACTTCTTGTGAAATGTATACATACACTGTGGAAGGCATCCTGCTGAAATGCATACTGTAGTGATTGAAGTACAGACATACCGTAGTATATGGACTCCCGGTTTACATATTTTCAGAATAATGCCCCTAGAGAAGTTGTACCTATGTTAGGTATACGGAGTGACTGCTCCTGGATTAGGTACTTTTTCTCCGATGTTTGAGGCAGAATTTTCCCCGGTGATGTAGTGGTCATGGGCCAATGAGCCACAGACTTTTCCCCAATGATGCAGACATTTTAACAATGTATGATAACGTTTCTAATTTTTTATTAATTTGTTTAATAATAGAAAAACCTACATACAATTACTTGTGTAATGTATGTTGGTTGATACCATAGTATAACAAACTGAAGTCAAGAATAATGTGTCTGCATTCAAATCTCTCCTTCTGCTGATGTAATGCACTTTTTGTATTGTTCTCTGAGATGTAAATCGCTTTGCAGTTAAGGCTCTGCTAAATGGACAAATGTAAATGTACATCTATGTGTCTTTCGTTTCTTCATGTGTACTTACGGTATAGTACTTAAGTAAAAAATAAAATTTCTGCCCTAATTTAGTCCTTGTTAATTTCCTTCTTGATTATTTTTAATACCTTATCGAGCTAATGTTTTGATTACTATTTCTTGAGACTGTTTTTAAGTGTTTGGAGGGTGTTCTTAGAAATATTTGGACATGTCTGTAAAGTTCAGGAACGCATCTTTTTTTCCCCCATTTAAAATAATGGGAAAGGATCTCCTGGTTTACAGACTCTTGGCATATGGACCATTTTCAAGAACGAATTAGGTCCATATAACACGAGATACCTGTATTTGTTCCACTAAACTTGTGTGCTCTTCAGTCTTTTTTCCATCTTTCTTTGTTCTATGTCTGTTACACTGCCATTATTGCATATTACAGCCACATTTTTTATTACTTCTTTGCTTAATACTTTCAACCAAAGTGACTTAGACCCCTTGACCAAGGTGTTTATCCAGGATTGTGCCAGTAAAATATCCAGTTGTTTAAATGAATTGGTGAGTTGTTGGTTAGGATTATAAAATGTGGATTAAGCAGCAGAATATTCATAGTTATAACTATAGACAGTTATAACTTCTACAGGCCCTTGACATGTGAGTTAGCACACACACGCATCGGCTGAAACCGCTTGTCCCAAGTGGGGTCACAATGAGCCGGAGCCCAGCCCGGCAACACAGGGCAGAAGGCTAGAGGGGGAGGGGACACAGCCAGGATGGGATGCTAGTCTGTCGCAAGGTGTCGCAGACTCGAACCCCAGGCCGACCAGAGAGCAGGACCCAGCCAAACCTGCTACGCCGTTGCACTCTCTGAGTCAGCACAACTGAGTAAAAAAACACGGGAAAAGAGCCAAGGAACAGCCAGCTTAAAGAGAGATGTTCTTTCAAATGTATATAAATGCACTTTTCTTGTATTTGCACTTCATATCTGCTTAGACTTCAGGAAAGAATCAGCAGTCCTGCCCTGTTTCCTCAAAATTCACAACCTTTCTGCTGACTCTACCAATGCTGCCAGGAAGTGACCTCACAAACAGAGGTGAGAAATTCTAAGCTGCCGCCAAACTTCTGCCAGTTTGGAAGACATCCTCCATTCAGCTGTTGTTTTCCCATTCTGGAGCCACTGTGTGTGTGTGCCACAGCTTCCAGACCAGCTCACCCACCCCAAATTACAAGCCAGTAGCAAGTAACACAGCCATCGCAGTATAGTTGCCTTTCATTTACATATCTGAATTTATATGCCTAAAAATAAACCACATTACATGTAATCTCAATGCATACTGTTTTGCGAAAAACATTAATAGTGAAATCCTACGATCAATAAGAAACACGTGAACACATGGTAAACATTCAGGTTTGATTGGTGATGAAACTGTTGGGCATTTATGGAATATTTTTTCTTTGTCCCCTGATTAACTGCTATGATAAGGACATGCCACTGCCTTTAAAATTCCTTGTACTCATTCATCAACTTCAGCTTTCTCAGTGAAAGCATGGCAAGCTCCCTTGGCTATGTTCCACATCTCCTCTGAGGGAACACCATCCCTGGAACATGTGAGGCTTGTCTCATCTGCCAGAATTACAGTAGCAATGATTACTCCACTCAAGGCCTTTGCACATACAGCACAGTTAATGTTGCAGGCTTCCCTGCAGTCTAAGATGCAGTCTACTTCACTAAATCATAAGCAATACAGTGAGGCACAGTTTAAGAAAAAGGTTGTCACTGGATCAATTAGGGTGAAGTGGATGAGTGAGTGCATATCTGTTATAGCTGTGTGGGGCGGTGCTCTCAGAGGACTCTCCACTCCAGCTTCTCCGGTTACGTCAGGTGGCAGGGGCTCCCTGGCACACACTCTTCACAGATGTCATTGGGATGGCCAGCTGAATCCGGTTTGAGGTCACCAGGCTCCACCCACAGTCCAGGAAAACATCTGTGATAGAGTACAGGGAGACATGGAGAGAACACTGCATCTCATCCTGTCATTGTGCTTGTTCAAACTGATAAATGCAGCTTTCTGCTAGAAAGTGTGCATTATGCTCCACAGATATCCAACCTTGCTGACAAAAATAAAGCAAATAATTATTTTGCTTCACCTTCCCCTTTCAAATGTTTTCCCCCTACATCTTACCAATGGCACGTGTCACAATTAATATTCACGAGTGAAAAACTGAATTAAAGCTGTGCTGACCAGTAAGATTCCATGTCCCAAGAAGTTTTTATTTATATGTCCTGTAACTTGGTTTTTGAGAAGGTTGTTCTTTTTCTATGCAGGAGATAGTTAAACTGCCCTGCTTTAAAGAAGCTGACGTGATAGAGTTATTAAAAGTTGGTCTTACAGTAGCACTAAACCCCAGCCCTGATGACTCCTAGGCCCCTCAGTGACACAGATGCTCTTTCTGAAGATTAGCAGGCCCCCACCATGGTACTGAATAGTAAGTCTGCCTGCACGAACCTGGCCCTTGTTCCCAGAATGCTTACTCACTGTTGCTGTGGGCTTGCACCGTGTTTGGGCTGAGGGCTGAGGCCTGTGACTCTGCACCAGTGCTTGTTTATAGTGTCATAGCCACTGAGGTTCAGTTCAATGAAACCCTGATGAACTAGGACTTTCCTTCTGTGGGGAGAGAGAAACATGCTCTTTAGTATGTTGTAGGTGGCACAGTTTGTTTTTCTTTTTTTGCTACAAAGCATGATTCTATTTTGTTCTTCCCCCAGTCTTCTGGGGAAACTATTGTTATATTTTTAATATGCAGTAACACCCCTCCCCCTCCACTCTATCCCACCATCATTATAAACTTATATGAACTCTGTCTACAGGAGGCCAAAGATGACTTTCAGAGAGTTGGCAAAAGTGCGGTCATGACTATGTGGGTGCAGTATGGTTAGAATGCTCCTGGCTTCTCACCCTGCAATCAAACACCACTGCCGTAAACAAACACTTATGCTGCCACCCCATCATCGAGCCCTGCCGATGGAAAGAAAATCCCCCTTTGTTCCCAACATGCCCCCTGCTCAGTGTCCCTGTGCTTCCTGAGGGCCACATGTCTTGCAGCTGTCACAGCTAGAGGGCCAAGGCACTATGTGCTTGTGTGTGCTTGTAACAGCAGGAGAGGTGGTTTCTTGCCGTCACCTGGCTGGTGAACCACCCTAGTGCCACCTCCTGTATGAGGTGAAATTTGTTAAGGATCTTCAGAGCTTCCCGAGGTGCCAAACACATACACACACACACACACACATACACACAGCCACTGTCTGAAACTGCTTGTCCCAAGCAGGGTCATGGTGAACCCTAGCCTAACCTGGCAGCACAGGGCGCAGGGCTGGAGGGGGAGGGGACACACCCAGGACAGGGCACCAGTCCGTTGCAGGGCGCCCCAAGCGGGAACCCCAGACCAACCAGAGAGCAGGCCCCGGCCGAGCCCGCTGCACCACCGTGCCCCCCCAGGTGCCAAACAAGGAGCTGAAATTATAATGTTCCCTAACAAGATTTAAGCTTGGTTCATGGGTTTGGATGTGGGTTCAGATGTGACTGAGTCCATGCAAAGTTAGCAAGTTTTCACCATGTTCACGTGAATTCCTACCACTATCATGGGTCCATACATAGTGTTTCTCAGGTAAAGCATAATATTAGCACTTTTGGACTGTAAGGCTAGTTCTGAATCTGCTGGCAGAGTACAAACAGGAGCCCGGCTGGGGTGAGTGTGATTTTTTTTTATACAGCAGCTAAGTGGTTTACCATCTCTGCAAGATGTATGTGTCGACGTAACCCGACCATGGTGAGGTTAAGGGAAAGTTGAAAGCTGAGATCCCCAAATGCTGCCAATGTTAAATTGCTTCTGGTCTTCCATCAGTCAAAAACACACTGCTGCTTAGTGAGTCCCCTCTTCCACAAGAAAAGGTCTTTCTGAAATGTTCTAGACCTTAGTGCTTCTTCAGATCTCCATATACATGCACACAAAGACAGTGTTCACTGATATCTCTTTATAGCAACTCATACTGGGCAGTTTGAATAACTTTTCTCCAATTTTCAAGCACTTTTCAAGGCCTGACTCACAGCCTTGCTTCACATGCCCAGTTTTCCTCAATTCTCTCAGTTGGTTTAATTATCTTAACTTCATTCCCAACAGCTTACAGCAACTATCTTTCTACACAAGCAAATGCCATGGTATGTATATCAGCTCAAAGGGTGGATTAATTCTATTCATTTACAAATCTCTATAAAGCTTCAAAGATGTAGGGTAGGCAAGGGGTGTTCTAGCGAAATGCTAGATATCTGAAGTATGCAAGGGCCTAAACAAGGTGAGCACAAGTATGTGCCCAACTACAAAAAAGTGTTAGACATTCCTCTCAGCAATTTCAGAATACAAAAAAGTCATTTTTCAAATATAATAGTGCTTGATGTAAATTGAGAGTGAAATGCCTTTATATTTATTTTTTGAGGATTCCTGGGTTTGAAATTAAAAAAAAAAAAAATCTGACTGTACAGCCTTAAAATAGTGCACTGAATCAGTATTCTTTGTTGGTGTCCCATGTTTATTAAAGTCACACTCTTTGGCTTTAAAGGAGTGTGGCCTTCCCTCAAAGAACATCTTAACCCAAGTTGGTGCTAGTTCGCTTAGTCACTATAAGAATATCCAAAAAGCACAATTTAAATAAACATACTAGTGTTTGGGACAGTGTTTCCATTTGCTTCATTTTCATGACATTCTCTTAAGAATACGTGCATTTAATACCTTAATTTTCTTTTTGTTTTAAACAACATTTGGAGGGAAGGACCAAGACTAACTGGGGAAGCACTATGGGGTTATGTGCACATAATGCAAATGGATTTATGTTGACCGGACTGTAAAAATTTGTTGGGTACTGCGGGGTTAGGGGTGGAGTGGGGGCCAAAAAGTATTAGCAAGTATAGTCTGGGCAATTATACAGAAATATTGAGGGGATAAATTAAGTTTGCTTGAATACTGTTTTTCATACTCAAGTAAAGCATAAGTGATGAAGAATTTGGCATAGTGATGGTGATAGTGACTGCTTGCCCTTGATACATGTATCACCGCTAGACTAGCATGAACTTCTGCATCATTTTAGGCTATTACTTTGCTTTTCCTGCTGTATGTTTTGGGAAAAGAAAGTTAAATAATTTTTCCATAAACAAGAATGGTAGTACAGGGCATATTCTCCCGTGGTTGACAAGCTCAAGTAGTGAGATATCTCTGTGCATCACAGGATTATCAGTGATTGAATGTGTGTGTCCAGTGTTCCCCTCAACTCCACCCACACTACCCAAAATTATATAATCCCAGGTTATGGAGTATTTTGCCACTTGGTAAACCTTCAATATTTCATTAGAGAAAAAAAATTTTAGAAGGGGATAAAGTTGTTCTAGGCTCCTAAGGCAAAAAAAAAGATCCAGAAAAGAGATTGAGGAAAATAAAACGTGATTTATTACAACTGTCTGGACCCTATAGACAAAGAAGGTCCCAAACACAGGAGTTATGGCACACAATTGATAGCACAGCTGCCATGTAATGGCTGCCTTAGAGATGAATTATCGCTGCATGGTTGGATATTTATTTGTTATGTTTGTCTAAAAAAGTCAGATTAAGGACTTTGCCTCATGGCACAGCATAGTGGGACCAAAGCCTGCTTCTGTCGTGCTAGTGTTCAAGTTCCGTAATCCCCCTTTGTGCACCCAGGCCTCCGTCACCTGCTTCATCCTGCTTAATCCCCCCCAACATGCTTCCTGTCTCTTTTGGTTGGACAGCTGAGGCGTCGACTCTGGCTACCAAGTGCTGACATTATGCAACTTGTGGCGGCCTTTGTTAGTGGAAGTGTTACTTGGGATCCTCCTATGCTCATTAGTGTATGTGTTCTGTGTCAGTTGTGGAGGCACTTGGTTCTACCACCATACCATTATGAACGTGCTATAAATAGATAATTATAACTGCAATCTCTCTTATCTAATGAAAACTCATTAGTGCCAACACCATATTTAGTGCTCAAAGTATGACTTTAGGCAAATTTCATTATATGATGTGGAAAGTGGCAGTTTTTCAATTGCCATTGTTGTTGTTACTATGAAGGTCACTATTTTGAGCATTGTCTGTCCCTGTCCTGTGATTCTCAATGTTTATTTCAATTCACCATTAATCCACAAAAATGCCGCTCCAGGTTAGAAGAGTTCTTGTGTCATCAGGTACAGGTTACGCAAGCAAAAGCCTGACAATATGAAAGGAGATTCTAGATTGTTTTGTGTGTTTGAGCCTTCTCGTAGCTCATCACGTAAACTCACCGAAAAGCCCCTGCCAGTGTCATGTGATGTCTCTGGAATGCAGAGGATCACCCACAAGGCCAAGCATTTGGCCCAGTAGCGCTGTTTGCAGTCCCTTTGAGTGGCTTAGTGACTGTTTAAAATGAAGCACTTTAAACCCATCTGTGGAAAAGAAAATACCCTACAGTCTGCTTTGGCTGTTTACGAACACTTGCAGAGCAGATACTGTCTCATAACTGTCGAAGAATCTAATTATTTTTCTTGCTATGTTTCAGCCCAAACTAGAAATTCCCTCAGTAATAACATTTGCCCAGGTATTTATTTATCAATATAGATTTCAGTATAGGTCAATGCTTCACATCAGTTTGTGAGTTGGAATGTCTTTATTGCCAAACCTGCCACATTAGGGAAATCGAAAAATACACTACAGTAAAGGTAACAGGTAAATAAAGTATTGTACCTTAAATATCTCTGTAGGTAAATGTTCCTAAATTCACATTTAACTAAGAAATATCTTGTTCTGTTCATTACCCTTTCATATTTTAAGGAACTTTCCAGGTTTCATCCATTTCCACATAACTGAAGTCCACGCATGCTCCTGTCATTTTTTTCTGCTCTTCTTCAGTGAAATGTTTATGTTTCTCTGTTTTAATGAAGCCCAGTGAAATTTAACAGATGTGACAACAGGCTGGAAATGAGGTCTCAGGTACAGATATGTGACACGTTTTGTGTATGAAAGGAAGTTTTCAAGCCCAAATGGATCACTTTGTCTCAGAGCTTTGCTGATTCATGGTTTCCTGGTTCAAACAAAGAATGTGAGACCCCACTATTCTGTATAAACTGTGCTCTTGAAATGGGCCTGTTTCTAAAACCTTAAAACCTTTTTCAAAACCTTTACAGTGCCTCTGATGTGACCTTAAGTTACCACTGATGTATTCCCTGGATAAGGAGTCAGTGAAGTGTTGGTGAGCTTGACTTTCCCCCCATATCTGTAGCTGGTCAAGTCACAAGGACCAGGGTGAAATGGTCAAGAGGGTTCCAAGGTGGAGTTTAATACAGGCTAAAGGTCAAAGAATGCTGTCAAAGAAACTGATCCTGGCTTAACAGTGAACTTGACCAGATGAATGTAAACTTAGTCTGACTATGCTGCTGTTCTCAGGCTGGCAGGTTTAGTTCAGACTGGCACAATTTTTTCACAGAGAAGGCTTTTTCTGGTGTTTGTACTTGAGATAATGTGTTTGCAATATTTTGGGATAAAATGGCTGTCTGTGCTTACATTTGGATTTGTTCATTTAGCAGATGCTTTTCTCCAAAGCAAAGTACACATGAAAGTAAGGAGAAGTGCATTTTACAACTGGCCAAGGGCTTCAGATGAAGATGCACAGTAGGTTTGTCCAACACTGCCACTTTTGCCAGTAAAAATTGCATGAATAGCTGCCTATAGAATAGACGGACAACACAACACAAAGTTGATTGAGACAGATGATACGATACATTGTATCATATCTAAGCCAAAACCGAGCAGCTATGGACTTTTGATTTTGAACCTGTCATGGATGGGACAACCAAGCAGCCAGAGGTGTAGGCGGAGATCAGACTCTGTAAGTATTGTGGTCGAGATCTTGTAGATTGTTGCCTGAGGGTTGAACTACGGGCAGCTTCAGGAGGCAAACGTAGAGAGCCAAGGAGAGGAGATACATTGGAATGCTTTGGCAGGTCAAACACAGCTCATATAGCGGTATTCTCAATCAGATGGATGGCAAAGACTGTAAGACCAGACACAAGGGAGTTGCAGAAGTCTACCATGCCCTGAGTATGTTGGACAGGAGGTATCTGCAGGACTGGGTTATGGCTTCATTGTGTTGGTAGAAACAAAGGCTTGAAGGGAAATGTCCTTTGAGAGGCAGTGTTATGATATTGAAGTTTTTTCCATCCATCCATCCATCCATCCATCTTCTGTCCTGCTTGTCCTAAAAGAGTCACGATGGCAGCAGGGGGAGCAGAGAGGCCCAGCGCCCCTGTCCCCCACAACTTCCTCCAGCTCAGCCTGGGGGATCCCCAGCCGTTCCCAGGCCAACTGTGAGATATAATCCCTCCAGCGGGTGCTGGGCCGACCTCGGGGCCTCGTCCCAGTTGGCCGTGCCTGGTATACCTCCAAAGGGAGGCGCCTGGGGGGCATCCTTATCAGATGCCTGAAGTTTTTTTCTTTTTCCTTTTTCGTGTCACTACAGCATTGGACTGTATTTAACATTGAACTATTGAATACTAAAGTATTTAATGTTGTCCATAATATGCATTAGTATTCACATGTTGCCACAGGGACAGAGAGTGGTGGCGGTGGATATCTGAGAACCTGGTATTGGAATTGGTCTCTGCTTAATTCAAGGTTCTTTGGGGTTTCAATAACAAGACACAGGAAAGCTTAGTAATTTATTACAGGTCTCACCAGACATTATACATCACAGATGTGCAAGTGATGCTAGTGCGCTCATGCATCCTGTGTTCTTACAATCGCCCCTTAGAGTATTTGTCTCATCTTCAAGCTCAAGTTCAAAGTTTATTGCCATAAGTACATGCACTGTTGAGGCAGCATGTGGTGTAGATGTCCTTTTCTCCTGGTAGCTGTGTGCTGATGATTTTCTGAGCTGTTTTAACCACCCCCTGTAGGGCTTTCTTCTCCTGTATGGAGCAGCTCCCACACCAGGATGTAATACACGTGTGATGTTTCTAGTCCCATGTTCTGTGTTCTTTCTGTGTTCTTTGCTCCTTGACTAACGCATCCCTGCTGTTTGAACCTCAACCACGGTTTTTTGGATCTCGGCTCTCGCCTTTTGGATCAAGAACTTTTATGATGACAATCTTCCTCACTGTGGACCATGACCACAGCTCTTCAGCTCACGTCATCTAAATACAACCCGTGACTCGGACCTCGACTAGTCCTTCAGATCAAGGACTCTGTCCCTCGAACCTTGGACCCACTCCCACTCCATGTCCTCCCAAACAGCTTCAGCTCTCTGCTACGGTCAAACACTCCCTCATCTGAAACACTCTGCAGTTGAATTCTGATTACAAATAACCCATGGAAAACTGTGACACTAGTCCTGTTGCGGGCATGGTTTGTATTCTGGAACTTGCTACAACAGGTAATATCACTCACACAAGAAGAAGCATATAAAAATGAATACTGTATGGTGAATAGTATAATAAGAATAATCAAAGAATAGTTAAATCACATTAATCATGTAGCTAATAATAGTTAAAATTAATGATATGACTGTAAAAACACCAGTCATACTGCAACACTGGTCTCACACTAATTTCCCACTTACACAGGCTGAATTGATTTGAATAGGATTGAAGACTATATTGTCGTTGTACTGCTGTGCAATACAACAAAATTATAGTGGTATTCCCTGAGTTCTTTACACAGCCACATAAAATAACAACTTAAAGCACAATCATTTAAGTAAAAAATAGAAAATTAAACAAACAAACACACGGGGAACCAGAGCCTACCCGGCAATACAGGGTGTAAGGCAGGAGGGGGAGGGGACACACCCAGAATGGGACGCCAGTCCGTCGCAAGGCACCCCAAGTGGGACTCGAACACTGGAGAGCAGGACCCAGTCCAACTCATTGCGCCACCACACCCCCTGTAGAAAATTAAACAATTCAAGATAATACAGTAGACCAGGGAGATAGTACGACAGACAATGAAGTCAAATAAATAAAAAACAGACTATAAAGTGCATGTGTAATTGTGTGTATTATGTGTGTATTTGCAGGGGGGAAATCAGACAGTGTTTAGCTGTTTCACAGCTCTAGGGAAGCCACTGTTTCTCATCCTTGTGGTGTGTGAGTGAATTGCACTGTCACTGTTAGCACAGTATGATGGTGTAAATGGGACAGGGCTCTGCTACAAAAATGCACTTGATTCTGATTGATCCTCAAACAAGGACTGGCACTCACGTCATTCTGTGAGACATTGATTATGTCAATGACAGCGAATTTACCCGGAATGTAATTTATATGGATTCATGCATTGCAGACCTAAAGTTAATCAATTTGGACTCACCCAAAGCATAGGGAGATCTTGGTGAGGCTTCTAGAAAGTTCTGTATCTAGATCCTTTACCTGAGCTGGGCTTCCACCAGATCTACTCCTGTTTTTTGTATTTTGTATTGGCCAAAGAGGGGGTCTCTGTAAGTCTGGAAGGCACCACAAACAGAAGAGAGTGCTGACCATCTCTGCCATGTAGTTTGTATCTCTGTAATTACCAATCTGTTTGCCATACATGCCATCCAGCTAGGAACAATTGTCCAACAGGCAAACAGAACAGATCCTATTCACTCCTCTTCCTCCAACAAGCAAGTATGTTGTTTAACCACAACAGAACCAGAGCTCAACTTTGTATGAAAGCTGTTCTATCTATGTTGCGAGACTACGTCGAACAAAACTGTGATTTTCCTCTGGTTTTTATGTGAATATTTAATTTTTTATTTTAATAAGTAGGCAGGCAGAAGGATACATTAGTTATTTATCATATCAGATTCTGTTCATTTACACGCAAACATGGGTTCATGAGGGTTAAGCTGTAGTTGTGGATTTAGCAAAACAGACTGAGACACTTTGTTAGATCCCCCTCTTTTTTTGTTAAAATCCAGAATTTTGTAGCCTGTTACCACTGATAGAATAGCCTGAATAAGGTGCAAATAGAATTAATGCGATAGAAGCAATAATGCAAGGATGAAAACAGTGAAAATATAGACACAAGGGGAGATGGAGAGAAAGCATAAGTTTCAAGGTTGTTTTTTTCTGTTTGTGCTGTACGTACAGTTTTTTTTTTTTCTTGATAATTGCAGCATTCAGAAACAGTAAAGTGTTAGAAGTATGAAATATAAGGGTTAGGGTTTAATTGTGGGTTTGTTGTCCTTACGTACTTATGGATTATGTTCAGTATATGAAAATGGCAGAGGAACACATTGGGACAGGCATTAATGACAGCATGGGACAAGGCAGCCACAGCTCCACTGTAACCCAAAGGAGCACTTTGGTTGGGTAATGTGGAAAAAGGCCTGGGGACATCCTGAGCCTGAAATTAGAACGAATCAAATCTATTCATCTCACTCATCAATCTAGTAACTGTTTTCTACTCATTTTCTTTTTCTCAAAGATATGTTCTGAGAAGTAAATTTTTGTGGATACAAAATACACCTTTGTGGATATGTGTATTATCATTTTGTCTGTTGATTTTCAGTTTATATGATTGCCCCACTTTCTTCCACTGCATGTTTTGAAGTTACTCTCCATTATTGCTTCACTTTATATAGGCACAATGACCTTCACACGGAACCTTTACTAACACTTAGTGTATATAATTAGAGGTAAAAGAGAAGGCAGCTGCTAGCATAGGGGTTAGCCCTGCTGTCTTTGGACCCAATGGTTGCAGGTTTGACTCTCACCTTGGACTGTAATGCTTTTGAGCAAGGTACTTACATAGAATTCCTCCAGTAAAATTACCCAGCTGTATAAATGGGAGAATAATTGTAAACAGATTAACACTGTAAGTTGCTTTGGAGAAAAGCATCAGCTGAATGAATTAATGTAATCTGTATTTGGATGTGAAACTCGGAGTAGTGACTTAAATAACAGTATGTCTGTGCATTTTACGGTGGCACAGCGGGTTTGGCTGGTGCCCGCTCTGTGCTGGAGCTGGGGTTTGAGTGCTGCTTGGGATGCCTTGTGATGGACTGGTGTCCCGTCCAGGGTGTTTCCCCTCCTCCTTCAGCCTTGTGCCCTGTGTTTCCTGGATAGGCTCTGTCTTACTGTGACCCTGCTTGGGACACGTGGTTGTTGACATTGGTTGGTGTGTGTTTCATTCGAACTCTTTTTGAAAAGAATTTTGAGACAATAATGTTGCCAAGTCCTATTAATTCATTGGATTTTTATTGGCACATTTTCCAGTATCCGGACAGGCAGGGTAGAGAAAACTTGTTTAATGTAATTTTTCCCCAAAACTAGGTATTGTTACCCAATAAAAACATTTAGGTGAGTGGTCCAGTTTAGACAGAAATAACATAAATACATGATTATAGGAAATAGCATTGTGTTTCCCTGTCTTCCTATCACTTCTCAGAGATATTGCAAAATTCAATTCTTTTCTCATAAGGTAAAGGGAATTAAAGTGTAAAACTAATATTTATCTTTTCAGATGTTCAGCACAACCAAGTCATGCGAGAAAAAAGGCTTTGAATAGTAGAAACTATTTTTATCTATGAGGATGGAGGGACTGAACAATGAGGAATAGGGTAGCGATTATGAAAACATGAATATTAAATGAATACATAGTTTAGGTTCTTGAATATCCAGTTTCATAATTTGTGTTTCTGCTCAGCACAGTGTACACATTTGACTTTAGTGAGCATCACAAATAAATCAATTGCATCTACTTTTCAGCTACAGCAAATTCTGACCTTTGCCTGTGTATTTGCACTGCTTGGTGATTTTTAAAAGGCCTGTGTCCCATCAAATTAAATGAGGATATTTAGACTATATTCATCATCACTGTTTTATTGAAAAAATAAGACATACAAGAGCAATAACAACCTTACTATAACAGTATCATTTGTTATATAAAACTCCATAAAGTATATTCTGTGGTTCTCAGGGTACAGTAGGAAGAGAGAGATACAAAAACAATTGCACATGTGAAGGGGTCATTCACAGGGACAAAAGTTCCATGAGACCTTCGGCCGGCAACACAAAAAGCAGAAAAGCCTTGCAGGCAGATGGCTCAGGTGTTTCCCCTTGGGAACCCTACCAGTTTCAAAGGGCTCACTTAAGAATCCACCAGCCTTGTTGTCATCCAAAGGTCTTTCAACCCCTCAAATATACATTATTTTCCTGACAGTAAACAATAGATACAAAACGTGCCATGACTGTCTGGTACATACAGAGAATAGGTGCCGGAAAAAGATGTTGCTGAACAATATTTGCTGATGCCTGTGATTTGTTGCATGGAATCTGTTAAAACTGCCGCTGTCTTCTGTTGCATTGTTTGCATCCACTAGACTGTGGGCTTTGTCCACTTAAGCATTCCACTAATGGAAGGCCTGTGAGGACTACAGGAGTAAGGTGGCTTTAGGCCAGCCTGAACACCAAAGCCAGGTCTCAATGAAGGGACACTGCAGGAACACCTTGTGGGCTCTGGTTAATCTCGCAAAGCTTTTTTTTTTAAGCAATGGCTCCGGTCCAGTGGCATAACTGTGTCCACTGCTGGACACTCCACGGTCCACAGCCACTGTGCTGTGGTCACTACAACCAAGGCTACCCATGAAAAGGGTGCCAAAATGCCTTGAGTGGACAAGCATATGCACGTAAGAGATTTCCCTGCAGTATGGGCTGCCCATCCTCTGTGGCTAAAGTGATTTAAAACAGTGATTGTCTCCCATTTTGTACACAATGAGGTTCATCATAAAGAATGTATCAGAGAGGATGAGCGATACTGACAACAGCTTGGAAAAGAATGGAGCAAGAAATAATCCAGGAATACGGCAGGTGATCCTTTTGGGACTAATACTAAATTAATTCAATGTCAAAAACCTCTGAGAGGTGAAATATCTATATAAAAGTCAAAAACCACACTCTAGACCTTTACACATATACGGTATATTTGCTACTTGTTAGAAATTGCTCATTTTTAGTATAGAAATTATTTTACCTTTTTTCACATTTGGCTTTAATCTAACAGGCTTTCTCTAACATCTATGGTGCATTAAGAAAATAGAAAGATTAGTATTGAAGCAGTTTGAAGAAATTACACCTGTTTTTATTTTCTAATTTTTTTTTTTTTTTTTTTTTTGCTGGTTCACGTGCTGAAAGTCTTTGTGCTTCTCTACCTTCAGAAATAGTCTCCCCTTATTTGGCTTTATTTCAAAATACACATGAACATACAGAACATGTAACAGTTTGGCATCAATCCACCGTCAAAAAGCTGACAATACGTAAATTAGCGACGCTTTATCACAAACATTCATTTGCTCAGCTACATGCAACCAAGGATGTTTTTATCACAAGGCCTGTAGTCTGTCCAGCGACAGAGTTACCCCATAATGCTGCTGACTGAAGGCAGGCATGTCACCATAAATCCAGCTAGCTTCAGAGGTCTCTTTGTTAAAGCGCTGCTGGGATTTGCAGCTGGGGGAGCAGAAATTTTTAATACCTTCAAATAACATCTTCTCTTGACCAATGTGTATAGGTGATTAATCTTAGAGAGCACAGCTACCGTATAACCTCACACTGGTGGTACAAATTAACAATAAGAAGATGGGCCAAGCTGCTATAAATAAGCTCTGGTTCAGCCCCTAACTGGGACCACGGCACACTCCCTTGAATGCTCGACCATGCTTTAGGTGCCAAACCAGAATGGGATTATGCTGTGAAGAGAAGGGTGACGTCACATTACGTCTCAAGATTACAAAAAAGTGGCCCCATACTAAGAAAATAAATAAATAAAAACTTAAAAACCGTTGTCCTATTAAGAGACCAGCTCATTAACAGATTAAAAGTACATTTAAAAAGAAGAAAATAGGCATTACAACTGTTATATCACTGATAAAGTAACATGAAATCCACAATTCCAAAGGGACTTTTTGTAAGCTTCTTGACTGGTTGTCTTGGTGTAGAGTTGACATGAACGATGCCCGTTTAAGATTCTTGCCTCAGGGAGACAGCTGTGATACATGATTCTTCATGGATCACTCCTGGAACCCATAGAAGCACAGTCCGGCATGTAGTAAAAAGGATTTGGAAGACAGAAGACCCACTGTAACAACAGTGGAAAAAATTCAGGAGCTTGAACTGGCCTTTCTTTGCTTCTGTATGAGTGAACGTGCAACAAATTGAAAGAGCTACAAAGCAGATTAGCTTAAATACATACGTTAATGTGCAAAAATAGAAAACTTCTTTGGCTTTTGATGTTAGACGATAGGTTGTTGAGTATGTCATGCGTACAAACAAACACACTCTTATAAAGTGCTTTTTTTGTCGTTTTAGGTACTCTTTGCTCTTTGTACGACAAAAGGTCAACCTCTGAACATTCTATCTTTAGCAGCAACATCGATAAGGCTGATAAATCAAATGCACACTAAAACCACACCACTTAACCCATCTTATTTGTGGTGTTTAGCTGGACTGGCAATGAGACATGCCTGCTGTTTTTCAAGTTTTGACAAAGTCAGACTGTATTGCCTGCCTTATTGCTGCAAGTTTATGTCACACATACATGCATAGTGCTTTTTCCAAGAGTACATGTCAGTATTTCCCTAACTGCCAGACAATTCCACGGCCAAGGCACACACCTCAGTGCTGTGATTTCTTAAACCTTTCTTTTATCTTTTAATAGTTTTTTCCTTCAACTGTTTTATTAAAGAGAAAGACTGTTTATGTCCTACAACTACAGTACCTGTGGCAGTACCTCAGTGGTCTCGCATCACCTTGTGTTTATTTTAACTGTTACTTTTTAGCGAAAATTTCATTCTCATAACTGTGTGGTCATATTTCAGACTCTCGTCTCAACAACCTAGATTCCAGAGGCACAGTGGCCTGATTGCGGTCCAAGTCAGAGATCACGCCCGTGATTACGCCTTCGATTCCTGTGCTGCTGCCCTCGTTCTCCTCATCATCCTCGTCCGTCTCCTCTTTTTCCATCAGAGCCACCTCATTTTCATAGCAGAAGGAGTTAGAGCTGGACATGATACACTTCTTTTCTGCAAGGTCCCTTGCACTACACATTGGGGTGCTGGGCACCTCGTAGGTTCTATGGAAACGTGAATAGTCCACCTTGTAGTAGTTCTTCTCCTCAAAGAGGACAGGCTCAAATCTGTAGCCCCAGAGGATCTCCCCGGCCAAGTAGGAGCTGCGGCACTGGGTGGTCATGGCGGTAGCCTCCACCATGCCCTCCAGGATAACGACAATCTCAAACTCTGAGCTCTCCAGGTCCTGTTTACTCATATCATAAAATGGGCTGTCCTCATCGATCTCATGTACGATGGTGATTGGTGAGACCAGGAAAATGCGATCAATGCCACTGTCAAAGCCCACATCTATGTCCACTTGATCCAGTGGGATGAACTCTCCCTCGGCGGTGGTCCGGGATTTGAGAAGCTGGGCTCGAACATGGGCTTCCACCAAGTGGCTCTTGCGTAGGTTGCCCACCCGCCACATGAGGCATAACTTCCCATCACGCATGGCTATGGTGGCATTGTGACTGAATACTAGTGTCTCATTTCTCTTTTTGGGCTTGGCCATCTTGGCCATGACCGCGCCGATGATAAAGGCATCAATGATGCAACCCACAATACTCTGGAAGACTACCATGAAGACAGCAATCGGGCACTCCTCTGTCACGTAGCGGTAGCCATAGCCGATGGTTGTTTGCGTCTCAACTGAGAAAAGAAAGGCAGCTGTGAAGCTGTTGACATTAGAGACACACTTCTGGGAACTGTTCCCCAAGTCCCCGTAGAAGAGGGCTACCAGCCAGAAGATGCAGCCAAAGAACAACCAGGAGAGAACAAAAGACAGGCAAAATATGATGAGCATCCAGCGCCAGCGGACATCTACGCATGTGGTGAAGATGTCTGCTAAGTAGCGCTGACCCTTCTCAGTCATGTTGATAAACTGTACATTGCAGTGGCCGTCTTTTTTGACAAAGCGGCTCTGGGCCTGCTGCCACGTGTGTACTTTGCCGGTGCCATTGCCATAGCCGTTGGGTGCAGCCATTGTGGCCAGCTTCATGCCGTCTTCATCGGAGGACACGATGCTGTAGCGGCCAGCCCGTACGCTCCCCATTGCTTCTGCCTGGGAGGGCTGCGCCGTGTCTGCTTTGGAAAACAGTCTGAGTTTTTGAAAAAACCTTTGAAGAAACAGTTTTGAACGCTCAAGAGACCAGTACACGCAGGAAATGAGGACAACTAGATTGGGGGTGAGGGGTGGGGTATCCTTCAATGCTGTTCCCTGCCCTCTGCTCTGCTCTTGACTTTGCCAAGAAGACTGAGGGGGGGTCAGTCGTCTTTTATCTGGATGTTGAGCCACATCTGGATAATGAGCTGTAGAGAGAATGCAAACAAATCAAACAAAAAAAATTATAATGCAATAACAGGGGTGAGAACTTGCCCCAGAGTGTTACCCCATTATATCATAACAAATTTATATTCTTTACATGGTAGATTTCTAGTAATTCATCTGCTTCCTTCAGAATTGTAAAATGGTGCTGTTTTTGAGGTTTTACCTGGAAGAGATAAATCAAGTTTCAAATAGGAAAAGTAATGCATTTGGCAAAATTTAAAGTATTTCCTTCTTTTTCATATTTATCTGAATCACTGACAACTGAAATGTGCAAACTGTTCCATGTGAAAGCTTGCACTTGTAAATAGGACAAGAAATGTCATAAATTAAAATACATGCTTTTGATTAAATTAAATTACTGGTTCTGCATTTGGAAAAAAAAAAGTGGATTTATTTATTTTTTATTTATTTATTTATTTATTTAAATATTTAGCTGTTTTTGTACAAAAAAGTGATGACAATTAATTGCTGTAAAAAACTGCATGTAGTGTATAATGTCAGTAATATTTGGTTTTGCATCAAAAAAATGTCATCAAAGAAAAACCTTAAAATCAAATGGGAATCACAGATGACTGTGTTTATACGCAGCCATGTTGCTGTAAGCTTGCACCGCACACAACACAGCAACAAGGACAACTGATTAGCAAACACACCATTGACTGGGTCTCCACAGCCCGAGAGAAACATTACATATAGTTCAGGGTACAGAAAGTTCCTGTCCAACAGCAGTATTTCACATCATGTCAAAACAACTGTCTGTAACCTGAGTTCCGTCCCCCCCCCCCCCCCCCCCCCCCCCGACCTTTATAACTGTTATAGTGTAAAGGTCAAGATATCATTTTGAGACGGGCACTTGATTGTCTTCAGTTAAAAAGACTTCTTCCTGACCACCTTGAGTCAAAAAGACAC
This sequence comes from Scleropages formosus, assembly GCF_900964775.1. Taxonomy (NCBI): domain Eukaryota; kingdom Metazoa; phylum Chordata; class Actinopteri; order Osteoglossiformes; family Osteoglossidae; genus Scleropages; species Scleropages formosus. The sequence goes on along the minus strand of NC_041808.1, from coordinate 34,798,784 downwards.
TTCTGTTTTTCCTTTCAGGGTGTGAGAGAAGTTTGTGTCTGCTTATTCATTCTATTAAGAAGCCACGTCAACATTTACAGCATTTATAGAATTCACAATATTTGACTTGCTTTGTCTCCCAAATCTCGGAAGTCGCTTCTGTTTCCACCTGTCTGACTCATGGTTTACTTCCATTTGCCTTAACTGCTTTAATTTTTTTTTTGCGATAAATGACAATATTATTGCAAACAAAATATATAGAATGGCATGTGTCACAGTGCCACATACCCACACATGCACTTACAATACATTTTCATTCATTGTTAATTTTTAAGTCTACTTTGCATGTTTAGGACAATTAATAGAGACGTATGTGTCTAATATAGTGCAAAAGACCTGAGGAACTGTCCTGATGTCTCCACTGTAAAAACTTCTGAAAAGGACTGCACTACAACTTTACAACCTATGCAGTTTAGGCCACAGCTTTTCCTGTATAATACAAGCTTTGACCCAAGAACTGTGAAGCCAGAACTGTGAAGTTTTCAGTGAACACACAAGTAGGGGATTCAAATCAAAGAATTTACTGAGTTAAAAGAGGCTCATTTACATGGAGACAGTGGTAAGGACAACTGCAAAGAAAGTTTCCATATAACTCCTCTTGGATTCAGACGTCTGAGAACTGGACATTCCGTAGCGGTGATCTTCACACACTGTCTTCCAGTGGCAGCACTGTGAATGTACATCACAGTAAAATTTGCAGTAGAAGCTCCACCCGTGACCCTGTGCTCTGTATCTGAAACACTGATTTCAGTATCAGACTCAAAATTTGCCTTTGACAACCTTCGCTTACTAGTCCTAGACAAAAGGCACAGACAAGAGTGGAACATGCTCAGATATCTATATATATATGCAATATTGCATATGAATGAGGCCAAGAGATGAAACTGTGAATTTAGACACCATTTAACACTCGAGGTCAACTCAGCTGCCAAAAACACTGTTGTTTTCAAGCTCCAGGTATTGATAAAACATTCAGAATTTAAGTCAACAGAATGTCAGTTTCTTCATAGGTTTTGAGTTGCGTGATTTCTGAGAGACAAAATAGAGCAACGTTTGCTTCCACCTGCTATTTGTTTGTTTTGTTTGTGTGTAATTACCCCACACAGGAGAAGCAAATGGAAACTTGTTACATAAACCAAACTCTATTTTTTGCTTGAAAGATCAATGGTTTTTCAGCCAATATCTGATGTCCCTCTAGTTTGCAAAGCTCTGTCTTGCAGTCAAACGAGGACTCAGACCACATAACAGCTCTTCCAATACTTATGTCCCAGTGATTTCATGGTGATTCTTTGGAATTCAAGGGCTAGTTTTATTAGATGAGTAAATTGCTCTATGTTAATTGCTGTGGCAATGGAGCATAAATACATTTTGAAATGTGACAATAACGTAATATTAACTACATTCATCACATACAATAGTTTTTACAAGTAAGAGGCAGAGATCAAGTGGAAGAGTGTAACCAAATCTAATGATTAACAGCAATTTCATTCATTCATCCATCCATCCATCCATCCATCCATCCATACATGCTCTCGCAGCCTCTTTTAAACACACTTTATCCCCTTTATCACACTTTATTTCTAACAGAACAGTAGAGATACTCATTAAGTTGCGAGCAAATCATGCTCAGAGTTCTGCTGCTCAACATGAGAAGATTCATTAAAAAAAAAAAAAAAAAAGAAACTTTTTCACTGGATGCCGCGCGCTGATATTGACATCTTTTCAATACTTGGAAATCTCCTATTTTTTCATTTCATTGATCGAGATACTAATCTATAATATTAATGAACATTACATAAGTATAATGGGAGTATAGGCAATAATGAGTCAGCTGCAGTATTTTATTGGCGGAATCCGAGAAGCGCTCTGTAAATTCGCGCATCACTTTTCTGTAAAGCGACTTAACTGCACAAATCAATGAACTTATTGTGCCACTATGAGCACCAGCTGCAGCTCAGATTGTTTGGCAGCGTTTCCTCAAGCATCTGAAACACATCCAGCGTGTATCTTCTTCTGACTCTCCATATTTGGACTCTGTTAAATTAAGATCTGCATCACAGTGTAAATATGTATCCGCAGGAGGGGTGGGGGGGAGATAACGTATTTATCCAATAAAAATGGAAAAGAATGTATTTATAAATATTATCTCTCCACCTTTCCAGAAGGCAATGCCTTTGCATATCTCGGAGAAGTGCAGCTGCTCGAGATCAGCAGGTAACAGGCAGCTGCGGTCAGTCAGCAGCTCTACTCTACTGCGCGCGGAAACTCGACGGCATCTCGATCTCCAGAAGAAATGAGGTGCTCTTAATCTTACCTGCTGATCATTCGGGAAAGAAAGTGAGCTCTTGCTTCCACATCCCAGGATGAGTGGTGTCTTCTGCTGGAATATCCACTGGTGGCTTTATTTGCACGTCTGCATCTTTGTTTCCAGACGGTGTTTTTTTTTTTTTGCTCTTTAAAGAGTACTTAACCTATGTCCCCGAAGAGCCATGGGATATCTGAAGGACGATGTCACTGATATCTGGGGGGGGGTGTCTTTTAATAAAGTCCCTCGCTTTCCACGCCCCGCGAGCGCAGCGAGCCAGTTGGATCACAGGGCGGGGAAGGGCGCCGAGCTCCCGCTGCTTCACCTCCCCGCAAAGTGCGCCGCACTGCAAATGAATGGAGCTGTGCAGCACTGGCACGCGTCCGACGCAGTGGGCGCACGAGCCCTTAACACACCGACCTTAGTGAAACACCCACCAAAAGACTTCTGAGAGGGGAATTGTCGTAAACGTCATAATAACTAAAATAATGCTGACAGACACAGCCAAAAATACATTAGAAGAAAAAAAACATTATTGTTTTTAATTATTCTTCTTCTTCTTCTAATAATAATAATAATAATAATAAGAATAATGAACATCGAAGAATTCACGAAATGACGCAATTATCTCTCATTTGGCAATGCCTTTAAAAAAACACATTGTTACTATACATGCATGCATACGACATTATATTGAAAGGTGCCAAACATGTCGCAGAATATATTGTGATTTATGAAAAGTGACAATAACTGCGACTTCCAGTATGCGATTTATTGCAACGGCGCTCTGGAGAGACTGGTGTGGATTAATGTAAATAGTTGGTATTAGTGTCTATTCCTGTACATAGTCCCGTGTTCCTTTGTGATTGGCTGTTTGTCACTGGGGAATTCTGGGGGTTCAAGAGGTGAACCCCTAACCATTGTGTGGAGCAGTGGGGCTCAGAGTCATTTTATTATTTTATTATTTGTTATTTATTTGTTATTATTATTGATCTATCAGGTTTTAAGGATCTGTTTATTGAATAAAGGTCTGCATGCGCTCTTTATATCAGTCTTATTGATTTTATTGTTCGTATGGCAGTTTTTAGGATTAATTTCTTTACTTTAGTAAGGATTTTAATTATCGGAAATGATGAATGGAGAAATTTATTCCTGTCGAGTAAGACAGTGTGTGGAACCAGACACCGGTGGTCTGCTGATCCATTGTGGTCCGTAGAAAAAAATATTGAATAAAGATTTTAATCATCGGAAATGATGAATGGAGAAATTTTCACCTGTCAAGTTGAACAATGTGTGGAACCAGACATCTTTGGTGGGCTGGTAATCCATTCTGATCCGCAGGAAAAAAATAAAATAATAATGTACGTTTTTAGAACTCTTTCCAGTATTTCCGAAGGAGGACGTTGTTATGTTAAGTATTAATGGTAGTGCTGTGTTAGTTTATGCATATTTGCTTTCACAGCGGTACAACCCAGTCTTGCTGAAATTCATAAAAGAGAAAAATTTTGTTAATGATTCTGCTTTTTATAAAATAAAAAATATAACTGTGTTGAAAACAAGCACGAGTCTTCACGAGTCTTTTCGTCCTAACCTGCCATTGCAGCTTATGTTCACAGCACGTGAAAGTAACTGGTGAAGAGGCGATTCACTCATCAATGAAACGTGCCGTCTCTGCGCACTGCCGCACCGTGGACACTGACTCTGACAAGCGCTTTTTGCTGCAGGTACTGCATTTCCAACGTGTGTCCACAAGGTGTCAGCATAGTCACTCAAAACCTGTTTTACTACTACTGCTGAATCTTTTTAGTTGTCAAAGAGCTACTAAACTACTTCATTCTGTTAGAATTAGAATTCTGTTATAACTCTGTCTGTTTGTTCCAGATGATTTTTAACTAAGAAGGCGTAATCTTAACTTATAATAGCATAATAAATTGTTAATAATTTTAAAACTCTCTCTACATTTCAGAAGGGTCTGAAAACTCACCTTTTCTGGACCCATTTTGCCCAAGATCTCTCCAGCTCATGAATGGTGTAAATTTTCATGCACCGTAACTTCATGAGAATCACCAAATAAAGCCTTTAATCAACCACTACTCTGACATTGTATTTGCTTTCTTCTGTGTCTTATAATACACACACACATTTTCAGAACCGCTTGTCCCATACGGGGTCACGGGGAACCGGAGCCTACCCGGCAACACAGGGCGTAAGGCTGGAGAGAGGGAGGGGACACACCCAGGACGGGACGCCAGTCCGTCGCAAGGCACCCCAAGCGGGACTTGAACCCTAGACCCACCGGAGAGCAGGACTGCGGTCCAACCCACTGCGCCACTGCACCCCCTGTGTCTTATAATATTAAATAAATAATAAAAATTGGTAGGAGGGTGTCAGGATTTGTCTATCCTGTGTTCTATGCACCTACCTGAACAATGAACCTCGGTGCAGCAAGCGGTAGGTAACAAACTAGGTTTACTTGAGTCACATGTCTACAGCTATGTCTCTTTCTCTTAATGTAATGCATATATTGTACTTTTGCTGAGATGTGCATCTCTTTGGAAAAATGCTTCTGCTAAATGAATAAATGTAATAACTATCATTTATTTGTCTGAATAAATATACACACACAAACACATTGTCAGAAACCGCTTGTCTCAAGTGGGGTCGCGGCAAGTTGGAGCCTAACCAGGGAACACAGGGCACAAGGCTGGAGGGGGAGGGGACACACCCGGACGGGACACCGGTCCGTCGCAAGGCACCCCAAGCAGGACTTGAACCCCAGACCCACCAGAGAGCAGGCCCTGGCCAAACCTGCTGCGCCATCATGCCCCCTTATGAATAAATAATTATTCATAATAATTATGATAGTTATACCAAGAAAATATCCTAAATAACTGCTCGTACTCCCTGACTGATACATAGCTCATTGTTGTCATAGTGCTGTATGGCATATAGTAGCAGCACATCAGAGTGTAAATAGGAATGATAAATTTCATTCTGTTTCCATTAGGCTTGTGTTGTGTTCAGCACACCTAACGTACACTAACTCACAATTTTCAGAAAGAAAAACAATGGGTTTAGTGCTGCAGGCCTGGCATTGTGCTCTGCCTGAACTTTGCACATATGTATGACAGCTGCAAACATGGTGGAAGTAACATGGAGATAACACGCCAGACTTGAGCGATGGTTTTCTGATGGTCAGGTGTGGCTTGGAATTCTTGTGTTCTAAGGTGGCCTCTTCCAGATCAGCACCAGCAGGACCAGGATGGCATCAACGCAGCCTTTTTGGGCAGAATGAAGGCTACATCTTTACACTTTGTTACTCTTTCTAAAGTATTATTATTACACATTAAAAATCAGTCATTAACATTATCACATTAATACTTGTTATAAAACTAGCAGTTTCGTGTGCAACTCATGAAGGGGTATTGGTTCCTTGTCCTGTCCACCCTCAAAGCTCAGTCCAGGGTGCAGAGAGGTTAAACAACATGAACCTGACCTAAAAGTTGTGCAAACAACATATTCCATCAAAAATTTATGCTACAAGATTTTACTGATATTTTTCCTAAATTTTACAGAATTTATAGTGTACTTTCTGGTTGCAGCACCCAAGTGTTTTATTACTGTGAATTACTGTTTTTTAAACAAGATCTTTATTGCTGGTTTATAAAGCTTTGCAATGTTTAGAATACCTTTCCTTCCATATTTTCCAGTCAAGCTGTCATGGACGCCGGGCTCAATGAAGTGGTGGACTCAAGCTCTTTATCAGGTTTTATTCTTGCAAAAGAAGAGCTCTTTTCAAGTGAATAAACTGAAAGCAGATGCTTTCTCCAAAGCGACTTCCAATGAACTCTATGTAGTGTTACTAGCCCACACACCTTCATTCATTGGGCAGCAGGTGTCGCTGATGGGCTGGCCAATGGGGTTGTGACCCAAATGGAGCTTTCCTCCCTTTTTGGATTTTTCTGAGTTATTATCGTTATTAACTATGACAATACAACGCCAGACTGGAGGGTTTGGATTAAACGAAGTGAAATACAGACAACATGCTCAAGAAAAAAAGTGTGAGGCAGTTGTTTTTATTTGGCATGAATTGGACCACATCATGTGGAAAAAAAACAGCCATCACCTCCCATCCATCAAGCTGAGTAGTCAAAAATCTTCTGTTATTGATCATTCTGTCTAATACTACCTCTATTACACAGACACAAGTGGTAAGCAATGAAATAACAAAAGCAGATGCCTTAATAAATTTCACATTGATCTTTGGCAAGCCTAGGTTTACTAACTATTGTTATATATCACAGGTATTTCTGTTAACCTTCTGCTACCATAGTACGCAAAATCACATTCTCCGCCCATTTCATAGTTGGAAAACAATTTTTCTTTCGATTTGCTTCTGCCTTCTACAGCTTTCCTAAAAAAGTAAAAAATAAATTTCATTGTTTAGCACAAGGTAACAGCACTGATAAATTTTGCCTTTCACTACAAATATCTTCATATGGCCTGTTCAGTAGGTGCGATTTTGAGGGGCCTCATTGTTTATTGATAATTAATTATTGGTAATAGTTAAGTACATTTAAAGATTTGCACATTTAAAATTACCTGGTCAATGTAAGACCTTAATAAATACAAGTGGTACTCTATTGAATTTATATTTATTCAATTAGCAGATGCTTTGAAAACTTGATTTGAAGAAAAGCAAATGTACAAATCTTTAAATGTACTTAATTATTACAAATTATATATACTTGACAAGATTTCTGAATTTTATTGATGGAGACAGTCGATGGGGGGAGTTGCTGGTCTCTAAATCATGTCTTTTTTACACACCGTCATGTTTCTATGGAATTACTAGATCTACTTGCTCGCTGCGCCCCTCCGCCTCAGGCTTGATGGTCCCACACACAAAAGGTCCCAAATCAAAAGCACAAAGGTTTTCAGTTCTTGCTCCAATGTGGTGGAATGACCTCTCTCAGAACTGCTGAATCCTTCTCAACATTTAAGGGTCTCAAAACACTTTTGGACTAATATCTACGCTGTCTACCTATCTGCCCTGATCTCCAGTGTACTTAATAAACATCTACTACATTTTGTAAGCTGCTACTACTACTGCATTTTTTACCTTTAAAGAAGAACTATATTCAGCTACTTGTGTAATGTATACTGGTTTATACTGTGGTATGAGACAATCCGTCTGCAAAATTAATAAATGTACATGCAAATGTATACATGTTTGATTAGGTATATCATGATATAATTTCACATGAGTGTACTGTACATTGCTATCATTGGTATAATTGTGTTACTTTGACATTTTGCAATAACAGCATACCCAAAATTGCAGGAAAAATTTAGTTACGTTTAATAGCTGAGAAAACTGCATATATTGCTTTCTAATGAATTTTTTGAAAACATTTCCATTACAGTAGATTAATATGATGGCTCTAAAATCATTACTAAAATCATTACTAAAGGATTTCTGAATGATTTTTTATTGAATGGAGACAGTAAGTGGGGGAGTTGCTGAATGAGACTACATCCAACATTAGTAATGACTTTAGTTGTCCTGCACTCTCAGAGAAATATCTGTGGTCTTTGTCGGTTTCACTGTCATTGTCAATCATTCATGAAGTCTCAGTCTCATAGTTTATGTCAAAAGCCACAGGTCCTTTAATACTGAATCCAAGGTAGAAGGAAACCCTTCCAGGTCCGCGAACGCTTGCTTTGTTATCAGGAATGACAGGAATCTTTACATCACTGTAGCAGGCAAACACATTCTTCTTCTCAATCACCCCATTCACACGCCTCAGGAGTTTCTGAACTTCAGTGTTCTTCCACACTGCTCCATTCTTCCACTGTTTGTTCACATATTCTTCATCTTCCCTGTCTTCTGGGTTTTCTGGGTCTTCTTCTGACTGGCAAAGCAAAACATCAACTCTGGGTCTTGGAACCAGTCTCTTCAGTTTGGTCCCTCCTGTGAGAAGGAAGAGGGGCACTATTTTCCTGGAGTGAAGGAACCTTTCATAATGCACACTGTAAGATCTCTTGAGTTGAACAGCCAAGTCCATTATGTTGAGACCAGCATTTGGTCTTTCTTCTGCCTCCTCTTGCTCCTGAGGCCAAAACACTATCAGAGAGAGAAAGAGCAGCTCTGGGGTTGCATCTGCCTGTGAGGCTCTTACCAAATTACACAGAGAGGATTTCATGTCTTCGTATTTTATGAGATGTGGTAAATCCTGGTCCACACAGCTCAAGCATACATTTGCAAGAAGGTAAAGCAAGACATATGAAGAGGTTTCAGAAACCATCTCTTTCATTATCGCATAATAATTAACAATTTCTTTCCACGTCTCTGCTATCTGACATCTATCGTTGTAGTAGAGACAATGGAGTAACCCTGAGAATCTGTTTACTGTTTGCAGGTTGTTACTTTCAAATGCAGTGGCTGCATATTTTAGGAAGCACTTAGTCACCTCATCATAAAGGTAGGGAGGATCATTACTGAAGTCACTGGGTCTGGAATATGTCAGATAGCTCTGAAAGAACTCACAACCTCTCTCTGCATAATCTCTTAACCTTAGAAGTAAATCCCTGTGTGGTAACAGAGTTTGATAGAAGTCTTTGTCTGAAAGGCTTTCGAATGGGACTTCTAGCCTTAAGACTGTGTGACATGATGCCTCAAGCTCATCAAATATAGCACTGGCAACTTGGACACAACCAAAGAGCCATCTGTTGTTATAAACAACATTATCTTTCTTGTTCTCATCGTTCAAGCTTGCGTTGACTTCTTCCTCTGCCAATTTATGCTCGTTCCTAAATGCATCAATGGCTTTTTTTGCCACCTTCAAGTCACTTGTGATTTCTGGGTTTTTAAAATGATGTTTATGAACTTGCCCCAGTGTGTCTGCAATAAATGAATTCCTGGGACTTTTGTTTATGGCCTTCTTAGCCCATTTCTCTGCCTCTGAATATTTTTTTTCTTTGAGATAGAACACCCTTGCCAGTAACTGGCGCATAAACGCATCCTCTGGAAATGTTGTACAAGCCAACAACAAAAGTGTCACACAGGCCTTGGGTTCTTCCTTGATTATGGTTTCAATCAGGTCAGAAAATGGGTGATTTTTTCTCCTTTTCACCAGCAGCTGATAAATGGTGTCATATAAATATTCTTTGTTGTCTTCATTGATGCTCTTGAGCAAGTTCTTGGTTGTCCCACTGTATGTCAAACCAGCATCTTTCAGTAACACACAGAGTTTTTTTGCCAACAGTGGATGAGCAATTTGAACAAAGTCACGTTTAGTCTGTTTCTCTCTTTTTGAGAAAATGACGAAAAGGTCCATAAATGACTGCATGCTCTCCTCAAAAGGAAAATCTTGTAGCTTGGGCTTAGTCTGCCTTAAAAATGTCTCACATTGCAATTTTAAAAGGGCAGAGCCAGGAACATGGACGCTTAACAAAACCAAGATGGAGAAGAGCTGTGTACTGCGCTCCTTGGCGTTCAGTTTATTATGGATAGGACCGATTACGTTTTGAACATAATCTTTGTCAAAATTTTGCTGCATGATGTTGAAGCCATGAAAGCTGCTACTTTCTTCATTATGGCAGCTCCTGATCTCTTCAAGTTTCCTGTCAAATCGGGTCTGCTCCTCAGAAGAAAGATTCATTTTTACAGTCACATTATCGCTGTCCAAATGACGTGTACAACTCAAAATGATTACTACTGGCATGTTGATGTTTGTGTCTTCCTTTGCAATAGCATCAACCAGAACATTTTGCAAAGATTCCATTTTGGGCATATTGTCCACCAGGAGGAGGACAGTATTCTCTTTCCTTGTCCCTCCAGCCTTAAACAGGGCAATGGTCTGCCTGGCGATGTCCTGTGGTGTTGCTGCCATGTCTTCAACAACAGCACATCTGAGGGTCTTCCGGAGATCCCACATCACATGTCTGGCCAGGGTAGATCCCCCGCTACCTTGGTGATGAGTCACATATACAGATGAGACACTGTGATGACCTTTTTTCTGCTTCTGGATCAGTTTCTCAATCTTTCTGTAGCCATCTCTCTTAACAAAAGGTGATGCTGGTGTCCCATCTGGTCTGATTTTTGTCTCTGCCCAGTAGAAGTTGAGCCATTGGACTTGTCCTCCTCTGTAGAAGTCAGCATTTGCTCTGACTGCTATTTCTTCTTCAATGTCCTCATTCTCAAATTGATCTGCACATAAAGTGTCCAGGCTGGACAGTGAAGCCTTCAGTAAGTCAGATAAGTGGGTTCTGCCATATCTGTAATTAGGTAAGTAACCTTTCTCAGCCATCACGTCCAGCAATCCTGCTGAAGGTAATACAGAAAGGAAAGTTAATGTCCTGAAAAATGCCAGGAAGCATTTCCAAAACAGAGAATGATGACAGTGTTTATTAAACTACAGTCAGAAGGCAGGTCCCAGCACATAAAATGGCAGAATTTTAATAATAAAAGGAAAAAGAAAATAAACATATTTGACTGTAATTAGTGTCATTTTAATTTTGTTCATTGGATTATAGCTTCAGTGGTTAGTAAAGCAGAGGGGGCACGGTGGCGCAGTGGGTTGGACCGGGTCCTGCTCTCCGGTGGGTCTGGGGTTCGAGTCCCGCTTGGGGTGCCTTGCGACGGACTGGCGTCCCGTCCTGGGTGCGTCCCCTCCCCCTCCGGCCTTACGCTCTGTGTTACCGGGTAGGCTCCGGTTCCCCGCGACCCCGTATGGGACAAGCGGTTCTGAAAATGTGTGTGTGTGTGTGTGTGTGTGTGTGTGTGTGTGTGTGTGTGTGTGTGTGTGTGTGTGTGTGTGTGTGTGTGTGTGTGTGTGTGTGTTAGTAAAGCAAGGGGAGGTGCAGTAGTGCAGTGGGTTGACCGGGTCCTGCTCTCCAGTGGGTCTTGGGTTCAAGTCCCACTTGGGGTGCATTGCAATGGACTGGTGTCCCATCCTGCATGTGTCCCTCCCCCTCCAGCCCTTTACCTTGTGTTGCCGGGTTAGGCTCTGGCTCCAGCTCCCCGCAACCCTGTAGGGGACAAGCAGTTTCAGATGTTGTGGGTGTGGTTAGTAAAGCCAGAGTTTCTAAGTAACTTCAAAACTTATTACTGATGTAAGTGCAAGACTGTCACACTACATGTGGTAGTTAAATTTCCCTTAGTATCCCTTTTTTTTACATAGCTAAACAGAATGCATGTAACAGTTAGTGTTCCTAAGAGTACATTAAAAAGTAAAAATAAAACATTTTGAAAGTGATCCAGTAATTAATTGTATGTTAGAACAGGGAACCTTAATCGTTCACAGTTGACCACAGCAGCTAGTCAGTGATTCAGAGATAAAAGTTGAATATCGTGAACTAAACTTTGCAGACTGAGCTTCCCAGCTGTGTGTATTCTGTGTTCTTCGCAGTCCTCCACATGTTGTCAAAGTTTGTCAGTTTTTCCCCAAAGGAACACTGCTAAAATTAAAATTTTCCTTATCATTTTGATTTGGTCCTTTGTCCCCAGAGAGCTGATCGACATAGAACTCAGTGTCCAGGGAAGAGCAATATCATGGTGGATGTGACATTTAGTGCTGTTGTGAAAGAATTAGTACAAACCCTGTAAGGACTTAATGCTGGTTTCTACAGTACTTTGACATTAATACCATAGTAAGTGGATTGATCACCTGACAACTATTGACACTGCAGTCCTTTGTCCTTGACTGACAGATGATGACGCTTACAAATGAACACTAATCCATTTTAAAAGCACCGAAGATCATTGGCCGCTGTGCTCAGATGGGGCACAGAAAGACACACAGGCAACAAACATGACGAACATTTGTTAGAACACCAGCCCACAAAATAATAATGCTCTTGACTTAAGGACCCCTTTTCCTCAAGGACCTGAATCTCAAGCCAGTCTGCTTAGCACCTCTCAGCCTTTCGTTCCTTTCCTAGTGCCAAACACAGTCACCCCCTTATATTCCCTGTAAGTTACCCCAGTGGTTGAACACTTAATTCCAATTTTCCCTCAGTTCAGCTATTCACAATAGATTCCTTTTCCTGCACAAACTCACGGTAACGCAGGGGGTTACATTAAACGAAAGAGTCATGTAAGGCTTAAGCAAAACTTACCTTAATTCCACAAAGGCTCAAACTGTATCCCAAGTGCTCTAGTATTCAGATCATGATAAGCTCATCTGTGAATGGGATCAGTTCAGAGTGCTGCTCCCTTATATACTGTAGTTCCTGAAAGCTACAGTGATGCAACTGATCAGCATAACCAGTCTTGCCAAATAACTGAATCTGAAAATGGATTTTAATGCCCTTATACTACAATGGTTTCAGTTGTCAGGTATCCAGTTTTTTTCTGCTACATACTGTGAATATCAAAGGCACAGAAGTCTCAGTTTTGTTCCATCATTTTGGGATAACTCTTACAGAGACAGAAACCAGTCCTGCAGGAAATATCACAAACATGATTGGTCATGACAACAAGAGAGCTAGACACATTCAGCTTGAGTGCCTGATTGCCAGCATTTTGTTTTTTGCTCCACCGCAGCCATTGAACACTTTCATCTTCCTACAACACAAGCAGAAAAAAGTGACAAGTGTTTCTTTCTGCATCTTTGTAGAAGTACATTTCTGCATCTTACATTTACTAGTGTAAGAGAGTAATGGAGACATCTTAACATGATGGATGAGCACATGCAAAAATAATGCAAAGTAACGGCTCAACTGTTTTTTTTTCACATCAGAAGAATTTCTTCTTCTTACAGGAATGGCACCAACGGATGGATAAGCTGAATGAATATTGATCAACCTTTTGTAATTTATGTACCTTAATTGTGTTTTCAGCCTAAAATGACCCTTAGAAATACTGTGCAGGAATGCCTTCTTACATTAGCTAGGGGTCACCCTCACTGCCAAACTCATATGGACTGAGCACACAGTATCAACCATCAAAAAGGCCCATCAACGCCTCCACTTCCTCAGGCGTCTGAAGAAAGCCAGGGTGTCAACTACAGTCCTCACCACTTTCTACAGCTGTGCTGTGGAGTCTGTCCTTACAGGGTCTATTACATCCTGGTTTGGCAGCTGCTCCATACAGGACAAGAAAGCCCTGCAGAGGGTGGTCAAAACAGCTCAGGAAATCATTGGCACACAGCTACCAGCAGTCCAGGACACCTACACCGCACGCTGCCTCACAAAGACGATGCACATTATGAAAGGTCATAGTCACCCCACACGGGCACTTTTCTCTTCTCTGCCACCTGCAAAGCGGCTCAGGTCCATTCGAACCCGCACTACTAGGTACAGGAACAGCTTTTACCCCAGTGCTGTAAGAGTATTCAACACTCACCAGTGTGCCACCATTAGTCAGTAGAGTTGAATTGCTCCTTCCAAGCACATTGGTAGATTCCATAGTCACTTTAAGCATTCTCATTCTCTCGTTCTGAGATCCCTGGCTGTCTACTGGTACTATTATTACTGTTACCGTGATTTATTGTTATTGCTATTGTATTACTCACTGTCATTGTTTTGTTTTGTGCAGTATTTCTATTGTTTTTCTTTATAGTCTGTGGGGAAGCATTAAAGAAGTATTTCATGATACTTGTACACAGTACTTGTACCTATGACAATAAACTTAAACTTAACACTGTCAAATTTTCACTTCTGCAAACTGTGGAACTTTTGAAACTCTTGAATGTGTCTGAATGTGTTTCCAGAGCTGACAAGTATGGGGCAGTGATGGGTGGATTTGTTAAAGATTTGTTTTTCATATGGCCCAGTGTCACATAAATTAAAGGAGAAAATATCAGATAGCTTTTACAAAACTATATGCCTTAGTAACTTGACTGGGGATAAATGTCAGCTAAATTAATAAATGTGAAAATGTAAATCTGTGTGGAGTTTGCATATTCTCCCCGTGTCCGCGTGGGTTTACTCCGGGTGCTCCGGTTTCCTCCCACAGTCCAAAGACATGCCGTTCAGGTTCCCCCATAGTGTGTGAGTGACACAGAGAGAGTGTGTTTTACTGATGTATGGATGAGTGACCCAGTGTAAGTAGTGTATCTAGCAGTGTAAGTCACTTTGATGAATAAGGTGTGCGGGCTAGTAACACTACACAGAGCTCATTGGAAGTCGCTTTAGAGAAAAGTGTCTGCTAAGTGAATAAATGTAAATGTAAATTTTATGTAGCACACATTATACAAATTTGTACTAATTACACAATTAACTGCAGTCTTGAGTTCATATTGTACTGAGCTGAAAATTTTGTGAAGGGTTACAATGCAGAGATATTTATTCCTTTTGTATTTAACTGGTTGTTCAATTGATGTATTTTCTCTTAACAGTTTTGAAGGGACTGGCTTCTTTTACATGAAAGGATTAGGTTTCATTTCATGTGAACTGAAAGTGAGACTGGACTACTGCAACTCTCTTCTGTGTGGCCTTCCTGCTAATGCCATCAAACCTCTGCAGCTTCTACAGAATGCTGCTGCATGAGTTGTGTTTGATTTGCCAAAGTGCTCCCATGTATCTCCTCTACTCATCCTTCTGCACTGGTTACTGTGTACAAATGCATCAGTAAAACTGCTCCCGGCTATTTACAGGACTTGATCAACCAATACACCCCAGCCAGGCCCCTTCGCTCATCTACTTCTGCTCGCTTGGTGGTCCCGCACACGAAAGGCAAAGCTCGGAGGTTCTCGGTTCTGGGTCCGTTGTGGTGGAATGACCTTCCCCCCTGCCACTCAGAACTGCGGAAACTCTGTCTGTTTTCAAGAAGAGTCTGAAAACCCACCTTTTCCAGATCCACTTTGCCCAAGATCTCTTTAGATCATCTATGGTGTAACTGTTCACATATCGTAACTCCAGAAGCATCCCCAGATACAACCTTTATTCAGCCATTACTCTGGTATTGTACTGCTCATTTGTGTATCTTATAATATTTAATAAAAAAAAAAAAATTGTGTCGTATCGGGATTTGTCTGTGTCTTATGCACCTACTTGAACGATGAACCTTGGTGTAGCAAGTGGTAAGGAACAAATTAGGTTTGCTTGAGACTTTCATGTCTGCAGCTATGTCTCCTTCTCTCAATGTAATGCATAAATTGTACTTTTGCCGAGATGTACGTTGCTTTGGACAAAAGCATGTGCTAAATGAATAAATGTAAATGTAAATGTAGAAGCATAGATAAAGGCTTGAAAAAACCTAAAATGGCCACAAAGAGTTTGAAACATGACAGCACATTAGCTTGCTTAACCTCTTGCCCAAGAATGCAATAGCATTGTGACAGATTAACAGATTCACTTTATATGAAATGGTCACTGAGACTTTGCATCATTAATGCTGCTTTTCATCATTAGTGTGACTGCTTAGTTAAGTCCAGGTCAAGAAATAAAGACAGGGCACTTCCAAGCAATTTCTTACACCTTTATTTGTTGCTGTGTTTAATTTACATTTTCCCTTACAAAGCTTATACTTAGAAAAAGGAACAAGGAAACATGTTACAAATTAAGACATGCAGCAGTTAGTGCATCAAGCTCAGCACATTTATTTTTCATTTTTAGGTTTCCTTTTCCTACTCTTATTGCACTTACAGGAACAGTGACTGAAAAAAACAATGGACAATGGAATGATTTAAAAAACAGAAACACACAATGTACTCTTACTATGAAAACACTTACTGTTGGAGCAGATTTCAAACTATCCAGTATGGCTTGTTCACATATAATTTATGATTTATGCTTGCCAAGATAAAACACTTTCATTCACTTCATACTTGCGTGTCCATTACCATCCTCTATGTTAGTGTTTCTCAGCTGGGGGCCATAGCCCACTAGGGGGCCTCAGTAAATTTCGATAGGAGTCACAAGATGTTTTTGCTTTGAGTAACCACTCAAGAAACATGCGGAAGACTAGAACTGAACAGGAATACAATGAAAGATCTGGAAAAGGTCTTTGGTTGTGCTGATAAAAAAATAAATGAAAAGCATGATGGGGGCGCGGTGGCGCAGTGGGTTGGACCACAGTCCTGCTTTCCGGTGGGTCTGGGGTTTGAGTCCCGCCTGGGGTGCCTTGCGGCGGACTGGCGTCCCGTCCTGGGTGTGTCCCCTCCCCCTCCGGCCTTACGCCCTGTGTTGCCGGGTAGGCTCTGGTTCCCCCGTGACCCCGTATGGGACAAGCGGTTCTGAAAATGTGTGTGTGTGTGTGAAAGGTATGATTTCTTGCTTAACTTCTGGTCTTTTTTTCACTTTACCTTCCTCTGACTTTACAGCCCTTTCCAGTGCCTTTTCACTTTCTTTCCAAACCTTTTAGAAGGCATTTCAAAGTCAAAGTCAGAGTCAACCTTACTGTCACTTCCACAATATGCTTAAAACATACATCGCAGTGAAACAGCATTTCTCCTGGACCACAGTGTAACATAGAGGACAACATATACAACATATACCTTTACTACTACAATACAGTTCACAATAACTGCTAAACTAGAAACATTAGAATAAAGTGCAGTGGTGTAGTTGGTTCAATAAATACAAATGTAAACAGGTTTAAAAGTGGTAGTGCAAAAGAATTTGAGTTTTTTTGTGTAATAACTGTTTGGAAATGAGGGGTAGTGTGACCTAATGTAGGTCGATGCGGACTGTGTTAAAGAATAGAGCAGCTATACTTGGGATGAACCCCAATTTAAATGAGATTTCAGCAGAGACTATCAGTGACCTGAGAGGACAATCTCTGGAGACCATGTGAAAGTGGCTGGTGTCCCTCTAGATGGGGGGGCTTGATTCCGGTAGTGTGAAGTCAGGATTCTGGTATGTAGTAGGTAATTATGGGTGCTAGAGAGAGTTCTGGATCCTGACAACTTGAGGGAAAAGCTGTTGCACAGTCTGGTGGAGCCGGCTCATATGCTCCTGTATCTCTTCCCAGACAGCAGGAGGCTGAAGAGGAAGTGGGAGGGGTGTGTGGGGTCACCCACAATTTTGGAGGCTTTGCGGGCATAGCGGGCATGGTAGATGTCCTGTAGGAAGGGGAGTGGGGTACCAGTGATCTTCCCAGCTGTAGTCATTATGTGCTCTATGGTTTTGCAGTCGGAGACATTGCAGTTCCCATACCATGCAGTGATACAGCTGGTCAGGATGCTTTCAATGGTGTCCCAATAAAAGGTGTGCACAATGTGTGGTGGCACACTCACCCTCCTCAGCCACCACAGGAAGTATAGGTGCTGCTGGGCTTTCTTGGCCAGTGACACAGTGTTGGTGGTCCAGGAGAGGTCATCGGTGATCTGCACCCCCAGGAATTTGGTGCTGCTGACTCTCTCTACGGCAGAACCGTCGATGGTCAGTGGGGGATGATGGCTATGAGCTCTCCTGAAGTCGATGCCAACCTCCTTCATTTTCCTCACATATGGGAGGAGACTGTTCTTCTTGCACCACACAGCCAGTTGTATGATGTTTCATCATTTTTGCTGATGAGACCCACCACAGATGTGTCATCAGCAAACATAATCATATGGTTGGAGCTGGATCTTGCAGTACAATCATGAGTCAGTAGGGTGAAGAGTAGGGGACTGAGCACACACCCATGAGGGGCCCTTGTGCTCAGTGTGGTGGTGCTTGAAGTCCTGCTGCCAATCCAAACTGACTGAGGTCTTCCAGTGAGGAAAACCAAGATCTAGTTACAGAGGGATGTGTTCAGGCCCAGCCGGTCTAGTTTGCCCACAAGTTGCTGAGGGATGATGGTATTGAATGCAGAGCTGAAGTCAATGAACATCATTCTGGCATAGGTGTTCTTGTTGTCCAGATGTGCCAGAGCCAGGTGGAGGGCAGAGGATACAGCATCATCCATGGACTGGTTGGCCCGATATGCAAATTGGAGTGGGTCAAGAGTGGGTGGGAGGATAGATTTAATGTGTTGCATGACTAGCCTTTCAAAGTACTTCATGAGGATGAGGGTCAGTGCATGGGGCAGTAGTCATTCAGGCAGGATGCAGATGACTTCTTTGTCACCGGTGTTATGGTGGTCATTTTGAAGCATATAACCCTGACCCAGTGAAATGCTGAAGATGTTTGTGAAGACATCTGTAAGCTCTTCTGCACAGTCCTTCAGAACACAGCAAGGTATGTTGTCCAGACCAGCAACCTTGCAGGGGTTGATCCTAGTTAGGGATCTCTTCACACTGGCTGTGGACAGACACAGGACCTGGTCGTCAGCTGTTGGTGGTGTTTCCTGTGCCAGAGGTATTGTTCAGCATTTCAGAGTGTGCATAGAATTTGTTGAGTTGATCTGGCAGAGAGCTGCTGCTGTCACAGGCCTGTGGTGGGGGCTTGTAATCCATAATGATCTGGATTCCCTGCCACAGACTTCATGTGTCAGTGTTGTTGCTGAAGTGTCTGTTTATCCTGTTTGTGTACCAGTGCTTGGCCGCCCTGATGCCACGGGACAGATTGGTCCTTGCTGTTCTTAGCACTGCTTGGTACCCTGATCTGAAGGTAGCATCCTGGGTTCTCAGCACTGTGTGGACCTCCCCCTGTCAGCCATGGTTTCTGGTTAGCCCGCATGGTCATGGTCTTGGTGACAGTGACATCATCAGAGCATTTCCGGATGTATTTCAGAGCAGTCACTGTCTTGGCATACTCTTGAATGTCTGTGTGATGATCGTAGGTTGCTGCTTTTCTGAACATAGTCCAGTCGGTGGTGTCGAATCAGTGCTGTAGTGCTGCTGTGGCTTCCTCGGGCCACACTCTGATTTCCTTTGAAACCAGTTTGGCAGCTTTCACACGTCTGTATGCAGGCAAGAACAGAACAGATATGTGTCGGAGAAGCCCAGGTGGGGGAGGGGGGTGGCTTTGTATGCACCCTTAACATTTCTGTAGACAGAGTCCAGGTAACTGTTCCCTCTTGTCGGAAAGTCAACGTGTTGGTAAAGTTTAGGAAGCACTGTCTTTAAGTTTGTGTGACTGAAGTCCGCAGGGAAAATAAAAAATCTGGTAGGGTGGGCAGTTTGTTGCTCACTAGTGGCATTATAAAGATCATTAAGTACCTCTCTGGTGTTGGTGCTCGGAGGTATATAAACAGTCACCAGCACGATGGCTGTGAATTCTCTCAGCAGATAGTACAGTCAGCACTTCATGAACATAAACTCCGCCAGCTATGAACAGTGAGCCTATGGAATTTCATACACATATAATGCTCCACTTAGAGCAAAAATCTCACATACGATATTTGGATGTACATGTGGCAACTACAGTACATTTGTCACAATCACGCACGCACTTGAACCAGTGGCACCTGAGTCTGATTAGGCACCTGTCTGCAATCGGAGCATTCATCCATAAAAACTATCCCCAGCTCTTTCCCAGTTGCGGAATCTCTTAGAGACAACCATCCCTCCTTCATCCACAATTCTTTCTCAGCGCCTTACCCAGCCTCCTCAGTGTACATCGTTTCTTGTTCCCTCGTCTGTCTCCCTACCCCCTTCCTATTTCCCATGGCATCGAACCTCACTTTGCGTCATCGACCACGTCTTCAGATTCTCCCCTCTGGACCATGTTTGCATCTCGGATTGAATCATGCTTGTCTGCGACTGAGCATATTGTCTTCTCCCGAGTATCTTTTCAATAAATGATCCCGCAACTGGGTTGACACCCAGGTCTCCTGTCTGCTCTGCATTATAACATTACTGCACTTCCACTTTATTCACCCAGTTTTAAATTTTTCAGGATAGCTTGGGATATATTTCATTGTACTTGTCATGTCTAGAAGACATTATTAGTTCTTTTTTGGGGTTTGGAACGTTTTCGTTTGTCAATGAAGTTCGTTCAAAATTGAGCACATCACTTCCTGTTTTCTGAGCGCATCACTTCCGGTTGTCAGACCAGGAAAAGCAAGGAAGCCACATGGCCAGAAGCACAAGGATCTGATTGCATCCATAGCTAAGGACTGAGAAATCAATGTCGTAAGTGACTGGAATTTATTTTTTAGAATTTAAAGATAGAATATTAAGAATTATTTTATAAAAATATAGAATAATTTACGTTCTAAGAATGTTTTTACAAACGAACATGTACATGTAAGCTGTATGGTTATGTTAATGTTTGCCACATGTATGTAATGTTTTGTTATGTAAAATAATGATACAGACTATTTTTGTAAATTGATTTTCTTTAATTTTTTTGTATTTTGGTTATAGTTTTCACTCCATGTCTTGGTGAAGGAGTCATCAGTAAAGTCTCAAAAAATACAACGACGACTCGTCTCTTTATCTTGAATGGAGTTTAGCTTGGTGTTTAGTCTGCGGTTGTTACACCTTGACGAGAACACTAGAGTACTGATTTTTTTGTTCTGTAAATCGAAAATTGGGTATCAAAAGCCAAGAACCATTATACCGAAATTTTGAATAGAGTTCATAAACTGAGCAGTGCTTACATGGGTTTTTAAATGTATTTTTCATCATTGAAATTTTAAATTTATCAAGTTTATTAATTTTCTATAAACTTGAATATTTAATTTTTATCATTAGAACAACACTTATGCAAAGTATTTATATTCATATGTACTTTTTTGGCTTTTTGGTCTTTATTGTTCATGATTGTGTTCCTTAGTCCATTCCATTCCATCTTCCTCCGCTATCCGGGGCCGGGTCGCGGGGGCAGCAGTCCAAGCAGAGTCCTCCAGACTTCCCTCCCCGCACACCTCCTCCAGTTCCTCTGGGGAAACCCCAAGGCGTTCCCAGACCAGCCGGGAGACGTAGTCTCTCCAACGTGTCCTGGGTCTGCCCCGAGGCCTCCTCCCAGTGGGACATGCCCGGAACACCTCACCAGGGAGGCGTCAAGGAGGCATCCGGAACAGATGCCCGAGCCGCCTCAACTGGCTCCTCTCGATACGGAGGAGCAGCGGCTCTACTCCGAGCGCCTCCCGGGTGACTGAGCTCCTCACTCTATCCCTAAGGGTGCGCCCAGCCACCCTGCGGAGGAAACTCATTTCTGCCGCTTGTATCCGTGATCTCATTCTTTCGGTCATGATCCAGAGTTCATGACCATAGGTGAGGGTAGGAACATAGATTGACCGGTAAATTGAGAGCTTCGCCTTACGACTCAGCTCCTTCTTCACCACAACAGACCGGTACAATGACCGCATTACTGCGGACGCCGCACCAATCCATCCGTCAACCTGCCGCTCCATTTTTCCCTCACTCATGAACAAGACCCCGAGATACTTAAACTCCTCCACTTGAGGGAGCAACTCCCCCCTAACCCGGAGGGGGCAATTCATCTTTTTCCGACTGAGAACCATGGCCTCGGATTTGGAGGTGCTAATTCTCATCCCCGCCACTTCGCACTCGTCTGCAAACCTCCCCAGTGCACGCTGCAAGTCTTGATTCGATAAAGGCAACAGGCCCACATCGTCCGCAAAAAGCAGAGACGAGATCCTGCGGCCACCAAAACAGACACCCTCCGTTCCCTGGCTGCACCTAGAAATTCTGTCCATGAAGATAATGAACAGAATCAGTGACAAAGGGCAGCCCTGGCGGAGTCCAACATGCACCGGGAACAGGTCTGACTTACTGTCGGCAATGCGAACCAAGCTCCTGCTCCAGTCATGCAGGGAACGAACAGCCCGTAGCAGCAAGCCCCGAACCCCATAATCCCGAAGCACCCCCCACAGGATGCCACGAGGGACACGGTCAAATGCCTTCCCCAGGTCCACAAAACACATATGGACTGGTTGGGCAAACTCCCACGAACCCTCCAACACCCTAGTGAGGGTATAGAGCTGGTCCAGTGTTCCACGGCCAGGGCGAAAACCGCATTGCTCCTCCTGAATCCGAGGTTCGACTATCGGTCGGATTCTCCTTTCCAGTACCCTGGCACAGACTTTCCCAGGAAGGCTATGGAGTGTGATCCCCCTATAGTTGGAACACAATCTCCGGTCCCCCTTCATAAAAAGAGGGACCAGCACCCCGGTCTGCCAGTCCAGAGGCACCGTTCCCGAGCTCCACGCAATGCTGCAGGGACGTGTCAGCCAAGACAGCCCCACAACATCCAGAGACTTGAGAAACTCGGGGCGGATCTCATCCACCCCCAGAGCCTTGCCACCGAGGAGTTTTTTGACTACCTCAGCAACTTCAGCCAGGGTAATGGACGAGTCCCCCTCCAAGTCCCCAGCCTCAGCTTCCTCTACGGAAGGCGTGTCAGAGGGATTGAGGAGATCCTCAAAGTACTCCTTCCACCGCCCAAGGACATCCTCAGCTAGGGTCAGCAGCGCACCACTTCCACTGTAAACAGTGTTTGTGGAACACCGCTTCCCCCTTCTGAGTCGCCGGACGGTTTGCCAGAATCTCTTTGAGGCCGACCGAAAGTCTTCCTCCATGGCCTCACCGAACTCCTCCCAAGCCCGAGTTTTTGCCGTGGCGACTGCCAGAGCCGCGTTCCGTCTGTCCCGTTGGTATCCGTCAGCTGCTTCAGGAGTCCCTTGAGCCAGCCAGGCCCGATAGAACTCCTTCTTCAGCTTGACGGCATCCCTTACCTCCGGTGTCCACCACCGTGTTTGGGGATTGCCACCGCGACAGGCGCCGGAGACCTTATGGCCGCAGCTCCGAACCGCCGCCCCGACAATGGAGGTGTGGAACATAGTCCATTCGGACTCAATGTCCCCCACCTTCCTCGGGACCTGGTTGAAGCTCTGTCGGAGGTGGGAGTTGAAGACCTCTCTGACAGGGGCCTCCGCCAAACGTTCCCAACAGACCCTCACTATGCGTTTGGGCCTGCCAGGTCTGTCCAGCTTTTTCCCCCGCCATCGAATCCAACTCACCACCAGGTGGTGATCAGTTGACAGCTCAGTCCCTCTCTTCACCCGAGTGTCCAAGACATATATGTGGCTGAAGATCAGAAGAAACGACTACAAAGTCGATCATCGACCTCCGACGTAGGGTGTCCTGGTGCCAAGTGCACTGATAGACACCGTTATGCATGAACATGGTGTTCGTTATGGACAAACCGTGACTAGCACAGAAATCCAATAACAACTCACCGCTTGGGTTCAGATCAGGGAGGCCGTTCCTCCCAATCACGCTCCTCCAGGTGTCACTGTCGCTGCCCATGTAGGCGTTAAAGTCCCCCAGTAGAACGACAGAGTCCTCAGTGGGAGCGCTTTCCAGCACGCCCCCCCAGGGACTCCAAAAAGGCTGGGTACTCTACACTGCTGCTAGGCGCATAAGCACAAACGACAGTGAGAGACCGTTCTCTGACACGAAGGCGCAGGGAGACGACCCTCTCATTCACCGGGGTAGACTCCAACACATGGCGGCTGAACTGGGGGGCTATTAATAAGCCCACACCCGCCCGCCGCCTCTCACCTTGGGCAACGCCAGAATAGTGGAGAGTCCACCCTCGATCGAGAAGAGTGGTTCCAGAACCCAAGCTGTGAGTGGAAGTGAGCCCGACTATATCTAGATGGTATCTCTCAACCTCCCGCACCAGCTCAGGCTCCTTCCCCGCCGGTGAGGTGACATTCCAAGTCCCAAAAACCAGAGTTGGCACCCGAGGTTTGGGTTGGCCAGGCACTCGGCCCCGACCACCGCCCAAATCACAACGCACTGGCCCCTTACAGTCTCTCCGGCAGGTGGTGAGCCCACCGAAGAGCAGCTCCACGTCATGGCTTCGGGCTGAGCCCGGCCAAGCCCCGTGGGCATAGACCTGGCCACCAGGTACTCGCATGCGAGACCCCCCCATGCCTGGCTCCAGGGTGGGGCCCCGGTGACCCCGTACCGGGAGGGGTAAACGAAAGCCTTGGTTTAATTGTCTTCATAAGGGGCTTTTGAACCACACTTTGTCTCGTATGTCATCCAGGACCTGTTTGCCATAGGAGACCCTACCAGGGGCATATAGCCCCAGGCAACATAGCTCCTGGAATCATTCAGGTACTCAAACCCCTCCACCACGGTAAGGTGGCGGTTCAAGGAGTTGTGTTCCTTAGTGTTATGTATATATGTGTCCTGTATGTGAAAATTTTCAAGTGCTTTTAAAAAGCACCGGTGTCATGTGGAAAAAAAAGATAGATGAGGTGCACATTGTTTGTAGCAAAAGGAAAAAAAAAAATTTTGATTTCTATCTGTCTCCTATTTGTAAAAGGAGATTGACAGAGACTGGCATTCATCTTCATAAAAACAGAAACAATAGTTCACACAAAGAGACAGTAGAACAGTCTGTAAACTGTACTGGAGACTAGAAAAAAAGATATAAATGCATTTATGCATTGACCTGAACAGATACATTCACTTGTTTTGGGTACAGAAGATTGTAATATATACATTTCCAGTCATTTTCAATTTGTGTTGTAAGCAGTATCAGACCTGGTTGTCACGTAAAACAAACCACAGGTGACTGCCTTTCAAGATTCTCAGGTAAACTGTGCAATTGAATTCCTGTTATTGTTCTCTGAAAGTATGAAAACATATAGGTATAGATAACAACCATCCATAATTTGTTTGCTCTGGATCAATTTCAGGGCTTTGCTTCCACCTGGCTTTATTGTAACTAAGATAAACATTTCCCTATGCTGAAGTCCGGTCTTTCAACGATAACACAATACACACATATGCAAATACTTTTGGAAGAGCTTTTTTAACTAGAAACTAAAACTAAGGAAAGGCAAAGGCCACTTTAACATCTACCATGTCCTGCGTGATTAGGGGAAGTGAAATCATGTGTTAGAACCCTCCATAGGTAACCTATTAAAATGAAAACCAGGAAGATATCCAATAAGAGACACATCAAACTCAAGAAAATCCAGTGAGGATTAAACCCTTCAGTTTGCTTTGATTTGGTCCCAGGTACACTCATCCCTTATTATTCAGTCTCCTGAGATTAAGTTTTTCCACATATACACTTATTTATACCACTTATTGTTACTTGGTCTGGTGTGAGACTGTTGGTATCATCCACTTTCATTTACTCTGAATTCGCTTTGGAGAAAAGCGTCTGCTAAATGAAAAAATGGGGACTGCTAGTAGTGTCGTGTGTAGTTATATTGCCTTTGGATCTGAATGTTGAAGGTTTGAGCCCCACCTCTGGCTGTAGTACCCTTGAACAAGGTATTTACTGTTGCTTTGGAGAAAAGGGTCAGCTAAATGAATAAATGTAAACGAGTGTTTGCCATGTGTTGACTTGGACTCCACAGCACTAACCCCAATCCTAAAAGAACCCTTGAAGTCCAGTTTTCCAGATAATAATAGCATTTATTAAGATATGCACAATAAATCAATACAACAGAGGGATAGGAACCATTTTCTTGGTAGATTGCTAGCTGAATGCTGGAGTTTTGTAGAATGATAGAATGTAGAATATTATGGTGATATAGAATGATTGCAGAAAATAACAGGAGAGCTTTAGGTTTGTACATTGTTATTAAAAGTGCAAATGGAAATGAGATATACGGTGATGCATTAAGCCTTCTCTGGCACACAGCCACACCTGACACTGACATGGTACCACACAATGGCACCACACCACTGGCACCTGGCAACCTGTCTTGGTGAAAGCTAATATAACATAGTGCAGCTAATAAACATTGACATGTCTGACTACCATTGATTATGATTGTTTAACAGCATGTTACCATGACTCACCTATTTAAGTACCTTCTGCCTGCAGTGAGAGCACATTTAAGAAATGGAAAAGGAGTGGGGGCATAGTGGTGCAGTGGGTTGGACTAGATCCTGCTTTCTGGTAGGTCTGGGGTTCAAGCCCTGCTTGGGATGCCTTGTGATGGACAGGTGTCCTATCCTGGGTGTGTCCCCTCCCCTTCTAGCCTTATGCCCTGTGCTGCCGGGTTAGGCTCCGGCTCCCCACAAACCCATATGGGACAAGCAGTATCAGATGATGTGTGTGAGAAGGACCGGGGGCTCCAGTTCAAGAGTCTGAATCTCCACCTACATAACCCCCCCACAAAATTAAGTTACATTTAAACAATGAGTCCACATGCTCTTGTCCCAGTGACCTACTACAGTTGTCACACACTCATATTTCATAATTTCAAAAAAGAATTACAGTCAGTTATTAGCAACTGAACCAAGGTTTTATCTCCCTGTCTCATGTTTTCCAGTATGTTTGGATTAACGTAGTAGCACCTTTACGAATTGTCTACACTCAGTTGGAGTTTTCAGTTTGACTGCTTTTGAATTAATCATTGTACAGTAGCTGTTGAAAAGTTTAGGTTATTTTCTATATTTTTTTTTCTTGAGTTTGTGTTTTGTTTCTATAAAATTGAATTTTGCTTTTAAACTTTCTTAATAAAAGTTATTTCTATACAAGTATCTGAGGTTTAAAGTTTTTTTTCTTAGTTTGGCTCAAGTCCCTAAACATATTGTCCCTGCCAGCATGGAATGAGGACATGCTGCAGTCCCAGTCGCTGTAAACCACCTCAAGCCAACAGTGAGATATGCAAAAACTACAGTTAAGTGACGCACTCATGTGTACCATCATACTGATCTGCTACTCACATTGATTACAATAAACACAATATGAAACTTAAAGAACTCTTATGACAGGCTCATCATCCCTCATAAAATCCTCATTTCTGATTAAAGAAAATCAGCAGCTCTCATTACAAAATTATGCAAAATAGTGCCTTTGCCCTCAGCAGGTGATCAGACCAGCTAAATACCCTGTACCCTGTTTTCTTTGTGTCTGTTCATTCAGTCACTGCTAAACTCAACATATTAAAACTCAAAGTTAGGAATGGCAGTTACACTCAAAGCATTATGTGCTTGCATTAGATCAGTTTCAGGGCTTTGTTGTTACCTGCCTTTAATAATTTGCCATCCTTCACCTAAACGGAGTCCTTTCACTGATGGTGATGTCATATTAGAGACATAATACATATAATATCGTCCCTATAGTCTGGATGAGAGGTCGGTAAACAATGTGCGTTGTTCTGTCTTTTTAAGTAGCCCGTGGTACCAAACTTCTCCAGATGTGAATGAGACAAAGAAAAGGAAAGATCTCTTTCCCAAACTTGGAAATTAAGGTTTAAGATCTACTCTGTTGTTCAGTGAACAAGAGTCATAGTAAGTGTTTGCGATCTCTGAAGGTTGGACAAGACCAGGGGGAAAGCATATCAAAGCTTAAGAAGATCCAGTGTGATTCAGTGATTCTGTGGGGTCTGCTGTGAGTTCTGTCCAACTTGTAATTTCAGACTAACAACGTTCCAGACATCAGAAAGGTAAAGTATAATATTTTCCATATACTCATACTGAGTCCTGGTGACAGCTGGGATTGTGTCATTCATTTCATGCATAATGCAATATGGAAGCTTTGCAGAAACATTAACAGCAAGTGAGAATGAGAGCTACCTGCCAGGTGTTCCTGCAACATCTTCTTTCTCTCACTTTCTTGTCAGGTAAAAACTGAAGTCTTACATTTGCCTTTACATGTATTCATTTAGCTGACTAAATGAATAAACACAATGTTAAGCTACCTACAATTATTTACCCATTTATACAGCTAATTCTTTACACAAAAACGACAAAACCATAGATGATTAAAGCTGGACTATTACTATTAGTTTTCAAGACTATTTGTAATGTGCACATTCTAAAGTATTTTTAGGCATGCTGGGAAGTAGCTTATACCAAAATCCCAAGCAAAGGTGAATAGCCAGTAAAAACCAAGTAACTTCATCCGAGGAATTATTTTAGCAAAGATAAAAACACAGATTAAAATGAAAAAAATTTAGGCAGTCACTCTTGGTTCCACAGTTACCGTTGCAGCTGACTCGTCATGTGTAACACGAAGATGCCTTGCAAGTTATCTGGTTAACCAGAACCTGGTCAGCACCCAACCCCAGTCCCCAAACTGCAGCGTGGAAGTTAATCTGAAAGACATCAGTTATGAAACAGTGGCTGTTGTGAGTGCAGTTATGCGGTTATATGTTCAAACACGAGTTGCATGGGTTTTTTACCTCAAAATAATGTTAGTGTTTAATTGTTGATAAAAAGTGAACCTCCTCTGCAAAATTTTTTATTGCTCTGTTGTTGTTACCCGTACAATTTTTTCTGGTTATTGTTTGGTTCATGCTTTAGAAGCTTTGCCCTGTAAATATAATTATATTAAATAAATATAGTTGCCATATAAATGTGGAGAGAAGTCATATCAAATCAAATCTTCCTGTCATGCTGCTCTGCATTTGTTCTGTCCTCAGGATACCAGCAATCTCATTTTCACAAGCGTTTTGAGGATCACAATGGTAAGCTCAGAGGTTACAGAGATGGGCACTACAGCTAATTCCCATTAAAGAGACAAAAGAGTGATTTATTCACTGCAGTCATTCACATTCATCAAATGAATTTCCTCATTTCAAAAAAGAGCTTGTAATATACAGGGCAGAGTATTAACAAAACACTCAGACATTTTTATGAAGTTCCTCATTCCTACCATTATCACAGAAGTACATTTGAATTCGCCAATGTGTATTTTTAACATGCATACATTGCATGTATACAATATTTATTTAAAGAAAATAGGCCTTTTTGGAACAGAGTGCTAAACACACACATACAGTCTGAAACCGCTCATCCCAAGCGGGGTCGCGGCGAGCCAGAGCCTAACCTGGCAACACAAGGCCGGAGGGGGGAGGGGACACACCCAGGACGGGACAACAGTCCGTCACAAGGCACACCAGGTGGGACTCGAACCCCAGACCTCTCAGAGAGCAGGACCTGGCCAAGCCCACTGCACCACAGCACCCCCATGAATGCTCAATAGTGTTAATATTTTTAATTAACATTTTAAAAAAAAATTAAAGTTAAGATCATAACTAAGAAGGGAATAAAGCCATGCATACATAGCCCACCAGGAATTTAGTGTGACACTAGATCTTCTGTTAAAGCCCGGTTTAAAAATACCAAGACGTGTGTATTAAAATGGGTAACTATTTACATGGAGAAGACATTAAATATCACGCTTGTTCAAAGAGCGAACATTGTGCATGCTATGATGCAATACATTAGTGACTGTATAAATATCATTTTGCCTGCACGGCAAGGACTGGAAGGATCCAGACTTGACCTGGAACACTTCAACATACCCATATGACTTGGTTGTGCTCCCAGTTGAGGACATCTGGACACCAAGCCTCAGTGTGAAAAATGCGTGAGTTTCTTTTGGTGCTTCTATTACAATAGTTATAGTATATCTGGTAGGAAAAGAAAAACAGGTTAATTGCTCGGGATTTCTTTTAAAAAAAAAAAAAAAAAAAACAGGAATTTGTAGAGAATTTATTAATGAGTAGAATGAAGATGTTATGAAATGTATACAGTGCCTGAATAATTCATGTTGTATTTTCAGTATATAATTTTTGCTGTATTCTGCACAGCAGAATTAATTTTTTTTAATGTATGAGCCAAGTCCCTAGATTTAATACATGAAGCCGGATGGCAGCATCACGGCAAACTCACCATGTAATTTATGTTATGTCATCTTCCAAGCCACATGCAGTTTAATGGTAATGATGACTACAGTCATCTACTGTCCTGGTCCCTTTTCTACTATCTGAGGCATGACCCAGACTCCTACAAAAAAGGAAATGGTGTTTTCCTTACAATGAGGAGGCACAGAGGCACACTGAGCATCTGTCCCTATGTTCCCAGCTAGCTGCAATAGGCAAAGCTTACAATTTTCATATATTTTCTTATTATGCCTCTTCCTCTAATTCTCAGACTCAGCAGCACTACAGTGCCCTTCTCATCTGACCTGGTGGTCTACAGCAATAGTCAAGTGGAATACTCCTTCTATATGCAGATAGATGTGGGTTGTGAGATCAACCTCTTCCGTTACCCATTTGCAAGTGATTCCTGCCCAGTTTTCTTGAACGGTTGGGACACACAGGGTGAGTACTTCATGTGTTCCTGTCACATAATGGACGAATCTGTCCCTTTTATGAATTCTGAGTTATAGGGTATTACATCCTACCAAAAGCCATTAGAGACCCCCCAGTACAAAGAAACTGGATCCCCACGCAGTAATTTTAAAGCTCAGAACAGTTTTGGAAAATTTTTTTGGAAAAAAATTTTTGGAAATAGCCAGAACTAAGACTTGACTTCAGACCAGTCTTTCAGATGGGAGATGATTGGTTAGCAAACATCTTCGGGATGAAATTGAACACTGATGTTATGGCAAAGCAAAGTCTGTCGTCTTCAGTACAGTCATCAAGTGGCCTCACTCAAAACAAGGAAATTTAGAGTCACTTTACCTGAAACACATTTTTGGACTGTGGGAGGAAAAAACAAGTAAACATAGGGAGAACATATGAGTTCCATACAGACAATCAGATTTTAACCTACATCCACACAGCCCAGGCCCTGTAAAGCAACAGCACAATATGCTGCCCCCTATCATAATCAATAAAAGTTCACATCCCTTGATTTATTCACTAGCTGTATGCTGTGAGAATATAATAAATATTATATAAAGAAATGATATATAAATAAATATAAGAAAGATTTTACATTTGCACTAACTTCAAGCTATATTAAAATTAAAACCAATTGAAATTAAAAACTACTTTTAAAATTACTAATTTAAGTGCATGTTCTCCCCATGCTTGTTTGGGTTGCCTCCAGGTGTTCCTCCTGCCGTCCAAAGAAATTTTAACATGAATTTGTGATTCTAAAGTTGCCCATGGTGTGTGTGAGTGAATGAATGTGTGAGATTGCTGTAGAGCTCAGTGGAAGATTGTAGGGAGTTTAGTGGACAGAAGGTCTCCTCAGGCAGAGGTGTCAGCTAAAAAAGTCATTGAACAGTCTCTTTATGGCACTTTGGAGACTTGGCTCTGCCTGGTAAATACACACACACACACACACACACACACTTTCAGAACCGCTTATCCCATACGGGGTCACGGGGAACCGGAGCCTACCTGGTAACACAGGGCGTAAGGCCGGAGGGGGAGGGGACACACCCAGGACGGGACGCCAGGCCGTCGCAAGGAACCCCAAGCGGGACTCGAACCCCAGACCCACCGGAAAGCAGGACCGTGGTCCAACCCACTGCGCCACCGCACCCCCTCGCCTGGTAAATAGATATAACTAAACATGCAATACACATGTGACATTTCCATAGATTCCTGTTTAATGCCAACTGTGGACCAGTTCATCCCTAAAATACGTACAATGTTTGTCATCTTATCATCCCTCACTAGCACCCAGAAAAATTCACACTCATAATGTGTTCAAATTCTTTTTACTGCCAATGGCTGGATACAGAAATACGGATGGCATTTGCTCAATAAATTTCTGAAAATAGAGAATTTGTGTCTTTGAAAGTTTGTGACTCAAATATTCATAACATTAGGACCCAGTGTAGTTGCTTATTTCACCAATTAAAATGTTGTGAAATAGCAAAATACATTTCATAAAATAAATATTTTTAAAAACTTATGTATCATATTTATTCCCTTAGGGGGCACTTTTCTCCAGGGAAACTTACAATGTTAAGCTTCTTGCAAATATTTACCCATTTACACAGCTGGGTTGATTTTACTGGAGCAAGGGCTTGAAACTGTTTTTTTTTTTTTTTTTAGCACAAGTACCTTGCTTAAGGGTACTACAGTCAGAGGTGAGATTCAAACCTGGGACTTTAGGGTCCAAAGGCAGTAGCTCTAACCACCATACTACCAGCTGACTCAGCTTTACTAAGTATTATATTACTCTTGCATTGCTTTCTGGTTGTTGATGAAAAACTCACTGAAGCAAAATTAATCTTTTTCCAGGATGTGGCATCAACCTCATTTATAGCAATATCACAGTGATGAATAAAAATCGAGGTGACTGGCAAACAGTCTCTGTGCAGAGGAAGATGGACCAGTCTGGTCATGTCTATCTCTGGGTAACACAACAAATTGTTGAGTGACAAGTGACATGTGTGTGTTTTCTGTCCTCTGCGCTGTAAGCCCAGCACACCAAATGTGTTTAACTGTTAATTGTGCAGGTGACTGTGAGCGTCCGGTCCTTTACACCCTTCGTGACTCTGGTTCTCCCCAGCCTGCTCATCATGATGGCAGACATTTTCAGCTTTGTGTTACCATTTGAAGGGGGTGAACGCAACACCTTCAAAGTCACACTGGTGCTGAGCTTCGTCATGTTCCTCCTCATCCTCTCCAACATCCTGCCAGGGGGAAACACCTGCAGCCCATTGATCCGTAAATGCCGCATTTACTCACGCATTCACAAATGCTCACTGTCACTGAGCACATTTCCAAAACTTGTGTCATTAAACAGCATAAATAGGACCATCAGCTGTCCTATATTTGTTCCACAGTTTTATGCTACATCTGAAAATCTGAGCAGTCATTTAATAATTCTAGCATAGTTCTCTGTAACACTTCGTGAAATCATGCAGATCTGTTGCATAGATACCAACGCTTTTCAAGCACTGGGACATGCTTTCTGAATGGATTTTACATCATTCCCAGTTTGAAGGTTTGGCATCACCAAAGGGCATTCTTCCCCTCAGAATACCACTTCACCATCTGCCTCATTCTCCTGGTGCTCAGCATGATGCAGTCCATGGTGGTTTCTCGGCTGGTGGAGGATAGCTCCTTGTTTTCATGCAGTGTCCCCCGGTGGCTGAAAGGCAAGCGTAACAAGGACACACAGGAGGAGGACAAAGTCAACTATCAAAGTAAGTCCCCCTCCAGCCATATATTTATTGCACTCCTTAGAAGTGTGACCTTCAGGTGTAATTAAGATACCAGAGACTGACTCATTTCTTTCCTTCATGTGGACTTCAGAGGGAAATAAATTCTGATTTATAAGGCTAAAAAATTTAGTCTGCAGACTGTTCAACAAAAAATGTTTCTCAGATTGGAGCATTGTTGTATTACACACACACACACACACACACACACATTTTCAGAACCGCTTGTCCCAGACGGGGTCATGGGGAACCGGAGCCTACCCGGCAACACAGGGCGTAAGGCCGGAGGGGGAGGGGACACACCCAGGACAGGACGCCAGTCCGCCGCAAGGCACCCCAAGTGGGATTCGAACCCCAGACCCACTGGAGAGCAGGACTGTGGCCCAACCCACTGCGCCACCGCACCCCCTACTGTGAAAACACTCATTCTGATTCTGAGCGGAGCTCGTTTTGTAGCACCCCTCATCTCCACCAGTGGGAGCCAATATTAGAACTAAATGAGCTGGTGGTGAGCTGATTAGTATTGTATTGTTTTAATATTGCGAATTTATCGTCTTGGATCTTAATATTCAATTCAGACGAGATCTTTTTTTTTTTTCTGCGGTTGACACTGAATCATTAGCCTAGAATGCGTACCTTAATATGCAGCCGCTGATGTAAAGCGGTGGTATTGCACAAACCAACTGTGCTTCGAAAGACGCGTGTCTGCAGCTACAACTCTGTTTGTTGTATTAGCGCTAAGAAATAGGCTGTGCAAATTTCAACTGTTCTGTGTCTCTCCATTTCAGCCTCTTTTTATGGTTTGCCACATCATCCCATTTCATCCTAGTCTGACTAGTTTTTTCTGTTTTTTTACATTAATTATTTTTGTAATAAAGGGGGTGCGGTGGTGCAGTGGGATCAACCAGGTCCTGCTTTCCAGTGAGTCTGGGGTTCGAGTCCCGCTTGGGGTGCCTTGCAACAGACTGGCATCCCGTCCTGGGTGTGTCCCCTCCCCTTCCAGCCTCACGCCCTGTGTCTTACCGGGTTAGGCTCCAGCTCACTGTAACCCCGCTTGGGACAAGTGGCTTCAGACAGTGTGTGTATTTTTGTAATATTCACAGATGGTTCTGAAGAGCGTCAAAATGCTATCAACTTGAATGAAACCATCTCCAATTTTGAGAAGGAGAGCCCATTGGATGCTCATCTGAGGAAGGTGGTGAAGTTCTTGGAGAATATGGAGCAGCATGACCAAGAGAAGCAGAGGATCAGAAGTTTTGCCTACTGGGTGGATAAAATTTGCTTTTGGGTCTATATAGGTCTTCTAATAATCTACATTGGGATTATGTGGTACATGATAGGATATTATGTTTGTGATGTCAACCACCTGGATTTTTAAAGCATTTTGCTTAAATAACGCTCACATTAGTTAATCTTAGTGTTTTTTCAACTTAAGAAATAGTGCCTTTTCATATTTTTTCTTGAGTTCACAATTTTTCTGTTCATTAGCTTCATATATGTTGGTGGTATGTAAGTGTTAACTACAATATATTAGATGTAGCAGCCTATTTGTATTGATTTGGTATGCCATAATAGATTTGACCAAATAAAACAAAAATTCCAATGTCAATACTTTTTTACAATATAAATACCAATGTAGAGGTTACTCCATATTCAGTTCAATTCAGTTTATTTT
This sequence comes from Scleropages formosus, assembly GCF_900964775.1. Lineage (NCBI taxonomy): Eukaryota > Metazoa > Chordata > Actinopteri > Osteoglossiformes > Osteoglossidae > Scleropages > Scleropages formosus. The sequence continues at coordinate 34,764,081 of NC_041808.1, read as the reverse complement.
TATAAAGTGCCCTTCTCACGCAGTGTCATAGAGCACTTTAACACAGGCATAAGGCAAGAAAAAAAAAATAGATCAGAAAAAAAGAATTAAAGAAGACAGTTGACTACAGACTATCATAATATAATGATTTTTTAAAGCTATAAGTATGCCTACTGGCTACAGAGGAAAGAAACAAAAACTCCCAACTGAAAGTAGAGGGGAGAAAAAAAACCTTTGGGGTTCCAAGTGCCAGTGGCTGCACCCCCCTCCTGGGATTCTAGATTAAATAAGAATGTTACGCCAGTTTACAAGTAATAATGGCAATGCTGCTGTATGGTAGTTTGATTTCCCAGTTCAGCAAGGTACATCTCGTCCATCATGGCAGTTGGTCATCATCTTCAGTCAGCATTAGGTCCTTCTGTAATGGCCAGCTGGCCTCCTCAGGTCTTATTGTAGGGAAAAATGCTCAACAAGAAGAAATTGTTAGTAATTATAACTTAAAGGAATAAGTTCAATATGTTTTGATACAGGGGTGGGAAAAACAAAAACACAGCTAAGTGGAATTAAATTTTGTGGTGATATGCCCAAGTGAACATATAAGTTTTAAGTCTTGATTTGTTGATTTAGATAGACAGGGCATTATTGACAGTAACGGGTAGACTATTCCACAGTTTAGGTGCTCTATAGCTAAAGGCGCGACCTCCTACTGAGGTCTTATTGATCACAGATACTTTAAGGTAACTTGCATCCAATGAACGACGATATCGTCCTGGTATATAAGAATCAATAATCTCGCAACGGTAAACCAGAACAATGCCATGAACTGCCTCATAGGTTAAAAGCAGGATTTTAAAATCAACTCTAAATGTAACTGGGAGCCAATGCATCGATTTCAGTACCGGTGTTATATGGTCATACTTCCTAGTTCTAGTGACAATATGGAGGAAGAATCCATGTAAAAATATAACTATAAAAACATAGCTGTAAAAAGTATGTATAAAGATGCCTGCTTACTAATGGGGAAATTGAATCAATCATTTCATATTTCCAAGGGAGTCTTCTAAACCAGGGTCATTTACCAGAGCTATAGGATTCAAAGAAGGATATACCCTGGATGGAACATCAGTCCATTGCAGGGCAATCAAACACACTCATTGACTCACAGATATTGAGACACAATGTACAGCCACCAATTGTTATAAAACACATCTTTGGAATGAGAGAGAAAACCTGACTATCTAGAGGAGACCATGGTGAGAACATGCAAAATCTACCCACTGAGCCAAATTCTGAAAAAGTGATTTTTAAGAAATGAACAATGTCAAAAATCTTACCATATGTGTACAGTTTAAAACCTCAGTCATCTTTTGCTAAACAAGATGCATGGCTCAAATGCAAGGCAAATAAAATGTTCATACCATAACTTGAACAAAAGAGTAATGTTGTAACTTCTGTGCTGTAATAATGATATTGTCAGCAGGTATAATAATAATAATAGCAAGAAGAGTAAGAATATACACAGAAAGAAGAAGAAGGGTACTATGGAAATGTTCAGGCAAACACTCACATTTTCCTAACCGTCTTGTAAACCAACAGTCAGCCTGCATACGTCTTCCAATGCCAATAATGCCAGTCATTTGTTCAATTTTTTCATTATGCCAAGTACACCACATTTTTGTGAGTAAAGTACGGAAGGAAAATATTCTCAAACCTTCATGCAGTGACAGTTGTAATTGTACTGGTTAGTGTTTGGGAAAAAAAATAATGAGCAATAGTACACTCATTAAAACAGTATCCCAATATTTTTTTATAAAAAATAGTGAAGACTAATCAGAGGAAAAAAATCATTTCTGGTTATACTCACACATATATTTCACATTTTGTCTTATTCCCCCAGGGCAAAGTAGACATCTGGTTTAATGATACATCCACGCTCAGTTTTTTCACTTGCTAAACATGCCATCTGAAGCTCCTCTTCATGGGCTGTGCAAATGTCTGCAGCAGAGACAATAATACAACAATAAATTAATAAAGAAGGTTGAATTATGATATACGAGGGTGTATTATGTCATGATTATAGCTAAAGCTTAAGGTCATTTTTTGACATACTGCACAGAAACCAGGTTCCAATCCCTACTCCTCCTTACTACCCTTGAGCAAAGTATCTATCCTAAATTGCCTAAATTGAGTTTGCATGTTCTCCCCGTGTCTGCATGGGTTTACTCAGGGTGCTCCAGTTTCCTCCCACAGTCCAAAGACATGCTGTTGAGGTTCCCCCATAGTGTGTGAGTGACACAAAGAGAGTGTGTTTCACTAATGTATGGATGAGTGAAGTTAGCCTGGTGAAGGCTAGCCTGGTGAATAAGGTGTGTGGGCTGATAACACTACATACAGTTCATTGGAAGTCGCTTTGGAGGAAAGTGTCTGCTAAAGAAATAAATTTAAGGAAATTCTGACAGTTTATTTGAACTTTACAACCTTTAAATAAAGCCTGATGCTTTTCTCCAAAGCAGCTCACAATGTCAAGGTTATAGTTTTTAACGCATGTACCCATAGCAGGGTAACTTTAGAGTAAGTACCTTGCTCAAGAGTACTACAGTCAGAAGTACGGACTGAATCTGCAACTTTTGGGTCCAAAGGCAAAAATTCAAACCACTACACTACCACCTGTCTACTATGGCTGAACCATGGCCTTGTCATTAGTCATGCACAGTACAATCTAATTTATGCTGCTCCCTTTGATCATATACATTGTTCTAAGTTAAGAAGGTGGATTTTAGGTTCTTGTCCATTTAATTTCTAAAATTTAAATTTTGTTACCATTTTATAATTTTTAAAATATTGCATATTTCCTATTTCCCATTAAAGTAATAAAAATTCAAGTGTATCTTTTACTGCTGAACTGCTGTCAATATTTGACTGACTGTCCACTTCTGCTGGAAATCATCAACTTTCTCCTGGGGTACATTGTGCTCATGTGACAGTCACACCTGAGAGAACGAAGGTCATATTTGCTGTCTCTCACATCCTACATTGACTACCACAATGTCTCCTGCGGCGGTCGGATTTCTGCTCCTCTGTCTTCTAGGCAGGACCAGTGCTTTGTACAAACAGTGGCTCCTGAACACCAACTTTGAAAACGGAACTAACTGGGACAAAGGAACCGTACCCTGCAGCAGCGACAGAATCCACTTCCTGGCCCAGAGGGAAGTGTCTGTGTATGTGGAGGCAGCCCACTCTATTCTGGAGATGAACCTACCTCTGGATGGGGAGTTTATCTTGTCACAGGAAGCAGGTTTCATGGCCAGTAGTGGAGACACTGGCTGTGGACCGGGCAGCACGGTCATCTTCAGAGATTCAGAGGACTTGCAGTGGTTTAATCCATCCATGTGGCAGGCTGCCACTTCCTGGGATGACCTGGAGAAGGGCTCCTTCCTGTTCTCTGTGCACGATGAGAGTGTTCCCTGCCCACACGATGACGTTGTCTTTCATGCATCTTCATCCTTTCGCGTGGACACCACAGGCAACAAGCCAGAAGTGCCTGTGAGGAGCCTGTCCATACTGGGGTATAAGTTCACCTCCAATGAGGAATTCACCCGGTACCTGGGATCCCCATCTGGCCGACTCCAGTTTCATGGGGACTCCTCAGTTTATCCTGGCAAGCCGGCTTGTACGGATGCCTCCGGATGCACCTGTGACAACTCTGCAAACCATGACAGGATCTGTGCAGCCACGACGTGCTCACCTACAGACTGCAGAAAGCCACTACACCCAGTGGGCCACTGTTGCAATGTGTGTGGTGCTATTGTCCTCCTGCAAAGCACATCCATGTTCAACCTGGAGTCGTACCGCCAGCGCCTGCAGCACCTCTTCCTCATCCAGCCACCTTACCGGCATGTCCGTATGGCCATTTCCAAGGTGTTTCAAATCCACTGGCTCCTGAGATTGCTCCCTCGAGCAGCAGCAGACGAGGTACAGTTGTTGCTTCTGGATGGAGAAACAGGAGCTGAGTCAGGGATGGTGGCCGAAAACCTGGCCCGTGAAATTGTGAAGGATGCCCTCTTGCAGGGGGAACATCTGGGCATCTCCAGTGCAGAGTTCAAGGCCTCCTCAGGGAACAGCAGCGAGGTGACAGAGAGCAAGATGGGACTGGTTGCAAGCATTACGGTGGGCATTCTGCTTTTGCTGTCCTTCCTGCTCCTCTTGGGCTTTCTCTTCCAGCGTGGCATCATCAAAGTTCCCAGCCTACCCTCACTGTCCAGCTGGAGGAAGGCTAATGAGATCGGGGAGCTGGGTGGACCTTTGGACCACGGCTTTGACAACCCTATGTTTGACAAACCAGTGATGATGCCGGCTGAACTGGGGCTGTACACCCCTGACCCAGTGAACTTCATCACTGTCACAAGCTCAGGAGTTCACTTCGTAAACCCAGTTTACGATGACACCGATTTTAATGCATAACTGATTGTTTTTCTTCTCATTCTGGCAGTATCATTGATTTCATGCAAAAATGATGATGAGTAACAAACTTGAGTATGTTCAGCCCAAAACAGCAGCTTGATTTCAAGTGCGTTGTGATTTTGTGGTGGAAAATAGTTCTATTGAAGAAAAAAGATCTGTTGAACTTGGGTTTTTCACCTATTTATAACTTCATGAAGACTGTATACTGTTCTCTGTTTATAGCTGAATTCTGTTAAATGATGGCCTTATTGCATTCATATTCAGAAAAACTTACATAATCCATATGATGTAAACACTGAGATGAATTATTACTATACATTTAAAACATGATTCTATTAGTAAATAAAAAGTGGCATTTTATTGACTAAATGACTGCAGTCAGTGAACTAAACTCAGGCAAGCCAATCAAGTGTGAAGTCCGTCTTTGATTACCTTCTAAACTGTCAAGCTTAGCTTTGTTGCACATATTTTAAAAAATCAAGAGGTGAGATAATTTTTTTTGCTGGAGCAAATTTGTTTAATGTCATGTTCGCCATCCCAGAAACATATTGTGGCACGCAGCACTACGGGTTTGGATAAGGCGAAGAAGGACACACAGGCAGCACTCATAATGAACATTTTATTAGAACACTGGCACACAGAGAAATAATGCTCTTGGTCCAAGGACCCCGTTTCCTCAAGGACCTGCGCCTCACGCCAGCCTTCCCAGCCTGCTTAGCACTCCCAGGCTTATTTTCTTTCCTCTCTTCTACTGGCAACAACAGTTATCCCATATTTTTCCCCGTTAAGTTGCCCTAGTGGTTGAACACCTAAATCACATTTTACCCAGAATTCAACTATTTACAATAAACATTTTTCTGCTCAGACACAGAGTAACGCGAGTCGTTACATTGCCCCCCATCAAAAAACATGCAGCATCCCCACTGCTACCTGCTGCAGAATGTCCCACAGTCCGGTGTTGTCTCAGATGTGCCTCCAGTCGGGAGCGCAGGTCCTGGACGCTCAGCGCTGGTTGTTGGGGTGGGGACAATCAAAGAAGTTCGCCATGGCAACGTGCTTAGGGGCCGAGGCAGCCATCCTTGTCCCTTGTCCGCCCAGCCTCGGTTCCAGCACAGCTCTTTTCCATGAACATGGCACGTATCAGGCTTAGTGGTGCCCACTTGGTTGTCGCCAACCACTTTGTACTCCCTGCAGCTGACCGGCTTTCGTAGGACCGTCGGGTCGACACACCTCTCACCACTCAACCACTTTTAGACGAAGGACCCGTGCAGGCCACCCTGCTTGCTGCTCACGCCTCTGCCGCCTTGCCACACACCAAGTCCGCCGCAGTGCTTGTGAAACTGGCTGCCTCTGTTTGCACATCCTCCCTGCTTCTGCAGCATTTGTTCCGCCTCACCGCCTTTTCTTTATAAAGCTTGTTGGGGCTTCAGGCAGGCAGGGCACTTTCTCCACAAAAGGCGCGATATCTTCACGTGAGTGAATTCGCGTTAGAAGATTTGCTCACCTCGACTACGTAGCCCTGTCTGTCCGTTGTCGAGGTACGCTATTCCGCACCATCCGGCACGTCGTCCAACGTCCTCAGGAAAGCATTGGTCTCCACAGGGCAACCTTCCCCAGCACCCGCGCTCGGCAGCAGTTTGATGCCTCCACTTGCCGCTTTTACCCTGGGCGCAGAGACCCCACTCAACCTGCTTGCCCCTCTCCAGAGGCACCTCGCAGCTCTTCTCCGTCATCTTCACCATAGCATACGCTTCCCCAGGGTTCCCCTCGACACCCGTGTGCTGCAACAGCTCCTCCACCTCGATCTCCACCGTCGTAGGCTCTTCTTCTGCCGGACGCCATTCCATCATCCCACTGGCTTCTCTCTTTGCGCCAATTTCCCCTTCCTCCTCTTCGGTGTTCCACAGCTCCTGAATCCAGTCTCTCATGTCCTTCCCAGTCCCACTTCAGCCATCAATGTGGTGCACGGTGCTCTGGGTTTGGATTTTAATGGCCTGAAGCTGAACCACCAAAATTTTGTGGTTGTTTTCATTTCTTTAAACTCAGTACAGGTCAAAAAATACTTGAGCATCCTAAGAGGTAAGTTTTGTAAAAAGATGGAATTCTCTGTATTTTATTGTTACAAAACATTGCATTTTATATTTTCACTGTGGCCCAGTAAATAATGAGATAAACCACATCAAAGCAAATGACCCCACTCTGGAAGCTGATTGAGTAAAAAAAATAACCCACTTGTACATTCTATGGGGAAAGTTTTGTAAAAATATATTTTTTTTAATTTAAAATAAATTAATTTCATTACGAGATGTTACATTTTGTGACTCTGTACCACTAAATACATATTCGAAGACCTCAGGTATGCGTTTTAGAATGCCAGAATGGAGTCAAAAGGAACCTAATTTGTTTTGATGTGACCATTTGTTTAGAAATTAGTAAGCATATTCTTAAATTTTCCTCTTTCTCAGATCAAAATCTCTTTTAAAAAAAGAAAATTACTATTAATTTTCTAGCAATAAAAGTATTACTATGATCTATACTAACAGTATGGGCTGTTTTGGGATTGACTTGTGCATTCTGGGTTCACCATTGACTACACATTACATACAACTGGAAAAGAAAATATAAGGTAGTAATATGAAATAGAGTTACTACAACATATTTGTATTGTTCTTTCATGTGTCTACATTTTGATGCATACATATTTAGAAAAGTCCTAATTTCATGTAATTTCATAACACCATGCAGAAAACATTAGCTAAAGAACTGACTGGTAACCACAAGTTCCAGAAGGGGTTTTATTGCTGTACCACTGCAAACTTAACATGAACTGCAGAATGCATTTGCTGAAAAGACCATGAAAATGATTTAACTGGACTATAATTTACCTTAGCATTTTTACTGAACTCGTAAATACTTTTAAGGACTCTGAATTATCTTCAAGCAACAGGTTTCAATACCACAGAAGTTTTAATCATAGAACCTGCTCATCAGTCAGACTCAAATATGTCAGACATACGTTTAAAGTGAACACAAAACAGTACTGTTAAAAGTAATCTTAGTGGCACATGGAGGCACTATATCTGTCTCATAATCTTTGTTTTTGATAAAACATGTAGACCAGATTAGTCATTTTGCTTTGGAGGTTTTAGGGAGGAGGGTGTTACTGCAGTGGAGTGTGTGGGACTAGGGGGGATGACGGAGTTGATGGTGGTGACATGAAAGTGGAGCCACTCTGAGGCAGGGCTTCCCTGGGATCACATATCAAGACAGCGCTCTCCTTCTTTGGGAGCCAAAAGGCTGGATAGAGTGGCTCCAGAAACTCGGCCTGATACTTATGGATGAGGATCATTCCATTGGCCACACCATAAAAGGCTAGCGTTCCCCCATCATAGTCCACATAGATCCCAACCCTTGCAAATGTGTCCTCCAGCAAGGGTGTCTCAACATCAGCATGCCAGGCAGAAAAGCTCCGTCCCTTCCACTGCAGACACCACGAGAAGTCATTGCCTGTGATGCAGCCACTACTGCCTTGGCTCTTGCGGTTAATGCTGTTGTACGTGAGGCCCACATGCACGCCTTCTCCCCTGGCTTCCACCTCAAAGTAGTGGCGGCCCAAGTAGAAGCTCTCCACGGTCAGCACCTGTCGCCAGTGCTCAAAGCGTTCCGGCACATCTGGATAGCTGTGCTGCCACGGTGTCGTGTTAGCCACCTTCTGGTTCTCCTTGGTAAGCCGCAGAAACATGTGTGCAGTGTTCAGGTTAAAGGTCAGATTTGAGGCATCTACACAGCACAAATGGAAAATGAGAATGAGCATTTAAAAAGGTTTCATTTCTCCTTCGGTAGTAATTAATCAGAGTAGTGACAGTTGTAATCTGTATTCATGAGCATGTTCAGAGAGGACACTCACACTTTAGGAAGTCTTCTCGAACCCGTGGAGCAGGGTCAGAGGGTTGATTATTCACAGCAATAATGGCATGGACTGCTGTTTTGATAGCCAATTTCTCTGAAAGTTTGAGCACATGAGAAATATTTGGTCATCACTGACTGTGCATTTCCCTCTGGGATCAAATCTTTCTATCTATTTATCTGTATATCTGTTTCTGTCTGTTGTGATCGGCACACCCAGAAGCTGCATCAGGATGCTTCAATCTGGACAACTGCCTGAGTATTGCTGAGGTACACAGGCCAATGATACTTTCAGGAGCCCCATCAATCATAATGTGTGTTGTGTTGCTTTTCTAGAAAATTCCTTCTATTTGCAAGGCCCTTCTGCCAAATATAACTGTGTCTGAAGTTGTGAAGTCAGTCCACACTCACCACTTTTGCACATGTCTGCAAGTTTGTCCGTATAAGAGGAAAGCAGCTGGCTGCACAGCTCCTGGGTGCACTCGACCACAACGTGGCTGAAAGCTGCCAGACGGCCTGTCAGATCGATGTAAACCCCAGGCAGGGAGATGTCTACGGTGGATTTTTTCCACTGGCAGTACTCCTGCAGTGACCATCGAGGGAATAAGATGACAGGCATCCTTCATATTAACATGACAGAACATTCTAGAGACCTACATATCTGTTCAAGGAGTCTGACTGAATAGCAAAGGACACCAGGTGGGCAAGCAGGAGATCATATCAAGCACTAAGGCACAAGAAAGCACCATAGGTGCAGATAAGATCATCAGTCACTTGAAACCACATTCAAAACTCCCAGTTACATAAAACTAGCTATAGGTTCTATCTTCTATTTCAGCCATTTGAACAAAAGCATAAAATAAATCACAAAATCTTTGATTTTAAGCTCTATCTGAAATGGGTATCTACTCTAAAACTGGAAAAAATTAGATGGTTGTACTAATAAAATAGTTTTGGCATGCCTGTACAGGCATCTGTTTAACACTATCAAAGAGTGACTTTCTGTAGCAAGAAAGACTGCATTTCAATTCTTCAGCAAACATTCATTCTGCAGTAAAGTTAGATGGTTTCATTCGGAAGCAAACCGCAGGCCATTTCTCTACTGACCACACACCTGCAGGAAATCCACATTGCTTGTATTCTTGTTGAGTTTGTCCACCTGGGCCAATATCCTCCTTAGCTCAGTGGTCTTCTGCTCCAAGTGGCCACGGATGCCCTCAGCCTTCCTAAGTGCTTGCTGTTCCTCACCCGCTAGCACCTCCCTCACCCCCCTCTGGGCCTCCTCCACTGCCGCCTGGAGAACCAAGAACTGCTGGTCGACGCCAACACTAACCTCCGCCACTGATTTCTGCAGAATAGGAGTAAAAGAGTAACAGACAGACAACCTGTATGTTATTTAAATTCAACATTTACACCAAGTATTGTCCTTATAATCATCAGTCACCTGAACTATTCATTAATTTAAAAAAAGAAAATACCTTTTTTAGAGTGGCAGTAGCATTCATATTTAATATTAAAAAGCTGCACACAATGGTTAGAAAACATGCTGCTCATCCTTTTCAGTTTTTAAATGTATGGTCGGGTGACTTTGTCCCCCTGTCACTCTAAACAGTGATCTCACAGGCAGTGCCAGCATTCACTCACCCACTACTGCAAGTTAGTGTCCACAGCAGGACTGGCAATACATAAAGAACTATACATTTGTCAAAAAGGCTGCAAGTTCAAATCCCACTGTACTCAGGAATAGGGTATAAGGCATTTTTTCTGCATCTTGTTCTGAGGAGCAGCAGGCAGCACAGCAGTTAGAGCTGCTGTCTCTGGAGTGAAAAAACCAAGGGCTCAATCCTACCTCTGGATGTAACACCCTTGAGCGAGGTATTTACCTTGAATTACTTCAGTGAAAAAATTACCCTGCTGTATAAATGGGTACATAATTGTAAGTATCTTAACATTCTAACTCACTTTGGACAAAGGTGTCCGCTAAATGAGCAGCTGTAATATCTAAAGTCTATATTTTTCATGTGGGGGTGCGGTGGCGCAGTGGGTTGGACCAAGTCCTGCTCTCCAGTGGGTCTGGGGTTCGAGTCCTGCTTGGGGTGCCTTGCGACGGACTGGCGTCCCGTCCTGGGTGTGTCCCCTCCCCCTCCGGCCTTACGCCCTGTGTTGCCGGGTTAGGCTCTGGCTCCCCGTGACCCCGTATGGGACAGGCGGTTCTGAAAATGTGTGTGTGTGTGTGTGTGTGTGTGTGTGTGTGTATATATTTTTCATCAGAAGAGTTCAATTCTATTCTATTCATTTTTATGGAGCACCCTTCTCACACAGTGACACAGAGCGCTGAACAAAGACGTAAGACAAAGAAACACAGTTGACTATATGCTACAGTTGATTAGTATTTAGACGTAGATGTAAATACCTCCTGCGTACCTTGATAGAGTTGGTGTTGTTCTGCAGCTTGATTATGGCATTCTCGGCAGCAGTCAGCATCTTTATCAGCTCTGCTTGTTTCTGCAGCAGCTCTTTCTAGACACATATACACAGCCACACAAAGGTAAATCGAAAGGCACATTGTAGGAAATACCACGACCAACAGGCACCAACATGTCTGCAGTTTTAAATTCCATCTTCTGAAGCACTTACAAATTTGTTCATTCCAATTCAGACCCACTGCTGGACTCTGGGGGGGGCAGCAGGCTTGGCCAGGTCCTGCTCTCTGGTGAGTCTGGGGTTCAAGCCCTGTTTGGGGTGCCTTGTGACAGACTGGCACCCCATCCGGGTGTGTCCCCTCCCCCTCCAGCTTGAGCCCTGCATTACCAGGTTAGGCTCCGGTTTACCATGACTAGGATAAGCAGTTTCAGACAGCATGTGTGTGCTGGATTTTACATTTATTTATTTAGCAGATGCTTTTCTCCAAAGCAACTTCCAATGAACTCACACACACACACACACACACACAAACACAAACACAAACACAAACACACACACAAACGCAAACACACACACAAACACACACACAAACGCAAACACAAACGCAAACACACACACAAACACACACACAAACACACAAACACACATTTTCAGAACCGCTTGTCCCATACGGGGTCACGGGGAACCGGAGCCTACCCGGTAACACAGGGCGTAAGGCCGGAGGGGGAGGGGACACACCCAGGATGGGACGCCAGTCCGTCGCAAGGCACCCCAAGTGGGACTCAAACCCCAGACCCACCGGAGAGCAGGACCGTGGTTCAACCCACTGCGCCATCGCACCCCCTTTCCAATGAACTCTATGTAGTGTTATCAGCTCACACACCTTATTCACCAAGGTGACTTACACTGCTAGATACACCAGTTAGAATAGGTCACTCATCCATACATCAGCGAAACACAGTCTCTCTGTGTCACTCACACAACATGGGGGAAACTGAACAGCATGTCTTTGGACTGTGGACAGAAACCAGAGCACCTGGAGGAAACCCACACACTTACGGGAAGAACATGCAAAATCCACACAGACTGAGCAGGTATTTAACCCATGTCCACTCACACCCCCCAAGTGCTGTGAGACAGCAGCACCACTCGCTGTGCCACCGTGCCATCAATACTTGAAAACCTCACCCTTTCACCAATAATCCGTTCCACCAACACACTACACACACACACTTTCCGAACCGCTTGTCCCATACGGGGTCGCGAGGAGCCGGAGCCTAATCCGGCAACACAGGGCGTAGGCCTGGAAGGGGAGGGGACACACCCAGGACGGGACGCCAGTCCGTCGCAAGGCACCCCAAGCAGGACTCGAACCCCAGACCCACTGGAGAGCAGGACTTGGTCCAACCCACAGCACCACCGCGTCCCCCTCCAACACACTATATTGCTTGAAAATTGCACGGTAATTGAATTATCACTAATATACGCAATTTAGATATCAAGGTAGGCCCTTTATGTTTACCATTAATTATCTAGAGACACTAAGTTCTGAAAATGTTTACATAATGTTAATATGTGGTAGTACGAATTAATACTTTAGCATTTTTGTTTGCTCTTAGAAGCTCCTGCTGGTATCCAGTCAACATGAACAGACATGAATCTATCTAGTGTGCAGTGGTCTGTTCCAGCATGTTCACATTTCTATAATTCCAGGTAGGCTCAAGGAAACATTTACATCTATTTTTTCACTGGATGTTTGTTCCCCAGTCCATGAATAAACCTTCGCTTCTCAGAACCAAACAGCTCAAAAACTCGTCTCAACACAAAATGGATATTCAGTCTTCTATTCAGTTTGGAATTCTGGTTTGACAAAGAACATAAAGCTGTCAAATACGATGGAAATTTATGAGCTTTTACCGACTCAAGAAACTACAGGACTGCATTTTGTTGTTTGTGCTTTAACTGGTACCTGTGACAGTGTAAGACTGTGGTTAAGGTGTGAAAAATGGCAACTACTGGTTTTGTTATATCCAGGACAAAATTATAGATGTGCAGAATTCCAGCCATAGGGAAAGAAACTGCAGCCCTTGTTCTGTGTTGTACTTTTGGAAAGGTCGATCTACATTCATGTCTTCCTGGGCTACCCTAAAGGGTGAGGGGTCTGCTATACTCAAGTGTGCATTCTTTATATCAGTTAAATACCAACATGTGTCACTGGACTCGTACCTCTATCTCCTGGCGAGCCTCCCCCAGAGGGGTAGTAGGGTGGTTCTGGTGGTCCTTGTCGGCACACTCCTGGCACACACAGCAACCATCGACGTGGCAGTACAGCTCCAGGGGTCGATGGTGACCCTCACAGGTGGGCCCCTCCAGATCCCGCAGCGGCTCTACTAGCCGGTGCTTCTGGAAGCGGGCGCTCTCCAAATGAGGCCTCAGATGGTCCTGGCAGTAGGACACTAGGCAAGTGAGGCAGGACTTGACTGCCGGGTGAGGGGTTTCAATGCAGGAATCACACATCACCTCTTTGGGACCTGCAAGCTCTTCCTGAGGGGGCTCCTGTGTCGGCAGTTCAGTCGGATTTTTTGGGTCCTCCGGAGGAACAGGCTCCTCCAGCGTGCCTGTATCTTTGCTTGAACAGCTGGCCTGCACCTTACCCTCTTGTCCATCAGTCATGGTGACCTGGTAACCTTCCTCCACCAACGTCTCATTCTGGTGGGCTTTCTCCAAGTTAGCTGCACTTAGCCGGAAGCCATGCTTCAACCGAAGTGCCCCCACACGCTCAATGGGGCTAACAGGGTCCTGGACTGGTGGCACACACTTTGCAACAGCGTCTGCCATAATATACCATAGTCCTCTCACTCACATATACACAAACACACACACTCACTCTTTTAGCCTGTTTAGCTCATTCTCTGGAATGCCAAAAACCATAAATGCTGATATTTAAGCCACACCTAAAAGGTGTGTGTGTGTCTGAGCTGCCCTCCTCCATGCCTCCAGCCCAACCTCCTTCATATCTTCATTGCAGTTTTCCACTCTCCCTTCAGAGGTAGGAAAGAAGGAAGGGGAAGACACTGTGGAAGAAAACTTGGAAGCGCAACCATTTTTTTCTATGGCAGATCTGAAACACACTCCTGTGATGTACTTCTTTCCCATGCTTTCCATTTCCCAGGTGATTATATCATGTACGGCTAAGCCAACCCATAGTCCTTGTATTCTTTGCTGCTACAATATGATGCGCAGAGCCTAAATTGCCCATAGCATGTGAACAGATGTATGTAGTCACACTGTGCACTGTGATACACTGGAGTCCTGTCCATCGTGAACCCAACTTAGCCTTGTGCCCTGTGCTTCTGGGATAAGTTCCAGACTGTCACGACCCTGACTTGGACAAGCGATTAAGGACAGTTATTGATATTTTGCTGCTCTGAGTTTACAAGTCTGTATAATTGTGTGCATAAGAGGCACACTGAGGAGAATTCACACTGTGAGGTGAAGGGATCACATTTGTGCTGCTGTAGTTTAACAAAGCAGCAACAGATGCATGTCCAGGCAGCTACCAATCCCCAAAGCTGATTCAAGTCGTCCTGGTGGCTGTTCACCAGGAGGGGGAGGTAGTGGAACACTTAAGCAGTCTGTCTTTACTGCTGGAGCTCTGACTCAATAGACAGACATCCGTGCCACCCACTGGAGTAGCCTCGTTGAATTTGGATGGATTGCGAATGAGCACCGAGGGTCTGCTGGAGGTTCCAATACTTGGCAATACTAGTGTGCTCTACAGCAGGTCAAAGGCAAGGACACTTTTCAGCACCGGCTCATAGTGTCTCCAGGTATTCTCCATCAGCCTCTACTGAACACGCTGTGCCAAACAGAAATAGAGAAAATGTGGTGAGAATCTGACCAACTGAAGCAGCCTTATCTTTATATGGAACTTTTCCCTCAATAACACAACATACTTTTTAGAAATGCTTTAGTTCACTTTTACTATGTCAGAGCAGCAGTTTTTTTTTCTTGGTTTTCATACAGAGCAGCAGTTTCTTTCCATACATCTTTCCAACGGTTGTAACAACAGAATCAAAATTCTGGGCAAGAAGTGACACCTCCCAGCGCTGATGTCATTACTGCTGTGTCAAATGACATTGTCTGGTACATTGTCTTCCTTTGGTCTTGCCTTATCCTGTGATGTAATCTTATGTGTTTTATGTTTTCCTGTAAACCGTGTGACAAAAAGTAATCAATGACACCAGAGATGAACACAAAACCCTTTTCCCTTTACTGTAAATTCCTCTGCTCCAATGCAATATGTCTCCATAGACTATTGTATCCTACAGACTCTACTTTAGTATTTTTCACATTATAAATGAGAAGACAAAACGTAAGTAATCTGTCAGAATGTGTTATCTCTCTAATAGTTCTAAAATTTCAACAGATCTCCTGAAATGACCCGGAAATGACAATTTGTCAAGTATGAGTCATTAAATTACTGGAACGTGACAAACCAGCAAGAAATGAACTTTGACCTTTACAGTCAATAGATCTTATTCATAAAGCATGTTTACATCATCTTTCAGAGTCTCCTGAGTTAATGATACACTGAGATGCTTGAGAAGAGTCAACTTTCTACAAAAAGTCATGGCCAGTGAATACATGACCACCATGTGAATTACTAGCATCGCTAACCATGTTGTCATAGCAACAGAACAGAAGAGGTTCAGCTAAATGTGGTGATGTCACTGGGATTTATTTACTGTACACCCACCAGCTCAGTGATTGGTGGGGGCGAACACCACAAGTTCCTGATAATTATGAAAGAAGCAGCATAAATGTGAGAAACAGCCATCTTCCTGGCAGGACAGCCCCTTCTCCTTTAGGTACCTGGACACAATCGACTTCACCTGCTCATGTAGAGATCAGAGGTTAGTCTCTCTCACATATGTAGACACAAACATAAATAATGCACACACAATCGAGGAAGACATGCAGCCAGATATGTATCCACAGCCAGGGACATTTTGGACGAACCTGATGCCATTAATGTTGACTTTTTCATAATTTCCTACATGTTGAGTGCTTGATAAATATTCAGAAAAGCACACAATCCAACAAATATAAACCCCAAAGGACAGATAAAAGAAATATAGACTGGCAGGCAGATAATGCAACAGAAAGACTACCAAGCAGACGAACAAGCAGACAAATTGAAAGAGAGACAAATGGGCACAAAGACAAAAAGACTCAAGCAGACCTTCAGTCACATGTGGTCTGGCAGAAAGGGGAAGAGGTGGTGCTCCAGATGACAGCTGATGAGTGAGTGCCCAAAAGTCCAGTCGGGCAGAAGATTCTGGGGAGAGGTTCAGAACCCAATGAGTCATCTGCTGTACCCTCTTGGGCTGACAGGTCAGAGAGAACTTGGGCAGATCGATGCGCTGTGGAAGGCAGAGCAAAAAAACTCAGAAAGAGGAAAGAGACTTGAAAAACGATGATTACGGTTTAACTGAACCTAGAACTTAAGGAAGATTAGTTCAGAAAA
Organism: Scleropages formosus; assembly: GCF_900964775.1. Lineage (NCBI taxonomy): Eukaryota > Metazoa > Chordata > Actinopteri > Osteoglossiformes > Osteoglossidae > Scleropages > Scleropages formosus. The sequence goes on along the minus strand of NC_041808.1, from coordinate 34,747,781 downwards.
CTATAACCCCATACTGTAAATAAAGTATAGTGAAACTGATTTGTTCCTCATCAGTACTACTTTCCACAGCACTTTATGACTTATTTACACAGTTTATCTATGAGAAATAGGGAAACTCTTCTCAGAATCTTCCTGTTAGGATAAAAATTACAATTTCCGCAAAGTCACACATTACTCACATCAAGGATTAAAAAAATCTGAAAAACTGCACAATCATTTTGGATAAAGGAAGGTATCAGAGTTGGAGTAACTGAGTCAGAGAGTGCAGAGTAATATACACATAAATACTGGATGTATAGCTGCCCTTAAAATGCTTTAAAAAACAAAAACAAATCAAAATATCCAGACTCATGCATGGACATAGATACTAACTGAACAATACTTGTGCACATACACACACTTACAAAACACCTACAAATGACTACTTCTTTAAATGGAACTGTGTGTGGAGCTAAGTACATAGAATTTGCTTCCCTGCATGCAAATTCTCTGAATAGGTAGTGTGAATGGAAGTCAGGACCTTACGCAAAGCAATTCAAAATACCTGCACTGGGCTCCATTCACACTCAATACCGGCAGTCGTATAATCGAGTACCAGAATAGGGAAGTGTAACACAGCTCACTCTATAATACAATCTTTCAAAACAGTCCATAAAAGCCTGGCCCAATGAAGACATTTGTGAGTGAGAAGGCTGAAGCATGATTTGTGGGTATTCTGTACGTACAGAATGACAACGAAATGGTTTTGTGTACAAATTGAATGTCAAAGAGTCAGGATTATACAAATACACTGTCTGAAACCACTTGTCTAAAGCAGGGGTTGTAGCGAACCAAAGACTAACCTGGCAACACAGGGCACAAAGCTGGAGGGGAAGGAGACACACCCAGGACAGGATGTCAGTCCACAGCAAGGCACCCCAGGTGGGACTCGAACCCCAGACCCACCACAGCAGAGGACCTGGCCAAGCACACCACACCCCCAAGTCAGGACTCCTTCAGGGCAAATTAGATGATTTGGCTTTTTTGCTTAATGACACTTTCCCATCAGCCTGTCTAGGTATGTACAAAAACACACACACACACACACACACACACTTTCTGAACCGCTTGTCCCATTTGGGGTCACGGGGAGCCAGAGCCCAACTTGGCAACACAGGGCATAAGGCTGGAGGAGGGCACACACCCAGGACGGGACACCAGTCCATCGCAAGGCACCCCAAGCAGGATTCGAACCCCAGACCCACCAGAGAGCAGGACCCAGTCCAACCCACTGGGCCACCTCTGTACAAAAAAATATCTTTTTTAAATTATAATCACAGTTAATTTGTTGCATAACTGATACAGTATTTGACTCCTATATGAACTTACTCCAAAATCTTGGTAAACTGTTACCCAATTTTCGATTTCCAAAACAAAAAAAAAGGATCACAAAAGTCATGCAGTGTGTACAAAAAAATTGCCTTGTTTGTTTATTTTAAATGGTCTCCACTTAGTCTTTAGCATACATTTCTTTATTGAATGTTTGTTAACCTAATTATGCATTTGATAATCATAAAGTGTTTTATATCATGCTGAAATCATGGAGTAACAGTTATGATAATGAGACATAGGCTTTCGTTACCTGAAATTTCAGAATTTGCACTGTTTTCAGGGCCTGAGTAATTTAGTAAATCGAGAGATTGCTGCACAAAGTTCTGTATTCCAGCGTGGAAGAGTTCAAGGGCACTACAGAAGCAGCAGGGACTAGGGCAAATTCATGACCTTACATGCTGTGCTAGGAACAGTGTTCACAGCATTAGAGTTGGTGTAATATTACTATGAGGGCTAAGGAAAGATAATAGTTGGTATGTAGGTATCCACTCTAACTAAGGGGTTAATCACAGGACTGGGTTGTTTTATTCACAACTGGAAAGGGTTGTTTTATGAAAAACTGCCGGTGGAAACTGGGCAGTTCTGGATTGTGGTCCCTGTCAAAATTTTTATACACTTGCTGCAAAATAGTTTTATATTTTAGAAAGTATTTGGTTAACACTCATTTCATCTCTTCTGCAATTCCCAGAGACATAGGACATATGACCTGCTTTGCTTTGGTTCCTTTACAGGCATTGCCCAGGTTGCTTATGTGTACTTACACCTTCCACTGGTACTGAACTCCATAACAACATTTCTATTTCCTCTTTGAGATAACACTTGTCAACTCAGGACCTGCAAGTTCCCTTTTTCAGTAATGCTTTAGCACTTGTCATTGTTTCAGTAAAGATACTCTTTCATAGACACACATACATATGTATGCATACCTGTGCACACATACATTACATTGATTCATTTAGCTGACATATTTCTCCAAAGCAACTTACAATGTTAATCTCCCCATAGTTATTTACCCATTTGTACAGCTGGGCAATTTTACTAGTGGAACTTTGAGTAAGTACTTTGCTCAAGGCTGCTACACATAGAGGTGAGATTCAAACCTGCAACCTTTGGGTCCAAAGGCAACAGTCCCAACAACTACAATACATACACACACAGACTGTTAAACATACAGAGCTGGCCAGACACAGACATTTTCACTTACACACAAACAGAAGATGTGCACACTGTAGAATTTCATACAGCTGGTTGACCATCTCTTGCAAAGATGTGTTTGGGACAGCTGGTAGTGTAGTGGTTAGCCCTACTACCTTTAGCCCCAAAGGTTGCAGGTTTGATCCCCACCTCTAGCTGTAGTACCCTTGAGCAAGGTACACACACACACACATTTTCAGAACCGCTCGTCCCTTACGGGGTCACGGGGAACCGGAGCCTACCCGGCAACACAGGGCGCAAGGCCAGAAGGGGAGGGGACACACCCAGGACGGGACGCCAGTCCGTCGCAAGGCACCCCAAGCGGGACTCGAACCCCAGACCCACGGGAGAGCAGGACTGTGGTCCAACCCACTGCGCCATCGCACCCCTTTTGAGCAAGGTACTTACCCTAAAATTGCTCCAGTAACACTGCCCACCTGTATGGATGGGTAAATAATTGTAGGCAGACTAACATTGTAAGTTGCTTTGGAGAAAAGCATCAGCTAAATGTAAATGACCATCTTCTGGTTTTATTCTTGAAAAGAACCTGTAACACAAGCTTTATCACTCATTCAAAGCCTGCTTCATGACCAAAGGTTACCTTGTGCCACAAGAGAGTTGATGACAGGCACAGACAAAGAGGCCAAGAACAAGTAGATAGAATGGGGCAGGACAGGGACACACCAGGTGATGGAATCAGCCAGCCCAATGATGTTGGTACGGGCGTGGTACATCTTATCGTAGGTCTGGATTCCACCCTCTAGCAGCAAAGTAGCCACAGACCTGGACAGATGGAGAGGCACATAAGACATGGGTATCCTATAGAATAATGTATTCACTCATCACTTAACTCAGTAAATCGAAAAAAGTGAAAACTCAGGAATACTCCATTGCTGAAACTATGCTTTTTTCAGCTCCATGGTAACAGTCTGAATGACACATATAATATATATCATATGCAATTTAAATGAAGTACACAGAAGCTTTTAAAAGAAATGCAGGACTCTGGCATAAAATCAAAATGCTGCACTTGAAATGTATATAATTTTAATCTTAACCATATGTTCTGGGCCTGAAGATGAAGCTTGGAATTTAAGACACATCACACTCCTACTGGCATCCCATCTTGGCTATATCCCTTCTGCCCTGGTACGCAGTGATTCGGCCATAGGCTCTGGGCTGCCGCAATCCAGACCAGGACACATGGTTCAAGAAAGTGAGCGAGAGTGACTGAATATAGAGTTTTTATATAGCATCTCTCACCTGAATAATGAAGACAACTCAAAATCCCCCCCTAGCCTGTGACTTGCTCAGTGCACCATGGCTGGATAGGTGGGTCTCCTTGACAGTGATGACATCATGTGCAGTTCCCATGAGGAACAGCCCCAACATGAAGAGAAGTGCATGGGAGGATGAAAGCAGCACAGAGGTTGGTGGAGAAGGAAGGAGGGGTTAGAGAAATGCTATTACAAATGTTTGTACAACTGCAACATAAACATGGCAAAAACATTCAGTTTACAACGGGTACCTCAACAACCCATTAAAATGAAGGAACCCCAGTCACTAATCATCCATTCCCCCAAAGGAGCACTTTGCTCAACCATTCTCTGCAGAGTGTAGATCACCCTTCAGCACTCACACCCTCATTCACACCTAGATTTTATGACTGGTAACAGTGTTCTGATAATCAGATAATCAGGAATAGGAGCACCTTGGGTAAACAGGGCCAGCCCTATCAGATCCAGGGAGAGAGGTTCAGTAAGTGTGTATTTCATGCCTGAAACAGGAATGCATGGATCGACACTCAAGCCTTGCTGCAGGGCTTGTTTATTAGACATCATGCACGGTATGACAGTGTGATCATTCAGCAGAAAATGTCTTAACAGTTGGAACCTTCTTACCACAGCAACAGCAACAGATATGTAATAGTAAAGGAAATCGGCCGTTTGGAGCATAGTTAGTAACAGCGCAGTAAACAAATGCGGACCATTCAAGACCCAGTAACAGAATGACCCAAAGTTATAGCTACAGTCATGCAAACAGAGTGGAATACATAACACCAACCTCTCTGTGACCCACAAGTGAAGGCTAGGAGAGTGGCAACTTTTTTTAAAAAAGTGCTTGAAAATGATGAGCAGGGGGCATGTCTTACCTGCAGGCAAGACAGAAAGGCAGAGTCAAGATGGCAGCATCAATGCCTCGCTTCTCCTACCAGGTGCTCTTGTGGGCATCTTTACCAGCTGGGTCAGTTCCAACATCAGGGTCTTCTGGTCGCCATGCTGACGATTCCCCTAGATTTCATTCCCTAAGGCCTTGTATTCCCCAGCAATGTCATGCTTTGGAAGACATGTTCTGTCACAAGGTTCTAAGCTACCCTCTCCGTGAAGCTGCTTTTGCCTTGATCCCACCTAAGTGAGTGTGACACGTGTTTGCACAGAGACAGAAAGAGAGGCACAGAGACCGGAGCTGGACGTGGAGATTCCCAGGAGCCTTAACAGGCAAGCCCTCCCCTCCCCTAAGTGGCGGTACACTGGTTTACATAATATGGGAGAAGCTGCATTGCTCAGCCACCTGCCCCCCTTTCCTGCTAGAAGTCCACCTCTTTCTGGAATCCTCCAGTCAATGGATGTGTGTTCTTCTGTCATAGCAGTGCAATGGGCATGTCTATCCCAAATGCACACTAACACATGCAGCTTTGCTGCTGCTCTTCATACACACTGCATACCCCACCTCCCGCTTCAGCCATTCTCTTTCAGTCCTTCACACAATACCCTGGACACAAGTGCATGTGAACAGGGGTGCTGCTGTTAAACAGTCATCATTTATCTTTTTTAGTTTCACAAGAACACCAAGCTGCTGGTCACAGCAGTGAGGCAGCAAAAGAAAAAAAAAGGGAGCAGGTGAATTCTTCTGAGCAGTTCATCAGTCTGTGACACTGAATCAGAGGATATTTCAGCTCAATCTCATTTTGCACTTTGGAATGCCACATTTGCCATCACCTGTCCAATACCGGAATGTTAATAATAGAACCACGACAATAACATCTATCAACATGTCTTTAATACAACATCTGGTGTTAAAATATGTTTAAAAATAGATATACAATTATTGAGCTCTTAACTGTCAAATCTGACTTGCATTACAAAACTTATCTGCTGTGAATCAGCTTGTAATGACAGGGAAGACCGTGCATCACAGTGTACATCACCATACAAGAAAAGAAAAATGGGCAGAGAACAGGAAATGCATCACAGTAAGAAACAAGCGTGTCGCCATGTGGACTTTCGGACATGTGAAGCACAGATTTACAGAAGAAATATAAAACACACAGGCTATTATGAAACTTTTGCTCCTGCACAGCTGTCAGTGGCGGAGCTGCCAGCGGAGCTATTTGAGTTGTACATAAACGGTTCCTCTGGAGTAATATTAGAACTATTGAATTTGATATTGTTTTCACAAAAACACATCTTCCTGAAAGTAGTGAGATTCACTGTAAGTTATGTCAAGCTTTACACCAAGGTTTCATGTAAACAGTCTTGCTCAGCTTTAGCTGATAAGTTGGCTTTTCCAGGTACTTTGATGGTGTTAAGGCTTGGCCAAAATGGGGTTTGGCGGGAACACGTATCTGATCAGCAAGCAAAAACTGTTGCATTTAGAGAAGCGTGTATCAGCTCAAATGGCTCCTCACCTTGGAAACACCACCAATGACAGCAGATAGCAAGAGAGGTTAGCGCCGAGCCTCCACCCCCTGCATCCCAGACCACACCTTCTCAGTTAAATCTGAGGTTTGATCCATGTCCAAGCACTGTAAACATCTTACTGCCATAGACATGACAAGCTGTCAACTTAATCAGGTGGCATGGTGGATAAACTCCACCGCACAAAGTTTATCGTTTAAATAAACACATTTATATAAATGTAAATGCAAACTGAAATACTCAGTGTTAGTTTCCTGAAGTGCAGGCACAAGGAGCTTCTTATATATACACCCCACAGGGGCAAAAATATTGAACTGGATCGGCAGTGATGAGAACAGCCCCCATCCTATTGTGTTAGCGTTTTGGGACAGCTGGTAGCGTAGTGGTGAGCGATGCGACCTTTGGATCCAAAACTCACAGGTTCAGATCCAACCTACTGCTGTGGTGCTCTTGAGCAAGGTACTTACCCTGTTACTTCAGTAAAAAATTACCTCGCTGTGTAAATGGGTAAATAACTGAAGGTAACAACATTTAAGTCGCTTTGGAGAAGAGCTTCAGCTAAGTGAATAATGTAAATAGACAAAGCGACGCGGCTCACTGTATTATTTTTCTATGGTGTAACCAACATTGTGCCAGTTTCTGTCAGTACTATGGTGAAACCACCATGATCTGTCGCACCATGATCCTTCAGCCCCGTGGTCAAACCAATAAAGTCCGTCCATCTCGATTAGTATGCATTTGGACAACTGTTCATGCTTTGTCTTTTTTGGCAGATCAGGTCCCAGCACAAGCACAGCAGGATGGCACCAGCGAGCCCACAGCAACTACACGTCGTCCGGAGCCAAACAACAAACCAGGAGCCTCACCCTTGGCAACAACACTTCATGAAGCATGCCAGATCTCGATGTGAGAAGATATCATCCTGGAGGGAGCCGCTGGCAGGTTATCTGGAAATCAAACAGCAAGGCTGTATCACGACAGAATTGCTCTATCACAGTCAATTACAGATTAGACAACAGAGCTCATAATGTCTTTTGGTTGCTTAGCAGACACCTTCCAAAACAACTTACTCAACAATTTTAGACTCTTGCGAGGTGCAACATTTTCCCAAAGCTATTCAGGTTAATTACCTCTCTAACAGGTATAAACACCATTTTTGAACCTGCAAGGTTTATGCGTTGCAGTGCAACAAGAGCAATTAACCATAAAAAGGAAATATTAATACTAATATGCATGGGAGTAGGCAAGACTGTTGCCTTACTGCAGTAAAACGTAAAAATAAGGACAAAGGTGGTCCTAACATCTGATTTGTGACAGCGCGTTACAAATGCTGGCTGGCATGGAGGAGCTTGACTTAACGGTGCAAAGATGCAACCTCTGGTTGTGAGAGTTTCATGGGCAGCAAAGAGAATATCACACTCAGATGTTTGTGCAGCTATCGTGACATTGTTCTGTGCCTCAGGAGTGAGTAATGACATTTTCTTCCACTGTTTACTCCACCCCTTCGTAGGCAGCATAGATAGCGATACGTAAAATTTTTGCCGCTACATCCAGAGGTTGGCTAATAGTTTGCCATTGAAGTAAGCAAGCGAAAATCAAACTAGACTGTTGCTACTGTGTGTAAGAATTCCAAAGAAAACTGAGGTGTATGACAGAAAACCGAGTTCCCTGAGAGCAAACAGTGTTATGGGTTATGTTCCGAGCCTCAGTAAAGGCCAGTGGTTTTATAACACCCTTATCCAGCACGGAAGAAAACCTACATTATCATCATCATCATCCTATATCTCAGTGATCAGTAACGGCAACAAACATTGCACATGTTTATGGGATGAATCAATCATCCATCAAGCCTGGATACAAGGTTGTGCAGATGACATTTTAAATTAGTTTTGAAATATGAAGTTAATTTCGAATAATGAAGTAAAAATCTGAGTAATTTTCCATAAATGTAACTTTTTCTGAGGTGTTTACAGTACTAACAAGTGCACAAATATAGGGGTATCTATAAAAAGCTTATTAAAAATACGGACAGACGGAGCTAAAAACGGCTGGTCCAGTCCCAGCTGTGTTTGAGAAGTGCCCAACTTCTCCAAGTAAAAGTAAATTAAGGTTTCTGAGATAGATGCACAGCTGTTAAACTCACAGCTCAGTGTCCTCAATGGCATCCGGGTCTTCAAGGGTCTCCAGCCGCCGCTTACAGGCATCCAGGATTTTTTTACGAGGCCCCAGAGGGATGTGGATGCTCTTGAGATCTTGGTCGGAGCAAAGCAGCAGAGCCTCCAAGTCAATCTTCTCCCTGCGGAAGATTGGGATGAACTCGCTCAAGCTGTGAGCTGCCAAGAAGGCCTCCAGTGGCCATGTCTCTGGCTCATCGTCATCATCTAAGCCCAGTTCCACTTCATCCCAGGGCAGCTCCTGCATGTTGCGCTCTTGCAGGCTCCCTGCACTGCCAATGCTGTCATCCAGGCTGGGTGAGCGACGCAGGCGGCTGCGCAGGCGCACGTCAGCTGTTCGGGATGCCACACTGCCACCCTCGTCACGGGAACCCAGGCCAAAGAGGCCTCCACTCACATAGTTGCGGCGGAAGACCATAGTACCCAGGCCCGGGCGGTTGAACAGAGAGTCGCGGCCAGAATCAGCGCTAACCTCAGAGTAGGCTGTGTCGGCTGCATGCAAACCTGGCTCGCTGAGGGCACGTGATATGGCATCCTCGTTGCTCGAGAACATGTCGCGAATATTGCGCCGCATGTTGTCCTTGGGGCTGGCGTAAGTGCCCTGCTTTACAAACATGACGTCATTGCCCAGCTGTAGACCTGACAGCGAGCGCACACTCTTGCGTCCATCCTCATAGATCTTAAAGGTCCCGTCGCCCTGCTTCCTCTTCTCCAGTTTCTTCTGGATCTTGGTTTTCCCCCTGGCAGTGGCATGTAGAGTGGCCTAAGGGAGAACCAAGGACCACACAGTCAGTTCTCTTTAAGTCTGGTGTTATAGTCTCAAGCAAACAACTAACACCACTAATACGTAAATCAGCATCTGCAATCTAGACTTTCAACGCCATCCATTAGTCAATAAGGGTGAAACGTTAAACACACAAGGTTGATAAGAAGCACGTCAGGTTTTCGCTTTTCACGTTCATACCGGCAGACACAGTTTCATTGGAGCTTAAGGCCTCACTAGTAGCTTGCAGAGGGGAACCCTGGTCAGCACTGTGGACCCTAACAGACCTGGGAGTATGGCATGCTGACAGAGGTGGTGCCCAGTTGCTGCAGCTTGCGGCTCAGCGTGCTGCTGGCGTAGCTAGAAAAGCTCATGGCATCCGAGACCGAGGCCTCCGACACCCCCTTGTGGAACTTGCGCTCCATACGTCGATGGTGCTTGCGTTGCAGCTTCACGCACTCCTTGATGCGACGTTCCGCGTCGCGGAAGGCGCGGTCCTTGAGCTTGCTCACCAGCTTGGGATTGAGGCCTGTCTGTTTGGCGGCAATGGAGTCCAGGTAGCGCACACAGTCCATATAGCCCTTTACAGCTGCCATGTCCAATGGCGTGTGGTAGTCATTGTCCAGGCACCACACATTGGCACCGAAGGAAACCAGGAACGAGAGGCAGTTGAGGTGCCCATTGGCAGCTGCCAGGTGGAGTGGTGTGTTTCCCCAGATGTCACACTTGTCTGGGTCACCCCTGCAGGTGGACAGTAATGGGAGTTGAGCAAGCGGGGGGTAGCTGAAGACCAAATTAGCAACACTGTAAGGCACACTGTGAGCCTAAAGGCTACTGGATGCTGAAATCTAAAGAAATAAAAGCATTTAAAGAGGATTTATAGAAATTCCCTACAGGAACTTAAGCGCATCCTGCTTTGAGTGAAAAAGGGCTGAGCTGAAATAAAAGATTGTGACTTCAGGCACTTCTTTGTGTGTGATTCTAATAAAATCACTCTTTAACAAATTCGACCCTGTGATTAACATTATGCGGAATGAATGGATTTAACTCTCGCCAAAAAAGTGACCATTTCAATTCATGCCCCTTCTCCACACAAAAGCATCCAACATTCCTATAGGACGGCAGTGGAGAGATTCATAGGTATCCGGATGAACCCTGACGCCCTAACAAGCTACTGCCGTTTGTCATTCTCCATATGAAACGTTGCTATAGAATCCCCAACACTGCAAGTGCTAGTGGTGTCTTCCCAATTCTTTCCAGCAGAGAGTACTATATATAATTTTCATTAGAGAGATTATTTATCTGATTGTTTATCTAAACCCCTTGTGTCCCTTAGTTTTACTGCAAAATTATTATTTAATGAAATCCAACCTCATTTGACAGCTTTTGTATCTCTATAATAGGTGCGTAATGAGCAATTCCATGTTGCTTTTGAGGAAATTATGTGTAGTAGAAAGACAAAAGTAACACAGGTGCAAAAAATAAGTGAACCCCAAGTTGCGTTGGTTAAACCAAATAATTAAGTAGAATCAGGTGTGTAAATCACAATCATTTATTCATTTCCTTAGTTTAAGATTTAGATTCTGTAAGTTTATTCTAAGATTTTACACAAGAATAATGACCATCGCTATCGGGTTCACATACTTTCAAGCGGCACTGTATAAATTTTCTATTATCGTTTCACTTTGCCAAATCAAAACACAACAACATTTTAACAGTTTTTATGGTTAGGTAACTTGAAACAGAGATTTGTTATTTTAACAAATCCTATTCCATAGGTGCATCTTACCATATGTTTTGGATTTAACGCTTGGAGGTGATCGACACTGAAAACTGCAGGCTGCTAGAATAGGTTTTAACACCTGCAAAGGAGTTAACTTACTTCATGGAAACTGAACACCCCCACACATCTATATTTACATTTACAAACCATAGCCTTTCAGGACATAACTGACAGGTCACTATGTGTAAGTCAACTGATATACAGTACAAGCCTGCAAGGAAACATGAGGAGCTGTGACCAAGCCCTGTGCAGTTTTAACCATCCTTTCACAGCAAAACAACAAAACATTCTCAAAAGCCCAGCCCATGATTTTTTGATAATGTTTTCAACTCTGCTGGTTCAGCCATGAGATGTTCATCAGAGCAAAATGAATTATTGATAATTCAACAAGTAATAAATAAATAATCCATTCAAGTACAAGGCACGTATTAAACATTGACATGAAAGTGGAGATTAAAAAAAGGTGGCAGTGAGACATGCAGCTGCTAGGGGAATCATATCTGCCCTTGTTGACTTTGGCTAGTATGGACATGCTCTTTGGCTCCGCCACTCCATACTGCCCCTGAGCCCACCCCAAACCATCTCCTGACCTACTGCTGCCAGGGATCACCGCTCACAGAACAGGGTGCCACCTCCAGAGCTCAGACTCAGGGTGTTGCGTTTCACGGAGTGCCGATCAAGTATCGGTCCACTCCAGAAGTTGTCGCTCGGTGATGACACGCAGCGCCTTCAACTCGCCAAGCCCCAGTAGAGAAGTAAGCGGCTCTTCATTCAAGGCAGTCCCTCGCACCGTGGCACATTTTGCACCTTCACTGCAGTCTTCCTCCTTAAGTCAATATTATACTTTCAGCAATGGCTTTGCAACAGACATCAAAGAAGATAATCCCGCTTATCGTGTAGATCTTCTGCAATATCAATCAAAAGATATAACAATCTTACTGTTCAACTTCAATGTACCATATCAATGGCTGCTGTAAACAATAAATACATCAGGTAACAATGTTTGGTTTTCTTTGTCGCCCTTAGGAGTGTTGTGCAAAACATCATTCACCCACTTCCTAACCCCTACAACCCCATAAATGATACTTTTCTCCTGCGTAGAATAAATGTTTAAAAAAATCAAGATTTTTTTTACCCTGAACTGCCTGCAAAAAGAACACTGATCCAATCTAGGCAGTACCTAAAAAGCCAACTTGTGACATACCCTAGATTCAGCAGACCACACATGGTATTTCTACAAATTGAAGAGGCACCTTGTTTTAGACTTATTTCCTGTCAAATAGGGTGACGTGGAACTGTGCAAATGCACACAATCATATGCATCATGCCACCAGCAGGTCTCCAGCAGGCCTCCATACGGACCCCCGACTTATGTCACAAGTTAGGTGACTCGCTAGGCAAGCTTCAGCATGAATATTTGATTGGGGCAGGGTTCTGAAATGCTGCACTGAAGTGAGGTATTACTGATGCACAGTCCTGCCAGGTTCCCACAGGCACACAGCTGAGCACCTCGAGTGCCTCGTCCCAAGTTTCTCTCCTGCCTCCAGCTCACCTGGGCCTGCTAGACCAGGAAATCATTTGGACATATCCACTGCCATGTATTGACTCCCCACCTAAGGCAATAAATGCATACATTTTGACTAAAATACTTCTCACACTCAAAAGCATAAATCAATTTTTAAACCTCAGAGTATGAATGCATTCTTGGACATACATAATCACTCTATCTAGACACAAAACATTAAAAAAGGAAAGTGATGGTGGTATGTGAACCAAAAGCTCTCCTGCACCAGTTCTTCCTTACACACTTCAACATCAAATTACACTTCAGCGTGTGCATATGTGAAAAAAAGACGTCCCGGTCAGAAGTCAGATGGACAGCAGACCACCGGCAACTTGCGCGCTCGGTTCAGCACATTATCGTCATGCATGTTCACTGAAAAGAAGCCGCCACCTTTCGCCCCTCATCCTGCTATCACCCTGACCTTTTACCCCCGTCTGTCATTCCCCAAGTTGCAATGCACTTAATTACCTCTTAATTGCCCCACACTGTTATTGCACCTGCAATAAAGCTGTCAGTCACGGTGATTTGTCTTGCCGCTAACCTTGTCTACAAGAAGACTGGAGACCATATAATATAAACGCCCAATCTGACGCCCTTATCCCCAGCGCGCCCTAACCTGACACAACACTGCGGCTTGATAGTGACAATGTGATAGTGTGCAGCATCAAATTTAGATTAAACAGATGAGAGTTTCATTGAAGGCGATGGATGTTCATTCTAGATGTTAAAGCAATTGCTTTGGAACACATGTAAAGCAAGCTGGAAACAAAACCCCACGACAGTACATGGTTACCTGCAGACCAGCAGCAACAACTGTAACTCCTTAGGGTGGCATAAAAGGATGACACCTCCACCACCATAACTACCCCTAAAAAATATTACAACTTATTTTTTAGAGAAATACAGCAGGCAGCTTGTTTTCAAGGACATGGGTTAGTAAGCTGGAGGTTGTGCGTCGATTCCCCTCGAGAGGATCATCTATTCTGTACTTAACCATGGTAGCTTACAAGAACTGCTACAAGAAAAAGTCCAGTTGCTGTGAAAACAGCTTTTGATAAACATGTTGATTAAGTAACGATATACCAATAACAAACGATTAATAACTGTTAGTCATCTAATGCCTTTGTCTAAAGCAACTTACATTTATATTTGGCTTATGCTTTTCTCCAAAGAAATTTACAATAATGTACTCATGTATACACCTAACTTTTACTGAATAAATTCAGTGTGCTAGAGTGGGAGGAGAGATTTTAACCACATGCAAGGCGACAGCTCCAACCACTGCACCACCTGCTGACAAACTATGTACTTGTTACATCTGAGTCGTAAGCTTGGTGAGATAAATGCAGCAATCAGTCTATGTTTGCCTGCAATAAATGTGGGAACTGCAGCGAGAATAAAAACTGGAACCATCTTGCCAGTAAGCTTACGGCATTTAACGAGGGAGCTCATTTAGTTCAAGGGACTGAAAACCAGGTCAGGTGGAGGCCCTAAACGGGGCCTTTTGTGTGGCCCTTCTGTCTGCCTGCTGGCTGCCACACAAACCGGTCTCTGTGCCGATGAACACATGCATGCTTTATATCCTCACAAACATTTTCCTCTTCACAAAAGCACACTTGAACACAAGAAATCCCTGCACATTTCGATGTGACAAATTGGTGGAAAATGAGGACAAACAGCGCAAAGCACATAAATAGATTAAAAAATAATTAGAAAGACAAATCAGAAGGGTTCTAGTGGAAACAAGACCAGTGAAAACTGGAATATGACAACTCATTAGGTAGAATTTGATAATAATGTCGGTTAGAACACAAAGATTTTTTTAATATAAAACAGTTTACTACTCAGAACAACTGATATTGATGGCTTGCGCGCTGACCAGTTTAACCCGCCATGTTGTTACGGACATACATATCTGTCCAATTTTCAATCCTATGTGCACAACAATGATAAAATTCTAACAAACTTTGCAAAGACAGTTGATGTCTGAACCAGCTGAGTAGCTTTCAGAACCTATAAGGTAAGGTAAGGTAGGCTAATTTGCTCTCAAGTCAAACTCGACTCATGCCGACCACTTGCATGGTTTTCACGGTAAAGGAGGGTATGGAAACTTTTTACAATTCCCTTCTCCTGTGCAGGTCCTTGGCATGTTCTCCCTGTGTCCGAAACCCAACTCCTTACGCTGTGAGGTGGATTCGACGCTACACCCAAACACACAGCTCGAGCACTGTGAGGCACCGCTGTGCCTGTCCATCTGTGGCTGCACTTTACAGGCCAGCAAGTCGCACCCGGATCCGTAGGAGGAAATGAACAAAAAATTAACACCAAGTAAAAACAGCCCATAACAATTACTATACTGGACAGAGTCAATTATAACAACATGAGCCATACAGTCATTGAAATACAGATAAAGGGAAGTATTTACCAACCTTACATTGGGATATGTGTACATACTGCTCTCAAAGGTCTATAGAAGGACCAGCAATAATTTACCCATGTTTACAGCTGGGTAACTTTACTGGAGCAATTTAGAGTAAGTACCTTGTTCAAGGGTATTACAGCTGGAGGTGGGATTCAAACCTGTGACTTTTGGTCCAAAGACAGCAGCTAAAAGCACTAGAGTACCAGATGCCCCTGCATGCAACTCCTTATTTCATGACAAACCTGTACTGAGACGGGCTGAAAAGTTGAGAAGTAATTCTAATAGATTAAGAAGCTTCCTCTCGTTGCCTTCAACCACCACGTTCAGGTCCGACATTCTTTCACATACAAAAACTAAATATTTTAAAGGCTGGGTCGATGCATCACCTTTGTTTCAGCGCACAAGTTCCTTTCACACATAGCATTAATAAGAGGACAGCACTGCCTTGCACCCAAAGGAGCAGGGCTTGAGTCCCACTCCTGTTCTAGTGCCCTCCAGCTGTGTACTTGCGATCACCTGACACGGTAAAAGTTATCCAGGTGTGTAAAAGGTTGTAAATCATTGCAGGTTATTGTGCTAAAGTTTATTATTATTATGAATAACAATAATAATAATAATAATAATAACGATGATGATGATGATGATGATGATGATGATGGCCTGTACTTCACCTAAGGCTCCTGTCTCCAGCTTGTGTGTGTGAGAGAGCGAGAGAGAGAGGGGGGGGAACACACAGGTCAACACAGCTCATTCTCCCCTTTCATACCTGGACATGGAGAGCATCTTTGTGTCACCCACACTTGGGCTGATAACACAGACACGCGGGTGTAACGTTACTGTTACACACAAAGTGACACACACACACACGTGCACGTTACACACAACTTGTGTCACAAGTTGGCAGAGGACCCCCACACTCATTCCCGCATATGCATTGACTGAGCAGTCCTGCAAAAACCGCACGTCGTCGTCCGAGGGATGTGTCCGACACACTCATTCGTGGCTCTGTGTGTGTGTGTCTGTGTGTGTGTGTGTGTGCGCGCGCGCGCCCTGGAAGTTGGACGTCGCGGGAGTGGACTCATTTCACGGAACACACACGACACGAGTGAAATAATGATGGCTGTGTCACGTGCCTCCAGCGGTACCTCGAGCCGCTTGGAAGAGGAAGACCGGGCGGGGCGCGGCCGGGGCGCGGCCGGGGCGCGGCGGGACTCACCCCCTGCCCACGATGAGACGGAGAGCCTCCAGGTTGCCGTGGTAAGCGGCCCATAGCGTCGGGGTCATTCCATCCTCGTCCGGGGCGTTCAGGTCCTTCCGAGTGGCCTCCTTCAGAACATCCAGGTAGCCGTCCCGCGCCGCCCGGTGGTACCTGTCACTCATGGTGCCGCTGCGGAGCCTTGGCTCCCTTACCTGCGATCATGGGGCACCGAGGGAGCACCGGGAGCGCGATCGCGCCGCCACGAGTAACGGTTCCGCGAAGAAGAAGAAGGATGCGACGCGCCTGCTGAGCGCCGGCTCGGAGACAGATCCCGACCCGTTGCCAGGGCAACGCCGGACGCCGGACTAACGGGGTGGGGTTTACGCACACTGACTGATGGCTCTCCATCGTCCCCAGGGTCCTAAGACCAAAACACACTTTTCACACACACTCGAGTTGACTTCTGTGTATGAAACGAGCCCGTTTCACACTCGGGGTCGTTCAGACGTAGAAGTGGAAACACTGAAGCACCGTGAAAGTGTACACAATCATTCGCCACATGAATCATGTCATGATGTGTCCGAATGAAATATGGACTAATCTGTCGAGAAGAGCCGTAAATAATAAACCGCGTTTCTTTATGATTCCACGTTCGTTTTGGGCTAAAAATACCGCGGATTATCATGGTGTGCGGATAAAAATGTCACACAGTGGGGAAGTAAGACGAAATCAGCTGTCAGTTCCTTTACATTCATTGCCAAAAAATGCCTTCAGGTAAATGTCTTTTGGACACATAAATTTATGAGACGGCACCGTACTTACAAAATTGTACATACACAGGACAGGTATGAGTTATGACACCCAAGGGCTAATTTATTCTTGGTTGAAATATAGGCTCACTGGCTGTGTTACAGGCCCTTCATCTGGCCAAAGTCCAGTTCCTTAACCATTGTGGTACTTGGTTCCTTCTTACCACCTTTATCATGTGTGTTGTAGATCAACCAAAGATAAATTAGCGAACTCTTTTTAACCCACCAGTCATGTTTATTTTACTACATTTTATAAAACAATTACTGTATTTATATCATAAGTATTATATATATACCTATTATTATAATTATTATTATATTTTATACAAAATAGTTTTAGTTATTTATTAGTAACCA
This sequence comes from Scleropages formosus, assembly GCF_900964775.1. Lineage (NCBI taxonomy): Eukaryota > Metazoa > Chordata > Actinopteri > Osteoglossiformes > Osteoglossidae > Scleropages > Scleropages formosus. Next base: position 34,730,448 of record NC_041808.1, on the reverse strand, counting down.
AAAATGTGGGTTTTATAAGAAATGTCATTGTAATTGTAAGCATAATTGTAATGTAATAGTAATTCTGTTCTATCTATTTTATAGAGAAGCTTCTGGGAAGGCATTGGCACAAATTTACCATGGAGACAAAAGCCCCAGACCCCCCATGTCACGTCCCTTCTGGATGTGTCCTCTTGCTATTTTGAACGCACTGCTCTATAGACCCTGAGTCATTCTTGTAGGCATGTTCTCCGTCTGCAAGTCTGTAAGCCCTGTATTGACTATTATTCACATCACAATTCACTCTAACATGTGCCAGTAAACAGCCATGAGGGGCCTCCAGTATAGAGACAGGGATTCCTGTTTAAAGCAGATGAATTTGCTGAAGTCCTGCAGTGCTAAAGAAAACATTTTGAAGTGTTAAATATGGCATCCAAAGTCTGTGGGATGACTTTTGAAAAGGAAGTTCAGGAGAAACTATAAGAGCCAGTCATTTGTCAAGCAGTCCATTTACTTATCTTGTAAATGATTTGAAACTGCAATTGGTATTGTATTCCATCACTTCAAGAAATATATACTGCTGTGAATGCACCATAGAAAAAAAGTGTGTACTTTAAAGATGTTATCTTAACAGTACATGTTAATTTATAATGCTCAGTTCCTGGAGTTTTTTTTTTCTGCTTGTTCTTGCCAGCACTTTACAATGGAGATACGTGGCTATAAAAGCAATTAAGGGCACAAAGAGTGTCACTTTTAGTTCTTCATCGCACACTCCACCAGGTAAGCTGCTCCATATGTTCTTGCATATAGGTGTTCATATCTGCCACAGTGTCTCTTTGACATGTTACATACAATTGATATTCTCTGAAAACTTAAGATTTCTTCACATCTCGCTGTCCTTCTAATGACCAAACTGATGTTCAAACGCTGTCAAGGTTTTTTAATACCTTCCGTCCATCTGCCTTTGTTTATGTTGTAAGACTCTGCTGATTTCCAAAGGTTCCTTAATTAATAAAATCGAAATCTTGATAATTCCATGTGTCTTCCAGAAATAAAAAGTTATATACAAGCAATGATTTTTTTTGCCTTCCAAGTACTGCTACTGAGTTTGCAGCTGCCTCCTTCCCAGAGAGCAACTACAAGGGCCCTGTAATCAGTACTGCTAATGAATAAATGTAAATATTGCACTGATTACTTTATCAGTATCATAATGGCAACAATTTTATAGTGCATTAGTACTATCGTTTCCCCCCCCCATTATGGCTTAGGGTGAAGCAGTCTAAATATTCTGGACACCAGCCAGTGTAATGTCAATTGTTGGCACAATGCGAAAGAAAATCGTTTTCTTCAATACTTTTGGGTGTTTTAATAGTAGTGATTCTGTTAGTACTAGTAACAGTGGTAGTTATAGTTTTAACAGCAATGAAACTAATTTAACATATATTTAATGTTTTGTTTTTTGTACCAAACTGCTGATTGAATTGAGTGTCCAGTTCTATATTTTACAGTAAATGTACATGATTTAGAACTTTGTGATATTTCTTAGTAAATCATTAACCAGAACATAGCAGAAACTATGTTAACATAGAGAAAACCTTTGTTTAACAGATGTTATTTAAATTAGCTGAAATAAAATTTGATGAAGAAATATGAATATAAGCAACAGGACAGGTCTGGTTTAATACAGAACGTTGTAATGTACTTAGATCTCTGACAAATGTTAAACTGCATATATATAATGAAGGAAGAGAGATAATGGGGAACCACTGCATTTATATAAATCAATACAGTATTTAACGCAATAAATAAAAATAAAGTGAGCATGCAAAAACTTTTTGAAATAAACTAAAAAGTTTTTTCAGAGCACAGAGCTGACAGAGACTACCTAGAACTTGCAGTTTTCTCCAATTTACTTTATTTATGTCCTTTATAATCTGTGATATATTCTTTCAGACAAATAGCAAGTCCAAAGACAAAAGCACCTGGTAGTTTTCAACATTTCCTAATGTTAGCGTTGAACATATTTTCTCATTTCTCTTGTGCTTTTACACTTTTTATTATAAGTGAGTGTGTACAAAATTCACAAAAAATCATATTGTAGTTATAAACTGTGATCATTTTACCACATTGAAATTAAGAAATATTTGAGGAAGCTTTGCATATATCAGTATGAACAGAGTGTGAAAATTATTATCTTATAGAAGTGGATTTCTGTACAGATTAAGCCTTATCTTGCAATAAGTTGCACTAGCAATGGAATAGAAATTTTCTACTCAAGTACTTCTAGTCTCTGAATGGGATTAATCTGTGAAATACTGTACAATAATAATAAAAGCTGGACAGATCATTTTCACACTTTCAGTCAGCAGGGGGCAACACCGCCTACCATAAATCACCTGTAACCCTCAAACATGGATTCAAGTTGCTGTGTGTTTTTTTTTCACACAGAGTTTCTCCAAGTAGAGCTGGCAGAATTTTGGAAATAATCCTTCATTTACAAAACTGAATTCTCATTTGATTATTTAAAAAAGGAATGGCTGGCTGCATGGATGTAGGTTTATAAAATGTTCTTATCGCTGACTGAAATGCATACACTGAAAAAAATTAAAAAGCAATTAGCCATCAGTACATTTACAATGAAATTTTATTAATAGGAAAGTAATATTTGTGTGTGTGAGCCCGTATTAGGCTCATTTGTAATTTTTTTTTTCTGCTTTACTGGAGAAAAGAAATACAGTGATTTATAAGCATGAGATCAGGGTAGATCTTTCTCATGTAACAATGTTATCAACCTTGTATGACACTATCAGTTTGCTTTGCTCCGAATCAAGTCAGACTTTAGTTCTGTTGTTCGTTCAAATACAGCTGCTTGTTTATTTTGTGTGCAAACAATGTTCGTCTGCACTTCCCTGGAAACGTATTTGAGGTTCATAAGATGTCATAAGAGATTAACGCTATAGGAGGTGTTGAACTGTTGGTTCACAATGGTCACGCTAATGATGTCAAGGAGGTGTTGTCGAAGCAGAGCGTTGTGGTCATTGGCTACCGAGTACCGGGCGCCTCAGCAGACAGTGAGGTCTGCCTTTTAAAGCCTCTGTTATCTGCTCACTTTTACTCTGATGGATCCAGGTATAGTTTACCACAGTTCAACACAGTGCCTCCAGTACAGTCTTGCATCGTTTCAGGTCTGCAATGCACATGACACTCGTTCTTTCCCCAGATCCCAGCGACATGACAGCAGCTAATGAAGTGATGCCCATAGGCGCCGCGGGGGAGAAGGCCCAGCACGCAGCCAGGCTGGCCCTCCCACCGGGTGAGGCCACCGCAGCGCAGCAACAGAGCAGCAAGCGTGGCAGCTTGCTCTCGGGCGTCATCTGCATCAACATCCTCATCCTGGGCTGTGCAATGGTGTGCAGCAGCGTGTTCAGTCCAGACGCTGTCTCACCCGTCAACGTGCAGATCCTGCTGTCCGTGCTGCTGCTGCTTACTACCGCGTGGATGGTGTACTACATGGCCTACGTCGCCCGTCTGGACAAGGCCGTGCTCTACAAGGATGGCCACGCAGGGCCCGTGTGGCTCAGAGGTGGGCGAGGACATCGCTCGACGCTGCCTTTATCCCAGGGCTGGACAGTTACATTAAGCCATATCAAGTATAATGACAACTGACATAAGAATAAGAACTGTTGGAAAGTCAAATTAGCAGGAAATGAAACTCAGCTGTAAAGTATTCTGTTATGATACTGCAGAGATTCCTGGTGTAAGTAATGTAACAAGGAAAATATGTAATCTGTAAAATACAAATCTGATCAGATTTTTTGCTGTCAGACTCCTCAGCTGACATATCATTTAGGTCATTCAGGTTTAATTATTTCAGTAAATAACGGACACAAGCTTTGTGCTCAATTATGCAACAAATATTCGTTTTCATTATGTATGAAGGAGACGGTGTAATTACACGCACACAGAATTACTTTGAATTCGAAAGATCCTTTGAAATTTGCATTTAAATCCCACATATCGCATCTCATGCATGCAGCACTTAAATGCTGGTTAGGGGGCAGAAAAGTGTCAGATAAATGTTAAACGAAGTTGCAGAAGCACAATAAGTCCTGTTTAGTGAAAGAACCGCGTCTGAATATCAAACACTTATTTTTCATGCCGATTCTGAAGGCCCGATCTGTGCTTTTCGTTTAACAATAGAATAAGCCTAAGAATTATTTCACATCTGTCTCTAGGGGGACTTGTTCTGTTTGGAGTGTGCAGCCTTATTATGGATGTCTTCAAAATTGCAAACTACGTGGGCTACATGCACTGCGACTCAGCTGTGAAAATTGTCTTCCCTGCTGTGCAGGCCCTGTTCATACTCGTCCAGGTGAGCGCTTAAAACTCAAAGAATGCCAGTTACTCTCAACACACCAAACATTAAACATTGTAACTAAAAAACTATTGTAGTATTTATCGTATTGTAGTACATTGTTTATACTGTGTGTATACGTATATTATATAGCGAGGTACTTTCCCTAAATAGTTTCAGTGAAGCTGGGTAAACACCTTAAGTTGCTTTGGAGATATATACACACAAACCCATATAATATAATATAATATAATATAATATACACACACACTGTCTGAAACTGCTTGTCCATAATATAATATACCCACACACACACACACACACAATGTCTACAACCACTTATCCCAAGATGGGTCGCAGCAAGCCAGAGCCTAACCCAGCAACACATGGCGCAAGGCCGAAGGGGGGGAACACACACCCAGGACAGGACGCCAGTCCGCCGCAAGGCACCCTAAGCAGGATTCAAACCCCAGACCCAGCACAAAGCAGGCCCCAGCCAACCCTGCCATGCCATCGCCTCCAATATAAAACACACACACACACACACACACACACACACACACACACACACACACACACACACACACACACACACACACACACACACACACACTCTCTCTTTCTGAACCGCTTGTCCCATACGGGGTTGCGGGGAACCGGAGCCTAACCCGGCAACTCAGGGCATGAGGGGGAGGGGACACGCCCAGGACGGGAGGCCAGTTCGCCACAAGGCACCCTAAGCAGGACTCAAACCCCAGACCCACCACAGAGCAGGCCCTAGCCAACCCCGCTGTGCCATCGCCCTCAATATAATATAATATAATATAATATAATATAATATAATGGGGTTACTTTCCCTGAAACCCATCATAAGTCGAAAATATCCTAAGTTGAAAATGCATTTAATACACCTAATACACACCTCTTGTGACAGACTGGGAGATGTGGATCGCTGCCACTGCCCCAGCATCGCGAGAGAGTATCACACCACATATTGCTTGCCTGGGGAAAATTCAAAATTCAGAATTCGAAGTACAGTTTCTACTGAATGTCTATTGCCAGCTCACCATCTTAAAGTTGAGATAATTGTAAGTCGAACCATCATAAATTGGGGACCATCTGTAATATAATGTACAGATATTCATACATACAAATATATATATTAAATGTGTATGTGTGTGTGTGTGTGTGTGTGTGTGTGTGTGTGTGTGTGTGTGTGTGTGTGTTCAAAGCAACTTAAGCTATTTACCCAGCTTCACTGAAGCAGTTTAGAGTAAGTACCCTGCTAAAGGGTATTACAGGATTCTACATATACATATAACCACATACATATAGTGTGTGTATAGACATAAAAGTTGGATATATATGATGTGTAATAAAAATTGTTTTTGAATTTTAGACGTACCTCCTCTGGTTCCACGCCAAGGACTGTGCCCAGCTGCAGAGAAACATCACTCGGTACAGTCATTTTTACCCTCTTATGTTACATGACAATAGGTTTTTGGTAAGACAATATAAATTAGACCTTACACCCAGGGCTTTCTTTGCTTTTATTCTGCCGTGTTTCAAACACAGTCAGCTGTGTAGCCCATCCTTCTTACAAACATGGCGTGAAAGTGCAAGTGGAAAGCAAGAATCCACCAATATCTATTAAAGAGCCCCACTGATTTCTAATGGATTTTGAACATTCATAAACCATATTTTTTCATTTCAAAGTGCAAATCTTTACAACTAGTTAGATGATTCCTGATGGAAATAAAATATTACTGAGTCTCTACTTCTCACAAATTCTATTTTATAAGGAGAAATCCTCTTTCACAGCCATCAAAGAATTGATCAGAGGTGCGTTTCAGATCACTCCTTTAGTCCAGTGCCTGGATCCCTGCTCCTCACCCGATGTACGAAGACCACCTTCCAAATGGCGCTGTGTGTTTGCCCCTCTCGTGCAGGTGTGGACTGATGTTGTGCCTGGCATCCAACCTAATAGTGTGGATGACAGCTGTCACAGAGGAGTCCCAGCACCAGACTGTGATCCCCAAGAGCGATCATGGTAATGCCTCTCACTTTTCTGTGGACCTGAGCTCGATAGGTACAGTACCGTTCGATATATTCTCATTTATTATATATAATGAGATATATATGTAATATTATATATATCGAGAGGGAGAGTCTATATAAACACCTCTGTTTTTCTCTATATTATATATTCTTTTAGCCTTTGTGGAATAAGGGTTGCGGTTTGTTTCAGTGGCACCCTGCTGCTGCACCTTTCAGTGTCACACCCAAAATAGTTTGCTTAAAAGCCCAGCTGCGCAAATAACTGCTAGACTTTTATCTCAAGTTCACTGTTTGCTGAGCAAGCGGCTGGTGATAACAACAGAGTGTTTCCTCCTGTTTCAGGCAACAAGGAAGGCGAGTGTAATTGCAGCCATACAGCCTGCAGCATCTTCAAGGAGGCCTACTATTACCTGTATCCCTTCAACATCGAATACAGCCTCTTCGCCTCGGCGATGGCCTATGTCATGTGGAAGAACGTGGGGCGCCTAGTGGATCAGCACGCTCACCACAAACACCGCTTTCGCCTTAAGGGCATCCTGGTGGGGCCAGTGGTGGGAGTGGCCATGCTGGTGGCTGGCCTGGCTACTTTTGTGATCTACGAGGTGGACATGGCCATGGACGACAAAGAGAAGAAGGAGCTGGCGCTCAAGATTCACTACCTGATGAACACTGTGGCTGTTTCACTCATGTCCGTCGCAGCCTTGATTGGCTATGCCATCTACTGGCTAGACAAAAGGGACCATGTCTCAGAGAAGAACCCAACCCGAAGCCTAGACATAGGCCTCCTCCTGGGCTCCTCGCTGGGCCAGTTCCTCATCTGCTACTTCAATATGGTGGCCATTGTAGCTTCCAGCGCCACAGACGTACTCAACGCACTCAATCTAGCCTGCTCCTTGCTTACCATAATACAGATCATCCTGCAGAATGTTTTCGTTATTGAGGGGCTACACAGGGAACCTTTCAATGAGGACCATGAGGGTCATGTGTTCGCCAATCCCCATGCCCTCCATTCTAACCAGGAGACACACCAACCCAGTACCATGAGGAGGAGCACGTCTGTTGTGATCATCACCACTGGAATGCATGTTCCTGTGACCTTGGGCCCATGCTGGAAGAGGCGACTTCTCAAGGAGATCTCCATCTTTCTGTTGCTTTGCAATGTCATTGTGAGTACACTTCCACCATTCACACCTACAGCCTCACCTTGAATTCACCTTGAATTCTGTTGCTGTCCTGTGCCACTGCCTCATTGGTTTCAATGCCTTTCAACAGCTCTGGATCATGCCAGCCTTCGGCGCCCGTCCCCAGTTTGACAATGAACTCGGCTTCCGCTTCTATGATTACAGCACCTGGTCAGCTGTGGTGAACATTGGCCTGCCCTTCGGGATATTCTACCGCATGCACTCAGTCGCTAGCCTTTTTGAGGTCTTTCTGATCACGTGACTGTCCTGGGCCAATGGATACTCCACACTGAGAGAAAATCGGAAAGACTCTGATCCTCTTCATTTTCTCTTTTTTTAACTTATTTTTCTCCAAGGGGGGCATGGTGGCGCAGTGGGTTGGACCAGGTCCTGCTCTCTGGTGGGTCTGGGGTTCGAGTCCTGCTTGGGGTGCCTTGTGATGGACTGGCGTCCCATCCTGGGTGTGTCCCCTCCCCCTCAGCCTTACGCCCTGTGTTGCCGGGTTAGGCTCTGGCTCCCCGCGGCCCCGTATGGGACAAGCGGTTCAGACGGTGTGTGCGTGTATGTATTTTTCTCCATTGTACAAATATTTGATATTTGTGTGCTTTACTTTGTATTTTATATATTTTCAGAACAAATGTTTGGTTGTCTGTAGTCAATGCTGCTGTGGCACTGGCTGCTTTTGGTACACCCACGAGATATAGTTGTCTTTGTGCAGAAAGTAACTGAAAGGCTGCTTATGCTAAAACTGCAAAATTAATGGGGTTGGAGCAAAAAAAAGAAGGTTCACATTATCTTCTTTACTCTGAAACAATGAGAAGATGTGGAAATGGTGAGGTGATCAAACAACATTGATTGGCACCTTTAATCCCCGATGGGAAAACTTTTTGTATGTAATAGCAAGGAAGTCACCAGCATACTGCTGTGTAAATGTCTTTGGCGTATAAAAATTCAAATTTCCTCACCATAATTACTCCATTTTTTTTTTTTTTAGTGGCAGACATTTTTTCTCCAAAATGAAGAACAATGCCGCAATATACAATCCTGTTTTCAAAAAGCACCATCCTCAAGTAGTCAGTCGTAAGCAAAGAGCAGCTCAGCTATTGCTGTTTGGTTTTGGACATTTCCATGTTTAGAGGGTAAAATGCAAAAACAACTTTTATACAATCCATCTTTCAGTTCAAAGGTCCTCAGCCTATAATAGTGTTCTTGCGGTCAGTCACATTCGTGAGCATCACATGCCGAAGGACACTTTCTAAGAAACGTTGTTTATGGACAAAAATGTTAGCAGTATTGCCTTCTTACGCCAAGTGTGTGCTTAGGTTTTGGGAGTGGCTGGGTTTTCACCCAAGGTCACAGGAGATGTTAGTGATGTCAGCAAGTCAGACGTCATAGAGGAAGAGGTGGGGTCGGGATCAAAGCAGGCCATATACCCCCATAGGGAGTCATAAAATAGCCAATGTGTAACTTGAGGAATAGATCTGTCTAAACACGACGCAAAAGGAGTTGGTGAAGCACACCTAGTGAAGTTCGAGAAGCTCACACACCACCAGTCTCTTGTGGAGACACCTGCTGACAGTGTTTTTTTTTTTTTTTCCAGCTATAACTGAATATGTAATAAATGTAAATATTGTATCTATAGACTATGTTGTTTATCTTTCTCCAGTCTGTGCGGATGTATAACACCAAAACTTCCTACTTTATAATGGAAACAATATGTAATTAACAGTCAGTATCCACTGTTATATAGCTGCCATTCATTACCTCTTTCATATACACATCAATGACAACATTGTCATAGTTTATTTCCATCAGAATGCATGCTGCAATTACCCATGACCTAAGACTGAACTTGTCAGCAAATAATAAAGCAACAATTATCCAACCTTTGCAAAGGGAAGCTTCCTTTCTTAACTGTTGATTTTGAGTCATTTCTGTAACCACTGGTTGCATACCTTTCGAAAAGCTATAATCACCTGTTCTATCTACACAGAGCAATTTGTTTTTGTACGATAAACAACTTTAGGCCAGGTACTCGTTAACAGGGTTGCTCACAGTGTGAACTGGATCGACAGCCTGTTTACAAGTGGTTTTCCTACTTATTTTTGTTACACATTTACTTAACAGGTCACATTGTATACTATGTTTAACATGAACAATCTGCAAACCCTGTAAACAACTAACTGAGTATACACAGCGGTTTATTTCACTCAGAAGCCTCCTGCTGACCACCTCACTATTATTGCTGCCGTACAAAGGGGATTATCTGAATGGGGCAAGTGTGGTTTTTTCTCCTCAGGATCCCAGTTTAAACAAGTGCTCCTATATGAATGCATCAAAATTACTCTAGTTTAATGATTTCAGTTACTTCAACAAGCAACAATAAGTGTAGATGGTATGAAAGATAAAGGTCAGTACAGTCTGTAGAATCTGCAGGTGGTGCAGCCAGTAAGGAAGTGGTTGAACATATATGTCTTGTCCTCCAAGATTTCTCCTTCAATGAAAGCCCTAAATAGGAAGAAAAGAATGTATACCCAAATTTTTAGTCTTGTGTGAGGACTAGCCTCATGTGAAGTAAACATCTGCCCAAGAAACTCCAGCGCATAATAAACTTTGCCAAGGGATAAACACATGGAAACAAATGTATCTAAAAGTCATAAGTCATCTTGAATAAGGTAGTTTGCCAAGTTAATAATGAACAAAAAAAATTAAATATTTACAGTTCAGGTATAAGCATCAGGATAAAAATGAACTGCATATTTCGGTATTTCTATTTAAGATACTCTGGAATTTACACTGAACTGCAAAACCTGGTAATAGGACAACTGGTTAAAACACACATTACCCCTCAGAGTGAGTACACCATCATTTAGAATCATGTATAGACAGCAGATGGAACCCAGGTAACAGAGAAGGAAGAAGGGATTCTTTGTAAAGGCATCTTGCTCAAGGGTACTACAGCTAGAGGTGGGGATTGAACCGGTGACCTTTGGATCTAAAGGCACTAGCTGTCCACATGTATTGAATGCAGCTCAAAACTACCAACTAAGTATGTAAACTATAAGTTTACATCATGAAAGTGTGCAAAAATTTACAAGATGGAAAAGTAAAGAAAAATAGGATGAAACTCTCTAAAGCGTCTCGCTGCCACTTTACGTTAAGTGGACAACAGCGCCACTTGCTGTAAGTCATGACACAAAACAACAGTTATAAAAGCACTAAAGGCTGTAATTCCGCGAATTTGCTCTGCAGACTTTCTGACAATGCATTACTACATTTCTATCGTATTCTCACATTTAACTTTGCATGCAGCTGTTCCAAGGTGCAACAACATGTACATCCAGATGTGGAAATACCAATGAGCCAAATGAAAGAAAGGTAGAAATCCGCAGTGTCCTTTCTAGAGTATCCTGAGGCCTCTCAACATAGCAGAGCAGCTCTATCAGAAGTCAAGCACAGACACCATTTATTTTAATATAAACTATTTATGAATTTATTTCTCTCCAAAAACAGTATTAAAGTGCAATACAGTTCTCTGACATACCATATTATATATATACACAAATGTATACGACAGTTTCATATACACAATCTGAAACCACTTGTCCCATACAGGGTTGTGGAGAGCCGGAGCTTAATCTCGCAACGCAGGGCAAAGGGCTGGAGGGGGAGGGGACACACCCAGGATGGGATGCCAGTCCGTCATGAGGCACCCCAAGCAGGACTTCAACCCCAGACCCACCGAAGAGCAGGACCCAGTCCAACCCACTGTGCCACCATGCCCCCTATATGACAGTTTCCATCCATCCATCTTCCTCCGCTATCCGGGGCCGGGTCGCGGGGGCAGCAGTCTAGGCAGAGTCCCCCAGATTTCCCTCTCCCCGCACACCTCCTCCAGTTTCTCTGGGGAAACCCCAAGGCGTTCCCAGACCAGCCGGGAGACAGTCTCTCCAACGTGTCCTGGGTCTGCCCTGAGGCCTCCTCCAAGCGGGACATGCCCGGAACACCTCACCAGGGAGGCGTCCAGGAGGCATCTGGAACAGATACCCGAGCCACCTCAACTGGCTCCTCTCGATGCGGAGGAGCAGCGGCTCTACTCCAAGCTCCTCCCGGGTGACTGAGCTCCTCACCCTATCCCTAAGGGTGCGCCCAGCCACTCTGCGGAGGAAACTCATTTCTGCCGCTTGTATCTGCGATCTCATTCTTTTGGTCATGATCCAGAGTTCATGACCATAGGTGAGGGTAGGAACCTAGATCGACTGGTAAATTGAGAGCTTCGCCTTACGACTCAGCTCCTTCTTCACCACAACAGACCGGTACAATGACCGCATTACTGTGGACGCCGCACCAATCCATCCGTCAACCTGCCGCTCCATTTTTTCCCCTCACTCGTGAACAAGACCCGAGATACTTAAACTCCTCCACTTGAGGGAGCAACTCCTCCCTGACCTGGAGGGGACAATCCACCTTTTTCCCGACTGAGAACCATGGCCTCGGATTTGGAGGTGATGATTCTCATCCCCGCCGCTTCACATTCGGCTGCAAACCTCTCCAGTGCACGCTGCAAGTCTTGATTTGATGAAGCCAACAGGACCACATCGTCCACAAAAAGCAGAGACGAGATCCTGCGGCCACCCTCCATTCCCTGGCTCCGCATAGAAATTCTGTCCATGAAGATAATGAACAGAATCAGTGACAAAGGGCAGCCCTGGCGGAGTCCAACATGCACCAGGAACAGGTCTGACTTACTGCCGGCAAAACAAACCAAGCTCCTGCTCTAGTCATACAGGCAACGAACAGCCTGTAGCAGCGAGCCCTGGACCCCATAATCCCGAAGCACCCCCTACAGGATCCCACGAGGGACATGGTCGAATGCCTTCCCCAGGTCCACAAAACACATATGGACTGGTTGGGCAAACTCCCATGAACCCTCCAACACCCTAGTGAGGGTATAGAGCTGGTCCAGTGTTCCACGACCAGGGCGAAAACCGCATTGCTCCTCCTGAATCCGCGGTTCGACTATCGGTCGAATTCTCCTCTCCAGTACCCCGGCATAGACTTTCCCAGGGAGGCTGTGGAGTGTGATCCCCCTATAGTTGGAACACAATCTCCGGTCCCCCTTCTTAAAAAGAGGGATCACCACCCCGGTCTGCCAGTCCAGAGGCACCGTTCCCGAACCCCACGCAATGCTGCAGAGACATGTCAGCCAAGACAGCCCCACAACATCCAGAGACCTGAGAAACTCGGGGCAGATCTCATCCACCCCCGGAGCCTTGCCACCGAGGAGTTTGACAACCTCAGCAACTTCAGCCAGGGTAATAGACGAGTCCCCCTCCAAGTCCCCAGTCTCAGCTTCCTCTACGGAAGGCGTGTCGGAGGGTTTGAGGAGATCGTCAAAGTACTCCTTCCACCACCCGACGACATCCTCAGTTGAGGTCAGCAGCGCACCACTTCCACTGTAAACAGTGTTGGCAGAACACTGCTTCCCCCTTCCGAGCCGGGATCTCTTTGAGGCCGACCGGAAGTCTTCCTCCATGGCCTCGCCGAACTCCTAGCAGGCCCGAGTTTTACCGCGGCGACTGCCAGAGCCGCGTTCCGTCTGGCCCGTCGGTACCTGTCAGCTGCTTCAGGAGTCCCATGAGCCAGCCAGGCCCGATAGAACTCCTCCTTCAGCTTGACGGCATCCCTTACTTCCGGTGTCCACCACCGTGTACGGGGATTGCCGCCGCGACAGGCGCCGGAGACCTTATGGCCGCAGCTCCGAACCGCCACCCCGACAATGGAGGTGTGAAACATAGTCCATTCGGACTCAATGTCCCCCGTCTCCCTCGGGACCTGGTTGAAGCTCTGTTGGAGGTGGGAGTTGAAGACCTCTCTCACAGGGGCCTCCGCCAAACGTTCCCAACAGACCCTCACTATGCGTTTGGGCCTGCCAGGTCTGTCCAGCTTTTTCCCCCGCCATCGAATCCAACTCACCACCAGGTGGTGATCAGTTGACAGCTCAGTCCCTCTCTTCACCCGAGTGTCCAAGACATATATATGGCTGAAGATCAGAAAAAATGACTACAAAGTCGATCATCGACCTCCGACCTAGGTTGTCCTGGTGCCAAGTGCACTGATGGACACCGTTATGCATGAACATGGTGTTCGTTATGGACAAACCGTGACTAGCACAGAAATCCAATAACAACTCACCGCTCAGGTTCAGATCAGGGAGGCCGTTCCTCCAGGTGTCATTGTGGCTATCCACATGGGCGTTAAAGTCCCCCAGTAGAACGACAGAGTCCCCAGTGGGAGCGCTTTCCAGCACGCCCCCCCAGGGACTCCAAAAATGCTGGGTACTCTACACTGCCGCTAGGCGCATAAGCACAAACGACAGTGAGAGACCGTTCCCTGACCCGAAGGCGCAGGGAGATGACCCTCTCATTCACCGGGGTAGACTCCAACACATGGCGGCTGAACTGTGGGGCTATTAATAAGCCCGCACTCGCCCGCCGCCTCTCACCTTGGGCAACACCAGAATAGTAGAGAGTCCACCCCTGGTCGAGAAGAGTGGTTCCAGAACCCAAGCTGTGAGTGGAAGTGAGCCCGACTATATCTAGATGGTATCTCTCAACCTCCCGCACCAACTCAGACTCCTTCCCCGCCAGTGAGGTGACATTCCAAGTCCCAAAAACCAGAGTTGGCGCCCGAGGTTTGGGTCGGCCGGGCACTTGACCCCGACCACCGCCAAAATCACAGGACACCGGCCCCTTACGGTCTCTCCGGCAGGTGGTGAGCCCACCGAAGAGCGGCTCCACGTCATGGCTTCGGGCTGAGCAAGGCCAGGGCCCGTGGGCATAGACCTGGCCACCAGGTGCTCGCATGCGAGCCCCCCCCAGGCCTGGCTCCAGGGTGGGGCCCCAGTGGCCCCATACCGGGAGGGGTAAACGAAAACCTTGATTTAATAGTCATCATAAGGGGCTTTTGAACCGCACTTTCTCTCGTCTGTCATCCAGGACCTATTTGCCATGGGAGACCCTACCAGGGGCATATAGCCCCAGGCAACATAGCTCCTGAGATCATTCAGGCACTCAAACCCCTCCACCACGTTAAGGTGGCGGTTCAAGGAGGGGATATGACAGTTTCATTATCCTAAATTATGTACATACAAAGGAGGGATACTAAACCAGTATTTGGATTATTTGGATATACAGTACTGTGTAGAAGTCTTAGGCACTTAGATGTTTCACAAAAATATTTGTTTAAGACGGTTAATGTCTTCTGTATGAGTGTCAATAGGAAAGAGCATATTTTAGATTTTCAAGCATTCCTTTTGCAGAAAGTTACAGTATTATAGTAAGGGTTTTGTATGTCGTTGAAAAAAAGAAAGTACACACACACACAGTCTGAAACCATTTGTCTCAAGCAGGGTCACAGAAAACCGGAGCCTAACCCAGCAACACAGGGCACAAGGCTGGAGGGGGGGAGGGAACACACGCAGGGCAGGACTTCAGTCCATCACAAGTCACCCTAAGTAGGACTTGAACTCCAGACCCGCCAGAGAGCGAGACCAGGCCATGCCCGCTGCGACCCCTCTCGGGAAAAGCAGTTGTTGACGATGGATGGTTACTAACCTTTGTAGGAAGTTTATTAATCAAGAGCATTATTTTTGGAAGCATTCTCACTTTACAGATTTTTTTCCCCCCAAGTGCCTAAAACACAGTACTATATGCAGCAAAGTCTCACAACCAAAAGAATTCTAAAAAAGTGGAATGTTAGGAGAGGAAACCACTTTCACCTCTTGCAAACTGAAATACAAACATTATCACACACACACACATTTTCAGAACCGCTCATCCCATACAGGGTCACGGGGAACCAGAGCCTACCCGGTAACACAGGGCGTAAGGCCAGAGGGGGAGGGGACACACCCAGGACGGGACGCCAGTCCGTCGCAAGGCACCCCAAGGGGGACTTGAACCCCAGACCCACTAGAGAGCAGGACTGCGGTCCAACCCACTGCGCCACTGCACCCCCTCAAACATTATCAAGTATTACAAATTAAGAACAGATTAAGATTTTGCTGCTGAAAGACAGCCTCTGAAAAGCTACGCAAAGGCTTTTTAAAGGTGCGCGCACACACACACACACACACACACACACACACACACACACTTTCTGAACTGCTTGTCCCACACGGGGTCGCGGGGAACTGGAGCATAACCTGAAAACTCAGGGCCTAAGGCTGGAGGGGGAGGGGACACACCCAGGACGGGATGCCAGTCCGTCGCAAGGCACCCCAAGTGGGACTCGAACCCCAGACCCACTGAAGAGCAAGACCTGGTCCAACCACCCCCTCCCCCCCTTCTTTTTAAAGGTAATCATTCTGTAAAGAAACTCATGTTTTACGAATGCTTGTGTCTGCATATGGAAGGCACCCACTTTTCTGCATGTGCTCCCCAACCTCCATGCTCACTGCATTCACTCCCTCTGCAGAAGGAAGAGCTGTCAATGTGACTGATCTTTGACCTGGAACTTCTGAGAATCTGGACCTTCTTTCACCCCACTAGATAGGCCAAAGCACACTAAGCTGGATCATAGGGTTGTGAAGGAAAAGGGTTAGTCGCTAAACAGGCAATGTTCCAGGACAGACAATCCTGTTGGTTACCTCCCTTTTGGGCTCCTTTCACTCTGCACTCTCTGGATCTCCAGGAGATGGACATCTGTGTCACACCAGATTGGCAGATGCACATCGCTGTTGTGACAGAATGGAGCACATTCACCGAGACTGTCCACAAAGTGCACTAGAAAGAGCAAAAAAAAAAAAAAAACAGTAGAGACACACTTTACACACATTTAACTTAGCTCATAAGGATGACCCCTGACTGTTTACAATACTTATTTCAATTACAAAAAGCTGACTGACATGTGGCTTATACTTCTAAAGACAAACAACTGAGCCTACATCAACTCTCTCCTGAGTAACTCAAGATAACCTAAATACTCATATGTCCCAGGGACAAAAGGTGTAAGAAGTAATGTGTGTGAGTGACAGAGAGAGTGTGTCCCATTGATGTATGGCTCAGTGACCCACTGTAAGTAGTGTATCTAGCAGTGTAAGTCACCTTGGTGAATAAGGTGCGTGGGCTGATAACCCTACATAGAGTTCATTGGAAGTTGCTTTGGAGAAAAGCATCTGCTAAATAAATAAATGTAAGTGTACATTGTTGAGGGAAAAATTTATTTAAACAATTTTAGCATCATAAGTGTGGAAAAAAGTGACTGGGTCTGAATTCTTAATGCACTGTTTGTGTATGTTCCTTGCTTTGCTGACTTTGTGTATTGGTACCCTCCGGATGGTTGTATAACTTTCTCTACTGACATTAGACTTTTTGTATTCATCTTGCTATGTGCACTTACCAGTTGTGTGTTTTTCATTTGTGTATGTTTATTCTGCAGTTTGAGTGGGACTTATCCACACCGCTGTGTTTATTCTGTTGTTGCTGAGCAGGGAAAGGACTTTTGGCATGAGACTGTACAAGCCCCATACAGGCCATGTTCCCATGGACATTCCAGTGTTCATTGGAACTCATACTGACCTGCTTGTTCTGGTATGTTTCTCCCCCTTCTGGAAACTGATGGTGCAGTGGTAAAAGGTTCTAGATTCTGCTGTGTGTGGTTTTTTCTTTTTTAAATAATGAAGCCTGGTTCTTAGAGGAAAACACAGGATGAATTAAAACTTGGTTCAGAATTTCATTTGATTACTACACTAACACAAATTGTGAAGACTTGGTGCATACGAGTCCTCCACACAGCAGCTGCATTCTATTTTTCATCCTTAACAATAGCGTTCTACAAAGCTAAGTAGAAGTGTTCTGTTAAAAATCACACACCCAGGCGTGTAGCAATATAAATGTAAGTATAAAGTATTATCAAAGATCAGTTTATATGAGAGTACAAACAAAAGCAAGATGAAAGATCCTCACCATGACCTGCACTTGGAACTAAGGCACTTCCAGTTTGAGGCAGCAGGAAGCCCTCCCTTTGTACACTGTTGAAAAGTGATTAATCTCATACATTTGTCTGAAATGTAAAGGTATAAATAAAGGTTCTGTTGCAAACCCGGCTTCAGTGCCTCAAAGTGGCGCAACAGTGGCAATGGCTGTCTGGTAGCTATGGCGGTTGGATATACTCTGTATATCCTGGCAGGTTCAACCATGCCGCATTGGTACCGGACTATCGGTCATGCAGGTGGATCGCCTTAGCAAATGCGGGCGTATGGTCCATCCTGTAGAGGCTGGAAGCTAGCTAAACTGAAGAGGTGCAATGGCCTGCCCGCCTAGCCAGCGGGGTGGCGTCATCTTCTGGCTAAAACAGCACGAAGAAATGGGCCTCAGTACCCTGCACGTCAATCGGACCGTGCCACGGGGGCGGTACGCCATCCGAGCGACGAGAGGCCGCTAAGAATCTCAGGTTCCAAGAAGCCGCCGCGGAACAGGACTAACCTTGCCATTTGCACCTACAACTGCAGGTCTTTGGCAAGGGGGAACGGATTGAACCACCTGATGGAGGAGAAGATGAAGATCAGATGCGACGTGTTGGGTCTGTGCGAGACTCGGCAGAAGAAGGAGATGAGTGCGAGGTGGGAAGATGGATGCGCTGTAAGACTAGGAAAAGCGGATGGCAGCAGATCAGTTGGGGGTGTCGGGTTCATCATAAGCAAAGAATGGACTACGAAGATCGCCTCATGCCATTTTGTGTCATCGCGTATCGGAGTGCTCAACGTGAACCTCTCGGGAAAGGCCACCCTTAAGATCATCCAGACCTACGCTCCCACCAGTGCCAGCGACGACGATGAAGTGGAAGAGTTCTATCGCCAGCTAGACATGATGCTAGCTCGAAAATCCACTTACACCGTCGTGATGGGAGACTTCAATGCAAAGGTCGGAAAAGGGAGGTAAGGTGAAAGGTATGTTGGAAAGTTTGGAACTGGAGAAAGAAATGAAAGAGGGGAACGTTTGGTCACTATGGCAGAGGCGAGAAAAATCTACATCGGGAACAGCCTGTTCAAGAAGAATAGCGAGAAAAGATGGACCTGGATAGCCCCTAACGCTGCACATCGCAATGAGATCGACTACATCCTGGTCGACAAGCGGCGCATTCTGCAAGACGTCTCTGTCGTAACGCCATTCAACACCGGCAGCGATCACCGCCTGCTCAGGGCCAAGATCCTCATCGACAGGACAAAGGAGAAGAAGACACTGCAGCTGACGTCGAGGGAAGAACGTGTGAAGGTCTACGATGGAAAGCGACTGCAGGAAGCGATGGAGAGGAAATCCTGGTGCCGAATTGACGGAATTGACGATGATTATGACTCACTGATCGAGAAACTGAAGGAATGCTTGAGGGAGGCAAAGGAGGCGGGCCCAAGGGAGCAGAAGGGAAGAATCTCGGAAGAAACCAAAAAACTTCTCGAGAAGAGAAAGAACATGAAGAGGACTGCGGAAGATCACCTTGAATATTCCATTCTCAGCAGGGTGATACGACTGCAGCTGAAGAGAGACTTCGAAAAATACCGGATGGAAAAGCTCCTGAAGGCCGCCGAGGAAAGGAAGAGCCTCAAGAAATGTGAAAGGGGGATGGCACTCTATAAATCGGAAGTGACGAAGCTGAAGAACTCGGATGGTGCTACAGCCGATGAAAGAGGCGAGGTGGTAAAGATCTGTAAAGACTTTTACACTAAGCTTTTCAAATCTGCTGTGAAGATTGAACTACCACCGTCACTTCAAAGGAAGGAGAATGTGCCCCCCATTCTCGTAAGTGAGGTTGAAAGGGCCGTCAATTTGATGAAGAGGGAAAAAGCACCGGGGAAAGATGGCATAACATCTGAAATGTTGAAGTTGGGCGGAGAACAGCTCTGGAAAATCCTCGCCGAACGGTTCAGTCACTATCTGAACACGTGCAAGATACCATCGCAGTGGAAAGAGTCGAGAACCATCCTGCTGTATAAGAAGGGAGATGGAGAAGACCTGAAGAACTATCGTCCCATATGCCTCTTGTCCCACATCTACAAGCTGTTCACGAAGATAATCCTAACACGATTATCAGAACACTTGGATGGACAACAACCAAGGGAACAAGCAGGCTTCCGAAGAACCTACAGCACGATGGATCACATCTTCACTCTGACCCAATTGCTGGAGCGAGCGAAAGAGTACAGGCTGCCACTATGCGTCGCGTTCGTGGACTACGAGAAGGCCTTCGACAGCGTCGAGATCAACGCAGTGCTAAAGTCGTTGGAGATGCAAGGAGTCGAGGCGCAATACATCGAACTCCTACGGGAGGCGAATTCCGGATGTACCACCGACATCGCTCTGCTGTCGTCGCCGATTAGAATACCAGTCGAGAAGGGCGTCAAACAAGGAGACACCATCTCTCCGAAGCTCTTCACCACATGTCTCGAGCAGATCTTCAGAGACATCGACTGGAAGGGCGGCGTAAACATCAACGGCGAGCTACTGACCCACCTCCGTTTCGCTGACGATATCGTCCTCGTCGCCGAAACCACAGATCTACTTCAGACCATGCTAACCGAGCTAGACATCAGAAGCTCGAGAGTAGGCCTCAAAATGAACCGCATGAAGACCAAGTTCATGCGGTCAGCTTACGCAACAAGGGGCCGAATAGTGGTTCAAGGCGATGAAATAGAGGAGGTGGAGGAATACGTCTACCTTGGACAAGAAGTAAATATGCGTCGAGACATGGAGAAGAAAATCTCGTGGAGAATAAGGGCCGGATGGAAAGCGTTCAACTCCATCAAGGATGTGCTCATAGGAAAGTTGGATAAGACCACCCGCGCGAACCTCTTCAATGGCACAGTTTTACCTGCAATGTTATACGGCAGTGAAACTTGGGCCACCACGAAGAGAGAAGAGCAAAGGTTGGTAACTGCTCAAAGGGCGATGGAGAGATCTATGCTGGGAATATCACTAAGAGAACATATCCGGAGTGAGACGATCAGAGAGAAATCCGGCGTGAGGAACGTCATCAACGAGTACGAGAAGCAAAAGTTGAGATGGGCCAGATACGTTGCTCGGTTCACCGACAATCGGTGGACTCGCGCAATTGTCGAGTGGTATCCGCGTGAGCGGAAAAGGCCACTCGGAAGGCCTCCAAAACGATGGATTGACGACATAAGAAAAACGTTTGGAGCTACGTGGATGAGGAAGGCGCGATCCAGAGAGGAATGGGAAGCGTGCTGTGACCAGCGGAGTCGATTCGACGCCCGATAGTCTGGTCGGTCAAGACAATCAAGACAATAAATAAAGGTCAAGGAGGCAACAAAATAAAGACACAAGAGCAGTTTACTGTTCATTTAAACCCCTATGATAATATACTTTTATATCATGACCTGCAGGTGTTTAAGATCGTTTCTAGTGGCCACCAGCGATTGCAGCCGTTCTTCGATTGCCTTCTTCACCATCATAGTGAAGAGTGAGCACCACATACCCTGTGCTATGGTTTCTTCCGGAAGTAGAAGGCGGACTCAATTGGAGTACACAGAAGTTTGAGGCACAGGACAGGAACTGTGGTCGGGGACAGGCGTAGGTCTTCATACTGCAAACGTCGTCTACCAGGAAATCCAGAATCGTGGTCGGTGAGTACAGGCGATAGGTCAAACACAAAGACACGGATCAGAACACAGGAAGGTAGAGGTCACGGGAGAAGGAGTCTGGCAGGTGGACTGGGAACAAGGATGAGGGCGAAGAGCAGGCTGGCTCAAGCACGTGAGCTGTGTCGGTGAACAAGGTTCCACGTCCTTCTCTGTTTGCTCTTGCCTTATATCCTGCCAGGTCCAGGTGTATCTGATTATGGTGATGGCATGGGTGTGGCATGACCCCCCCTTCCAGGAGCGGCTCTAGACGCTCGCCTGGGACCCGGGGGCGACCACAAGGCCGGGGAGCGGGACGATCTGGATGCGCCCTGTGAAAAATCGGAAACGAGGTCAGGATCCAAAATATCACAGGCCGCCACCCAACTGCGCTCCTCCGGCCCATAACCCTCCCAATCCACAAGGTACTGAAGGGTTTCTCCGTGGCGACGAGAATTCAGGAGCGCCCTGACAATGTAAGCAGGCCCGCTCCTTTCGGGCAAGGTTATGGGAGAGGGAGGTGCTGGCTGCGGCTGATGGAGAGCAGTGGCCATGGGTTTCAGGAACGACACATGGAAAGAGGGGTGTACACGCAAGTGCCGGGGTAGTTGTAGCCGATAAGTTTGAGTTCATCGAATGCCTGTTGAGCCTCTGGGTTCCATGGGAGTCTGTATGATTTCGTTGCTGTTAATGCAGTTAGCGGGGCAGCAATCAAACTGAAATTCCTTATGAACCGGCGGTAGAAGTTGGCAAACCCTAGGAACCGTTGTAAGGCCTTTGTAGTGGTCAGACACGGCCATTCTAATAATGCACGTACCTTACCCGGATCCATGGCGACTCCATCCGGGGTCAGTATGAAAACAAGGAAGGAGATCCTTTGCTGGTGGAACTCACTTTTCCAGCTTGACGTACAATCGGTTCTGTAGCAGGCGCCGTAAAACCTGTCTAACCAACTGAACGTGACTGTTAAAATCCTTGGGGGGGACCCACACACACCAATCATCAAGATGTCATCCAGGTATACGAGTACCCCACAAAGTACCAGGTCCCCCAGCACATGATTGACAAAGGCCTGAGATACACTTGGTGCATTGGCAAGCCCAAAAGGCATGACCCGGTACTCATAATGCCCCATGTTCGTACTAAACACGGTCTTCCACTCATCTCCTTCTCGGATGAGTATCAGGTTGTATGCACTCCTTAAGTCTAGTTTTGTGAACCATTTCGCATCTCGAACTTGTTCTAGGGCAGCTGTGATCAAAGGCATTGGATAAGGGTACCTGATAGTGATGCGGTTTAGGCCCTGATAGTCTATGCACGGTCGCAATACCCTGTTCTTCTCCACAAAAAAGAAACTGGCAGAGGCAGGAGAAGTGGAGGGTCGGATGATACCGGAGGCGAGTGCTTCTGTGATGTATTGCTGAAGCGCCTGCTGCTCAGGCCGTGACAGGGGATAAACACGACAACGGGGTGGTGTGGTACCTGGTAACAGATCAATGGCACAGTCCCATGGGTGGTAAGGAGGTAGCTCGGCGGCATGACTGCGGTTGAAGACTGTAGCCAGATCTTGGTACTCGGGGGGTATCTGGGCAGGCCTTGCAGATTAATTTCCCTCAATGGAGGTAGCCCTGCAAGGTAACCTCAGGAATTTTCCCCTCACATTGAGTTCCCCACGAAGTGAGGTCTGGTGCTCCAATCGAAGACGGGGTTATGAGATGTCAACCAGGGAAATCCCCAGAGTCACCGGAACCTCAGGGGTGGCGACCAGATAAAACTGTATTGTTTCATGATGACAAGCCCCGATCACTATCTGAAGGGGGGGGCTGTCTGGGAATCTACAAACCCCTTGCCTAGGGGTTGTCCGTCTAACGCATTAATCTTAAGGCGCTGGGGACATCTTTTCTACAGGGATCTTGTAGTACTGGGCAAAATTAATGTCTATAAAACTGCCTGCTGCCCCAGAATCGACCAAAGCCTGTATGGACAGGCTACCCACTCCCCAAGACAAGGTGATGGGAACAGTCATACAGTCACAGTGGAGGGTCCCACTCACCTGGGCTCGGGGACGGATGGGACACTGAAGACGGTGTCTGGGTTCCCCCCCAATACAGGCACAGGGCTTCTTGGAATCTTTGCCTTCATTCCGTGGGAGACAGGCATCCCCGTCCCAGCTGCATGGGCTCCGCGGTGCTGCGCTCGTTGCAGGTTTGCGCCGGAGTGGCGCGGCGCCGTGGTTCTTCGGTGCGCAAGGCGTTGTCGACGGCCACCGCAGTGTCAATGAGTTGACCCCGGGTCGATTTGTCTCCTCGGAACACCATCTCTTTCCATACGCGAGGGTCTAAACCTCTGCGAAAACTAGCCAGGAGTGCTGACTTGCCCCAGTCACTGCGAGCGGCTAAGGTGCGGAACTTGATGGCGTAGTCAGCTACCGTTCGTTCCCCCCGTCTGATCTCGAACAGTCTTTCACTTATGCTGTCATCAGACGGGGGCAGACCGAACACGGCTTGAAATCAGGTTTTAAAGTCTTCATAGGTCGACTGAATTACACCCCCAAGTGGCCGTGGCCCAGTCTAATGGGCGGCCGGCAAGGAGAGACATGATATAAGTAATACGGCTTAGGTTAATGCCGTACACCTGAGGCAGGCTGGGGGGGGGGGGGGGGAACCCAGCTCACATTGCATCAAAAACCCTGCGCAGCAAGTGGAGTCTCCTTTGAAGCAGGCAGGTGGCAGGAGACGTGGGTCTTGAGGCGGTGGAGGCTGGGACAGCGGAGACGGTGGTATTGCTGGCGGCTGCAGTCTTTGCTACAACAAGCATACCTTGCTCCTGCATCGTTTCGACTAGGGACTGGAAAGCCTCCGTGAGGCTACTCAAGGTTTGCTCCATCGATCCCAAACGGTTACCTTGTGCGGCGAGTGCCCTCTTGACGCAATCGATCTCCGCTGAGTCTGTTCCGTAGGTGGAACCTTCTGCCATGGTTTCTTCCGGAAGTAGAAGGCGGACTCAATTGCAGAGTACACAGAAGTTTGAGGGACAGGACAGGAACTGTGGTCGGGGACAGGCGTGGGTCTTCATACTGCAAACGTCATTTACCAGGAAATCCAGAATCGTGGTCGGTGAGTACAGGCAATAGGTCAAACACAAAAACACGGATCAGAACACAGGAAGGTAGAGGTCACGGGAGAAGGAGTCTGGCAGGTGGACTGGGACCAAGGATGAGCTCAAGAAGCAGGCTGACTCAAGCACATCAGCTGTATCAGCAAACAAGGTTCCACATCCTTCTCTGTTTGCTCTTGCCTTATATCCTGCCAGGTCCAGGTGTATCTGATTATGGTGATGGCATGGGTGTGGCACCCTGTCACCACTTGCAAGTAGAACAGCCCAGTCAGCAGACTAAGCTGGGCTTAAGGAACTCTATCAACTCACCCTGAACATTTACAATGAGATCCAGAACAATGAACTGCACTGAGGGTTTAATTCTAACCTCCTTGTTTTGATTTCAGTTTATACTGTTACTCTGTACATTTCATCATTTAAGGATGCAGTGACCCCTATAAATTTCCATGTGAGAATCCAGATTTAAGGAGTAGAACTTCACACAGGTGCAGATTCCACCCATTGGATGATACTGCTATAGTTGTTGTAAGTGAGTTAACCTGAATGACCTGGAATGTACATAATGATGTCTTATGTTTATCTTTCAGTTGCTCCATCAGCCTTCTTTTCACTGCTTGACCAAGAGTCTGTCCACGGTAGCATCTAACAAGGTTATACACCTCCTGGAGGTGTTTTCCATGTTTTCCAACACCAGGTTCATGCTCTCTGCTCAGCAGAACCACCTGGTGTTTTTCCTGTTGGAGAGCTTTAACAACATCATTCAGTACCAGTTTGACGGTAAGGAAGGCATGCTTGCCATGTTACATTGTGGCTCAAATCAACGGTTTCTGTACTGCCATGCTTTGGTTATGTTCTTATCCATTTCCACAATCATCTGCCAAGCCTGTGCCTGCTGCTTATGCCTCTTTTCATCCCCATCTCTGACTGTCTAGGTCCCCGCAACCTGGTGTATGCCATCATCTGGAAGCGTAATGCCTTCCATCAGCTGGCCAGTCTGCCGACAGACCCCGTCTCCATCCAGAAGGCCCTGCAGCGCAAGCGTCGGTCAGCGTCTGTCGCCTACCAGAGCAAGTCTCAGGACACAGTGTCTATGGAAGCTTTACACCTGGCAGCAGCTGCAGAGCCAGGCACACTGAAGACAAGCCTGATCTCTATGCCAGGTGCCATAGACAGGGTGTATTTGGATGTTTTTGTCTGGTATGCTCTTACATGGCGTGTCATAGTGTCACTGGTCCAAATGATATCAGTCTGCTCTTTGCAGGTATTGACAAACTGACAGAGAAATCACAACTTTCGGAGGATAGAGCCATGGTTTCGCTCCGACAGTCCAACTCTCTTCAGACTGCCATATCCAACCATAGTGGAGTGGCCAGCAGCAGTGACACAGTCCAATCCAGGAAAGGATAATTGGGTAATACTGACCATCTAAGAACGGTGACAGGCACAGTTTTAAAATCTCATTAGTTTGCATCATTATGTACATTCCAAGTTCTGTAATTCTGTGCCCCCAAAATTAGTAGCAGACCCATAGTTTTTCTGAACAGTTAACCGTGAGTTGTGGCAGTGATGTGGCTCTGAGAGAGTAACACACTATGTTGACAAATGGAAGTGTGAAAGCTGAAGTGGTAAGAGGTGTGTAAGTCTTTTGCAGTTCCCACCATGATGGTCAGTGTAATGTGGTTATAGCCATATATGTGAGCACAAATAACCGATGTGTCTGCCTCTTCTGCTCAGGAGATCTTCTGCAGTAAAGCAGAGCAAAGGGAGCTATCTGGTCTAATGTCTCCCTTGCTGCTGGACCCCCACGCCTGACTGGGTGAGGTTCTGTGTCAATGTCACACTCAAGCAGTACTAGCTCAATTTTTCTTTCATCCTCTGGGCTGAGAAGCCTGTCTGTTCCTCCACTACCTTCTCACTGGTCTCACTTCCTTCTCCTGGAAGAGCAAGCTGCTCCTCCAGACCATTATGCGCCTCTGGCAAGTCTTGGTTTTCCAGGTGGAGAAGATCTGCACTGAAAGGTGAGCTCTGCGGAGTTTTTGCCGACTTTTAAAGTCAGTCATGTGCAGTTATTAAGTTTGGGAGTTTTTCAGTGGGAATCCAGTGCTGAATTTACATTTAGATTCATTCATTTAGCAGACACTTTTCTCCAAAGCGACATACATCTCAGAGAAATACAACTTCTGCATTACATTAGGAGAAAGAGATATAGTTGCAGACATGTGATTCTTAAGTAAACTTTGTTTCTTTCCACTATATGCACTGATGTTCATTGCACGAGTAGGTGCATAAAACTTAGAACAGAGGATTCCTGATCACCTTCCTATAATTAAAAAAAAAAAAAAAAAATTTTTTTTAAAAGGTACACAAACATTTATGTACAATACAGGAGTAGCAGCTGTGTAAAGGCTGATCATAAACTTACGGTACATGAAGATTTGCACCTTGCATGAGCTTGAGAGATCATGGGCAAAGTGAATCCAGAGCGTGTTCAGACCCTTCTTAAATGTGGACAGAGTTTCAGCAGTTCTGAGTGTGAGGGGGGGATCATTTCACCACAACGGAGCCAGAACTGAGAACCTCTGTGCTTGACCTTTTGTGTGTGGGACCACCAAGTGGGCAGAAGTAGATGAGCGAAGTCATCTGGTGGGGGTGTGGAAGTTCATCAAGTCTTGTAAATAGCTAGGAGCAGTTCTCAATATTTATTAACTTAAATTAGTGTTTGAGTTGAAAAAATGCCATCAGCTCTTTTCAGGTAAGAATTAGTGTATTGCACTGAAGCCTTTTTACACAAAATGTTTATATTGATTGACACTGATCTTCAGTGAACTAACCCATTTTGCCTTTTACCTTAATAATGAGATAATTAAAAGCTCATACTCATGATTGGACAAGCCATATTCCTCTTTCAGGGCTCTGACAGACTGTCATGGCTGGGTCTGGAAGGAAGCAGCGGACCCAAGTGCAGAGCGGTATACGTGGTGTCTTCAGGGAAATCCAAGAGAGGAGGTCAGAGATCAGGCAAATGGTCTTCGAGGTGCGAACGTTGTAACAGGGAGAATCCAAAAGGCAAGGTCGGTGATCATAAAGAGGCACAGGATCATGGTAACAAGGGACGGGTTCGAGTAAGGCGTTCGGGAACAGGAAAGGGCTAGGAGGAGGCTGAACAAGGTTCCACATCAGCTGTTGGCCTGACGCAGCCTTTTATGCTGCAGTCTGCGTTGCGTCCCAGGTGTTCCGTGTCGGCTCGGAGGTATGGGCGTGGCACAGACAAGCCAGAGATCCTCAAGTTCCTCCAGCATGGCACCTTAGTTGGCCTCATTCCAGTGCCACACCCCATCCTCATCCAGAACTATCAGGCCAATGTTGGCACTTCCATGTGGAGTGCAGTCTACCTGTAGTGAGTGGGAAGGGTTAATAACCTGGGACAGAATATTCTCTATTGCAATTCCCACATCTTTTCAGTGACATTTATTCCTTTAGCTGATGCTTTCCTCCAAAGCAACTTACAATGTAAAGGTCACAATTATTACATACTTACAAGCATTTACCCATTTACACAGCTGGGTAATTTTACTAGAAGAATTTAGAGTAAGTACCTTGCTCAAGGGTACTACAGCCAGAGGTGGAGAGCAAACCTGCGACCTTTTGGATCTAAAGCCAGTAACTTTAACCACTATGCTACCAGCTGTCCTAGTGACAAGGTACTGACCACCTTGTCTTTATTTACTCCGCAAGTTAACTAATTTCAGTAAAGTATTCCCAGTAAAACTGTGTTTCAGATTTAGATGTTGTAACTTAAAAAATATCTGCTTGGTGATAAGCCTAGGTAATTAACAGCAGTAACTGCTTCTAGGAGGTTGTTACTGAAACAGTTGTCAGTGATGACCAAATAAAATGTTCAATGTTGAACTAATAAATTTGAAGTGGTGGTTCTGCCTGCTTGTTGCTGTGGTCACCAGCAACCATGCAGTGACCTATCATCTGAATTATGTATGTGTCATTATTTTAATAATTATGCTAATTATTTTTGGAATACACTACCATAAGATACTGCTTACACAAAACAATAAACATGTGAACCTGAACAGCATGACTTCGGACTATGGGAGGAAACCCACACAGACACGGGGAGAACATGCAAACTCCACACAGACTGAGCAGGGATCAAACCCACATCCTCTAGCACCACCCAGGCGCTGTGAGACAGTAGCGCTACTTGCTGTGCCATCGTGCCACCACTTAATATACCATAATGACAAAATAAAAATAGGATTGTAGAAAAACTGAACATTGATATAAACATTCAGACCGTTGGACATAACACTTGAAATTTAGCCCAGGTACTCTTTGAGATGTTTCTAAACCTTATTTGGAGTCTACCTGTGGTAAATTCAATTGATTGGACATGACATGGAAAAGCACATATGCCAATCAGCCACAACACTAAAAATCACTGGCAGGTGAAGTGAATAACATTGATTATCTCATTGTAATGGAGACCTGTCAAAGGGTGAGATATATTAGGCAGCAAGTGAACAGTCACTTCTTGAATTTCATGTTGCAAGCAGGAAAAATCAGCAGGTATAAGGAGCTGAGTGCCTTTGACAAGGGCCAAGGCTCATTCATGTGTGTGGGGAAACAAAAGCTAGCCTATCTGCTCTGATCCCACAGAAGAGCTACTGTAGCACAAATTGCTGAAAACCTTAATGCTGGCCATGATAGAAAGGTGTCAGAATACACAGTGCATCGCAGCTTGCTGTGTATGGGGCTGTGTAGCTGCAGACCGGTCAGAGTGCCCATGCTGACTCCTGTCCACCACCGAAAGCACCTACAATGGGTACACGCATGTCAGAACTGGACCATGGAGCAATCGAATAAAGTGGTCTGGTCAATCACATTTTCTTCACAATCAGGTGGGCTCGAGGGGGACCTACACAATATTCGGCAGGTGGTTTTAATGTTGTGGCTGATCAGTGTATCGGTCTATATAAGGTCCCACAAATTACAAAGTGTATTAGAGCAAAAGCAAAGCCATGAGATGAAAGGAATTGCCTGTAGAGCTTAGAGACAGGATTGTTTATATTTACATTTAATCACTTAGCAGACGCTTTTCTCCAAAGCGATGCACATCTCATTGAAAATACATGTGCATTACATTAGCAGAAAGAGAGACATAAATGCTGACACATAGTTCTTAAGTGCAAGGCACAGATTGAGGCTGAACATCAGAAGGCCAAGGCACAGATCAGGGGAAGGCTACGAAAGAAATCTGCAACATTGAAGGTTCCCAAGAACATAGTGGACTCCATAATTTTTAAATGGAAGAAGTTCGGAACAACCATGGTGCTTCCTAGAGCTGGCTGCCTGGCACAAACTCAGCAAGCAGGGGAGAAGGACCTTAGTAAGAGAAGTGACCAATAACCCAATGGTCACTCTGGCTGAGCTCTAGAGATCTTGTGTGTAGATGGGAGAAACTTCTGGAGTGACAATTATCACTGTAAGAATACAGTGATCTGGGTTTTATGGCAGAGTGGCCAGATGAAAGCCTCTCTTCTGCAGAGATACACAAGACAGCACCTAAAGGACTCTCAGACTGAAAAACAAAATTCCCACATCTGATGAAAACAACATTGAACCGTTTGGCCTCAATTCTAAGCATCATGTGTGAAGGAAACCAAGCACCGCTCATCACCTGCCCAATACCACCCAGTGAGGAATAGTGGTAGCAGCATCATGCTGTGGTGGTGTTTTTCAGCAGCAGGGAAAGGGCACTAGTCAGGGTTGAGGGAAAGGTGAATGGAACAAAGTATATATATATATATATATATATATATATATATATATATATAGTCAGGAGCAGAGTGCTCCTGGTAGCCGAGTGCCTGGTGGCCGGGCAGCCCACGTAACCTGGTCGGGCTTAACCCAAAAAGGCAACGTAGGGGGGCCTTATGGGCCCACCACCCACAAGGTTCAGTGTGGGGGTCGGGTGCAATGCCTTTCAGGCAGCAGGAGGGGGCAGGGTGGCACATGGCGTCACGGACCCTTGCGGCAGAAACTGGCTCTTGGGACGTAGAATGTAACCTCATTGAGGGGGAAGAAGCCAGAACTGGTACAGCAGGTTGAGCAATACCAAATAGATATAGTTGGGCTCACCTTGAACAAACTGTCAGAGACATTAGATGGCCCTGGCAGGAGAGGGACTGTTCCCGAACACGTGAACCCTCATACGGTATTCGATGATATCTTACAATTACATTTACATTTATTCATTTAGTAGACGCTTTTGTCCAAAGCGACGTACATCTCAGCAAAAGTACAATTTATGCTTTACATTGAGAGAAGGAGACATAGCTGCAGACATGAACGTCTCAAGCAAACCTAGTTTGTTCCCTACCACTTGCTGCACCGAGGTTCATCGTTCAAGTAGGTGCATAAGACACAGGATAGACAAATCCCGATACCCACACCAACTTTTTTTTGTTAAATATTATAAGATACACAACTGAGCAGTACAATACCAGAGTAATGGCTGAATAAAGGTTGTATCTGGGGATGCTTCTGAAGTTACGATGCGTGAACAGTTACACCATAGATGAGCTGGAGAGATCTTGGGCGAAGTGGTTCTGGAAAAGGTGAGTTTTCAGACCCTTCTTGAAAACAGTTTCCACAGTTCTGAGTGACAGGGGAAGGTCATTCTACCACAATGGACCCAGAACCAAGAACCTCCAAGCTTTGCCTTTAGTGCGTGAGACCACCAAGCGAGCAGAAGTAGGTGAGTGAAGAGGCCTGGCCGGGGTGTATCGGTTGATCAAGTCCTGTAAATAGCCTGGGAGAAGTTCTATCGATGCATTTGTACACAGTAACCAGGGTTTTGAATTTGATTCGGGTAGCTTTAGGAAGCCAGTGCAGAGAGGTGATTAGAGGAGCTACATGGGAGCGCTTTGGCAAGTCAAACACAACTTATGCAGCAGCATTCTGTAGAAGCTGCAGAGGTTTGATGGTATTAGCAGGAAGGCCACACAGAAGAGAGTTGCAGTAGTCCAGACGGGAAGTCACCATGGCCTGGACAAGTAGTTGGGCAGAGTCAATAGTGAGGTAGGGACGGATCCTATGAATATTATGCAGGATGTATCTGCAGGACCAGGTTATGGCTTCGATATGTTGAGAGAATGACAGACTCGCATCAGTCCTTACTCCCAGACTTTTAGCAAAGGAGCTAGGTGAAATGAATGAGAGTCCAGAGGTCGTGACAGGAGGACAGGCCAGCTGGGAGGTAATGAATCTCTGTTTTGGAGAGGTTGAGTTGGAGGTGGTGATCATACATCCATGAAGAGATGCCCGACAGGCAGGCAGCAATGCGTGCGGAGATGTCTTATGCACCAGGTGGAAAGGAGATCGTTGTTATGGAACCACAAGAACCTGAGGAAATTGTAGAAATCTGTTCAATGTCTGCTGTTATGGCCACATCTTACTTCGGGAAACGTAATAGCTCCCTGAAAAGGCTGTTGTTCAAATCTGGTCCATACAGAAGAACATCACTGAGCAAGACACCGCTCTAACAGGCACTTCAGTCAAAGACTATCCTGATGTTACCAGGTTTCTTAGGATGATGCATGCCAAAGAATGGTAAGTACCAGCATTCTTCATATTCTTTGAGAGGGGGTGCCACCTCAGCGTGGTTGTTACAGAAGACCTTCTCCATAAAGGTGAAGAAGTACTGTCTCATCTCTGGATTCCTCTCAAAGTTGCGCCTCAGTGTTAGCAGTCATTTCATGGCCGAAGCCCTGTTGTCGGGGAGTCGACTCCTTGGGACTTTGAAAGGTAATGGAGCCACCCATTTGTTACTTTCATCCTTCTCCAGCCCTTGTTCCATTATGTGAAGGAATTTCATGTCATTAATAGATGGAGCCACCTTGTCATCATCGGATATTCTCTTGAACACTGCATGGTAAAGCTGTTCATGTTTGCGACTGTTGATAAGCTCATCTGTGGAACACACTCCATCTTTATTAATGTACTGTCAGTGCCTGGGTTTCTCTTTAACATGAAAAACATAAGGACAGGGTTGAAAGACGGAAGGCCGTTGCTGTTCTAGCATGTTTGTGCAGAATGTTCTCACAGTAGTGGACTTGTGAAAGCCATTCAGACAGACATTGCCGACTATCACTCATCCTAGGTCAAGCTTTTGGGCATAAGGAGCATCATGAGGTCCATTCACCTGCTTGCAGATCTTATGCACTCGGTCCAACCCACTGTGCCCCCGCACCCCCACACCCACACGCCACCATGCCACCACGCCCCCCCTGCAACATACTCAATCACTCAGAAATACACACCAACCACAGGCAATTAAGTCATCAATTCATCTCATACAAATGTCTGGACAGTAGTAGGGGACAACAGACTGTAGCTGGTACCATAGTGATTAGAGCTGCTGTCCATAGACCCAAAGGTTGCAGGTTCAAATCCCCCCTCCAGCTCTAGTACTCTTGATCAAGGTCCTCACTCTCAGCTGTGCCAGTTAATAAATTTAAAACAAACTTACCCAGCTATATAAATGAGTAAATACTTTTAGATATTGCAAGTTTAGGGGGTGTGGTGGTGTAGCTGGTTTGGCCGGGTCCTGCTCTCCGCTGGGTCTGGGGTTTGAGTCCTGCTTGGGGTGCCTTGCGACAGATTGGCACCCCGTCCTGGGTGTTTCCTCTCTCCCTCCAACCTTGCACCCAGTGTTGCCAGGTTAGGCTCCGGTTCACCACAACCCCTCTTGGGACTAGTAGTTCCAAACAATGTGTGTGTATTGTAAGTTGCTTTGGAGTTAAATTAATACCTGTAATAGGTAAGTGGAGCACCTAGAAGAAACCCCCAGTGGCTATTTTTATGTCACTTAAAAAATGTATTTTTTTTAAACATATATCTTGAGGGTTCTCCATAACTAAATGCTTACTCTAATAACATTGTTACCAAATATGTTTTCTTCCTGAAAATATTTTTTTTAAATTTTTAAAAGTGATGTGGGGGTGCGGTGGCGCAGTGGGTTGGACCACAGTCCTGCTCTCCAGTGGGTCTGGGGTTCGAGTCCCGCTTGGGGTGCCTTGCGATGGACTGGCGTCCCGTCCTGGGTGTGTCCCCTCCCCCTCCGGCCTTACGCCCTGTGTTACCGGGTAGGCTCCGTGACCCCGTAAGGGACAAGCGGTTCTGAAAATGTGTGTGTGTGTGTGTGTGTGTGTGTAAAAGTGATGTCATTGATGTGGAATCCATGTTTGCTGTCAACCAGCTTCTTTCTGCCACTGCATCCTCTGCAGGCATGGAGCATGTCTTTAGCACACATGGACTTACCCAGCATGAATTTAGGAACAGGCTTGTCACAGAAAATGCAGTTAAACTTGTTTCTCTTCAAGGTGCTAAATAAGAAGATAGATCTGAGTGAGCCATAAGTATTATCCAAAAGTTATGGTGTAACTTAATTTTTGACTTGTTTCTTTTTGATACTTTATAAGCTGTTTAAAGCTAACTTGTATATTAAACATTGTGGTTCAATTATCCTGGAGTCTTTCTTGTTACTTATTTAATTAATTAATTGTATTAATTTACATGCTTTGGGGACAGCTGGTAGTGTAGTGGTCAGATAGAGCTGCTGCCTTTGTACAGAAAGGTCACAGCTTTGAATTCCACCTCTAGCTGTAGTACCCGTGAGCAACGTACTTACCCTAAATTGCTCCAATAAAATTATCCAGCTATATAAATGGATAAATAATTGTAAGTTGTTTTGGCGAAAAGTGTCAGTTAAATGAATATGTCACACCCACAAACTCGGCGACAAGCAACACCAGCAGCTAATCAGGCTCTGGGCACATAAAAGGGCAGCCCAGACCTTAAGAAGCTATAGAACCTCGTCCTGCTCCTTGTCCTTGACTCCCCGGTCTGCCTCAACTCCTTGCCTGTCTTTGAATTACGCCTCTCGGATTCTCCCTTCAGACTACGTGCGCGCATCGGTTACCCTTGCCTGCCTCCTCGACCATGTCTTCCAGATTGCCCCCTGAACCAGCTTACCCTGCTCCGCGCTTGGGTTCAACACACCCGCCCCGGGGAAACACCGTGACAGAATAAATGTAATGTAAATGTGCTGATAGTGTCCTGTCATTTAAAGCTTTCTAGATATGTTACAAAATAACTCTAAGATCTGATGAAAAATAAATATATTGAGGGGAAAAAAGGAGAAAAACCAGTAAACAATTTAATAATTTTTTTAAAAATACATCATTTAATTTAAATCATGAGTGAAACTGGTGGATTTTAATCCACCAACTCTTGCAGAAACCTATACTAACATGGGGCAAACAAACTCCACATAGACTCAACATGGACTGAATTTATTTCTGATCTACACCCAGGCTCATAAGGTATCTGCAGTACCCACTGCGCCACACAGATCTGTAGCTGACATCACAAACACTGTACTGTGTTTATACCAGACAAACAACCAATTCAGTATCAGAGTTGGTTCTAACATGGTGTCTTGGAGAATATCAACAGCTGTGAAAGGGGTACTTGTGATATTGATGGAGAATTCTGCTGCATGAGAAAAGCGGTTATGTCACAGTGGAGATGGTCAAAGATGACTAGCAGACATGAAAACTACCAAAACTGGCAAGCACATAACTTACTTTTCAATCACTTTCAAACCATTCAAAATTCAGTCTGTGAAATAACTTCTTTGCATATTTCAGTCATCACCCTGTGGAGATTTGAAAAATCTTTGTCTAGTCTAGTGGGCTCAATGCTATTTCCCTCTTGGCCCTTACACTCATGTCTGCATTAACATCACTGGGTAGTGAGAACCAGAAGTCTCTCCAGTCTAGGTTCTCAAAGATGAAGGGCAGGATGCGGATAAGCAGCCAGGCACATTTTAGCAGAACCTGCTTCCCTCTCTCTGTGGGGCAACCCAACAATGCCCCCGGACCAGTGTCTCCACTGCCTTGCAAGTGAACACACAAACTTTAAGTACCAGAAACACATTTCTATAAATGTCACAGACTGATGGAAGCAAGCAAACCATGTAAAAGAAATAAGGAAAAGGAAGACAGACAAGAACAGACAAGGCAACTAGACAGTGGAGTCATTCAATGCATACTGTAGATAGAGCAGGAGAGTCAGACTCATATAAACACAGCTATGGTCAGATATGAACAAAACAACCAGCCCCATGATGCACAGCCTCAACATAATTTCAAGTCTATTAAAGCTGGATGATAACAGTCAATTCTAATTTTATACCTATAGATTAAAGATTTGCCAAGAACAATACTCGTGAAGAACAATACTGAAAAGCCACTGAATCTGCCCAATCAGAAGGCAAATCTGATTTTGTAAAGGCCCGGAATTTCTGCAGCTCAGCAATTTTTTTTTTTTTTTTAAATAAAAAGACAAAATTCTGGCTAGATTAAAGGTTCATTTAGAAATTACAGATGCAGAATTAAATCTTTGTCATTCCCCATCACAAACAAAAATATATAGAAGAAAAAAATCGGAATGTCGCAGTTGCTTGAGGTCACATACTGGTGGTCAGCCATTTGTGCGGACAAACGTTTATTCCTCACTCCTCCCAGAAACTGTGGTGGCTGTCTGCACATGGTCTCCTTACCCCTGCCAGCTTCTTCAAGGCCAGCGTCATTGTCCAGTCCATGGGATCATTTGTAACCCTTAAGTTTACTGCCCTTGGGTGGTGTTAGTCAGGACCCAGAACATTACATTGTAGCAGAGTGTGGGGATGTTTGAGTGAGACTCCTCCTTCATGGCCCGTATTACGAAGGCAAACACATTCTGGATGGAGGTGGCAGTCTCAGCCCAGAACTGGTTGCAGTGGGCATCATCTGTGGCCTCCATGGGCTGGGAGAGATGGGCTCTATTAGGTTCCCCACAGCAACGAGCATCCACTGTACAACTTCAGAGCCACTGCTACACACCAACTCTAAAGTCTCACTGAAACAGTTATGAACATCAGAAGAGAAGCTCCAGAGCAAGACTTATACTTCCCTTTTCATTAGTTCATAAACACCTAGCTGTGCAATAGAGGATTCATCTTTAAGTCTGTTCAACAATGAAAACATTCCAAGACAACATTAGGGTTAAAAGCAGACATTTTTGTAACTTTATAGTCTAAGATGAATAAACCACGTTTGAAAAGACAAACGTAAATGTCATATACAAAACTTTGCGAACCAGTCTTATACACATGGTGTGTATGAGACTGGTTCGCAAAGTTTCGTATACGATTTACGGACACGCCTTTTAATCCGATAGAATATAGACCCTGTTTGCCCTCTTCTGTCCAATTGTGCTTCTATACTTCTTACAATAATATGAATTTCAATAATATGAATAATACAGTGATATGAATTCACCCAGTGCACAGAGAATTCATCATTAATTCATAATCACTATTATTCCAACAGGGGGTGTGGTGGCGCAGTGGGTTGGACCACAGTCCTGCTCTCCAGTGGGTTTGGGGTTCGAGTCCTGCTTGGGGTGCCTTGCGACAGACTGGTGTCCTGTCCTGTCCTGGGTGTGTCCCCTCCCCCTCCAGCCTTACGCCCTGTGTTGCCGGGTAGGCTCCGGTTCCCTGTAACCCCGTATGGGGCAAGCGGTTCTGAAAATGTGTGTGTGTGTGTGTGTGTGTGTGTGTGTGTGTGTGTTATTCCAACATTTGGTGTCAAGGACACACGACCTGATCTCTGCAACTGTTGCCAGATGTGCTCGAATAACTATGAACTAATATGCACACGCGCACACAGCCTCTGCTTTGATGAAGCGACTCTTCTACCTGAGCTGGATGCGCCTTCCGGCACCCCACAGTTGTGTCCCCTCCTTCTCTTAATGTTGGTTAACTCTAATTTATCATGTTTAAATTGTCGCAAATTCCGGGGTTTTTCGTCTTCGTCACGTTTTACCCCAGATACAATACAGTTATAAATAGTATACGATTTTATAAAAAAAACTGCAATTTTTTGTCCACATGACAACTAGTCTAGGTGCAAATATACCATGGCATGTTGTGACCGGGAGAAACAGTGTCAGATGGATGCAGTTTTGTGTTTGTCATATTGCATAAATTGTGAAAAAGAAACACTGGATGGCCAGATCGTTATCATCCCTGCTTCTCCGTTTTTCCAACCATAAACGTCACACAGTCAGTATTGGATGCAAATGTTTGCAGGCTGCTGTGACTGCATGACGCGTTAATAGGGAATCTGCATCCTGGATATTAGCTGAATCACCACCTTCCTGAAGTTCCACTTCAAGTCCGAGGCGCCAGTGTTGACCTTCTAGGAGAGTGATGCTTTGCCCAGTCGTCACCAGCACAAATTTTGCTCCATCCACACGCCTAAGGAGTGAGGGAGAGGGTTCACTCGCGCAGGAAAAAGCCCTTGTGAGAGTCAGGAGCAACTTCTGGGTTCCGAGACCCCGTATTTTATTCAGTACATGTGACATGTCTCAGCTAATCACAGATATTTTAGTTTCATTTTTTTAATCCCTAAGCATTTAAAATGGCTTAAAATTCTGCCCAATAAAAATCAAACCCTTAATGTTTTGTAGTGACCAGCTTTACTGGAGAGTGTCATGTTTGAGCAGGAAAAGGGGTTTCTTGTAAATAGTTGAGAATTCTGGAGAAAATGTGAATTAGCTATTGAGTGGTTATTGAAATATTCCTTAAGGTTGGCATAGCAAGGGGTGGATGTGGGGATAAGCGCCAATTTCCTGTAAAATGCTCCCATTGGCGTGTGTCTCAAATAGCCTCTGACAAGCCCAGCTTCTGGCCTTCATGAACTCTTCTCACAGACAGGAGATGGGGCCTTTGAGCAGTTGCCTCGGACAAGTGGGGATCAACAGCCTGGGAAGGCAGCCCGTCTAGGAGGAGAAATACTCCAACTTCAAACCTCTTCTATAGGGAGGGAGGCCATGCTGAACCAGGCAGCAGTAGCAAGGAGAGTGTGGCGAAAAGCACCAAAGTCTACAAGACCAGGCAATGGCATTTTCAAATGTGCCAACTGCAAGAGAAATTGCTTTTCCCATGTGGGACTTTACAGCCACACCAAGTGCTGCTCTGCTAGTGCTTACTGATCCTGTGCGCATGTGCTGTAGTCTCTCGAGACCGACGGTTGCCATTATTGGTTACGGAAATTGGGTGGATGGTGGGGTGGAAGTTTTTCTTTTTCCAAACCTTACTCACACCAGTAAAGTGTTCAAAACACATCCTGCACATCACAATCAATACAAAATAAAATTCAGTTGTGAAGAACAACATAAGTTTACAAGAAACCATATTAGAAACAAAGGTAATGTCCGGTCATTAGAAGGAAAGATGCTGAAATCTAAAAAAGAAAAGCTCATTTTCATTTGAAAGAATACAAAACTACAGGACATTAAACGATTTGATCCCCCCTCAGTCTGTATGGGGTTTGCATGTTCTCCCTGTGGGTTTCCTCTGGGTGCTCCAGTTTCCTACCACAGTCCAAAGACAGGCTGTTCAGGTTCCCCCATAGTGTGTGAGTGACAGAGAGAGTGTGTTCCACTGATATATGGATGAGTGAACTGTAGTAAGTAGTGTATCTAGAAGTGTAACTCACCTTAGTGAATAAGGTTTGTGGGCTGATAACACTACATAGAGTTCATTGGCAGTCGCTTTGGAGAAAAACGTCTGATAAATAAATGTAAATGTAGAAATGTAAACCAATAATCACAGTATAACAAAAATTCTATAGCCAACACCTTGAAAACCATCATATTCTCAAAGACTTTTCTAAAATGTGTCCACATTATCACTTACCTGCTTACTCACTCTCACTCACTTTCATTAACCACTTGTCGTTATTAGGGTTGCTGTGGTCCAGAGTCTATCCTGGAATCTCTGGGTATTGGGCTAGAAGAGGTACACCCTGGATAAGATGCTAGTCCATCACAAGGTCTTCTCCATTATCATTAAGTTTAAAAATATCAGGAAACCATTTGTGTTAACTCCTTGTGGAGTTTGAGCTGGTGCAGGAAGTGGAAAATGGCCAACTAGATACAGTAAGTCTCATCTTTATGCATGGCATGTGTTCTGGATCCAAACGTCCTGATCACAGTGGAGTTCCTTCTCATGAATGGTACAGAGCGGTTCTAGAGATGCTCAAAAGCCACCTACTGAGGACTGTACAGTTAGAGTGCTTCCCAGTAGATGACAGGGTTTTCTCACTGCCATTGTGAGTCTCAAAGAGGAAAACTCAGACTGTTGCTTGTGAATGTGCACCAAACAGCTATTCCAAATGTTCTTAGAGAAGGTGGGTGATGAACTCAAGAGGGTGCTGTCTACTAGCTCTGTAATCCGGGTGTAGGACTTCAGTTCTCACATTAGGAAATATGAAGATACCTGGAAGAGTGTGACTGTGAGGAACATCTTGCCATATTTGAACTCAGCAGTGAATTGTCAGTGGACTTTTGTACCAGCCATGGAATGTCAAGAAAGAATATCATGTCCAAACACAAGGTGTATCTTCTGTAAGGTTCAAGAGTACTTGTTCTGTCTCCTAAGGAAGGATGGGAACACTGAACCTGCATGGATCATGTTCAAGACCTTGTGAACAAAGCTGCTAGCACCCAGTGGTGGACACCAGCAGCGAGGGACCCTGTTAAGGTAGAGAAGGAGACCTTCCAGCAGTATTTCCGAGAGACCACTTGATTTGACAGGGGTTGAAAGGCCATAAAAGGAGATTTTCAGGTGGCCACAAAGACCAGAGAAAAATATCAACATTGTGAAATCCTAGAGTAGGGCTGGAGGGTCTGAAAAAAGCCACCCAACATTTCCCATTTTTTCCTTCTTTAATTAAATACAAATTTAACAGTGTGTCAGTGACATCTTGTGGAATAAAATTTTATTGTCATTTCAGTTTATCCCAAAATGAATTAGTTTTTCATTTCCAACTTCATCAAATACAGTTCTGTAAGAGCAACAGTACTATTACCAATAGTACTCATTGGAGTTCTAAATAAATACAGTGATCTGTGTCTCTGTTGCCTGTTCATACTGTTAATTTATAGATATAAGGCGATCCATGTCTCTGTTGCCTGTTCATACTGTCGACAACAGCCCTTGTGACCATTCTAATGAATCTTTACTGTTGCTCTTTATGCCCACCCACTTACCTTAACCTCTTGTCCAAGTCAGGGTCATGGAGTT
Source organism: Scleropages formosus (assembly GCF_900964775.1). NCBI lineage: Eukaryota > Metazoa > Chordata > Actinopteri > Osteoglossiformes > Osteoglossidae > Scleropages > Scleropages formosus. Next base: position 34,689,913 of record NC_041808.1, on the reverse strand, counting down.
CTGGCGTCTATCCTGAAAAGCAAGGGTTGCAAGGTTAAATTGAGTACACCCTAGACAGGACACCACTCTGTCACTCTAGTCTACATGCCCCTATTTCACCATAAGTGAATATTTTTGTTTTCTTTTATTTTTTTTCTAACTGAAAATAACTGTTCAACAACACAATAATCACTGCTTTCTATAAAAAGAAAAACATTACTAAACTCAGTGCAGCAAGAAACAACCAAAAAAAGTTCCTTCCAAACAGTCGTCCACACAATATATTTTTTCTCACTTATGTGCTGAACAAAATGCAAAGGCTCATGGGGAAAAAGGAGTGTGTAGTTTTCCAGTCCAGTGATGTGTAAGTGACCTGATATGTTTGCACAGAAGTTTCATAGAAATAATCAACCCCGGGTCCAGATTTTGTTTTGCATGAGCACTTTGCATTAGAGCCATTAAGAGAAATTCACCATTTTGTCACCTTTTCCTGGTCCACAATAAATTTGTGTGTGTAAATTGTTATTTGGCACAGAAGACTTGCTTTTCTAGGAAGAAGGTAGTATAGTCTGTGCTGCAGTCACCTTGCAGTCTGAAGGTCCTGCTTTCAGAGCCTACTCTTGCTGTGGTTCCTTTGAGCAAAGTATTAGCCCTGAATTTATATAATAAGAGAACGGGTACATATATGACTGTAAGGCAGACAGTTGGTAGTGTAGTGGTTAAAGTTACTGTCTTTGGATTCAAAGGTAGCAGGTTCAATCCCCACCTCCAGATTTATGTTTAGCTGACACTTTTCTCCAAATCAACTTACAATGTTAAGGTTACAATTATTTACCCATTTATACAGCTGGGTAATTTTACCAGAGCAATTCAGAATAAGTACCTTGCTCAAGGGTACTACAGCTGGTGAGGCTCAAACCTGCAACCTTTGGGTCCAAAAGCAGTTGTTCTAACCTTGAGCAAGCTGCTTATCTTAAATTGCTCCAATAAAATTACCCTGCTGTTCAAATGGGTAAATACCCATGAATAACTTATTGTGAGTTGCTTGGGCGAAAAGCATCAACTAAATGAATAAACATAATTCACTTTACACAAAGGCATCAATTACATAAAGAACTCTAATATGTTTCTACCCATCCCCCAATAGGAAATGCCACTTTCTGATTTGCACTCATTTGTGGTTCCAGGGGATGAAAAGAAATACATAGCAATCAGAGACTGAATAGTACTGACACAATCTGAGGTAGCATTTACAACTATTAATGTATGTTATGATACTCATGACAGTATATGATATGTTAATTGAAAGGCGGCACAGTGTTGCAGCAGGTAGCACTGCAGCCTTGCAGCAGCTGGGATGCTTGGGTATTGGTTCAAATCTGGCTCAGTCTGTGTGGAGCCTGCATATTCTCCCTGTGTCTGTGTGGATTTCCTCTGGTTTCCTCCCACAGACATGCAGTTCAGGTGAAGTGTTGACTCTGAAACACCCCATCTCTTCCAGGGTGAACCCCCCTTCAGCTTTGTATTCATTGATTCTGGGGTTGGCTCCTGACTGAAAATGGATGCATGGACAACTATTTGATGGCATGATTTTGATTTCCGTCTCTGTTGTCCAGCATTGACTCAGGTGGAGACAGTGTCAGGGTCAGTGTAGCAAAGCATAGAGTAATTGTGACCTGACAGCTGGGAGCACTGCTACAACCGGGGCTTCAGTAGCTGAGGTGACCTCTCCCACTATGCCCGGGGTGTGATGTCTCCAATCCCAGCTGCTCGCCACCAGGTTAGCCAAATTCTGCATGAAGCCCAGTACCATAGCTTTCAGTGTGTATTCAGCTCAGACATGTGACTCTCAAAGGTGTGATGGAATAAAACAGAGTCAGGCCCTGCCCACTGCACCAACAACAGTAATGAGGTCACTGTGCACATTACATTTATATTTATTCATTTAGCAGATGCTTCTCTCCAAAGCGACATACCTCTGAATAAACAATTCAATAGTACATCACACCAACAGTAGAAGAGATTTGGATACAGACACATGATTCTTGAGTACAGTCAGTTTGTCTCATACAAACCAGTATACATTACAGGAGTACAGTACATGCCAAGTTGAAGCTGAACCATAGCAACCCTTGCAGGGTTTTCAAGGCAAGGGAGGAAACAGAGGTGGGTTGCCAGGTCCTTCCAATGCATGGCAGGGGAGGCAAACACAGGGCCACCACACTGCTAGCAGGACTCGAACCCCAGAACTGCCACACAGCAAGGCAGCAGCCAAACCCACTTCACCACCACACACACACACTCTCTCTCTCTCTCTCTCTCTCTCTCTCTCTCTCTCTCTCTCTCTCTCTCTCTCGTCCCATACAGGGTCGCGGGGAACCAGAGCCTACCCGGCAACACAGGGTGTAAGGCCAGAGGGGGAGGGGACACACCCAGGACGGGACGCCAGTCCATCGCAAGGCACCCCAAGTGGGACTCAAACCCAACACCCACCAGAGAGCAGGACTGTGGCCCAACCCACTGCACCCCCTCGTTACAGGAATAGCTACGTATAAAGTTTTTAAATTATTAAACAGATAACAGAGAACACATTTATACACACATAAGAAATCTGAGAAGAAGTGAATCCAAAAGAGATGAGTTTTGAGACCCTTCTTAAAGAGGAGGAGAGAGAGAGATTCAGCAGTTCTGAGTGAGAGAGAGGTCATTCAACATTCCATGGAGGCAAAACCAAAAACCTTTGTGCTTTTGATTTTGGCCTTACTCCCTACCCCCTATCCCAACACTTAATTCTTAAAAAACATTGTTACTTACAGGAAGAACTGATTACAGTTGAACATGGGTCTAAATTTTGTACTTTTGTTTTCCATGCTCTAATCCTAGGCAATGTCCATAATGTTACTTGGCCACCTGTAAATAAACTGGGAGGTGCCCTAAACCGGATCCTTCAGATCAGAGGCTTGTGATCTGGCACGTGTTTTTCCAGATTTAGTTCTTCTCCATGCAGCGTTGACTGAGATTTTGATTGAGATCGTGAATTCAGACATAATAATGTGAACATTCCATTGCGTTTCCATCACATGTAGTTTCAGAAAAGTCTCAGATTTCCAACCATTCTAATGAAATAATATGTTTAATTGCTGTGCATAAATATTTTCTATTTTTTTCAGTTAGGCTTGTTTTTCCTCAACTGTCATCAATTTATTTTAACACTAATTTTAAGAATACAGCTATTCCCTGACATATGTCCGAGTTCCGTTCAGGCCAACCAGTCAGATCTCAAAATGGACATCAGTCAGACGCATGTTAGCATAGGATGTAGAAGTCGTATACCTGTGCAACATTCTTTATCCTACTCAATTTCTGTCACGTTTATCTCGTTTTTTATTAACCAGCTTTATTGACTGACATTTTATGTGATTCTGTAGGTTTTTTTTTACCTTTTTTATAAGATTCTATAGTTCATATTTCATTATTTTTATTTATTACGTTATGCAAATTCTACCGTGATTATTTGGCTTCTTGCCAGGTCTATCAGTAGGGGATGGGTTTTTTCTCTTGCTTAGCATCTTCTTTGCGGTTTTCTTGTATTTATATTTAAATTTTATTATTTATATTTATATTTATATATATTCAAGAGTAATTTTCATATTTACCTGTATTTTTTCTTTATTTTTTAAAATTTTTACAGTATTTTTTTTTTGGTCATATGTACGGATGGTGTGGTGGCGCAGTGGCGCAGTGGGTTGGACCGGGTCCTGCTCTCCAGTGGGTCTGGGGTTCGAGTCCCACTAGGGGTGCCTTGCGACGGACTGGCGTCCCGTCCTGGGTGTGTCCCCTCCCCCTCCGGCCTTACGCCCTGTGTTGCCGGGTAGGCTCCGGTTCCCCGTGACCCCGTATGGGACGAGCGGTTCTGAAAATGTGTGTGTGTGTGTGTGTGTGTGTGTGTGTGTACGGATGGTCGTGAATCACATAGGTTATAAGTAGGGAAGGGGCTGTATAGTGAGTTGTCATCTAATGCAAAGACGCACAAACCTGGGAAAAAATGTAAACACTACACAGACCGAGCAGGGAATTAAACCCACATCCTCCTGCACCACCCAGATGTTGTGAGAAAACTGTGCTACTTGCTGTTGTGCCGTGTGCTTGATGACTGGGTTCTTCTGATCCTGTTCTTGGAGTTATACTGTAACACGGACCCAGTTCACCCCTCCTTTTCAGGGATCTCTGCTTTATTACCATGCTACTACCTATTTTTGATCTGTTTGCAGAACATTTTTAAAATATTGTGGCTTGTGTGTTTTTTCATACAACTTTGTGACCTTTTAAATTTAGGATTTCCAAGCAAAGCTATGAAGGCTTTAGAATTGTTTTCTACCTTTCTATAAAAATAAATAGGACTTTGATGCACTGTGCTAGAATTTCAATGATGTTTGCAGTGAACGGTGGTGGGGCCTGCTCTAATATTGAGTTGAGATGCGTAAGACCCTGAACAGCCAGCGGACATCTTTATGTGGTGTGAACATACACACACATCATCTGAACTGCTTGTCCCGTACAGAGTCACAGAGCCTAGCCTGGCAACACGGGGTGTAAGGCTGGAGGGGGAGGGGACACACCCAGAACAGGACACCACTCTGTCACAAGGTACCCCAAGCGGGACTCAAACCTCAGACCCACCAGAGAGCAGGACTAGGGCCAACCTAAAGTCATTGCTGATAGCTGTGCTCCATTATGGCAAAATGCCCGTTCAAACTGACATTCAAGCTTTGTTTCATTATGAGGTTGAATCTGGCAGCCCTCCTCTGTAAAGTCGGTTCTGGTGACCAGAAGTTGTGTTTGCTGGTACAGGAATAAATGTTTGGCACATTTATAAGAAGGAGCAGAAAAAGAGGTTTCATAGCTCCTGCTTTTGGATCCAAAGGTCATGGGTTTGAATCCTGCCTGCTGCTGTAGTACCATTGAGCAAGGCACACACATTATCTGAAACTGCTTGTCACAGTGAGCCAGAGCCTAATCTGGCAACATAGTGGGCAAGGCTGGAGGGGGAGGGGACACACCCAGGACAGGATGCCAGTCCATTGCAAGGCACCCTAAGCAGGACTCAAACCCCAGACCCAACACCAAGCAGGCCCTGGCCAAACCTGCTGCACCACCACACCCTCTTTGAGCAAGGCACTTCCCCTGAATTCTCCACTAGATGTTACTTTCTGTATAAGCTAAATTGCTGAATAACTGTGGGTAGCTTTACACTGTAAGTGTAGAGCAGCTGGTAACGTGGTGGTTTGAGCTACTGCTTTTGGGTCCATAGGTTTGATTCCCACCTCTGGCTGTAGTACCCACAAGCAAGGTACTTACCTTAAAATTGCTCTAGTAAAATTACCCAGCTGTATAAATGGGTAAATAATTGTAAGTTGCTTTCGGAGAAAAGCATCAGTTAAATGAATAAATGTAAATTGCTTTGGAGAAAAAGCGATAGGTAAGTGAATGATGGAAATGAATTCTTCATTTCTTGACCGCTTTTGAATAGTAGCTCAGCATTAGGTTTTTAGTCTAAAACAGTCCTCTAATTTATATATGTAAGAGCTTAGACAGTGCTGCACTTACATGTCGTTGCTCTCACACCTAATAGTATATCCATGGCCTGCCCTGCTTTTTAGCTGAAATGGCAGCAATTAAATGTGTCCACTTTAATGAGCTCTACAACTGGAAGTCATTGAAGAGCACGACGGGAGGTCTCTGTAAAGACATTAAACATGTCCTGTAAGGTCATATATGTCCAGTTTGGCAGTTGTATTTTATCACTGTGAGTGCATTTTTATGGCTTTTTTGCCCATAAATTGGCCACTGTAGGGCAGTTCAGCATTTTTCTCAGAATGAAGTTTGGAGGTGCAGAAGGAGCCGTGAAAAGAGATCCTGCCTTTATTTAAAACAGGAAGAAGGGAAAGCACATAATTTTAAGCAAACAGTAACAATGACATATGAGGTATGGTAGAAAGAGGCATGTCATTTAGCACAAGTCGAGCGGTCGCCACGGTGCTCTGAAGCAGATTACCAGCATTAATGCGGTCCATGAGGCCGCAGCCACTGGTCACCACGTGTGCTCATTACCCCCCCCAACTCGCCCCACAGAAAAGTCCTCAGCCCCTCGTTAGCAAGACATAAATGATACATGGGTCATAAAAACTTGTCACCCTAATGACTTGAAGAAAGGCAGCTGAGCGACCATTACAGAGCAAGCTTGGTTGCCGTGGCAATCACCAGCCTTCACTTGTGGAACAGTGCAACTTAGCAACGTCGGATGTGGTTCTCAGGACGATGCATTTTTGATCCTCACCTCTGTTTCCATCCATCATTTCCCAGATGCTTCCTGGCACACAGTTTCAGTACACCAAGGACAGCATCACAGGTATGTGTAGGATTCCCAGGCATCCAAATGCTTGGATCCTGTTGCTAGCTCACATGTCATTAGTGCAGGCTCCTGGTGCAGGAAGATAATTCTTTGCACAATGTGCTCACTAATGGGAAGGGGCTTGCACACAATGATGGCCAGCCATGAAGGGGAGCATTAATTAAAAGTGTCTTGCTGTGCTTCAAGGTGCCACAGATAAAATCTGTACATGGTTTCAACAGGCAGAATAATAAGGATCCCATTCCTTCCACTGCAGAGCAGTACTTTACTTCAGAAGAGAGTATGGTCAGCCTCATTCTGCTACCAGTGGAACATGATGCTAGGATGAGTCTCCACGACTCATGACAAAGCTATGACTCCTTGACCCTCAAGACTCATTTCTCTGCGATTCTGCATGTCAAAGTGATGCAGCTTTAGCACCTAGTCTTTGGTTTAGAATTTGGACTAGTGAACTAATTTCTCAGTTTGAGCTGAAACAGGAAACTTTTGTATTCTATTATCAGTGTTCCACTTCATTTCTAGAGCCTTAGAAATGAAATCCCTATTCAGAAATATGAAGACATGACAGTAGAAGGGAAATACGTACAGTGAGTCTGTGTTAGTAAAATCTGGAAAGCAAATCAAAATATATGGGGTTTTAAATTAGTTTTACATTGCGTAACATAATGAATACAGTTTTATTGTATTGTAATCAGTCAATTCACCAATGGGTTCTGAAATCTTTTTGGAGTTTTTATACTTTTGTTATAACTGGATTTTTCCAATCTGTTATGGTGCCTGGACATAAAATGTTTGACAAGATAAAGATAAATTTTTTATTTGTCTTCAGTTCTGTTCAAGTCAAGACGTTAACACTACTGTATATATGAACTCTTTAATTCAGGCATACAATAGAGGAGTGTGTCCTCTACCTTAAACATCTGAAACTATTGATGGGTCAGTGATAATGATGATGGACACAGTAGCGACACAGTAGCAAACAGAACATTCTAGAGGCATCCTATATGTATCACTGACATTGACTCCGCAGCACATAACCACCACAACTAAATGTGGTGTGACTCGAATGTTTTTCAAAGAAAAGAAGATTCACCTGAGTGAGTTGATACAAATGCAACAATAATTATGAGTGGATATAAATGTAATGATGCCATCAATGTGCTTCTGAATGACAATATGCTAATTTAAGAACCCTATAAAAAATTATTTGGGACTGTGGCATTGCAGGAATTAACAGCAGGCCTTCCAGCAACACCTGTCCTCATTTCCTGTCTAAGGTCTGGCTGCCCCACTTAGCTGTTACAGATCAACTCATACTTTATATTTAGCAGATATACTCTTCTATACATCTATTTTTGTTGCTGGACATAGACAAAACAAACTATTTAGGTTAATTTCCTTGATTGGAGGAGTACATGTTCTGGACTTACACCTACATCTGTGGACATATGTTGTATTTCTTGCAGATGACACTTTTCTGTATCATTTTTCACAAATGTTCTGTCTTTCTTCAGTTTACTTATCAGTGCCTATACACACCTCACACACCACATCTCTAGAAATTGTAATGTTTCCCAATAACATAAGTTGATCACCCTTAGGCCACCTAACAGTAATACACACATACACACACACCCTCTGAAACCGCTTGTCCCATACAGGGTCGCGGGGAGCCGGAGTCTAACCTGGCAACACAGGGCAAAAGGCTGAAGGGGAAGGGAACAGACCCAGGACAGGACTCCAGTCCATCACAAGGCACCCCAAGCAGGACTCAAACCCCAGACCCACCAGAGAGCAGGACCTGGTCCAACCCACTGCGCCACTGCGCTCCCACACACTAACAATAATACTAATACTACTGCTATTATTATTATTATTATTATTATTATTATTATTATTATTATTGAAGAAGAAGAATTGTTTGTGTTGTTGTTGTTGTTGTTTGTTCTGATCAAAAAAGCTTTAAGGGCCAATAATACCACTAGGACCAGACACTAGGGGGCATCACTGTTCCAACCAGGAAATAGAGGAAGCTGTGTCTAACAGAGGGGTGGTATGGTGGCACAAGGGAGTAGCCTTTGTCTCTGTGCTGTGGGTTCACATCTGAGTTCCAGTCTGGCTCTTAGTATAGTTTACATGTTCTTCTTGTGTCCACCTAGGTTTCCTGTCATGTCACATGGGCATGCTGTAACTTAAATGGCCCTTAGTTGGGGAATGTGGGTGTGAGTGTATGCAATGGCTTGGCACCCTGTCCAGGGTGTGTCCTGCCTTGTTTCCCATGTTTCCTGAACACCATGACTCAGTGTTAAATAAGCAGTTTCGAAAAAAAATGGATGGATGTCCCTAATGGAAAATAGACATGGTATATCCTTGTTTCCTGTGAGGTCTCACTGTCTGTCCTTCAGACTCACAGTCACAAAATCCAGATCCAAATCCATATAAACAAAGCTTGCCTAACGTTGTGGTGATGGTCCCCATTTTTAATTTGGTTCTTGTTTTAGGGGTTTTTTTGGTCTGTTAATTGGATGATTTATTCCTGTATTTTCCGCTTTTCGGCCTAAATATACGTCATAATAATATAGTGATTTAACGTTTGCTAAAATTAAATAGTTCAATATTAAAGTCAAAGAAAAAAACATGAAATCAACACAAAACAGATGTTTGTTTTAGAACAGTTCCATACCAAAAGTATGGAAAGAACAGACATGGTATCTCAAGTTTCCTTCCAGTAGTGTGAGCAAGTCCTTTGGTGTGTGCTTGAGTTGAGGGATCACTGCCCACTTGGTACTGTGAAACATTTGGCACCGTAATTGAATTCCAGAGGGAGGGGTGTCTAAAACATGTCTGAGCTATTTGATAATCCCAGTATCCATCCCACCCCAGCATCCCTCTTCCCATCTCTGATCCCCCTGACAACCATGTAACATGACCATGGAAGCAGATAGTATAAAATGAAATAATAAAATGGAATTAAACATGTAATATCCAACAAAACAGCTAGCTCTTATTCCGCCTCCATCCAGCCTTAACACACACGTATGCCCATGTGACAGGCATTCTGCACAGCTGTGTGTCACCCATGCTGCTGTAAGCAGGAAACAGGTGCTGAAGTGGGCGTCCGGATGATGAATGGCTCCTGTTCGTCAGGGCAACAGGGGCCAGGAGGGGAGCTCAGCGTATTCTCTTCAGCTTGCTGTCCTCGCACACAGGCAGATTGTTTTTAATGCGTTGGAAATGTTGATTTTTTCTCAGTTCCGCTCATTCTCCACCCTCCAACCCTCAGAGAAATTGTCCTGAGTCCCGGTCCTGCTGAACGGAGCCAGGCAGTTGTCTCTGAGGCTCCACACACATTGCAGGCATTTTATTTAGGAGTATGGCTAGAATGACTGTGTCTCAGCTGCCTTGTGAGCTGTGCACTGGATTTGAGAAGCTTTCCATAGAACAGCTCCTAAAGGACTTGAGAACCTGGATGATTTTTAGAAGATGTGAGATGTCAGATAACATGCTCTAGAGGTAGAAGATGGAGGAACAAGGCATGCGGCTCTAAGTTTCATGCTGAAAACTGTCATGATCCTCTTTCTCTAGCTGTTCCTCTACTTCAGGTCATCTTCCTCTATAAGAACTCATCCTTCTCGTGAGTGTTCGAAAGGATCACAGAAGGAGGACAGAGGGGAATGAAGGCAATCCATCCATCATACCAGTAGTGCGAGTTTTGGTCTAATCCACTCTGTATGAAGAGGTATACAGACATCACCATAGCAACAAGCTGTGGCTGACTTAGACAACAGTGTGCGATTATTTACTAATAGTCACCGAATGCTAGTTCCCAGTTACACCTGAATATCGCTTCTTAAAATATCTTTCTATATCCCTATAAGTAAATAAAAACCTGAAAAAATCTTCTAACACTCTTCACTGTAAAGGTCAAAATGTGTGACCTTTTTATGCCTATCCCATCGCTGATTGGTCATTTTCTTCAGCCGACCAAAAACCTGGCAGATCTCATCCCGCTGGGACGCATCCTGCAGCCACATCCCTCACTTGTCTCTTTCAAAACACTCTGCTTTTCTCATATTGTCCAGCAAGAATGAGTGACAGGCCTTGACCACAGCCTTTGTTTGGCAACCTCCCTAAAAGAAGTTGAGGTCAATAGACAGCCAGCTGACCTCACATGCAGGAAATATTGCAGCAGAATATGGAACATAGCCATGGATGTGACCATAATTACTGTCTGCCTCGGTCAGACTGGAGAGGACACTGCAGCTGGAGAATGTACCAGTCTTCATGTTCCTGTTTCATGGGTTTCCATTGTGGGTGTGGTGGGTCCCATCTGCAGCAGGCTGTTTTCTCTTCATCGGAAGCCCAGCTGAGTGAAATTCCAGCCATTAATCAGGCCAAGTTGACATCCGCCCACCAGTGGCAAGAATGTTGAAGAGATACAATCTCCTTCCAGATGAGGAAGAAACAACCAGCAACATCCAGGCCTTGTCTACCCATGGCTTGGTAACCAGCATTATCCTGTGTGTTAAGTATTTTCTTTGTCCCCTCACATCTTCAGTAGGAAGAAGACCTTGTGCCACTTAACAAGTTGTGTTTCACCTACCAAAGTGTTCCCATGAATCTCCCCTCTCCTGATCTGTCTCCATTGGCTGTCTGTAGCTGTCTACATCAAATTCAGGACTCTGGTTACAGCATATAAGGCCATCAACGAATCTGATCTCCAATGTCTTCAAGACCTGGTTACTTGCTACACCTCTACCAGACTACTATGCTCCTCCACCTCTACTGTTTGGTGGTCCCATGCACAAGACATACAAAATCAAAAGCATGGTTTTTGGTTCTGGCTCAAATGTGGTAGAAAGACCTCCCTCTCACTCAGAACTGCTGAACTTCTCTCAATATTTATAGTGTCTCAAAACTCACCTCTTTCAGACTCACTTCTAACCTGATCCCCTGTGTGCTCCACAAATGTGTACTACATTCTCTTTTTAAAAAACATCCTAAAAAGCACCTACTCATATAATGAATACTGGTTTATACAGTGGTACGAAGCAAATTGACTGCACTCAAGAATCACGTGTCTGCATCCAGATCTCTCCTTCTCTTGGTGTGAGGTACCGTTTGTATTGTTCTCCGAGATGTGCGTTGATTTGGAGAAATGCGTCTGTTAAAGAATGAATGTAAAAAGAGAGAAGATGTGGTGATTTTGGAGTCCAATTGTGTGAACCCTGTACTGGATCTCTCAGTCTACTGTGCAAAAATTGTCTTCATGCCCTGTAAGCCTCCATCTAAGGCTCTGGTTAGTGTGAGGATGCAGGAAACTGTCATTTTGCATCCATGGCCCTGGTTTGGTCTAGAGCCACTGAAACAATCAATTCAAACAACTGATTAGCAAGCTGACACCAAAACTATCCATTCCAGCCATTCATTAGCAAAGAGACATTTAAACCCTGCATTCAAAGCCCTGGTTGGCAAAGAGATGCTGAAACCCTAGACTGAAATGACTAGGACAATGAAACCCCCATTTAGACCTCTGATTTGCACAGACACATCAAAACCCTAATTTCAAAATCTTTTGTTACACAGCTAACCCACCTCCTAAACCAAGAACTTCAGGATACTGATTTTTCTCCCATGAAAACCAAAGAAACCAGGCAACACTGATGCTGAGTCTCATATATTGTTCTCGTTTGCCCTACATAGCACAGCTTGAATGGAACCTACAAGATGTAATATTCGAAAACATACACTAGTAATAATGTCACAATGGTCTCTCAAGGCTGGGCTCACAAAAGAAAAAGTAGCCTTCACCAGGCCATTTGCCCTGACTGAACACATCTTTCTGAAAGGAATATGAATTCAGTGAGGGGCAGCATTGTTGATAGCATAGAAGATTGACAGCTTTGTATTCATCCAAATCCTTTACATTTGTCCAAAAGGAATTCTACTACATCAGTGTGCAACATAGTGCCAGGGGTAAGTGGATGAAGTGGACATCTCAGGACAGCACAAACAGAAGCAGTCTTCTTCCCTCCATTCTAGTAGCAAAAACTCAATATCGAAGACAGACACAATATACTGTTAGGAATGGCCTCCTGTGGCTGGCAACCTTGAAATGACCTTTTTATAAAAATAAGCCACGTGACCTCATAACAACACACAACACTGTAAGTAAGAAGGCGCCTAACACCTACAAACACATAGACCTACTGTACACATGACCGGAGGTGATGCAACCTTCCCAGCAGTGATTAGTCTCTAGGCACATAATGTTCCACACATGGAAACTTTGAACTCATGGTCATATATTTGAGTGTCTGCGGGGTGTGTGAACCCGGACAGCGTACATGCAATTCATCTTGGCTAAGCTCATGTGAACACGATTGAATATGATTGAGGAAGGTGTACCGTCTGATCATTTTCACAACTCTTGCTCATTCAGTAAAGACCTGGAAGTCAGTGGAGAACAACAGCAAAAGAAAACCAAATCGCACTTGATCTCCTGAAATTTCAGCACGAACCACATTTCATTGAGCCTACAAGCTGTTCTATGAAACTAGAAAATTTCTGGGTGTCTTTAGCTGCTTTTTGGTCATTATCTGGACACCACATCTCAAAAACCAAGTCCAGTGGTTTCTGGTTTAGAACCATGTTCCCACCGATATCCAGGTATAAAAAGTGTATGAAATTCAACTTCCTGGATGTTGTCTTAGCATCACAGACTAATACCGCACTAATAGTGTGAAAGAAGAAGAGCGGCAACATAAACCAATCTAAAATGCAGAAAAAAAGAACCACAGAATCACTGCCTGTCTCTGAAGGGACCTGTAAAAAGGGGATCCAGACCACATTGACCAGACTATTTTACAGCCGCCATACATCAAAGCACAGAGCCACAGCTGTTGGATTTTCAAACCTTGTAACATGTCTCGGTAGCCTTTGTTTGTAACACCAACATTTTTCCTTGTTGCTTGAGAGTGTCTACAATCCCTAACCTCTCGGGGTCCTACTGGTGCTTATTCCCATAGTGTGTATATTCAGTCTGGAAGTTTTAAGTGAGCACTGTGCCCCGAATGGGGGGGCTGTCTTCAAAGCCACGTGATGCTCTTCTTTTTCGACTTTAGTCAGGGAAGCTCCCCAACTGGGAAGCACCAGGAAACTTCATACTGGGAAGAAGGTGTATGGAACTTACCTAGGAAATATTGTGTCACTAATAAAATCAAAGAGATTTCCTTTAAAGTGGCCCATGTGATACATCCTACAAAGCAAGCGCAAAACATATTTTGAATCGATATAGACGATTTCTGTGTTTTTTGAGTTCTACATCAACAAACCATGACACACCTATTCTTTGACTGTATTTGCAGTAAAACATTCCAGTGTGTGGTGGTGCAGTGGGTTGAACCAAGTCCTACTTTCCGGTGGGTCGGGGGTCCGAGTCCTGCTTGGGGTGCCTTGTGACGGACTGGTGTCCCATCCTGGGTGTGTCCCCTTCCCTTCCAGCCTTGTGCCCTGAGTTGCCGGGTTAGGCTCTGGTTCCCCGTGACCCCGTATGGGACAAGCGGTTCAGAAAGTGTGTGTGTTCCAGTGTGAAATTTTGTTATCTAGATTCTGGAAAGCAAAGAAGGAGTTCAAATAATCAAGGACATTTTTTTATGTTTAAGCAGAAAGACATTAATCAGAATATATGCTTTTAAAATAAATCTTTATGTTATCTTCTACCTGTCCTGGGTGTGTCCCTCCCCCTCCAGCCTTGCGGCCTGTGTTGCCAGATTAGGCTCCGGCTTGTCGCGACCCCGCTTGGAAGCAGCAGCTTCAGCCAGTGTGTGTGTGTGTGTGTGTGTGTGTGTGTGTGTGTGTGTGTGTGTGTGTGTGTGTGTGTGTGTGTGAGATCTTTGGGAAATATATCCACAAACAAAAATGGTTAAAGGCTAAACCTAATGCTGAAAACTGAATTGGAACATTATGTTAAGACTTTTCACCATATAAAGAAAAAGAAAGCAAGACACACTTCAGTTTACACTTAATCATTTAGCTAAAGTGATATACACTGATTTTCCTTGAGGGAGTATAAACAGAGCAATTCAAGATTTGTACATCACTCAAGACCACTACAACAGCAGATGAGATTCAAACCAGTAGTCTTTGGATTCAGAGGCAGCACCTTTAACTACTGTACTACCAACTGCCCCTCAGTTGCTTAAACTGTATAATTTGTCTGAAATATGGTTGTGGAAGTGGAATTGCATTTCTCAGCAACATGCCTGAGTGAACATGTAAGTTTTTTGTCTTGATTTATTGACTGAGACAGATGGGGCTTTTCTGATGGTAACTCGTAGACTATTCCACAGTTTAGTCGCTCTATAACTAAAGGTAAGACCTCCTACTGAGGTCTCATTGATCACAGGTACTTTAAGGTAACCTGCATCCAATGAACGAAGATATTGTCCTGGGATATAAGAATCAATGATCTCACAAAGGTAAACCAGAGCAATGCCATGTACTGCCTTATAGGTCAAAAGTAGGATTTTTAAATCAACTCTCATTGTTACCGGGAGCTAATGCAGCGATTTCAGTTCCGGTATTATATGGTCATATTTCCTAGCTCTAGTGACAGTTCTCACAGCAGCATTTTGTACCAGCTGTAGCCTGGATACAGTCTGGTATGGACAACCCAATAATAAAGCATTACAACAGTCCAGCCTGCTTGAAACAAAAGCATGAACCAATTTCTCAGCAACCTGCTTACACAGGAATCGCCGTAATTTTAGCTGTTCTTAACTGAAGGAAGGACGACTTCGTCAAAGCATTTACATGAGATACAAATGATAGCTTTCCATCCATCAGGACACCCAAATCCTTAACACAATCTGTACGCTTGAAGCTTATACCATATGTGGTAAAGATTGGCATGATTGTGTCAAGTGTAATTTACTACTGTGATTTTACTACTGCTGTGTGGTGTGATTTACTACTTACTAGTTACTCACTTACCTCACAACCAGTTCTGTCCAACTACTTGTCCGAGTTGTGTCTGACTTGCCAAAACGTTCCCATGTATCTCCTCTACTCATTTCTCCGCACTGGCTTCCCATAGCTGCCCGGATTAAATTTAAGACCCTGGTTATGGCCTATAAATGGATCAATAGAACTGCTCCTAGCTATTTACAAGACTTGATCAACTGCTACACCCTAACCAGACTGCTTCGCTCTTCTACTTTTGCCCGCTTGGTGGGTACTACAAAAGGTAAAGCACAGAGGTTCTTGGCTCTGGCTCCGTTGTGGTGGAACGACCGCCCCCTCTCACTCAGAACTGCTGAAATTCTGTCTACATTTAAAAAGATTCTGAAAACTCATCTCTTCCAGACTCACTTCGCTCATGATATCTCAAGCTCATTTAAGGTGTAAATGTTCATGCACCTGTCACGTCCCCCTCAGCCGGCACATCGGCGACACCTGCCGTTTCCTACTGAGAACGGCAATAAAGAGGGAAGCCGAGGAAGCCCAGACGCGGAACCTTGTTTTGCCTCCTTGTTTCCCTGCGAGCCGTGTTTCAGAGAACCAACTCCAACATCGACCCTTTGCCTGTATATTCCCGACCACGTTCTTTGCCTAGCCCTTTGTACTACGTTTGCTGATCGCCTGACCCACGCCTGCCCCTCGACTTTGCTTTTGGATTCTGATTCGGCTTCATTAAACATCGCTGTACGAGAACTCTGCACTTGAGTCCATCCTCGCTACACGCAACCATGACAGAAGGTTCCGCCTCCTACCAGGACTCAGCGGAGTATGCGCAACTACGTACAGCACTTGCCAAGCAAGGCGACTTTTTGGGAATGCAAGACCAATCATTGCAGCGCCTACAAGAAAAGATCAACGGATTGATCCAGGTTCTCCTGGCAAGAGGTATTCTCAAACCCGACTTCCAGTGTGCACCCGCGACTCCCGCTGAGCCTGCCCTGCCCGCACCACCCAAGGCATCCGGGACGGTCGCAAGGATCGCGACCCCAGAGAGGTATGACGATTCGCCCGATCAATGTCAGGACTTTCTGATGCAGTGCGAGTTGGTCTTTGAGTGTTCTCCGAGCATGTATCAGACGGACACAGTTAAGATCGCTTTTGTCCTGTCCTTGCTGACCGGTCCAGCCCGGGCGTGGGCAGCCGCTGGGTGGCACACTCGCCCAAGAACTACCTATGACATTTTTTGCGAGAAGTTCGAAGCGGTTTTTGACCACCCGCACGCGGGGCGCACGGCGGGTAATTGTCTCATGCGTCTCACCCAGGGAAATAGAAGCGTGGCTGAGTACGCTCTTGAGTTCAGACCCCTCGCGGCCAAGAGCGGATGGAACTCCCCTGCCCTCCTCACCTGTTTCTTCAACGGGCTGAACCTCCGGATCCAGGACGAGCTCACATACAGGGGTGAGGAGGGGGACTTCGACCAGTTTGTGGAGACAGCCATCGCCATTGACAATCTTGGCAGGAGTTGACAACCCCGAGGAGACCAGACCCTCCCCCCGGGGGCCGGCCCAGAGGAGGACCGGCTCAGGAGAGAAGAAAGGAGACGGCACCTGGTGGGGAGACTGTGTCTCTATTGCGGGTCCCAGGAGCATTTCCGTGTCGCATGCCCAGTGCGACCACCTCAAGGGACCTCCACAGACACGAAGGCGAGTCCAGGGGAGCACCGGGGACAGTTGCGGCTGCCAGGGAGTATTTCCTGGGGGGCAAGCCAGGTGCAGGCAAGCGCCCTCATAGATTCCGGAGCCGTGGGCTGTTTTCTGGATGTGGGCTTTGCCAAAGCACACCATGTCCCTCTTAAAACATGTGAAGTCACTCTGAGTGTGAAAGCCCTGGACAGTCAACCGTTGGGAACCAGGGTGGTTGATACCCGGACGGTACCTCTCCTGCTCAAAACAAGCGCGTGTCACCACGAGAGACTTACCTTCTTTCTGCTCCGAGCTCCAGACAGCCCAATCATTTTATGTTACCCCTGGTTGGCATGTCATGACCCAGTCTTCAAATGGAGTACCAACAAGCTGGTCTCTTGGGGAGGGTCCTGTCACTCGTCTTGCCTCATCCTTCCGTGTCGGGCCACGTCGGTGGAAGGGGTAGAGGGCCTTCCTCCACCGGTCATACCCCTGGACTACGAGGACCTACGAGAGGTCTTCAGTAAGGTCCGCGCCACCGAACTGCCTCCTCACAGGTCCTGGGACTGTGCTATAGACCTCTTACCAGGTACCACACCACCTCGGGGTCGGGTGTATCCCCTGTTGTTGCCGGAACAACGGGCCATGCAGGAGTACATCAGGGAGGCCCTCGAGGCTGGGATGATTCGGCTGTCGACGTCACCGGCGGCAGCAGGGTTCTTCTTTATCAGTAAGAAGGACGGGGGACTAAGGCCGTGCATAGATTACCGAGGGTTGAACGCCATAACTATCAAATATCCACACCCACTACCGTTGATCACCTCGGCCCTGGAAGGTATTCATGGGTCGACCTGGTTTACCAAATTAGACCTCCGCAGTGCGTATAACCTTATTCGGATCCGTGAGGGGGATGAATGGAAGACGGCCTTCTCCACTACACTAGGTCACTATGAGTACAGGGTCATGCCTTTTGGCCTAGCTAACGCCCCCTCGGTATTCCAGGCCTTTCTGAACCACGTGTTGGGCGATTTCCTTAACCACTGCGTCATCATCTACCTTGACGATATACTGATCTACTCAAGGACCCGAGAGCAGCATATCCAGCAGGTCTGGGCGGTCTTCAGGCGGCTCCTACAACATCAACTGTATGTCAAGGCAGAGAAGTGCGAGTTCCATCAACGCCAAGTCTCCTTCCTGGGCTACATCCTGAGCCAGGAGGGAGTCTCCATGGACCCCAGGAAGGTGGATGCAGTGACCTCCTGGCCTCGACTCACCACGGTAAGGGTGCTCCAGCGCTTCCTTGGGTTTGCAAATTTCTACCGGCGCTTCATACGAAATTTTAGCACAGTAGCCGCACCCCTTAACGCACTAACGGCTAGCAAGGACTGAAGACTTCCTTGGGGGGTGGAGGCAGAGAGGGCTTTCCATGATTTAAAGAAACGGTTCACCTCCGCCCCAGTGCTGAAACAGCCGGACCCTTCCTTGCAGTTTGTGGTGGAGGTCGACGCCTCCTCGGTAGGGGTGGGTGCAGTCCTGTCCCAGAGGCAAGGGGACCCTCCGAAGTTGTACCCCTGTGCCTTCTTCTCCAGGAAGATGACCCCTGCCGAACGTAATTATGACATTGGGAACCGTGAACTCCTTGCTATCAAGCTCGCGCTTGAGGAGTGGCGTCACTGGCTGGAGGGTGCTGTCCATCCCTTTGTGGTACTCACGGACCACCAAAACCTTGAATACCTTGAGACCGCAAAAAGGTTGAACTCCCTTCAGGCCCGATGGGCCCTGTTCTTCACCCGTTTTCACTTTACTGTTTCCTATCGACCAGGTACCAAGAATAGGAAAGCTGATGCTTTGTCGCAGATCCATGACCCAGAACCGATGCCCCCCAACCCAGAGGAGATCCTATCTCAGGGATGTGTGGTGGGTCCGGTCCACTGGCAACTCCTCCAAGACATCCAAGAAGCCCAGGACAGCGAGCCAGAACCGCCCGGGAGACTAGCAGGCCGTGTGTATGTACCCATTTCCTTCCGCACAGCAGTGATGAAATGGGCCCATGAGGCTCCGGAGGCGGGGCATCCCGGGATTCGACGTACCCTGACATCAGGGACTTCGTCCAGGCCTGCACCACCTGCCCTCAAACCAGGACCGTACCCGAAAAGGCAGCTGGTCTCCTACAACCCTTGCCTACGCCGACCCGACCCTGGACCCATGTAGCGCTGGACTTCCTGGTGGACCTACCGGTCTCAGAGGGTAAGACCGTGATCCTCTCTGTCATAGACCGTTTCTCCAAGGCCTGTAGACTGGTGCCCCTTCCGAAGCTGCCTACAGCTCTCGAGGCATCGAAGATCTTGTTCGAACAAATATTTAAACTATACGGCCTCCCCGAAGGCATTGTTTCAGATCGAGGGCCCCAGTTCACCTCTCGGGTATGGAAGGCCTTTTGGGACCGGCTTGGAGTAACGGTCAGCCTTACATCTGGATACCACCTGCAGGCCAACGGCCAAGCAGAACGCTTACAGCAGGATGTATTAAGGTTTCTCCGAGCCTACTGTTCCCAAAGACCGCACCAATGGGCTCGCTACCTGGCCTGGGAAGAGTATGCCCACAACTCCGCGCCTCATACATCCACAGGTATGTCGCCCTTCCAGTGTGTGTTAGGCTACCAACCTGTCCTGTTCCCTAGAGAGACCACTCCGTGTCCTGTTCAGGCCGTGGAAACGTGGCACAACGAGAGTGCCCGCGTATGGAGGACGGTCCGGTCCCACCTGCTCCGCAGTGCGGAACGCCACAAACGTCAGGCGGACCGGCACCGGCGTACCCTATCGTTCCTGCCCGGGCAAAGAGTTTGGCTCTCCACCCGAGACCTTAACCTGAAGAAATTTGGGGCCCGCTACATCGGCCCCTTCAAGATAGTGCATCGCGTCACACCAGTTACTTACTGCCTTCAGTTGCCTCCTGACCTCCAAGTACACCCTACGTTTCAGTAGCGTTCTCTACAGGGAAGTTGTGAAACTGTACAGAAACCCTTGGATTTGGACACGAGACCAGTGCAAATGCAACCAAGGAGTGGCTGGGCTAAAATAATCCCATTACATGCTTCATTTCACCATGACCTCCCACCTCACCGGTGTTAACCGTGATGCCCCCACCTTGGTCACTGTTTCCCAAAGAGTGTCTGAGACTACTAGTCCAATCCAATCAGTACCACAGTTTGAAAAGCCACATTCAGGGATTTATTACTTTAAGTAAGGACAGAGAGACTCCTCTGGATACCTAACCGAGTTAAGAAAAAAGATGAACAATTACAAATTTAGGCTGTTGTGCCATTTTGCATGTAAAAACATTGAAGATTCTGAACAGACGGGCCAGCTGAGCCAGCCCAGCTGATTGCCAGAGGTACTGTTATATTTCTTGCCAGGTCAAATTGAACAATAGTACAAATGTGTTGTTCATTTGTGGTATTATTAGATATTATATCCAAGCATTTTTCATTTGTGCTTATTGGAGGTGCAATTATTTATTAATTGGGCTCAGGGTAAGGGGGTCCACCCTGGATGGGGTGCCAGTCCATCATGTTCAAGGTAGTTAATTATTACTTATCTTGTACATTTTCATCTGTTTTTTCAGTATGCAATTTTTTTTTTTTTTGCAGGTATAAAAATAGAGTGTGTGTGTGTATGTGTGTTTCTTTTTTTGTCATTTTTCATGTCAATTCCAAAAATAACAGAGCTGCTGCTATGGGATCCTTATGATGGTAGCTGTTTTCCCTTTGTGATCGCTTCTTTGCTGCTTTGGAAGTGTGGTGAAATAAGTGTCACTATTTGTCACTGTAATAGTGACTGTTATCTGCTCTTGCTATTCAGGCTTTGCCAAGGTCTCTTTAGTTCGAGCTCAGTCCCACACAAGGAAATGCAAAGGCATCTGTAAATATACGTTGAGTCCTGCTGACTGGCTCTGCTAGGGGTGTCAACCACTGAGGGAATGGCCAGTATGGATGTCCCCCTCTGAGTCATGCCCCCAAGAGATGTGCCCCAGGCAGGCCTCAATCACCAGTCAGGGTCCTTGGTACAGCATCTTGCACTGGTACTGCTGTCTTGTAACACACTTGGCAACACCAGTGTAGGATCAACTGTCCAACCTAGAGAGGGCTGCAGTGATCTGAGCACAAATGAATGACAAACACACACACACACACACATTTTCAGACAAACATGCCTGAGAAAAGGTGAAAGAAAAAACATGACACAGAGAAAAAGGACAGGACAGAGAACCATTTTCTACCAGGGCAGAAGCAATTCTGATCCCTGAATGGCTGCAGTGCCCAGGGCTGTAGTTAGGGTGCGCTAGTGGGCACAGCAGCACTCTAGAAGCACATCTGTCTGAGACAAATGATAGGAAACACGTTCAGCTCCTGGAAAAGACTCCTCTTGTGTTTTTCTTGGCAGGTACAAGAGCATAAACAAGCTCACTTAACCTAATGTACATGCTGTCAAAACATTTAAATCTACCAGACAAGATGTGAAGCAAAATTATTTCTGCAGGGACCAGAAGCACTATGTGCTCAGGGGATATTGCTTTTTTATGTATGAAGTGGGAAAAGTTTAGCAATGTTGCAATATAAACTGCATCTAATGCAATTATGGGGAAGCACATGGAAGTGGTAATAAATATACAGCTGTATAGGCGTGTCTGTAGTTAAACTGGTGTGTGCCCATTTCGAGTTAAAATTCATTATTATCATTATCACTTGGGACATTAATACCATCATGGGTTGGAGGATTTTATTATGCTAAAATATTTCATTAAAGGAAAAACTGGTCTGTTCATAATCCTACTGAAATCTTTTAAATCCTCTATCTGTTTGTACTTTTTTGGTGTATTTATTTTTTATTCTTAAAAAGTTATTTTGCAGAGTATTTTGCAGGTATTCTCATATTTCACTTTATATGTGGAGGATCCTAGGGATGAATTTTCTTTTATTGGATAAAATCCTAATTTTATCTAAATGACAACTCAGAGGTACACGCTCTTTCTGACAAGAGACTTGGACAGTGGCAGTCAAGCACTTCCAAGAAAGTGTAATTTTGTAATTTGATATAGTTGATTTTTACTTGCCTCTGTTTCCAGTATTACTCTGTGTTGTTTCAATAATAAAACTTTTATCTAAAAAAGTTATTCATTTTTGCATGACATGACAGCAAGTTTTACACTGTTTTTGTTACTACATATTACAATGGGAAGTGTTACACAGTGGCTGGGAAAGCTGGCATGGCGTGGTTATACCCTCCCATGGTTTCTCATGTAACTAAGTTGGTGACATTCTACCTCTGACTCATAGTTTTCGATCCATATCATCTTCACTTGGATAGCTGGCCACCACCTACAACCAAACCTACCCAACATGGAGATATGTTTCATGTTTCAATGTCCTCTGCTCCACTATAAATTCACCATCAACATGGGCAAAAACAACTAAGACACACACACACACACATTTTCAGAACCGCTTGTCCCATACGGGGTCACGGGGAACCGGAGCCTACCCGGCAACACAGGGCGTAAGGCCGGAGGGGGAGGGGACACACCCAGGACGGGACACCAGTCCATCGCAAGGCACCCCAAGCAGGACTCAAACCCCAGACCTACTGGAGAGCAGGACCTGGTCCAACCCACTGCGCCACCGCGCCCCCACAACTAAGACATTACTTACAATCACCATTATCAATAAGAACCTTGACCTCTTCCAGCACACAGCTCACATAATGACCTGTTCACAGCTTGCACATTTCTGCTGAAGAATCCACATGTTCCTCCCCATACTTTTCACCCTGTTCCAAATTCAAGCTGTGGGTGACACTCAAACCTGCAACCCACATGGCCAAAAGTGAAAGCTTCAATTACTATGCTCCCTGCCGCCAAATATAAGCCCACCTTCAATTTAAAACCCTGGAACTGACTTTCCAGCTGCCAGAGGCACACCTTCACTGTACCTTTAGACTCTTGTTAAAAACCATACAATCCATTAAGACCCACAGTCAAACTGCATATTAGGACTATCTGACTGCTTCATGTCTGATGAACTGCAAATCACCACATGAGCCCTGGCCCTGCAATGGTACACGACTCCTGCACACACACACACACACATTTTCTGAACTGCTTGTCCCATACGGGGTCGCGGGGAACCGGAGCCTACCCGGCAACACAGGGCGTAAGGCAGGAGGGGACACACCCAGGACGGGACACCAGTCCGTCGCAAGGCACCCCAAGTGGGACTCAAACCCCAGACCCACTGGAGAGCAGGACCCGGTCCAACCCACTGCACCACCGCACTCCCTCTCCTGCATACAGAACTTTCGAAAATCTACCACTGTCCAAGAGAACTTAAAACCCAAATCTTCAGGCCTCATTCCACTTAAAGTATCTTACTGACTGTGCAGTTTTTTAAAAAATCTATTTCACATCTATGCATTCTTGTGGTTCTCATGGTACATTATAGATGGTACTTACATTATTGTTTACTGTTACTACTGAACCTTTTAAACTGTTCAGATTTCAAGTTGACCAGTATGTGCATTTGACAAACAGCCTGGTCCTGGGGAAAACAAGACGAAAGACTCAGGCTTTTAGAGACTGAATGAATCTTCATCCTGAAACTCAGACTTGGTGAGTTGTTGGAGAGAAGGAAATCAGAATGGTAGCAAAAGACTCAAACACTCCCTAACACTTGCTCAATCCACTTAATGTGACACAAGAGGCATAAATAGGGGAGTTATGGCATCCTGGTCCATCACAGACTAGCCACACACACTCACCCATTCACATACTATAGGTAATTGAGCATCACCAGTCTGCCTGAGCTGCATGTCTTTGGACTGTGGGAAGAAACCCATGCAAACAGTGGGAGAACATGCAAATTTCACACAGACTGAACGAGATGGAAACCAACATCTGAACAGCCTAGGCACTGTAAGGAATCAGCGCTCCTTGCTGCACCACCATGCTGCCCAACACCATTATAAATAAGGTAAATAATTTTGTGTGTGTGTGTGTGTGTGTGTGTGTGTGTGTGTGTGTGTGTGTGTGTGTGTGTGTGTGTGTGTGTGTTCTGATTTCAAGCCTTCCATTCACAACGGCTCAACGTCTTACTCAATTGGAAAGAAGTCTATTAACTAATTCAATTTTATAATATGTAAGATTGTTCTTTTCATTTTTAATGAACTGATATGCTAATTGTGGTGTATTTGTTTCTCAGCAGCTCACAAATATTTTCAGTTGTGGTTCAACCTGTAATTTGCTACTGTGCCAATGGGGGGAGACATGAGATGTGTGAAGGCAAGCCTGATCTTGTTGCTGCGATATGAGACATTGTGCAGGGAGAGTTGGAGTCGTTTATGAAGAGGTGAGACTTTCGACACCGGTGGCAGTGCTTGGTCGATTCAGCCAGGCTTTGAGCCAGCGCAGTGTGTGCATAGTTAATCCCCCCATATTGATGGCAGTGACCTTCAACACACTCGCTTCTCTTTCACTCAAGTTTTAGAGCATATGAGTGGACTTCCACAGAAGCGCATTTCTCAGTGTCCTCCAGACCCGCAGCCTAATCACGAGTCTCACTTCACTCCACACCTCAGCTGAGGAAGAGTTGATTTATTGTTTTACATTCTTCTCCAAAGAACAAGAACAGAAGCTTACAGTCTTGGGTCTTAAACATTCGATTTGCTTCAGCCCGTCAACCAGCATTGTCTCCCATGATACCCAATGCCAATTAGAGGAGCACTATGGAGGAATGGTGGTAGGCAGTTACATTGTACTCATTTCACAGACACACTCACACACAGGACACTTTTACCCCCCATGTTCTTGTAAGGATTTCCCAGTCACTTCAGGTTACACAGCAAGTTGCCCCTAAGTGCAATGAACCAAATTCACAAAACACGTGAACAGGAACAAACAAAAAAAAAATCACCTCTTTTTAACGTCGTAGCTTTTTCTGAAAAAAAAAACTCTACAGTATCTAAGTAAACTGTACACATGAACATGTACAGATTCAAACACGCATGCACACGCAGGAACAACACATTCAGGGGAGTTGAACACGTCGCCACAGAGGAATTCATGGCCATTTTAATTGGGGACGTTGTTTTTGTAGTCCATCTTGCCACATTGCTGACTCACCAGGAGGCCTAAAGCCAATTAAAAAGCTTTGCTGATCAAACAGGCCCCCTCCCCCGCTCGAGCCCTGCCACCTTCATCCAATGCACCCCTCCTCCGCCCTCCTAAAACCTCCTCTCCTCCATTTTGCAGGAACATGTGGATAATGCAGAATAGTCCCTGAAAGTGGTTGTAGCTAGACCAGCGAGATACGGCAAGTTTACCCCCAGGGGTGGCACTGACACCACAACGTTAACTAAAATACAAACACAACACCATCACAATGTTAACACAAAACCAACACAACACCAACACAATAGCAGAACAATAGCAACACAATGTTAACACAACACCGACACAATACCAACACACCGCCAAAACAATGCCAACACGCAGTCCCACATGGTAACGGCTCAAGTCTAAAAAAAGGAGGAAAGGGATGGAAACAGCCTTTAGGTGCAAAATGATCCATGTGGCTGTTGCTTAGTTTGGAAAACTAGGTTTAACCCCTCTGGAGTTCATCGGTGGATCCGCTGAGGCAGTATTACCAGATATGTAGTTTTTATGAGGCCTTTAGGAGGAGAAACTGATCAAAACAGCCTTTAGAGGAGGGAATCATAAACTCAGAGTGTCATAGTGTCCTGTTGACAGTGATGCTGTTCCTGCAATACCCTCACTAACAACTATGCTGTTCTACCTACGATTCTTTTTAACAGATGGGCCTCCCTGCAGCCACACAGAGGAAAAGTGTTCCTTAGCTATTCACCAGGTGGACACCTAAAAGCACAATGTATAATGCCACAGTAGTTATGTGGTGAAATGTGTACCACCAGCTCAGAGCAGCAATGCAGACACAACATAAGGTTTCAGACAGTCACCTGCTGGGCAGGTGCAGTAGGAAACTGACAAACTCTTTGGTTAAGCAAACGGTCTGTTCAGTTTCCAGTACTACAAAACAAATACATTCCTTGTTTTATGAGGAATATGAAAATTTTATATAATTGCAGAATGAAAAAGTGTCCTAACCATGAGCCAGAGCTAAGAAGAAAAATGCGCTCTTTACTCAGTCTGTTGCAATCAGAAGTCCAGGCTGATTGTATGCAGCATGGCACTTTAGCTCCTGGAAATGATTTAGAACCTGTGAATGCCAAATCCACTCTCTCTTTCTAAAGCAGCAGGTCATAGATGTCAGTGGAAACGTGAAAACTGGGAGTTTCCGCTGCCTTTCTGAAGCAGGCGGCTTGGAGAGGTTCCGCCAACTTTCACAGCTGATGTTTCAAGAAATAATAATTTTATTCCTGTCAAAACATTTGTAGTACAATTAAACCAGGCCACTGTGGGCTCCGTCTCCAAATTCATGGGAGATGTACAAAAAACGGTTCCTAGTGGGTTTTTTCAGCTGCCTCGTGAAAGATGACAGGTACAAAGATAAAAGAGCGAGGTGGGGGTTGGCGGAGAAGCTGATTAATGCCTTTCTGTGTTCTGAGCCGTATTTCATTCCTCGAATTCAGCTCATTGCCATTAGAGAGCAAGGACCAGGTGGAGTGTTGATCCACAGACCTCCCCCCCCGCCCACGTACGGGATAGCTCAACTCTGTAAGGAACAGGGGAAACGTCACAGTTCAAATTAGTTGCTGTGAGGGCCTTTCTCATGAATATAAGGTCCTGTATGGAATGTGCTCTTAAATACATACGTCCAACATTTATGCTTCTTCTTTCCATTGTTTTTTTCATGAGTGAGTTCTGTGAATGTCATCGCTAGTTACAGTGAAGCCTAAAGATGAGCTCCCATGCATTATATGTAGATACTGATGCTCCAAAAATGAGTGTCTTATTCAGCCTCATATAATGTAAACTTGAACGCATTTGCTCAAAACAGGACTACCTCCGGTTCATGAATGTTTGCCTGCAGGGGTGCATTGCTCACCAGCGAACCCTTGCCAGCCCATACTTAGTTGTGGATCAAAGAGGAACAACGGAGATTTCAGATGAATTACTTTGAATCTCCTAGATCTGATGTTTGCGGATTTTATCCATTTTCTTACATGAGACCTCTAAAGACATATGAGAACATTAATTTCAAGGTGAGATGTGTACGATGTGTACCTGTATACTGAACTTACTTCTGTCCTTTAGATTTACCACAAAAAATGTTAATTGAGAATCAATCTTTCTAATTAAACATAATAGATGTGTAATTAAAAATTGAATATGATGATTTAGAATAAGTTGTGTCTGTAGCAGAAAAATGGAAATAGTTCAAGTGCAAAAATAAGAACTCCATGGTAAAACAAAGTAGGTAAGTAGAATCAGTTGTGTATATCACAATCATTTGTTAATTTTACAGTAGATTTTGACATTTAAGATTTAGATAAGTTTATTTTAATATTCTATACAAAAGTAATGATCATCCCAGTAGAGTTCAACTGCCTGGAAGTTTGCTAGACAAAAGTGGTCAAGATACTAGTCAGGGAACTGTGTTTTACTTGCAGTGTGTTTATCTAAAGGGGGGTGTGGTGCTGCATGGGGTTGGCCTGGGCCTGCTCTCTGGGGGGTCTGGGGTTCGAGTCCTGCTTGAGGAGCTTTGAGACGGACTGGCGTCCTGCCCTGGGTGTGTCCCCTCCCCCTCCAGTCTTACGCCCTGTGTTGCCAGGTTAGGCTCCGGCTCGGGACAAGCAGTTTCAGACAATGTGTGTGGGTTTATCTAGTTACATCAGGTTAGCATCCTTGGGAAAAAAAAAAGAATATTTTTGACTGAACAGCTTGTTTTACAACTCCCATGTGTAATCCAAGTTGACATGACATTAAGAAAACTTTCTGTCAGCATTGCAGCATGTGCATCTTGTTGTTGTCTTGGCTCTTTTTACTGGCACACAGACGTGACTTCAGCAGAATTACTATTATTATTATTATGAATATTAAGAATAACTGTAACAACAGAAATAATAATGCCAAAAATAATAGCAGCCCAGGATATTACAATAATGGTAGTATAATCCAAGGAGGACTTCCACTGTTAATTATTCTGCACTGTGACCTGATGAAGACCTCAGAATCCTAACTAGCAGTGCTGCTATAGTAAAGAGCCACACACAACAGAGGGGTACTGCACCTGTTTGAATTACCTTCATACCTTGTATCCTGACCTAAGATGTCTTTTGGTCTCACAGGAGTGCAGTGACAAGAAGGGCAGTTAATCACTGCTATAAACATCACGAATGAGGCCAAAATGTCACCGAGCAGAGGCCAGTCACTGTATTCGGAAGACAAGGACTGTTGACCCAGTTATATTATTTGCTTATCAATTTACTTGTGTTAAAAGTATAAAACTGCATTGCTACTGCTAAGAGGGCAACATGGATTTTTCTCAATGGTCTAAAGACATATAACTACACTGAGTCATTTTGCCGCCCACTAATTAACCAAGACTTGATCAGCTGCTACCCCCCAACCACACCGCCTCGCTCATCTACTTTTGCCTGCTTGGTGGTCCCGCACACAAAAGGTAAAGCACAAAGGTTCTCAGTTCTGGCTCCGTTGTGGTGGAATGACCTCCCCCTTTCACTCAGAACTGCTGAAACCCTGTCTACATTTAAGAAGGGCCTGAAAACTCACCTCTTCCAGACTCATTTTGCCCATGATCTCTCAAGCTCATGTTCATGCACAATAACTTTATGATCATGCCCAGATAAGCCTTTACACAGTCGCTACTCCTGTATGGTACCTAAATGTTTGTGTACCTTTAAAAAAAATGTACGAAGGTGATCAAGAATCGTCCATTCTGAGTATTACCCACTTACTAGTGCGGTGAAGATTAGTGCGTAAAGTGGAAAGAAAAAAACTAAGTATACTGAAGAATCACATGTCTGCAACTATGTCTTTCTTTCTCGTAATGTAATGCACAAACTGTATATCTCTTAGATGTACGTCGCTTTGGAGAAAAGCGTCTGCTAAATGAATAAATGTAAATAACCACTTTTATTTGTAATCGTAGGTCATTTTATACTTCTCCTGTAATTTTCACTCCTTTTTACTGATATAAAGAAGCAAAAACGATCAGGAGAGGAAAATAAATAATTGTTGCGTTTTTAAAAGTAGTTGGTGCCATGGGTCATGCATTTTGATTTTGGACAAAAAATGAGACTGGGATAGTGACGAACAAGGAAACAATCAACATTTTTATTACATCCATCTCCCGCCCACATCATTCTCTTGGAGGTGATTAAAATGGCAGAAACGTATATTTAACTAGTGCGGCTTAATTGAATGTTTTGTTACCAGCAGTCTTCACCTTCACGGCAGTCCGCACGAGAATTACAGTGTGCCTGGTGAATTGAACAGCCCTTAATGCTCTGGGACAGGGAGTGGGGGAGGGGAGGGGAGGGGTTGCTGTGGGGGTGGGGACTTGGAGTGCGCGCTCCCGCGGCGCGCGTGAGGAAACGGCGGTGTGGGTCGTGATGCGGCACCCGAGGGACACAAAACCTCTACCGTGTGTACAGCAGAGCTTTAACACAATTCAAAAACAATTAAGCGACACATAGACACCACGTTTATGTTCCGGTATAATTTAAAGATTTATTGATTTATTTATTTATTTATGTCAGACACGTTCTACTTAGCTGGCGTTTCATTATATAAATTAGTAATTAGTGCATGTCTTGTCCATGCCAGTTCCGATGCAGTCATTTTATTCCTCTTAAAATATTTCAAAGAATTCTTATGTAAATGTTAAATATTTCCTCAAACTGCGGCATTTATATGTATATGCTATTATATTGTTTACATGGGTACATAACAGTGAAAGTATATACACACATGCACACACACTGACTGAAAGCATGTAAAGCAGATTAATTAAAAAAAATTAAATTATTCATTTTTGTCATTTTTATTTTGTGCTTTACACCTTTTTAGATAGATAGATATTGCACATTTACCAGTCGACTGTGAAGAGGCCTGTCTCTAAGCAGGCCCTTTATTTGTCCGTTCGGACCCGTGCAGCCTGCTAATCAGCCCGGTCTGTCGTATCATCTTCATGCTGTACGTTATTGTGATATTTTATTTATTACTATTTGGTACAAATTTTAAGAGATACATGTTTCCAATAAACATTGTATTACATCCCTGGTAATCAACTCCTAATGGTAAATTCATTTTTTAGGAAACTTGAGCGCAACCCTTCAACGAATAATCCAGCAGGAGCTCGGAAATAAAACGTGCACCATCAATTTTCAATATTATTTTGATCAGTAAAATTCAGACATTACTGCGATATTATCTATTAAAAGACAGGGGATTTTCTTGCAAACAGTTAAATATTAAAGTATGATTTTTGGACACGTCTCTTAGTTAAGATCACCCCTCAGACACTTCACTTAACAGTAACTTCGCTGTTTTCGAACGACTTTTTCCGCAAACTCCTAAAATTCAAGTGTAAATTAGTAAATAAGGTCACGATAAATCCTATTGTATGTAACTGTGACCTAAAGTGCAATATATTTGTTTCAAAAAGCCTACATCTGGTACTTAATATACAATAAAATATGACGAAGGCCTCCAGATAAATCAAGATAAATTCTAAAACGCAATGTAATGTTTCCGTTAGTATTTCATTTATTGTATTTATATACGATAACCGAGGCTGTTGCGAATTTTTACTCTTAGTTACTTAGATTCCGATCACAGATAGCATAAATTAAAAACGAACTAGCGCTAACGTTTAAATGCAAGATAATGTAGGTATACTATTATATATACGTATAAACAGGTGTACACAACCTGTTTATTTAACACCCTTTACACCCTAGTGAAACGCATTTTCGGTTACATGTTAACCTACAACACATTCTGATTCTTTTCTATTAAATAAGGTTTTAAATTTACATGCTTTGAATATATTGAATTGAACATATTTTGCCACTCAGTCAGTTATACTTTACTTTTTTTTCCAGAAAACCTAAAACTTGTAATTTATTTTCCATTTTTAATGCGAGTTTAATTATTCGCGTATTTATTTATAGCATATTTTAACCAAGGTTCAGTGAACAGCACCGTTTCATTTGCACCTGGGTTTTTAATCCTTAGACACAATCAATGCATTTGAGCTCATATTTACCCAGTTTTTTAAATAGTCTTTAATCACAATATTACAGAGAAAAACGTTTTGATCGTAGATATCGCGATTATGACAGTGTGTTGGATTATACTCCATTAATCCCGATGGGAAAATTCGCAAAACATTTATTGGGGAAAAAGATTTGAGGAAAAAAATCGCTGCGTTGCAGATATTGAGATAAGAAGAAAGAAGTAAATTCATTCATATGAATTAATCATCAAGTTATTAATGCACGCGCTTCAGACGCCTTCAAATAAATTATGTCCGCTTTAGTTGAAATGTTAAAACGAGTAACAATAAAAAAATTCGACAGAACAACACCACGTTTCGTGTTAGTGGGGTAACAACTTGTCAACCGTTGAAGGAACCCACCCCCACCGAGGAGCTCCATGACCTCCCCCCATGATATGACGATTTGAATCTCGCGCTAAAAACAAGGAGGGGGGGGCTTACGCGTTAACCTTACCAGTTTAAGCGCTACGTCACGGCGTACCAGCGATGAATAACACGAATTCGATCACGCATAAGACCTGTAATGACAGCCCAGCGTCTCCAGTGTTTTTGCAGTATTCCGCAGCGTGGAGGTGTTTAAGAAGCAACGGCAATGCTAGACTCCACCCTCCCCCCCTTTCGGAAAGACCGACCAGTGCCTGAGCTGTTCCCGCCACCCTCCCTCTGCCCCAGACAGCGCTTTGTGTTCGGCGAGCGAGGCTGTGTAGGTCCTCACGCTGGCCTGTCCTTTTCCCCTCGTCCGGGAGGGAGTCCGTGGAACAGCTCCCCGTCTTCGTATATCACTTTGGACGGTGCACACGTTGCCTATGCAGCAGTCAGCTGGTGTGCCCAGGGCTCCGGGTCTGACCTCTGTCCCCCAGCAGGGCTGCTGCGAAGGGGGATGGGATAGCGTGGGATAGGGTGGTGTATGGGATGGAATTGGATTGGATTGGGAAAGGATGAGATGGTGGAATCTCCCAGCCTGTGGAGAGGAAATCCCGTGCACTGCTTCTCCTGTGATTTAAGGAGGACCCCCGCTATTGAGAGAAAAATTAGGGAGAAATTCGCTTTACTGTTTATACCTCAGCAAAGTAACTCACCCTGCCTCATTAAACCTGCTGTTGCAGTGGTCAGACACTAAGGTTCTAGACATTTTGTTTGCAAGCTTGTGCAGGTTTAAAACAAACGCAAACGTGAAATGATATACGCTTCACAATAAAGTTTCATGCTTCAGAGCACAGAAGGATGGATTCCGGATGTTTCCGATATTATGCAATGACACTGTATGTAGTGAGATGTTGTGAAAAAATAGCATGTATATTAGCTATTGTGAGAGTGGTTGACTAGATTAGGTCTCGCCACCTTAAATTATACTTGTATGTCACTTTTGGGGCATCCAGCTAATGTGTTTCCCCTAAACATGCACTATGCAGTTTTAAAAAATTTAATAATATGGGAGTTACAGTTACCACTGTTTAGAAAACAGTGACAAGAAGCAGCCCTTGAAGATGCAGATAAGGTGGGACAAGACAGGAAATGAGTATAGCATACAGTGAAAGGGATGGGAGCATAGATGTTATATGAACATAACTTGAATAAGAAGTGAGTTGCAAATATTGGTTCAGACACTAAATGCAAACTGACAGAGTTCACAGTTATCACACACAGTGTATGACAGATATATTAGCGAATTTCCACTGTTCCCCCAGGCCAGCCAGTCCTTTTCTCTGGCAAATCAAATATTTTCCTTTGTCTTGATGCAAATCACCTTCAGACTCGGATGAATGGGCAGGATCAGTGTGATGACTGGCTGACTAAGACTATCACTCCTTTATCCACATGTTACAAAAAGCTGATCTAACTCCTTCTAATGGACCAAATATCACCCACAGGCAAACCATTGCTACTAGTTGCACAGAGACACAGTAATGGAAAAGTGTAAGTTACAGTCCCAGAACAATGAGAACTACACAAAGAGTTTTGTAACCTACATAGTACATATTTTATAATTGGGGCACGGTGACATGGCGAGTAGCGCTGTTGTCTCACAGCGCCTGGGTGGTGTGAGAGGACATGGGTTCGATCCCTGCTCAGTCTGTGTGGAGTTTGCATGTTCTCTGTGTGGGTTTCCTCTGGGTGCTCTGGTTTCCTCCCACAGTCCAAAGACATGCTGTTCAGGTTCCTCCATTGTGGGTGTGTGTGAGAGATAGAGAGTGAGTGTGGGCTGTGTAAATCACCTTGGTGAATAAGGGTGTGGGCTGATAACACTACATAGAGTTCATTGGAAGTCACTTTGGAGAAAAGCATCTGCTAAATAAATAAATGTAATGTAGAATAAATATTTGAAGCCAGCTGTAGCACAAACAAGCAAGTCCCCTTTTCAAAATTTTTGTACAACCTCTTGTACAAATTTCAGCTCACTAAAACTTACCTACTCCACATTTACTTTTATTATTCACTAATTAATTTATTTATTCATTTCTTAATTCATTCATTCACTCATCATTATCATCAACTGGGGCATAAGCCACCAACAGGGTTCTCCAGGCGTCTCTGTCCTGTGCGTTTTTCTCTGTCTGACTCCAGGTGTATCCCAGCATCCTGGTGTCAGCTTCAAGATCCCTATGCCAGGTGTAGCACGGTCATGCCCTTTTTCTCTTTTCTTGGGGGTTCCAGGTCAGTTAACATTCCAAGTACCAATCTTGAGTGTCTTGGATGAAAGAAGGGGTGTTGGCCTAGTGGCTTCCACAGTTATCTGGCTTTCACCATTAGGCATCATGTCTTCTTGTGGAAGATCCATCCTCTCCAAGAGCTGAAATGTCTTGAAGTTTCCTTGTTGGCGTTTCTGTAGCTGGCAAGGTTTTTCCGGTGTGGGGTAGCTAGGCACACACCCAACCCTCCTCCTTTCTCAGCCGGGCTTGGGACCATCCATGGCGGAGTTATTCATTCACTCACTGTTTATAACTTTTTCTTCTTAAGTAGGGACACAGTAGCCCGGAACCTCCCCTGGAAATAATGGATGCATGTGGGGATACACCCTGGACAGAGTGTCAGCCCTTCATATTTATTATATTTTATTATCCCCATGACCCCGTATGGGACAAGCGGTTCTGAAAATGTGTGTGTGTGTGCGTGTGTATTATTACTAGTTATTTCTTGGTCATATTTTTATCCAGAGTAGTTTACAGGAATATATCAATTTCTACTGCAGGACATTTTTATACTACAGCAATTCAAAGTAAGTAAAGCACATGAGCCACAATTTCTTCAGTAATATCTAATGTTCTTTATAGTGATAAAGTCACTGTTTGAAACAAACTATTCTTTTGGTTGCCTTGTACATTTATATAACACTTTTCTCCAACACAACTTACAACTATTTACCTATTTATGTAGCTGGGTAATTTTGCTGGAGCAATTTTAGGGTAAGCACCTTACTGAAGGGTAGTGCAGTTGGGATTCAAACCAGCAACCTTTGGGTCCAAAGGCAGCCACTCTTAACCATTATGTTACCAGCTGTCACATAAAAATGTCTATAAGTGTGATATTTTCCATGCTTGTTTGACAGACAATCACTAAACCACTTCAAAGATCTCTTATAAGAATAAAACAAAAAACCAAAATCAAGAGCTACAACCATGGTTCTGACTCAGAGATACTGATATATGGAATGCAGTAGTTTAAAAAGATTCCTTTGTGGCACATTGCATCACATCGATGTTTTTCTCTATTAATAACATCAAATGGTGAAATTAAAGAGCAGCAGGTAGTGAAGCAGATAAGGAGCTAAAAAACCAAAACCTGTCAGGCAGAAACACAAGGAGGCAACTTACTGTTATACCCTGGGCTGGAGGTCTTGACATGCATTAAATTAACATAAGGCCAGTGAGTATACAGGACAAAGTGAAAAGTGTACCTTGGTATGTCCAGTGGATTCACCAGTAAAAGTGCAGAAAAATAAGAATTTTAATGTAAACATAGTATACATCTTCTAGTTGAGAGTATTCAGTGTAAAAGTACCTCTTATGAATGTGGAATACCACCTGCCTCTTTGTTTATTGTCTCACCTTCCACTGGTCAGAAAAGCACTGGGTTGTGCCACACAGCTCTCAGAAAGAGCGCTGACCCACTGGAGGAGAACGTCAGCCTGGAAGCCATTCCACAAATGAAGGCAAGCCTGACCGACACAGCGGCTCTCTGCCCGCAAGGGCGGACCCCCTGCTAGAACCCTTTAAGAGCTGTAATTTAAAAGCTATAAAACAGAGTGCTGCAGAGCAGGCCAGTAGTTGGGGTGTCGGCTGGGGTAGTGTGGCATGTACGGCAGCCGGGGGGGTGGGGGCATATTTTCCATCAGTGGAGGTGGACTCGGTTTGTGAGCTGTGGTGTTGATTTGGGGGCACTGACGAAGGATGAAGAGGAGGAAGACGGGGGCAGATGGGGTGTCATAAGGGTTTCTGTTGCAGCTGGCTGCGGTCCGCAGCAGCAGTCCAGATATTACCTTTGGCACTAAAATTTTATCTATGACAGACATTGTTGGGCTGTCAGCGGGGAAGGTCGAACAATGGCACACATTGACAGGCCTGTAAAACCCCTATGGCTGGGAGTCTTATTAGCCTGGGGAATGAAATACAGCCCTGCAGGTTCACGTCCAGGACAGAGGGAGCTGTGAGCATGGAAAGCGTTTAAAATTAATCCAAAAGAGAAGCTTGATTCATGTCAGTGTCCACTGAATGGCAATAAAGGGTTCTGATTCTGTCCCTGATTCTGATCAGTCCTATGGACAATAATGTCCTCCTTGTAACATGTTCAGTTAATAGGGAACCTAATGTATAGTAACAATTTTTATAAATGCTGTTACATGTGGAAGACTGCAGCTTATGTCCTGAATTATCAGGAACATTTTATTAATATTGCAATGGAATGCAAGTAAATATATTGAGACATTTCGCAATTTTTTGATAAGCAAAAGTCTTCATCCAGGAAGACTTCCAGTGTTCTGGGATACAGTCTAAGGACTCCGTCTGGACACAACAGGCGCTCAGGTCCAATGCTCCAAGCCCAACAGCACACAGTGACCTTCACTGATGCTGGACCTGCATAAAGGCCATGAATTGAAAGTGTGAACGTGCTGCAGACGGCAAATTAAACTTTCTTTCCAGACCTTCAGCCTGAACTGAGTGACACATGGAGTTCTGTGCTACACAGTCTGGGATGAGCTGCTGCTGTTTACATATGTGTGTGTTTAGTTTCGGATTTTGTCACACAGGCAACATATAACGATGTGTATCCTGATGATCCTGGTGAAAACACAAATGTGAAATAATGGGAACAGAGACGTTGAGCAGAGGAACTCAGCTTTGCTCTTTCATTTTAACTGCTTGGTTTTGAGTTTAATTCACGGTCAGCCCTTCATAACAAATCTTGGGCAAAAAAGTAAATTCCAAGTCTGAATTGGTACAAAATTCCATTCATATTCTATGCACTACTATAAGCAAGAGCAGAACAGCAGACAGAAGGTCGTCCAGGTCCCTCATTGTGAGCCTACAAAGCTAAATCTTGGTATTTATTTCAGTCCCCATAAGACTGACAAAAACCTTTTACAAGCTTTCAATTCCACAAAGGACTTCACTAGTTATGAAGTGCTCATACTCAACCTCATCCTTTTTGTTTTTCAAAAAGAAGGCTCTGTGATGCCCGTTGGTTTCACACAGATTCTATCTTTGGGGTCAATTCAGTCCCTGTCTGGTTCAAGCATTCCATCTAAAGCCCTTGTCTTGTGACTCCTCCATTTGTGAAGGTGTGGACTGGGTCACCTTGTAGTGACATCTTAGAGGGGAGACCCAGAAGCTCAACGATATAGAGGGATAACAGGATGGGAACTTCTAAGTCATCAGGCGCCCGAGAGGAGCGCTGGTCGGGGACCCCGCGTACTCGTTCAGTGCGACGCAGCTGCCAGGGTGATAGGGGGAGGGGTGGGACCGATGCGGACTCACAGGCTCGTCTTTCTTCAGCCGAACAAGGACAGCAGTGATGGTGAGCAGGGGCCACGTGATGGGCCTGGGGCGCTGGACTGCTCCTCTACTGCAGATGTTTTAGAGGGAGAGAAACAGTGAGAGAGAGGAGTGTGGAAGAGCGAGAGGTCACAATGCAGGCTTT
Organism: Scleropages formosus; assembly: GCF_900964775.1. Lineage (NCBI taxonomy): Eukaryota > Metazoa > Chordata > Actinopteri > Osteoglossiformes > Osteoglossidae > Scleropages > Scleropages formosus. The sequence continues at coordinate 34,652,469 of NC_041808.1, read as the reverse complement.
GTGCCCCCATGCTTGGCAGCAGCCGTGTCGGCCAACTGCACTAAAAGAGCCCATTGGCAGGGAGAGAAACAAGCAGAAAGTCAATGCCTCAGCCTGAGAGACAGCTCTGTTTGGGTGCACCGTTTAAATAGCTTCTCATCTCGGGGAGCAAGGAGTGTATAATGTATGTATTTCTATTATATGCCTCTCAGCCGATGTACCTATTCTTTCTCACACATAAAAAGCGTACCATGATTTAGACTCAGGTCGAATAGGACACCCCTTAATTTTGGCAAGAGCTCCTGCCGACTCTCAGAAAGGAACTCAGCACTGAGAAAGGACAGCTGAAAAGCAAGTCCTTTTGTTGCGTTCCTTATGGGTTAACCTGACGTAGTCACCTTGGCTCTGCTAATTGCTGCTTTTGTTAAATTTGATCTTATCTACCAGTAAGTGTTGTGATGCCAGGCAAGGCAGGGCTATTCAGCAGCAGTCCTGGAGGGCTGGGAAGAGGGTTTTGTTCTAGTTGTACTGCAAACGACCTGATGCACCGCACTGTTGAAGGTGCAAGGAAAGCTGGAAGATGTGATGGACTCTTCCATCCACAGCTATAAAAGAGCTGCTGTAATGCCATACCTGATACAGCCTCACACTTAGACAGCACACTTAGACAGCATATCCCATAGCAAGAAGCACCCAATTTAAATGTTGATTTTCCGGAACGATGTTTCAGTCAATGTAGGCAGAGCTATATTTTCAGCTGACCACTTTAAGGTGGTTTTTTAATACTTCTTTTTCATCTGTCGTTACTTATGGACTTTATTTGTTGCAAATTCCTTTGCTTGTACTACATATTATGTCATTTTATTCAACTGGAAACTGGACCCTGGGCAACGTGCAGCTAACAGCTAGAGGTGGAATGACGGAGCACAACACCATTCAGTTTCCGCCTATGCTCACTTTAGTGCAAAAGTTCCTTTTGATTTCCAATAATTCAAAAAGGAACACATGCAGGTGACAGACTGAAGAGCTGTTTAAGCCAAGCAAAAAAAAAAAAAAAAACATGTAACAATCTTTCAGTATCTCCTGGCAGGGGTCAACACTGCTAGGTTTTACTTTCACAATTCTGTAGGATGCAACTTCAGGTGCCCTTTAGGGTTTGTTCTTTTTACTACTTTTTCAAACAAATGCTACTATGTAGTAGTGTGTCATTGATACCACACTACTACAGCAGTGTTGTAAGTGCCATTCAGTACGGTTTGTGGTGGTTTCAAAGGTAAGGAAGGGAGTGGAAGTGGCATACCACATGTCTTTCTATTTCAAACATGTGGAGAATTTGCAAAATTTGCACACCCTCAGCCAGAGTGGAATCTTCTCCCAAACCAGCAGGTCAGGCACTGTGAAGCACCAGCATTACCTGCTGCACCTCCATGCTGAACAGTACTAAGCTTTTTGATTAAAATTTCCACATGCTTGTTGTTTCAGAAAACAGTGAATATCTCAGCACCAGTAACAAACTTTAACATAGATTACTGTAATATACTGTATTTAGACACAGACACTTGACATAGACTACAAACCAGAGGGGAGGCCAGCAGTATCATGATTGGAGCTGCTGCATTTGGACTGAAAGGTCTCGGGTTTGAGTCTTAACTTGTTGCAACACCCTTGAGTGAGGTACTTACCCTAAAATTGTTCTAGTAAAAATTACCCAGTTGCTTAAATAGGTAAATAGTTGTAAGTAGCTTAACAAGGCAAGCTGCCTTGGAGAAAAGCATGAAGTAAACCAAATACATTTTCCTTATATCTGAGATTCTCAGTCTTTTTAAGAAGGTTGTGTCACGGGTAAGGATACACATTTGTAATACAAACGCTACACTACTAAATGTTACTACTAGACATTGCTAATTTAAGCGCCAGTTGGGGCCTTGCTGTAGTACGCACACAAAGTACTCGGTTCCTGAATTGCTGCAGTAAAAATATGGGCATACTTGTACACCTAGTTGGTATTCTCAATCAAACTTTTGCCATTTTTCTTTTCAAATTAAGTGTGTAACATCAAGGAAACATACACACATACATACATAATTTAGTGTAATAAAGACTAAACTTTTTGTGATGATGGTCAAATTACTGGTACTCCCTACTTCACAGGGAGTTTGGTACCAATGCTTTCAGGTCATACTCAATGTGAGATGACACCTCCGTAAGACACGTCATGAGAAATAGATGAGAGCAAGTGCAGAAGCACTCCTCCTCCTCCGCTACTTTGGCCAGTAGGTAGTATAGAGTTTAGCCCTGTTTCGGAGTCTGAAATTTTCCAGTTTAAACCCCCACTCCTGCTCTAGTTCCTTTGATTGAGATAAGTTACGCTGAAAAACACCTCTAGGATGAATACGATGTTGTATAAAGTGGGGTATCACTGTTAACGTTGCTTATATAATAATGTAAGCCACAGTGGCCTAAGGCCATTTATAATTTGCATCGTGTCCTTATAACTACAACTGTATCACCTCCCTGACAGCCCTGTTCTCTATTCTGTACTCTTAATCTAAACATTGTGGAAGCATCCAGGAGGGTCCATCCCACATTGTGCAAAAGTAGTGCAGGGTCACCAAACCAGATGGGACAGATGATGACTGATGAGCTACTGCTCATCCCTCCCAAACCTGCACAGCCCCAGAACTTCCCCATGGCATCTGCTCAGACACACACACCACCAACCCACTCACATTGTCCCCTGCACAATCACCATCTCTGTTACTTCAGGTAATTTTTATTCTGCACCCCTTCAGGCTAGGCAGACTCTCTAAATTCGACACACCGCTTGGGGACAACGAAGAGACAGAATCAATCTACGTCGACACGCAGCAGGCTACACCCAAGCTTCGTCCTTCGACTGGCAGAGAGAGCAACCGTTAAACTAAGATCCCTGGCATGATCGTGAGATAACCGTCAGATCTAATGGAAATCAAGCTTGCGATCAGTCTTCGTGAGCGATGTATTAAAACTTATTTGCATCTCTCGATTTCCGCACAAAGCAGTCTAAGTCAGTACGTTAATACACGTTCTCACATTACTCTGCAGTATGCAGCGTTTCCCCTCCCATGAATGGCGGAAGTGGAGCTACTGGTTACGTCATCGTTTTCCAGGCCTCGAATCTTAAAGGTAAAGGGTAGGAAAGAAATTAACGCCACTGTCGAGATCAGAGCAACTGATTCTAGATCAGTGCAATGCTTCGGCCCATGAATAATAGCAGTATGATTTGGAACCAATACAGGTTCTCTGTCAGTTCTTAGGAGCTGAACGTTACCACAAGTATATCGACTTTGCCTTTAAGTGTAAAATACTTCTAGTGTTTTAGCGTAGAAAAAATATCCGGATTTGTTTGTACAGCGGTGTTGGTTTTAGATTTAAAGATAGTTGTCCTTTTCACGGATTGCTTTTAAACTTATACATTTTTATTTTTTCTGAAATAGTTTTTTTTCCCCCATTTTCTTGTAATTAATAACATACTGGAAATCTAGGGAAACTGTCGGCTGATGTGTGTTTTTTCGGGGAACAACGTGTTGATACCTGAATGAAAAATGAAAAATAATGAATCTGTTTCAGCCTGTCTGTCTTCATCCTGGAGCAATTGCGAGTGGTGTGCATCTTTAGTGTTTGTGTTGTAAAAGTGTTTTATTCGTTCACGGCACTGACTTTAACACGTGGCGGAAAACGTAAACGGTAAACTGAGCTCGGGAGTGAAGAAGGGGGTTGTAATTTACGCTCTGTTTTTTTTTCCTCCAAGCTAAATGCAGTTCGCCCCTCGGCTTGTCATTTATGTTGTTGCTGTTGTTTTGTATTGTTTAAGTTGCTTGTCTTGAAGTTAACGTTTTCTGGGCTGGCGCTTCTGCTGCTGGGAATCAATGGGGACAGAAATGGCGAGGGTGCGCCACGGCGGCGTTAAGCGGCCCAAAAGGGACCGGCTCTCCTCGAGCACATGGCGAAAGTCCACTTGAGGGCAACGATCAGACTCAGAAAATAATCGCGACACGGGGGAGGAGGGCTTGTTGTGCGCTCGCTCTCTGCGTGCCCCCCTCTGTTAAAATAGAAAGGCCACAAGGAATGGCCCGAACGTGGAAAAGAGATTACATTTCGCTCGTCTCTCCATCAATTTTCTGTTTAATGTCACTGAGCTCCATTGTGGGAGAAGAGGACGCGTCATCCAGCCATAAATTTGAGATTATAGAGCCTTGAGGACACTGTTGGTTCTCTTGGACGGATTTGCTGTGGCCGCCTGTTTAGAGCCGTTTTCATACGGGACAGACTAAACTAAATACATCCTTATGTCCTTTATTTGCGGAGAAAGAGCGGATTTCTCCCCCTTTTAAAAATAAAAATAGGAAAGACAGTGAATGATCCAGTGACACCAGCTACTCTCTTCACGTCTTCGCCCGTTTTCGAGTGGATCTGTGATCCAGCGAAAGGTTTTATCCAGCTACTACTTTTTTACATTTTTTTCTTTTTTGACTCGTGTGTTTCCTCGCCCATAAGCCAGTAAGTGCGGCTTTGTTTATGTCGTTTTTCTTCTGGGACTGACGATTCTGTAGGTAGGTTGCCTGCTCTGTTCCCACATTTCATTTCACCGTCACCCGAGGAGCGCCGAATTATATTTAACGTGTGAAATTTCATATCATGCAAAAATGAAGCGCGCATAGCGAAAACAGTATCTTTTCGGTAGCGTGCTGTTATTTATTATTCATTTAATAGGATGTAGTGCCGAAATGAGACAGTGATACAGTAAAGAGGCTTTGAGACCATTTCAGACTGGGACAATCATACCGGACCGCCACTGATTTAAATCGTACGGATTTGTTGTATCCGACATTTCTTCGGATTGCGACGTTGCAACTTTTCGCGCACCGTTTGTCTGGACAGCTAATGTGCATCTCATGGCAATAATTTCGAGCCTGCTCTAAACACGGAGGAATGCGTGTATTTTACTTAACAAACTGAGTCGTATTAAGCGCTTGATAAATTGCTCTGGGTAAATCTGTAATTCGCTTAACGTGTCGAATCCCATAATAAACACGAACGGGACGAAGATGTCTTTAAATTAGTCATTTTTCTCACGGCCATTGTTCTTCCCGAGAAAATCTTCTCCGCTCCAAACGTTCTAATTATGCTACATGCATGGTCTTACTGATGTTAAATAATATTTTATTGTGAAAGATTACATGTTGTTAATAACGAGTTATATTTATTTAGACCAGTAGGAAATTCTCCCATCAATGCTTTTATGTATTTAATTTTAAAGTAAAATTGAACAATTTGTAAATTTAATTTACGGCTTGTGCTTACTCGACAGGGGGACATTATATAATATGTATTGTAGTCGGGGGATTTTGTTTTTTGATCCGAGGAAGTAAACGGAATATGAAAATAGGCTATTCAAGACGATTCGAGTTTTCTGTTGCTTGTGTGGATAGCCAAGCCTTGTCTTCGTTTTGGAGATTATATTTAACTTAACATTCTCTATTAACCGAATATACGTTGATGATGTATGCGTGGATTTTAAATATGTGTATTTTTTTGCCTTCTCTTCTTTATTTTTCTGGTGAATAATGTGCAAATATGTCAGTTGGCGGTCTTTCATACGATTCATACGTTAGCCTTGTATATATATTGTTTAATATAATAAGGCTACTGGGTCACAAGGTCAGGACGTTCCAGTGCTAACAATGGAGTTATTTTACCGCTGTAATCTCTCGCTTTTATAGCAACTCATTTGAACCGGTATTGTTGTAGATTATTATTCTCCAAATGAACAAACTGAGATATTTCCGTCTGCACAGTTGTTGCATTTTGATATTTTTGCGTTTTACTCTTTTTAACAATCCGCTGTTTTCTTTTCTACTCGCATGTAGAAATGTTGATGCAGCTATAGGACCAAGATTTCTGGTAAATCTTAGTCTCCCACACAGAGAGCAGAAAGGAAAAGAGAGAACAATGCACAGTGAACACAAATACTGTATTGTCATTGAAAGTAAAGGGCAGCCATTAGAACAGTGGAAATGCTGATTATCCATTTTCGTAAAGATTCGTGTTTATTTACTCTAGTTTGTTTTATTCTCCATGACCACAGTTTTGCTCACATCTACATAAATTATTTTCATATGGAACTGGTGTGTTCCAAATTAAGTCAAATTGTTATGGACAGGCTGGTGCTGCGCAGATCTTGCTGGCTGGACCACAGTTCTATTGTGTGTAATCCAAATGTCATATTAAATTGAAAATCCCATGATTAAAATGCATTATTGATTGTTTTTTTTTTCATTGTGCTCTTAATTCGTTGTTGGGACAGATATTAGGATTAGTATGTGTATTCATGCGAAAACATGTATTTTTTTTAATAAATAACTGCGCTCGTGTGCTACAGTCAAACTTCGACATTGATTAGGTAGGTCTTATCTCCTATGATGTAGAAATTAATGATTGTAATGGACTTTAGTCTAATTTTAGACAATCCTAATTCCCTATTTTGACAGCATCGTTATAAATGTGTCCTTTTTTTTCATTTCAACTGCAAGGATCGTTGTTTATATTTGCATATTCTATTAAAGCATGTAGATTTCTTTTCTTCTCAACATTCACAATACATTCCAGTATTGGTATGCAGTTAGACTACACAGTATTATATTGAACGCTTAGCCTGAAGAAGTCCGAATGCTGACAGTGACACAGCGATACACGTATAGTGACTGACTTCTTTTATGCGTAATAATGACGAAATTATTATTTTCAGAATTTAAGGTAAAAATGGAAAGCAGCAAACACCACAAATAACGATTATTTGGGAATGTTTGAAATATTTTAGTCCATCATATTTGTATTGGGTTAATATTTTGCCAAAAGCCATTTTAATACCCACTGAGGAATTATGTAATTAATTTTCGTTAAAGTCGCTTTCAGTTTGCTTGGATACATCCCGTACATTCCATATATGGGCTTCATTTGAAATTTAATTTTCTTGGCAAATGTTACATGTTAAGATACATTACATGCACAAACCTGTTTTGGAGACTCAAAGATCTTCATAAAAACGGATAAGTAGGTGGACTAAACACGGCGCAATTATTATTGATGGGTGGATAACAATGTTAAAGTTTCTGCTAATCTGCATGTAAAGCTAATCGCCAATCATGTGTGCGATCCCCAGATCAGATGGACCACAAACTTTGGTACAGTTCCGTTTGCCCGCCCACAGCGGAATTTTTTGCATTGGTTGTGACTTTCATGTTCTGGTATCCCTGTAATAGCGCCTTAATTGGAGCTGGTCTCTCCCTTTTCTTTAGAATATAAATCCAGCTCCAGCGCTCCTTCGCCACACCCTATGAATAACCCCTCCAACGTACCCTATAGGATATACAGGCTCAATTTTACCAGGTTGTCCTACTGCATAATTCCAGCGTCGCCAACAGCGTCCACGGTGTTTTATTAATAATACAATAGACCTATTGCAACGAAATCTTATTCTTAGTTTCCAAACACGCAGTCAAAGACACATATACTATAGCGACCAGAAATGGGTTATTCGTTCGTTCGGGAGCCATTTATTAACCTAAACCTCAAAGGTCAATAATTGGTAAGCCTTGACCATTGTGTTGTGGAAGGAGCAAGAATAAGACCATCAGGTATTTTAAATCGCTGATTCATCAGTCCTTGCTTATAAAAACTGCTAAGTGCAGTCTTTAGGTAACTCAGCTTTAAATATTTCCTAAATCAACGGGACTCTTACATCACTGGAAAGGAAGTCCGTGGAATTTTCATTAGAGCTTTTTTCAGTGGCCTGGAACTGGACATGTCTCTAACTCATCCTTTGTTTTTATTTTATTTTAAATTATTTTGCAACTTGTAATCAACCAATACTTTACCAAACTGGCTCTACACAGACACATACACATATAAACATACAACGGGAGAGATTTGCCAAAATTTTTAAGGATGGTGGCTTAGAGCTGCGGGGGCCAATTGTATAAGACCTAATAAATATGTAGAAACTTCTGCAGAATATGCCATTTTAAGGCCTTCTCTTTATGACTTTAGGCCCGAAGATGGCATAGAAATTGAAATGACCACATACATTTGATGTTAACTGTGAGGACGAAAACAACAAGTTCTTTTCTCCAAATGTACGTAACAGCCTCACGGCTTTTTCTGGCTCCCCCTTAATACACTACGTGAGAAACTAGGTGACCAAACGCGTACAAAAGATTTAAGTGCTGACATATTACAGCTTTTACAGTTGCAGTTTTCCTGCTTCTGCTTAAATGCTTCTTACCTTGAACAGAGAAATAATTTTCTAGTATAACGTGGAAATACTTCACCCTATGTACCTGCGGCTATTTTTAAGAACAGCGCAATAAGAGTTAATGGATTGCATCGGTTTTGTTCTGCCAGGCTTTAAGTGGTTTATATTGTGTGTAGATCCACGTATTTTAATGAGCTTACACAGAATTCCCTGTAAACTGTCTTTGCACAGAAGAACAGGGAACTCCCGGATTGTGTAAGAAACAACCTATATACACTCTTCGGGGCCAAGACAAATAAATAACCTCAGTGTACGAGATTAAGTGAAAGTTTTATTCTCATACAGCCCAATCGAGCTATTAAGTGTACCACGTTGTGAAAAGAAAATCGATGATCCTCCGGTGGGTTTGGACCCGGGGCAGCAGGGAATGCGTGTGGGCACAGCGTTCTTGAGCAAGGCCGAGGGGTCACGGGTCACAACCCCCGCAAAAACAAATCAGTGTAAGTATTATTATGTGATTTCAAATTGTTCCAGAGTAACACTGCCTACTACGCAAATTTGCACAAGTAACGCTAAGGAGAATATGCGCACATATAGGAGTGGATGGTTTACAGTAAAATTATATGGGCAGAATTAAAAATAGAAATATGTGGAAAGGGTCTAACAAGGAGACCCTATTAGGAAAATCTGCTGAATGTGGAGCAATAGATGATGGTCATATGCGCATATATAACATATATTATGTGCTTTCCATAGCAGGCTGTGTAAACAGCTTCACCTTCAGCTTCTAGACTAAAGTACTGTTTCAATTAAAATGTATTTAGATATCTGGCTTGAGTCGAACGATTATAACATTTCAGAAGCCCCTATTCAGTTGTAAAGTAATGCAATCATTTCAAAACAATTCTGGGAGGAAATTAAATTATTTATTCCTTAATTAAATCCCATTCGATAAGCAGATCTTATTTGGGATATGCTAGATCTAAAATTAATACACAGCAACTTGCTAATCCCGTGTAAACAAAACTGACCAAAGCAATTTTAGTCCATCGCCAACTAAATTAGACTGCATACAATTTTGCCAGAGTAGTTGCTATGTAAAATTACCTTTGCTTTTAAAAATCATCTCTTTTGTCCTCCGGGTCAGCAGCTAACTCGGCGTAGGCGAGCCGCTCCGTTCGCAATGTACGAGCGCCGCACGCCGCTACAGTAAAATGCCATCGTCATTAGCGCTGCCTATTATCGTCGCCATTCTCTTATTTTATGCCGAAACTCGTCGCTGCGGTCACTCCCTTCACACGCTCTCATATACTAGCTCATAAATAAACAAAGCTATCAGCAGGCTGCGGACAAACGGCTGCAGAACTTTTGCAGTTCTGGTGAGAATGATTCCTGTTCACGCAATGATTCAATGTTTGTCTTCTTGAGTGGAGACATTTGGCGGTGGTTCAGCAGGTCCTGCCGTTTCCACTTCCATTTCTTCCTCAAACATCAGCGTAAACAGCTCGTAGCTTTTCATTTGGTTGAAGCCATGTTTCGCGCAGGTTACCGAACTCACTCCCATAATGTTAATTGCTGTGTTGTCACTGCAGCGAATTGCGCTCTAAGTCTGGACACCGTATTTTAATACAGTACATGTAATTTCTCACTTTTTAGCCGATTCCCTTTGATTCACTCTTGACTCTCCAATGACTCAGAGGCCAGCAGGGTCTGCCCAGGGGAAGCCTTGAAACAGCCCCTTCTTATCTCCTTTCATCATCCAACTCTGGGCCGCCTTGAAACCACAGGCCCAGTAATTGCTTTTTTCAGACAGCCCTGTGCGGACTGGCCAGCAGCCAATCAGAGGCTTGTTTATGCTCTTTGATTGGCAATGTGCTGGCTGCACGCGAACCAATCAAAACCTGCAGTGTGAAATTCAGTTTTAAGTCTGCATAAAAGTACAATATTGCAGTAAAAGTAACAATTTAACTTGTTTATTTATGTTTCCGACATAATGGAAAATACGGTTTTGTGTGTCAATAACGACGTTATATGGCTTACCATGACATTAAAACTATCTTCTTGTTTCGCAATTTACTATTGTTATTATTTATACAAAACACAGTACTGTATGCATACAAATACAATTTTTAAACGACATTGTGTAATGGAAAGTTATTTTACCGCTACGCTTTCGTTGCACATATAAAATGACCCATAACAATAATCTTTGTAGTTTGCTGTTTTAACAAAAACCGTTACAGTATACTAAAACCTTTCAGAGGACCAGAGCCGAGACAGTAGTGTGCGACCTGGACAAATGTTTATGGTCAAAACTTAGAATGCACCGACGGAAGGAGAAGTTCAGGTGTAAGCATGCTCTCTCGGTTGTAGCAGCATTTGATAAATGATATGAATAATCTTCAAACATATGACAACTATAATGAATCACTAAAGGAAGTTTCTAATATCTACAATGAATTCAACTGAATAAAACAGGGATTGTTGGAAATAAAGTTATCAAACGACAAGAAGCGTTTCCTCGACAAGATACATTTATGAATGCGGCGTACAGTCATGCTTTACAGATCAGCAGGGAACTTGAATTAGGCGCCGGCCGGTTTGTTTAGGTGTCTTAGCTTTCACTCCATTGGTTAAGCATATAGGCCAATCAAAAGCCTCGTATGTCCACGGGCTAACTGCTCCAGCACGTTAACGTTCAGGTTCCTGGCCAATGGGCGAACGTGTTTACCCTGCCTGCGTCTGGAGGCATGAGCGCTGATCGAGGCGCTGCGAAAGCTGTTTGGAGGTTCGAATTTCCATTGAGCAGACGAGAAGCTCGAATTTAGATGCATTGAAACAGCTGCTTCACAACAATGTAACCATTTCCACAAGCAAGTTCTTGCTTTATTTTTTATTTTTGTAATTTTTTCCTGACATTTTGAAATAATTTATTGCAAATCAAGGAATAACTTACCAGTAAGTAATTCATTTACTGTATATTTTCCTGATATATGTAGTACTATGTGTATATTTTTCTGTAATGTGTCTCTCTGACGATTGATGCTGATGGAAAAATGAAAGAAATAAAAACTGAAGTCCTCGACATCGTGAGCTGTTTGTCTTGCACATAAGTAGCCTATTTTATACTATCGTCATGTCAGTTAAATAAAAAAAATAATTATTTGCCCCTGCTAATGCGATGTTTAATAATGCATTTGTATAATACAATTTTATTTCTGACAGAGTAAAAATAATTATAGCAGTACAGTACGTATTTAGGCGGCTTCGCAATTAGATGCATTTCGGAATATTTAGGCTTAGATAACGTTGTGGTGCTTTGCGGTGTTTTTGTGAATATTAATTGATTTATAGATGAACCCAGTGACAACAGTCACAGTGTTGTATTATTATTCTACTGATTGTCAGTATCTTTAATTTAAATATGACAAGATTACATTGTTAAAGCAGACATGTAAATACTTTGTATTTTTTGTTCTGAACTGAATTTTACATCGACGCTGATGATGCCGTTGTTGAGCGGGCCCAGGTCTGCATGGCGGACGGGCTGTAGCGCCTGCTGCTCCGCTGCGTCGGCCGTCATCCCTCATGAGAAAAGACCTGGATTGTAGCGCTCGTGTCGAGCGACTCGCACAAAAACGTGCACTCGCGTCGCGGTTATGGTGAGCTCTGTCTTATATGAGAAACAAATTATTTATGTCAACGCAGGGACTGCTTTGTTTCCGCTGGACAAGAAGAACAGGCTGCCCTGGTTCTGTCTTGAATACTGATAAAATATGGTGTGCAACTGAATGTAAAATATCACATTTAGTTTTTGTTAAGCTGGCAATATTCCTTTTCGCGGACATGTAATTATCAAAGTTCAGTTTTCACTAAGAAGATTTTTTTAACTGGAGCGCCATATTTCTGATTCTTGACACTAAAAAGTGCGGTAATCATGTGTGTGTAAAGCAGAAACCATTGCTTGTAACTGGCAATTAAGTTTGAACCCATAAAGTTTTTTCTTGTATTCATATTATTTTATTGTGCTAAGTCGTAATAAATAGGCCTGTGTCCGTGGGTTTAAATGCATTGTTCAGTTCGCCATGACGGTTCGCGCTGCAGGACACAAATACAATTAACACAGCATAACTAAGGAATTAATAAATAAACAAATAGTGAAGCGAATTAACACAATTTGCATCGTCGTATACAACTGAAATATCTTTTCATTCATTGAGATTGAATTTATTGTGCATTTTTTATTGGCGTTCTTTACTTTTGTGACTGGACATCCTCTGAGATTACATGATTTACACATTAATCGTCTCGAATCTAACGCGAACCATAATTTACAAATGAATTAACAATAGACTGCATGTTGTTTATTCTGTGTTGATTTTGCAATAGTCGGTTCGTTTACATATTTTACTTGTTTGCTTTATGTAAGATAAAGCGATATAACTGAGGTTTGCCGTTATCTGAATACTTCATACTTAATTTATGAGCGCAGGCTGTGCGGAGTTACTACCTGCACCGGAAGCTTTTCCTCCGCGCTTTTGTTCTCTCTCGCCTCTGCCACAAAAATCTCTATTACTGTTACAAGTAAAATGCTTGAAAGCTGTCTGCACATACTGTACTGCACTTGTTTAAAAAAAAGTGCTTCACGGAGAGTCCTCCAAAGCAACGAACTCCTAATAGAGTAAATATAATGGGAGAAATGCAATATAGGCCTTGGTTGTATGTAACTCTATATGACAGGTCACCTATGTGATCTAATGATAGAAGGGTGTCTCCTCCCGCACCCAGGCCATGGATAAACAACATATTTAGAGCATCGCTGCAGTAATTTCCTTTTCCCACTACGCATTTACATGCTGGAAAATAGACCACAATCAGCTGGTGTAATTTAAATAGGTTATGCTTTCGTAATCACACAAGTGAAACAGAGTAAAAACGGGGTAAAAACACAGACACACTTTTGCCATTTTGTGTTTCACGGTAAATACGAAACAAAATGGGTGTATAGTGGGTAAAACCGCGTAAGGCAAACTCGAATTGGAATCGGGAATTTGGCAGCGCGTCATTTATGAACGCACACGAAGCCGTAGTGCAGTAAAAGCAGGGGGCAATAGAATATTAGTGAGCACGCATTTCTGTTTACTGTGGATTGTTGCTCGCGTTTCCGCTCCGGGGGACTGAGACTGAAGTAGGATGTTCCCTCTCCTTGAAGCCCCAGGTTGGGGGCAGTTGAGGGCTGCAGCTGGACTTGAAAGTGCTTTTTAAAGAGGAGAGTCGCAGAAAATTCGGGATTTTTCAAAATACATGAGTCGCTGCTGCCAACTCGTATTTTTTTGCAGCGTTTACCGGGAGCTCCGTCGTCCAGGAGCAGGTCGGTTTTGTCCTCCGTGAGAACTGCACACAGTGACTGGCGAACTGCTTCAGGGAAGAGGGCAACATCGCCGCACCGCTGTTTTTAATATATCCTTCCTTGTTGCACGCGATTAGCTCTTGCTTTTTAGGATGTTGTGATAGCTATTTTCGTTAAATATCCCTTTTCATTCAGAAACACTGTTTCTCTCCCTTTTTCCATCTGCAGAAAAAAGAAACAATGATCGGAAGCTACTTTTCAGGCTGGGGAAGCCAACAATACCGTGAATGCAATACGTAGAAGAAGCGCCACAAAGGAATTACAACATTCGGGTTGCTATCGATGTCCTTGTATCCCCTTCTGGATTTTGGATTAATCAATTTGCAGCATGGAAGGCCGGGATTTCGCTCCGCCGCCGCACCTCTTGTCAGAGCGGGGCGCCCTGGTCCACCGCGCCACCTCTCGGATCGCTTCCGCCGGCCACGGCTCCGTACAACATTCCGGTCACTTCCAGACTGGGAAATATTACCCATCTCACCTTCCAATGGCCCCGCACTCAGGTTTGTCCATCCCGAGCTGCATCTTTTGCGCGAAAGCCTTAAAATGTTCTCTTGCTAAATGAAAACTGCACTTTCTTTTGCCTATTGACGTTGTCCTTTAATTAGTTATTTAAGCGTGACCTGAGGGCTTCAGCGCCGAACAGTAATTTATTGCAAAAGGAAATTAGTTCGACAGAGAATGGCCCTTTTGGAAATGAGCAATTGCCGAGCTCTTCTTCGATTTATGTTTTGATTTTAGCTGTAGTTGCGTTATTACCGTTTACGATTTAATAACTATTTCTCTGACTTATGTGTTAAACCGAGATGAAGTGATTTTGTCAAATATTTCCTGCTGTAATGGACAGTGTATAAGTGTATCCCTGACGAAGAGTGGCCTGCTCAGCCCTTTGCGAAACGTTTCAAGTTGCCTCACCTAAATATTGCGTGAGGGAAAGGTCGTCTCCATCATTTTTTCACGGTTGAGGTTAATTTTCTTTTTTTTCTTTCGCGATCTTCACATTTCCTTTAACAACTCGCTCGAGTTTTCAGGTTTGATGTTTGTGTTATTGCTTCTGAATCTGTCAGAAGATTTCACGGCCCCCGTGTGTTACGGCTAGGCGGCAGAACAAAGGCCGGAACGCGTGCACTGTCGCCGTCCTCGCGCTCTTTCGCCGTCCGCGCGCTCTGTCGCCGCCCGCGCGTTTTTTCGCCGTCCGCGCGCTCTGTCGCGAGCTGCCCCGGACCGAGCAGGTTTTAGGCGCCCCCAGCCCACGGGGCGACGGTCTTAGTTCTCTTCCATCCTGTTTCTATATATATCGAGCAATAACGTGTCGCGGTGCAAATTGGTTAGCAGCTCGTGCACGAGGTTTAACGAGTGACCTCGGCGATGAGCGGCATTCCTGCGTTCTCGTGGACGAGCGCATTGACACCAGGTTGTGCCCACGGGACGAGCGCGTGCGTTCTTTTGCGTGACACCCAAATTACAGCAGTACCACACTTTTACGTGGTTCACTCTGAATTTTAGTACTTATTTTAAAAAAGAGGCGGGGGTTTTGTTGCAATGCTGTAACGTACAGTTATGACCTATAATTATATATTCTGACATATAATTGTTTATGCAATGAATAAATAATTTTTTTATGTCTACGTCATTGCAGCGGATTGATTAAAAACAAGCTTTTCTGTACTTTTTCAGTGGTCTGTTCATTTGCATTCTTATTTAAACATGCTTTTCAAATCTTTTAGTTAAAATATTAACGTTTAATACATATCTGATATGAGTTCTAAGTAGGAATGTGTTAATGCAGCACTTCTAAAGTTTGAGCATTTTGTATAGCGTTGATGGTAATATGCTTGAAGAAGAGGGGAAATGTTATATTTTTAATATGGCTGTAGATTACCTTTGTCAGACTGCTGGGAGCAGTGATTGAAAATATAGGATTTTGTCTATAAAGCTTTACAGAGCTGGAAAGGCTGAGAAGACGGAGTGTGCTATTTGTTAAAGGCATTTCCTGGCTCTGTGTGGCAGGCGACAACGAAAGCCCCACGCACTCGTAATGGACAACAAGTCTGTCACCTTTGCTTTCCCAGGACCTGGACCCAGAGAGTGGAGTGATCGCTGTGACCCAACAGGGCCGTCCTCCTGTCATCGATGAGGGATGCATTTCAGATCATTCAGTTCTCATACTCAGGACTAGAGAACTTTAGAAGGCCAGTGTGCCTAAATGACTTTGTTTCTCACATGGCTTCTTGGATTTATCAAGTCCTTCAGTTTGATCTCTGTGCTTCGTTGTCATTTTTGGAGTCAAACTAGGCAGACCAGGTGTGCAGCAGTGGTGTGAGGTGACACACCTGCTCTAAAGGGGCATCTTTTTATAGGGCAGCAGGTGGCATGATGGTTAGGAACCATTACTTTAATTTGAAGTATGCCCAAAGGCTTCAGACTGTCTTAGCGTTGTACCAATAAACATAGCACTTAATGTAAATTGGTCCGGTAAAGTATAAAGGTGTAAAACTGTAAATAGCTTTGAATGAAAGCTTGAGCTAAGCAATGTAACTGTAGTAATCTTTGGTTTAGTATCTGTCACTGTGCTGCATGGAGGTGTACTTCCTCTGCGTGAGTGTTCTCTGTGCATTTGGTTAACTGTAAAGCAGGATTTTCCACCTAAGACCCCCGGGCAGTTTCCACAGGAGGTTGCTTCATTGTTTTACTGCTTTATTGTAAACCTTGGAATTAGTTCAGATATGTACATTTGCCTTTATTCACTTAGCAGTTGCTCCAATTTGAACTATAATGAATACTATGCAGTATTTGTTTAACTATAGTAATTAGCTTTTTCTCCTAAGGTGACTTACAATTCTTGATTGTAGGTAGAGTATCAATCTCCCATTTATACACCTGAGCAACAGACATCCACACACACTATGGGCAATTTAGAGTCACCAGTTCTCTTGAAACACATGTCTTTGGAGTGCGGGAGGAAACCGACGAGAGCACGCAAACTCTACACAGACTGCTTGTGAATGAAATTGTTCAACAAATAAGAATCCAAACACCTTTTAGGAATAAAGTTTGTGTGGATTGTTCCACTCCACCTTTGGACTGCAGGCACGGGCCATGTGTTAGTCTATGCAGTGAACTGACATTCCGCTGCTGCTGCATAAGGACATGTGGCTCCAAATCCATGGCAGTTTCCGTGAGAGGTGGCTTCCTGTGCTTGGCAGCACTGCTTGGGTGTCACTTTGTGTGGACTCCTGCAGGTGAGGAACCAGGTGGCAAAAGCAGACCCAAAACTCCTCACCTTCGGTTTCTTCTTCTTGCAGGATTTCCACCTGGACGTCAGCAGTGCAGCCTTTGTGCATAGAAAAGTTGGAACTGGGTTGTTGACGGTGTTTCAGTACACACTAAAATTATGTGAAATTCCAGAATACATATCCTGTTTTTTTAAGTTTCAGGTGCAGCTGAGCTCAGAATGTTGCTTCAGTAAGAAAGAAATGATCCATGGCTGGATGAACGGATAAGTGCCGGTTAAGCTGGCCTGAACAAGCACCTCCACTAAGGGCAATCTTAACAATTGCAGTATATCTGTGCTGTCATGTCTGTACAGGTTGAACAAGAGTTTTGCATCTTTGTTCGCATTGCTGGGCTGTTGTTTATGTAGGATGTCAGCTCCTTGTCTCTATTTCCCCAAAAAGCTACATATACTGGACACATGAATGTTTAAAAGGCACCATAAATATTCATAAATCTGGGTAAGAAAAACATTGTGGAACATTGCTGTGGTGCTCTCTGATAAGAATGTTTCCCTGATGTTTTAGAAGTATTTTGTGTAGCTGCTCCACCTCCCCGGATGGCTGTCCCCTAAGCCACCACTGAAGAGCTGTGTCTTTCTGCGGTGAAACCCTCCACACCCTGTGTTCCACAGTGGCTGGTCTTGTAGCCCCTGCGGCCCTCAGTGTGTAACTGTCACGCTCCTGCGGGCTGCAAATGTCTGTGGCTGGCTCTGGCTTCCCCATCGTGTGCTCCCTGCCCTGTAGCTGCTGCAAGCAGGTCTGGCTTGTCTGTGCTGGAGTCCACGTCACCATGAGCTCAGGCTTGTAGGATCTTGTGGCAGGGCTAGGCCCAAAGTAGCCTTGGGCTGAAGCATTGCAGTTGTACGTACGTGTGTGTGTGTGTGTGTGTGTGTGTGTGTGTGTGTGTGTGTGTGTGTGTGTGTGTGTGCACACTGGCCCATGGAAACATCCTCTCTTCACATACAGAAACAAAATTTTGTTCATCCAGAAATGCATAGCAGGCTTGTTTAACGCAATTTCTGGTTTTCAGTGTTGGAGAAAGCAATGTGGACCATGGCCACCCACAGAGAGGTGATGCCATAAGCAATACCATTCTGAATATGATGATTTGCATTTATGGGTTTCCGATTTTCTGCCACAGCCCTGGAAAAGACTGCTTAGTATCGATGCTTTCTACCTTTGTTATGCCCCTTTGAACTTTAGTTGCTTCAAATTTACTTATACCACTGGATACTTTACTGAAGAGGTCAAGAACCTTGCTGAAGGTACTGAAGAGGTCAAGAACCTTGCTGAAGGCTGCAACAGCAGGACCCTTCCTGGGAACTGAACTGGCAGCCCTGAGGTTAAAAGTCTTTAACCACTATTCTGCTTACCGCTTTTCTGACTTTGAGTTTGCTTGGCCCTCTGGACGCTCCCAGTACAATAAGCTGTGCTTTACCTGTAACATTTCTACTGGCGTTTTTACCGTGAATGCGCTCACCCTCTTCTCTGTATTCTGACGCTTCATTTCCCAAGGAGGACTCAGTCCGCTAAGTCCTCTGATCCACTTGTTTTGGACTCGGTGTCTCTCAGTTGTTTTTCCCTTCTTCTCTTTTCTCTGCTCTGTGCCACATGAGGATTTGTTTTCAGCTCTTTGTGTTGTTTTGTTACAGGAGAACAAAACCTCACTCTCTGCCCTTTTCATTGTCTGCCGGCGGGACATCTCTCGCAGTCTCAGTGCCCGGGCGGAAAGCCGCTTTCCCTTCTTCAAACGCCTCTGCTTCTGTCCAGCTGTTTCCCTTTGCTTTCAAAAGAGAAGAAGGAACTCCTTCCAATGAGTTCTCAACAAGCAGCTCTCTGGCAAAACATTTGGGGAAGGGGTAGGTGAGGCATGGGCTGGCCGTTGGCCAGCGGCCCACACACAACAGGTGTGTGACGGCGATTGGAAGTGTATCCTGATGATGTTGCAGCTCTGTGGTGCGAAGGAGGGAAAGGCAGAACCTGTGGATTACATGCAACGTCTACTGTCAGCGCAAACCCTTGCGTCGCTGTCGCCAGCTCCATTGTTAGCAAAGCTGGGCTTGGCCTGCTGCCAGGCCCCCAGTTCAGGAATAATTTTGGCATTTGGCTAAGAAATTAAAAGCTTTGAAGTTCGCTAAAGAGAGAAGAAACATTTTGAACATGCCACAAAACTAAATATCACACGTGTTCCTTGCTTCGAGGGAAGGGTGTGTGTAGGGCAGGGAGCCAGGCTGGTCCGCGCACATGCATGTGCGCAGCAGTGCGAAAGTACACTTGTATATGTACGTGAGGTTGCTGAAGGCTCCGTATGAACAGTTAAGGGCATGATGTCACCTTCCTGACCTGTTTCCTCCTGACGTATGATTGGAGGGCATTGAACGGGTCTTCCTCAGCCAGGAGACACCAGTATTGTTAGTGGACCACGTCTGTCTCTCGGAGCATAGGTGACCGGTCTTTCTGACAGAGGCTCAGTGCAACAGCTTATCCCACATGGACTGAGCAAAGTGATTGAAATGACATTTTTGTACACGGTATGATATATCTGGGTCGGAAAGCTCGATGGCAAAGCTTCAGCTGCCTTTGGCTGCATGAGAGTGCATCTTCTGAGATCTGTTGTGGCAGTTGGCAGCGCAGGTCTTAAATGACATCAATTTGGTGACTTAGCAGAGGCTTTCATCCAAAGTGAAGCTGGTTTGACACCTTTGCCTGTTTCAAAAGACATGGACTTCACCAAAACAATTTGACTTTGGTGTCTTGCTATGTTCCGACAACGCTCTTGAGGCCCCCGTGGCCTTACCTGCTTTGCTGTTTGCTGTTCAGTGTATTTTACTGGTTGTGGTCAGAAGCATTACTCTCTGCAGCTTGAACGGGAGCACTGGAGGAACACCTGTTAGTGCTGGATGCTGGGAAGCTCGGTCTCCTGTTGTTCGGGTGTCTGGAGTTGCATCAGGGCAGCCTGTCTGGGGATGAGTCTGACACGTGCTCTAATTAGGGAAGAGGGCTGAGCTCCTGTGCCCATCAAACCTCTCATCTCGGATCCTGTTATCAACCCCCTCTGGGTGTCCACAAGTTAAGGTGGATTGGCTCAGTAAGACTACCTGAAACCTTTGGTGCTCAGCTGGGCTGCCCTGGCTGTACTGAAGGCCTTTTCAAGAACTGCAGTGACAGCAGGTGTTGGTTAACATGATTTTGCCGACCTAGACGGAAGGAGAAACAGCAGAGCTCCATCTGAACTGCGGCCTGGAGGGTAAGGGGGTGTGTGACTCCCCCGCAGGCGTCCCCTGTGCAGGCGGTCCACAGCACGCCAAGCAAAGTGCATGTGACAGCTGTTTGACATTATTACTTGTTCAGCCAGAAAATCCAGATTACTTGTTTTTAATTTCAATTTTATTATTGTAATCATCCAGTGGGGTGAAAAAAGAGCAGTGACACACACAAAAAAACAGCATTGTGTTTGGGTTTGGCAGATTTCTCTGAGGACAGATAAGCAGAAAAGAGGGATCCCAGGGTTGATTGCCAGTGAGTTGGGCTTGGGTCACAAACCCCCCTTCCTGCCTGTTGCCCAGCAACGACAGGGTAATGTCAACCGGCGTCAGTCTCCTTTGGTCTAGCTTTGTCCTGAGCGCTTGACAGACACCACGGCGGCTGATGGAAATCCCACTGCCAGCAGATGAAGAGCGACGGTCCCTCAGGAGCTACAGCCAGTACCTGTGCTGTAGGATTCCACAGGAACGCACGCGCATCTCTAGCGAGTGTCTGAGCTGCACACCTATTTTTTTCTCTTTCCTCTGTGGAAAATGCAACAAGAACTAGTGACAAATTGCAAAACCTAGTTATTCTTCTATTTAATTCACGAAGATTGCTCAGTATATACGCAAATACATGAATCTTTGTTTTACATGCAAATGTACGTGTAAGTTGCTTTTTAAAAAAATCATATGTAGTGTTTTCCATTAGCTGTAGGTGCAGAGTGCTTCCCAAGGCTTTTGTGGGCTCAGTAAAGATTAGCACTAGGAATTCGGCATTAATCAGCCTCTGGGGAGGCACCGGCGAGCCTCCCAGGTTGCCCCTATTCACTGGGGACTTGTTGCACACGCGTGTGCTCCCGTCAGACATACCCGCTTCTCTTTCTCTGCGGTTTGATTAAAACAAAACTCCTTCCCAGCCTCCCTCTTTTGTTCATCTGCGGCTCTTTGATCGGCCGTGGTATCTCCTGCCTTTTACTCCTTCTCCGCATTCTCCTGGCTTTAATCATTCTCCTTTTTGCCACTATTATATGTTTTTTTTTTTTTTTTTTTGTGTGTGTGTTGTTTTGTCGGCATGAAGAAACACTCTCTCACTTTAATATTTTCTCTTTCTTATTGTTTTCTCTTCCTCCCCTTTTCTCTTTCAATTTCTTCTTGTACCTCCTTCCTGCATTTTTTTCATTCTTATGTTCCCATCTGTCTTTCTCTGTCACTGTCTCCTTTCTCCATTTTTGTGCCATCGCCCGCACTCAGCCAGTCTTTTGCAGTTTTGCCGAAGTGTGTCAATAGCAGTGTGAAACTCCGACCCTGAGGTCATCGGTGCATCACTGCTTCTCTCTCCCTCCCTCCCTCCCGTGTCCTTTCCTGTCATCCAGCCACTAGGCTGCACTGTGTGCTCTCTGCTGGGGACACCCATAGCCTGGTGCTTCCCCCCAGACTGGGGTGCTGTGCTCGTCCTTCCCAGAGGCTGTGACCCAGGCAGAGTTTGGAACTAGGGTGGGGACGGGGGATGGAGTACACACGCCATACTTAGCACGAGGCTGTCGGTGACTGCATTCTGCTGGACCTCTTAATAGGGGGGGGAATGTGTGTTTGTGGTTACGTATGCGTGTGTGTGTGTATCGGAGAGCATCGAAGGTGTAAATGCTAATAGAATGCAGTGAGCTGAGGTGGTTCAAGGGAAAGAAATTCATGACAAGTTTACTGTGGGACCTTGATAATTGCTGTAGACCTTCTTTCTGTGCAGTAATGCTGGATATAAACACACAGTGATGCAGTTCTGTGAAAACCCTGGGGCCTGCATGCTCCATGGCACTGGTGAAAGGCATGTGGGCGGAGCATGTGTCCGACCAAACACCCACGCTGCCCCCTGGGTCTGGTCTGGAAGACCTGTGACAAGGGCACGCTTTGACTTCAGTACACTGGAGCCTCCCAGAGGGATGCCTGCGTATTGTACATAGGGCAGATAAAAGTCACCAGCAGGAGTTTTTCTGAGCTGGGAGGATTCTGATTTTAGAGAGGCAGATTTGAAAGCAGGGAGAATGTGCACGCGTGTGTGTGTGTGTTTGTGTTGGAGTGACCAAAGCAATGCTGAAATGTGGCTGACATTTAGCGTCATCCGCTGAGTGAAGGCGTCGGATGTGGCACAGACCAGGTTTGAACGAGTATGGATCTTGCTGGGGTCTCAGTGCCCAAGTCAGCGGAATTTTGTCTCCATCTCACACACACAAATCCCTGTCAGAATGTGCTTTTCTACAATGATTAATTTTGTAAAATTATTAAATATTTACATTTGACTGCTTTTAGTGCTGCATTAAGGTCCTTTTTTAAAATGGTCAGTCTATAGTGTAGCGGATCAAGCTGCTGCTTTTGGATCTGAAGGTTGCAGGTTTGAAGTGGGCCTACTGCTATAGGACCTTTGAGGAAGGTGCTTGCTCTAAATTGCTCCAGTAAAGGTTATCCAGCTGTATGAATGGGTCAGTAATTGTAGGTAGTTCAATATCGTGAGTTACTCTGGAGAAACACGTCTGCTAAATGGATTAATGTAAATGTACAGTGCAGGTGGACTGGTGTCCCGGCCTGGATGTGTCCCCTCCCCCTCCAGCCTTGCGCCCTGTGTTGCCGGGTTAGGCTCCGGCTTGCCGCGACCTCGCTCAGGACAAGCTACTTCAACCAGTGTGTGTGTGTGTGTGTACAGTGCAGGCTTTGCACTGCAGCAGATGACAAGTTGACTGGTCCTTTTGACACCCTCTCCATGTAAAATTTTCCTTCCGAGGGGTGTAGAATATTGGAGCTGTTGGGGGGGCAGCAATGGAGATCTTCAGGAACGTTTCTGTTGACAGAGAGAGAAGGAAGGACAGAATTCTGCTCGGACATGAGCAGTGGGTTGGAAAATGGATCTGGGGGAAGCAGGGGTGGAGGTAATTAATTTTAAACTATCCTCACTTGTTCTCTCTATTGAACTGAACCACGACTTTGCTTCTTGGTGAACCACAGTGTCCAGGTTAATGCATGGTGGGGTGGCAGCTGGTGGAGGTGTGTCAAGGTTTTCAGCATGGAAAATGGATCTGGTTTGGTGCATTGCTTTCAGCTAACTTTTCACAAAATTGTAAATATTTGTTATAAACAACTTTGTGAAATGTATGGGTGTGAACTAGCTCTGATTTTTGTAATTCCATCAGAAGCAGGCATTTATCTTTTTGCCTCTTTCTCTTCAGCCTGATTCTCTTCATCTCACCTCAGACAAGTTCTATTCAGGCAAATGAGAGGAATGACTTTGTAATATCAATTTTTTTTTGGTGCTTATTGTGCACCATTGCTCTTAACTGACAAGGAGAGAGTGAGGGTGAGATAGAGAGACCGACCTGCTGATCTCGGCTGTATCTGCTACAGCTGTGTTCACTTGTCTGTTAATGAATGCCTTTTAAATATAGTTTCTCATTATTTTTTCCCCAGCAAACAACACCCTGGGCAAGTGTTGTCCTATTGTAATCATACAGAATCATTAGGCGAAAACCTGAGGTGGATGCAGCAGTTTAAAAGAACAAAAAACTTAAATAAAATATTGTTACTTTAAAAAAGTTACTCAAGTAAAACTACTTAAGTATCAAGTTGCATTGATTCAAATTCGGCTTTTTTTTAATGTTCTGGACAACTAGGTAACAGCTTCATGCAAAAAACACTTGTTCATGTCTTCATGTCTTTAAGCAAATAACGTTCCAGTAGTACTGGATATTGTCAAATTGAAGAAAATCAAGGAAAAACAGAAGAAATAAAAGATCAGTCCTCTAAGTGACAAGCTAGTTAATCACATTTTATGGACTTGCTTTACACAAGCAGTCTAGCTGATGTGATAATAATCTGCCCTGGCAATGGTCTATTTAGGACACCAAATCAGACAGCAGCAAGCAATGGCCTGAAAACAAGTTTATTGCAGCTGGCTACTCTAAACATTTTCTAACTTAGCTATTTAGATGATTTCCCGGGGCTACTACCAAGTTCCTAATTCCGAAGTTCTGACAGCACACAGAGCTTGTTACCTAGTTAGTGAGTAGTTAACAGGCTAGCTACACAACAAAGACTAGCTGAACTTAAACAACAGCTTATTGCAACTGTGACACCTTTACTATAAAATCAGGACAAAGTGTTTATGGTATGTGCGGAACTTGCATGTACTGCTCATGTCTGCATGGGGTCCCACCCACAGTCAAAAACATGTTTCAGGTTAATTAGTGACACTGATTTGCTCGTAGTGTTTGTGTGTGGTTACCCTGCAGTGGACTGTTGTCCCGTCCAGGGTGTAGCCCTCATGTCTTAACTCTCAGTGTTTCTGGAATAGGCTCTCGCAGCCTTGAAAAGGGCAAGCAGTTTACAAAAATGAATGATTGAGTGAGAGTCAGTGTTTTTTTTTTTTGTTTTGTTTTGGCACAGATTTTAATTTCAGTTGTTTCTATTATTGGCTTTTTGCAATTCTTTTATTTATTGTTTTTGTTGGCCATAATTGTTTTCTGAAGCACGGACAGAACCAGAAAGCGAATGTCCGCTGCGTGACAGATGGGCTGTGGGGAACTGGCAGTAGGTTTTGTGTGATGGGAAGCAGCCTTGTCATTTGCTTCTTTGTCAGGTCCAGTTACATTAGGCCTTCAGGTTTAGAGAAAGTGTCTTCAGCTGTATTTACTGCTACGGTTCCTTCCTTACAGTGTGTGTTCCTCAGATCCTTCACGTGTATGCACATACTCAAGGGTGGGGGAGGTGCCTTTCTAGGTTTTACTAGATTGATGCAGATGTATGCCTTTTTCGGGGGTGCCATTAGAGATTCAAAACACATTCAAATACAAATTCAATTTCAAAACTCTTTACTGCCAAGAACCATCTGTTTTGGCTGCCAAACCTTTAGGATAACAGCTCCTTCTGAAACCTGCTGCTCATGGCTGTGAGTGTCAGCCTTTTCATCTGACCGCAAACAGGTATGGCATCCTGGCCCTCTAATGCTTCCATGATTTAGTCACCATGTTTCTGAATGTTGGCCGAACGATAATGCTGGATTTTTGTAGAAAAGAAAAATGGGTCGCTTAAGTAAATATTGAGGATCTCATTTTTCATGCTGACATCACCAGGAGGGGGGGGTCAAGAAAAATTTCCCTTCGCATGAACATGATGAGGTCGAGATTCCTTCTGAGCATCCTCAAACACTGAGAGAAAATCATGTAAATGATCAGCTCCCAGGACCACAAAGGGTCAGGCTGTCACCTAGGGGGCTTTTCAGAAGAAATAGAAATAAACATTCTGTTCTTGTTACAGAGAATCTTGAATGTAAAAGCCATCTAAGAGGATGTCTGATAGAACCAGGCCTGTTGTAGAGACCGTGGGTTCATATGGCGGTAAATATGCTGCTACTTTTAGTATACATATTTTTAGTTTACATTTTTATGATTCTTTCCTGACCTTCCCATAGCACCCTGATACATTAGTCCAGCCCCGGTGGAGGCCATTAACACTGTCGGTGAACTCGGCAAACATGTTTTCATCAGCACACATTGCCAAGATAGATTGGTCTGGGTTAAGGCCAGTAACAGTGAATACTAGAGCACTGTTGGACTCACAGGGGGTGGCAAGCTGCTTCAGCTAGGAGGCACATTTGGTTTTTAAAAATCAAGCTTAGGACAAGGACCCCTATGCTCTTGGCTCAGGCTTTCCACTACTGCAGTTTTACCATTTTCATTGCCATGATAATGAGAAACTTGCACACACTGATTGAGCAAAGACGCAATAAAGGTAAACTGGGCCTTGTCTATGTATGAGGGAAGGGTTAAAGGGATCTTGACCCTTAACCCCTGTACTAGCAGATGAGCCTGATCTGTCACTGGCTCATCTCCCCTTGTGCCCCAGAACATTTTGTTTTCTTGGTTGCTGGCATGTGTTTCAGTGAGACATGTAAAGAGATGCTGTGTGTCTGTGAGCCT
Source organism: Scleropages formosus (assembly GCF_900964775.1). Lineage (NCBI taxonomy): Eukaryota > Metazoa > Chordata > Actinopteri > Osteoglossiformes > Osteoglossidae > Scleropages > Scleropages formosus. The sequence continues at coordinate 34,626,307 of NC_041808.1, read as the reverse complement.
CTTCTGAAATCGACTTGGGGGTTAGTTGCTGCTGCTGTGACAACACGGCTGGTCCTTCCTGACCACTGTAGGTACAACTGGTGGGATGGTGTGCTTACTGTCAGAGGGGGCTTGCTTCTCATAAGAGCCTCATCACGCAAGACCTCTCCTGTGGCAGACTTCTGATTTTTGTGGCTCGGAAAGGTATTTCTCACGGTTTTACTTCTGTTTTCCTGCTCCATCTCTTTTTGTTTCCCGCTCGTTTTTTCAGCTCCACAGGGCACCACAATAGGCTCTCTTTTTCTGAAAAAATTAATTCAAGGAAAAGGGGAAGTACCAGTCGTGCTAAAAGGCTCCTTTTCAAGCTGAGGGAGTACTTAGATCAGGTGAAACATCTGTGTGTGTGTGTGTGTGTGTGTGGGGAATCTGTGCCAGTGCCAAGGCATGGGCATGGTTTCAGATTGTCCATGCAGGAGTACAGTATCATCCTAATGAACATCATCCTAATGTTCCCGGTCAGTCTTGGTGCAGTGCTTCATATATGTAGTGACATACATTTTGCTGGATCGGACTATGGCCACAGAGGGCGAGAGGGAGAACAGGCAAGAGAGCTTATTTGCATAAATGGGACTCGATGAGCAGGGCCTACAGCTGATAGAGTCCTGTCTGTGTGCTCTATTTATTTTTCATTTGTTTGACAAGTGCAACCTGCATTTTTTTCAAGTTTGCCCAATTTCTGTAGCTGGGGCAATTTATTGAGGCAAATCAAGTTCCCATGATCCTTTTCAATGGTACAACAGCAGCTTCCTTCACGGTGTTTAAATATGCAGCCAGCATTTCTTGTAAGCCTTTGTGCCTCTGAGTCTGACAAATGAGCCAGGGGGAATTTTCAAAGCCGTATTCTGAGCCAAATATTGTGCCGGTGGCATAAATGCACTTGGCTGTTCTTCTGAGTACAAGTCTGGTTTGTGTACAAATAGCCAGTTGTATTACGGTAACGTGCAGATGGGTGCATTCTCAGTTCAGTATTTAGCAAAGTTGTTAGTTACATTTCACATTAACATAAAGTCCCACATTTCTAACAATAATGGAAAGCAATATGGTTATCTAAACAAAAGTTTCTCAAGATAAATCTTTGCTCACATGCCCACGGAGGTAAGATTAATCGGCCAAGAACAGATTGAGTGTGAGGACCCTTTCAATTGTCATATAACAATAACTGCAGTAAAACAATGCCCTATTGTGCGCCAGTTTCCACAATCTTTGATGTTTCACATTTCATATGAGATGCAGTTGTATGGTCCCCTGCCCTGGAACATGGTGATGACCTCCTCTAAAACCTTGGAATCCACATGACATGTGGGCCACAGCTGAGGTTTGATGGGGTGGTGTGTTTTTCCTTTATTTTCCTGTTCAGTTTGAGCAGTGATCCTAGGGCCAGCAGGAAATCAACTGGGCTTTCAAGGTACGAACAGACTAGCCTCAGGCTGCTTCGTCACCTCTCTAGGTTCTTCATTTGAAAATGCATCACAAGGTGACATCTAATAAACCCCCGTCTGCACGTGCTGTACAACCTCATTGCAAAGGTAATGTTTTCGGCCTGTGTTGCATGCCCCCCGTCACATGTATACTTGTTGGAAAGGTAATGGGACACCTGATAGTGTAGTAATTAGCGCTCCTGTCTTTCAATCCAAAGGTCTCAGGTTCGATCCCTACCTCTGGCTGTAGTACCCTTGAACAAGGAAGTTACCCTAAATTGCTCCAGTAAAGAAATTACCCAGCTAATAATTATAGCCATGATGCTGTAAGTTGCTCTGGAGAAAAGTGTCTGCTAAATAAAAAAAAATGTAAAGCCAAGTGCCAGCAATCTAAGACCTGAGGTAGATGCCATAGATTTGGAATGGCTCCTGGGGACCTTGTGGAGAGTTCAGGTGTCATATTCCCACAGATCCTCCACTGTCCACACCTGTCTCCAAATGATTTAGAACTGGCAGGAAAGTGTCACTGGGTTTACAGGAGTTAAGTGTTCACATCCAAGAATGTAGGTGTCCCTGACACTGTATCTTAATGTGACTCACAAAAAAGCCAAATGGTTAACTCTCTAAAATTGTGCATTAGATTGACAATGGAGGAGCCAAGTGAGTGCAGCAACACGGGAAGGAGAATTTACAACTCTTGCAGAAGAAAAGGAGGCAATGAACAGACTGAAAGCAGGAGGTAGTGGGTGAAAGGAAAAGGCTGCATTTGAACATGTGCAGATGGAAAGTAAAAAGGAGGAACAAGAATCATCTGTTTTGCATGGAAGACATGGAAATATGTGGGAGGGCAAGTACCTACGGGAATCTGAACGAATGGAGTCGGGGTACAAACAAGGGTCAGGGACATGGCAATGTGTACGCGAAGAAAGCTGAAACGAGAGAAAGGGGGGACAAATCCTGTAGAAATGTGGGAAACACCAGATCTGTCAAATTTAGGTTAATTTCATGCTTTGTGGGAGGTGACAATTGTAAATGAAGGAGTGAAGGGATGCAGTAGAGAAGTTTATATGTAATCGGAGACAGAGTGAGTGTTGGCTTTCTATGCCCCTTCCTCTTTTTGTAGGACACCTTTGTTGGACACCATGCTAGTACAGTGGATAATGTCAACGATGGAAGCAAACCAGTTGCTTGAGAAAAATGTATTTGAGGTGGGGGTATGAAAAGTAGTCTGCTGATTTTTGGATTGTTCTTATTAAGTGTATTTAGCGGATCTCTTTGCTCGAGGAGAACATGCAAAGTCTGCATAGATAGGACAAGATTGAATACAGGGCAATGCTGCCTGTTTTGCTGCTGTACCGTCAATGTCTCACTTCTATATGGGAACACTGAGGAGTCTCTCTCTTTCAGAATCAGCTTCACAAGTGGCTCTTACCTTCACGAAACAGCTTGTGACGCAGCAGCTGTGGAGCATGCTCAGATGAGCGCTGGTTGCTGTGATGCCAGCCGAGCCCCGTGGAGTGGCACGCTGCCTTCTTTCTCACTGTCTCCTGGTTGGTCCTCAGTCACCAGTGGGACCACCCAGCTCCTGGTTCAGGGGGTAGGCTTCTTTTGATGTGGCAAGAGGCACATATGTGCAGGAGGGGTAACTTCCGCCCCCTGACCCACCCGCCGCCTTTTATAGCCCTCTGTGTGGCATCTTGCCACCCAGTTGCGAACTCGTGAGAGAGGCTGCTCTTGCACCAGATGCCCATGCTATTTGTCCCTCAATTATTTAACCAGATGAAAGCAAATGTTCACCAGTCAAAGATATTAGGGAATTTTGTTTCAAAAAATGACGGTTGGTTATTAGATCTGGCTGTGAGTCACTTATCCCATAACCGGATGCAGCATGTCATATGGGTCCATTTAAGGCTGGCATGTAATGGACTGTTGGTCATTTCACATGCTTAGAAAAACAGTCACTTTTGCCAGTGGAGTCATTCCCTGTAAAAGTAAACATGAGTTGTTAAATATGCTTTTGGGGTTTTATTGGAAGTGGATGAGCCTGAATATTCAGACTGAAAGGGGACAAACTAAGGCAGGGGTGGGCAGTTCACATTGTTGAGCCTGGAGTAACATCTTATATTTCTGTCTTTCGGCAGACAGACTTTTAGGTGCCTTGTTTGCCCCTTGATGCTCATGTCCTGGACAAGGCTTAGGAACCCTGTTCCCAGGATCCCATGTTTATGGACATTTTTGGGCTTCTTAAACACAGTGAAACGTGGGGCACCTGGCAAAATAACTCACTGAATTAAGACAAAAATGTTCCAGTGGAGTAAAAATCGGAATTGCATTACCCTGGTGTGCAATGCAGAGCTGCAACAGCTGGAATGAGGCAGCTTTCATTAGGCAGTCTTGTTCAGCTGGGCAAAACTTAAAAGTGGGCTAAAAAGACAGACAAGGAAGACAGAAATAATTTTAGAGTTTTTCCATTATTGCAGAAACCCTGTGAACGAATCACTACAATTCTCCCCTTTTGCCCATCAGAAAGTATGACTGGTGGCAAATGAGGGCTAGCGGGGTCTTGCTTAATCTCAGCTTGCTGACTTGCTGACTGTGAGGGCTGGCGTGATCTGTCTCCCGATCTGGATTTTGTGTCAGAGGTTTTGTATCTGTACCCACCTATCTATCCCCTTTTGAAGGAATAGCAGCTGCTCCTGCTTATTCTCCAGAATGTCAGTCGTCTCGCTGCTGTTCAAGGGGACGTACCCCAGAAGACAAGAAATGGTCTAGCACTCAGACCATAAGGAAGCATAAAGAAATGCTTCCACACCAGTTGGAGCTCGCAAGGTGACACGGCCTGAGCTGAGGTTAATGTGATCTGAGGCTGATCGTGTCCAGACAAGGGTACAAAGCTGGTGGGGAGCAGGGGACTGCATGTAATGGGGGATGCCACAGTGGAGACGAAAGCAAACCAGCTTCTTTTCGAGCAATGGAAGTCTGTGCCAAGTAAAACTTGTGTTTCAGAGCGGTGAGTTTATTCTTTGCTCTGCCTTCTTATGGTTATTTCAAGAGAAAGACGAACAGGCTTGGTCTGAAAGCGACGAATGGGGTCTCTGTTTTATGCTGCAGGAACTGAATGTGAGCAGATCGAAGTGCAGCCGAGGAGAGAGGGAGCTGTTTTTCGTCAGACGCTGGGTTGCACATGTGGCCCTCAATCCTGCTGACTCAATGTGTGGGTGTGAAGGGAAGAAATTGGAACAGTAACTCACTTTTCAAAGTTCCTTCCTGTCGTGTGCCCCCCTTCCACCAGGCTGTGACTCAGGCCTTCCTCTGGTTCCATGCAGCATGGACCTCCAGCGTGGCATAGCTGGCTCGGTAGACACTGGAACATCCTTTTCATAGCCACGTCAGTGTGGATCCCTGGACAACATGGCAACAACCATGGAACCAATGTCCTCTGTTGACTGGCCTCAGGTGGTCTCTCTGGTCACCAGCAGTGTACTTCTTCCTCCCCTCTCTCCACGCACATTCCTGCACTCTTGTTCTCGCCCCTATTCCCCCCCCCCCCCCCCCCCCAACAACAGCGGTATAATTAGTGGTGGTGATTCAGGCGTGCAGAACAGCAGCAGAACAGAAACGTGACAAGTAAAAAGTTTTACTGTCTCCCAGGCTCTTTCCTGGACGTCACCTCAGCAGATTCCTGTTCCCCAACCTCCGTGCGTAAACGTCTACTTACCGAACCCATAAAACACGTCTACACTGGGATTTTCTCCAGACGCTGGAGACTCGCACTGCAGTGTGAATGCTTTCCCTGGATGCCTGATTTAGCCCGGGTGCGTATGAAACACACGGACCTTGTACGCTGACTTTGTTGTCTTGATAGTGCTTATCATCCAGAATTTCTCCCTGGGTTTGACAGACGGGGCCCAACGTTCTGCCTGTATTGTGTCCAATCCAATCGAAGCTATCAAGCCTCCTGCAGTGTGGGCATAAAAACCTGAACCAGAAAGTCACATTTACATTTGCTGTTTCTACGAATTTTGTCATTGTTTGAAGACCCAGCTACAGGTCCAGGTATAATCTGGTGGTATGGTTTGACATCTGAGCAGATAACCTGTGTTCCAGCACTTTCCTTCACTGTTCACGGTGTATTGTATTGAAGGTGCCTTAATTATACTAAGGTGCCTCCCAGGATTGTGCTGATCCATGGTCAGCTGGTGACCCTAAGGTTACTTGTGACCATTTCGGGGACACCAGTCTTCGTGACATGTGTGGATTAGTGTCCGCAGGGATTCTTATCCTCGGAATAAATTAAACTTGAAGAAGGCTGTCCCCACAGGCACAAGGGTCTATTACTCATCTCTGAGGGCCACAGCAGTTGTTTTCCTTTGCCAGTAGCATTTCCTCTTCGGTGCATGCTTCTAGCAGATAAACAAATGAGGCAGTGGCCTCATCCTTCTTTATGCCACGGCTGCTCGAGGGACGCTAGAGGACGTCCGCTCTCCGATGGCACTGTGTTCTTTCAGGAACCAGTGTTCTCACCAGCTTTTCTGGGAATTAGTGACTGGTTTGCTTATCATTATTACACTCTTTTGGGCCTGACCTCATCTTAAAACCCACTGCTTCCATTTGAGTTGAATTTTAGAATCAGGGCACCGTTTTAAAAATATACATTAGGCCTCCGCTCTATGTATGGAAAGATTTGATTGTGTTGTCTCAGTGTTTTACGTACGTAATGCTATCCCCGTGCAGAGCAGATCTCTGATCATATAGCTTCAAGATTGTTGGGTTTGTGTTTAGATGAAAATGAGGTGACGTTGTTCTTAGCAGCACTCCAGACCAACACACTCAGTCATGTTGTACTGTCACGTGCATCTCACACATGCTGGACATACACTCCAGTGTTGGCTCAACCCTGACACACCCAAGCCTGTGAGCAGTGTGCTGAGTAATGAGTAGTTTTTTTTGCTAGAAGCTCACAGCTAAGAACAGTTTTGGCAGGGGTGATGGAGTGGCTGGCAAGCACCCAGCCGCGTTCCAGATGTGGAGGTGTTGTGCTAGGAAGCCACTGAGCCCCCCCTTGTTACCCTCCTCTTAGTGTAGGCCGTGAGAATGGGGAGTTTTGGCCTAAATGGTGCTGGGAAGCCACCTTCCCCATGATCCTGCCTGTCCTCCAAGATATTCACATAGAGCCTCTCACATTCTTTTTCCATCATGTGTCAAACAGGCCCTCCTCCCACGTCCTCCCACAATCCAGAGTAGCTGTCCCTCTGGGTCACTGAGTCACAGCATTTGCCTACACAGACCGTGACACTCCCACCTCAATCCTTCAGTTTGGGCTCTACTCTGTGTCTCCCTCTCTTTTTTAGCCCCCACCACCTCCTCTGCTCACACTGTATCAGACTTCCTGGCTGTTCCTTCCAACTTCAGTCTCTTTCTCCTCTTTCTCAATGCTGCCTGGTTTCAAACTTCCATGCTCCCATCTGCCCAGAGTGCTGGCTAAGTGCTGGGATGGTCATCCACCTCCAGCCACATCCACTCATTCTGCAAGCATGCAGTCAGCCGCATCCCCACCCCCGCACCTCCTTGGACCCCCCCCCCCCCCCCCCCCCAGCACAATCCTGCTCCCTAATTCTCATCTCATAGGTGGGGGCATAAGTAGGTCTCGTGGGGGAGTCCATGCTGCACACACCATATAAAAAAACGCACTGAAAAAAGTTCTCTTGTTGTTTCCAAACCAAGAGGAATTTGGCTGCCAGTTCCTCTAATGTTTTCAAGATGACTGAGACTTAAAGGAAATCCCCCTCGTCTGTTTAAAAGATCTCCTCTTTTTGTACGGTGAGGAAGTGAAATGATGTGTCGGCTGCTCGTGGTTGGGCTGCGCCCCGCTCTGGGCTCCAGCAGCTGAGAGTCACACTTGCGCTGCACTTGGTACGGCTTGTGGACCGTGGACCCCGATGGAGAGTGACAAGACGCAGTAGCGCCATGCTCTTCTGGGGTAAGTGCCTGGCGGCTTCTTGGTGATGATGGTAGCTTCAAGCCAGGCTCACTCGGGTATAAACGGAACCCGTGGCTGGTTGCTGAAGGAGCTGGTATGAGCTGTCATCCATCAACAGAGATGTTAGCAATGGTGTCCATCCACAGAGCCCAGGTACTTTGTTCCAGGTTATTCATACTGGTCTGGTGAGCGTCTACAGTTGGTGGTATTCTCATGTAGGTTCTGCTATAGTGTGCTCTCGGAGGGAAGCCTCGGTACTTTCCACACTGCTTCTTTTCTTGTGCAGGTGTTTTGTGTATCTTGTGTACTAGGTTTTATGCAGTTTCTTGTGAGAGAATTGTTGATATTTGCGCAGAGCTTTTCATCTAATCTCTGTGGGTGGCTGTGTTTGGTAGTGTTGCATAGTTTATGGAGTTGTTTTGCTGGGTTTGCCTGTATTACTATGTGCACACATGTTTGATTTGATGTATAATTTGTATGAGTGTGAGAATTTGGGTGCAACAGTCTTTTATTTGGTGAGTGTTATGCTTTTCTGTGCTTCTGTAAATGTGCCTGTGTATGAGCATGTGTGGGTGTCTGTATTCGGGGGAGTGTGTCTCACACTGTCCTAATACAGACTGCCCTTCAGCGCAGTAAGGATGGCTGCTGCCACACAGTCTCCGGGCTTTTTGGCATCCTCAAACTGGGTGCCGGTTCTTGTGACGGAGTTTGTCTGAAAACCACCCAAAGTCCTGCGACCGAGCCTTTCTATAAAACAAACCCACACAGAATCCAGGAGTTTGCCTGCAGAGCTCAGTATGGAATTTCAATAGTGAGCTGGGTAAACACTCCCCTAACCCTCTGTAGGTGTGTGTATGGGAGAGCTCAATGCAAGTGTGTTCTGTTTTCAGGCCTACTACTCAATGGAAAGACGTTTACTGAACTCACTCTTGCACTCTTATAACTACCATGCTAAGTGTAATTCACAGAGTAAAAACTGTACAGTTCTCTGTCACATTAGTCATCTGACTTCCATTTCTCCAGCTGGCACTCAGTAGTACATCTAAAGTAGCCCAACACCCACCCTCTGTCCCCAGAATGACTCTGTTCCTCGACATATCTGCCCACGATCATGTATTTTTACCCGGGTTAGCGGATGTCTTCATCCAGATTGACTTGCTTGGCTTTACACATTTGTACAATTTAATATTTTATGGTGGCATTATAGGTTACGTATAATAGCAAGGTTCTTCCTGGGACTGAAACTTGAACCTTTGCGCTCACCAGAACAGATCCTTAGAACACCATCTACCAATGGAACCTCCAGCAAGGGAAAAAGAGGTGGGCACAATGTGTGGGGTTTTGGGCTCCTTCTGCCCTAACGTACCATCCCTTTGCACGTTAACCGGATTACTCTCTGGGATCGGTTCTCATTAGGACACACATGACCCAATTTTCCCCACGCGCCCGCTAAAAATCATAGTGTTCTCCACTTAAGGTCCTTACCAGTATAGTAAATAGACAAAGCTTCGAGTACCCAGGAGGAAAAAAAAAAGACCTTTTAAGCCACAGTTTGTAACACCCTGATCCATTTCAAACTGTGTCGTATTTTAAGTCACCTGCACAGTAAACAAGATCGTGTACATGGCTTTGTTTTTCCATGCTTTGCATTGAATCTCACTGTATTAATGCAAGGGGCTTTTTGTTTGGGTTTTAATTTCATGGTTGGGCCTGTGCTCTTTGTGAGTTTTCATTGGCTGCGGTATCTGTGGGCGTGTCGGCACGCCTGTGCCAGCATCTTTCAATTTACGAGTTTCACAAGAAACAATTCAGCGAAAAGAAAATACAGAAGATTGTGTAATAGTCACTGACTCACTAGAACTGACACTTGGCTTCCACATAGCCGGAAATGTTTAACACGAAATAAAAGGAAAAGACAAACAAGGGAAAAGTTTCCTGTTGGCTGGAAAAGGAAGAAGGCAGAGCACGTGGGCCAATATGGTAACAGCCATCTGGATTGCTGTGTCTCGGCAAACAGAAATCTGTCTACGAAGGCAGGGATCGCAATGCGGAGCCCAAGACTTGACTGATGTTGGAGATGTGACTGAATGCTCTGATGCTGAGAGTAAATCCAGGAGACAAGGCCCCAAAACCATGCTTCTGTGTCATTAAATAGCCTCTGCTATTTGGGGCAGCTGGTACTGTAATGACCAACTCCTAAAAATCCCAAAGCTGTTGTTGTCTTTAGACCCAAAGGTTGCAGGTTCAAATCCTACCTCCAGCTGTAATACCCTTAAGTAAGATAATTTCCCTAAATAGCTCCAGTAAAGGACCCAGCTGTATAAATGGGTAAATACACACACACACACACACATTTTCAGAACCGCTTGTCCCATACAGGGTCACGGGGAACCGGAGCCTACCCGGTAACACAGGGCGTAAGGCCGGAGGGGGAGGGGACACACCCAGGACGGGACGCCAGTCCGTCGCAAGGCACCCCAAGCGGGACTCGAACCCCAAACCCACTGGAGAGCAGGACCCGGTCCAACTAAATGGGTAAATAGTTGCAAGTAATTTAACACTGTAAGTTGCTTTGGAGAAAAGCATCAGCTAAATGAATAAATGTAAATCTGCGCAGGCAGTGCATTGGACAGCTGAGGTCAAATTGGTGTAGCAACAGCATCACAATGTAGATGGAGTAAACAGTACAGGTCAGATTTGTTACCACCCTTTTGGAGGTGTGATGCACTCCCATTGTCAGTCTTGAAGGTGAAATACTTGGAATGGCGGAATCAGCACATGTCAAGTTAAGCATTGACTTTGCAATGGTAATGATCAATGAGTAGGGGTTAGTATTTAACCAAAAGCATAAAGCGGACTCAGAGGAATACATATGTTGAACAAGCCAAAAAAAGGAAATGATGATATAAAAATGCCTGAATTTTAGTACACATTAATGTAATTGGAGGGGGTTTGGTGGCACAGCAGGCTTGGCTAGGTCCCGCTCTCTGGCAGGTCTGGGGTTCGAGTCCCGCTTCGGGTGCCTTCTTATGGACTGGCGTCCCGTCCGGGGTGTGTCTCCTCCCCCTCCAGCCTTGCGCCCTGTGTTGCCGGGTTAGACTCTGGATCTCCATGACCCTGCTCGGGACAAGTGGCTTCAGGGAGTGTGTGTGTATGTAATTGGTCTCACACAGTGTTGGGAGGTAAAAGCAGGAAAACTGCTATGTAAAGCAAAATCAGATAAAAATTTTTTGTTCAATTTAAAATTTCAATTCAAGATTGCTATTATAAAATTATTATGGGGGTGTGGTGGCGCAGTGGGTTGGACCACAGTCCTCCTCTCCGGTGGGTCTGGGGTTCGAGTCCCGCTTGGGATGCCTTGCGACGGACTGGCGTCCCGTCCTGGGTGTGTCCCCTCCCCCTCCGGCCTTGCGCCCTGTGTTGCCGGGTTAGGCTCCGGCTCCCCGTGACCCTGTATGGGACAAGCGGTTCTGAAAATGTGTGTGTGTGTATATATATAGAATTCTGTGATTTTCTTTTTAAAAGGCAAAATCTTTCTCAATCAGTTTAGTGGGTCATTGCAAATGTGAAAATCACATCGTCTGAACCGCTTGTCCCGTACGGGGTCATGGGGAACCGGAGCCTAACCCAGCAACACAGGGCGTAAGGCTGGAGTGGGAGGGGACACACCCAGGACGGGACACCAGTCCATCGCAAGGCACCCCAAGCGGGACTCGAATCCCAGACCCACCGGAGAGCAGGACCCAGTCCAACCCACCACACCACCACACCACCACGCCTCTGGAATGTAAAAAATCAGTTTATTGTAATACAATCCGAAAGAGCAGGATGGATATTCACATAACTGCTAGGTGTGAACTACTAGGATTTAAGTCAAATCTCACCTTTCTAAAGGGCTGAAAAGTTTTCTCTTTAGTTATTTTGGTGATCGAAAATATCCCAAAGTACTTAAAAAGATTGCAAACAAGTTAGAACTTCAGTGTAGCGAATGGGACCTGAACCGTGGGCATAGTTTAGTGCAGCAGATTGCTTCTTGTTCAGTAATTACCATATAAATGTGGCTACAGTGCACACAGAAGACAAATAAAATTCCTGCCATCAACCAGTTTGCCCATCTCTTTTGCTCTGAGCTCTGCCCCCTCAGTGAAGAATTTTATTAAACAAATCTAGTGATTGGATACTCTGCCTTTCCTAGTACAGAAATATCACTCTTAATTTTCACTGAAGATGCTGAAAAACATGCTTATGGGCACTGGGTTTTGGGAAAAAGTTAAAATCTATGGCTAGAAATAGACGTGGCATTAGTACAGTTCACTGCTTCAGTTTGGACCTTATAGAAAAGGAGTGCCAGCAGCTCCTTGTGTGTTATATGGATGAGTCATTGTCGCAGACATGATATTACGACATTACTTTATTGGAGCCTTAAAGGCACCTCTGCTTTGAGTGGCTCCATCTTCCTTTGTTCTCGTCTCATCCCTCTTGCCTGCTCCACTATGTCCGATGTCCGTCTTTATGTCAGTCACACTGAGTGGTGCTAACAGTCCCGTCACCGCCCTTTCCCACCTTCTGCACTGTCAGTCTCTGTCTGCGTGCTTTCTTTACTCACTGCTCCCTGTTGGTGCCTCCAATGTGGGCTAAGGGGTAAAAAGTGGTGATACTCTGTCTCTGCATCTGAGCCGACAAAGCAGCCCCCTCCTGTGGGGCTGGTCTTTAATACACCATGAAGCCCAGCGACACCACACTGCTCCCAGTCTGTACTCCACAGAGTGATGCTGGTGGGTACCCAAGGCATAGATGTCTGTGGTACATGCATGTTTCATGGCAGGCATGCCTCTCTGCTGTGCTTCTGTCACTTCCTGCCTTTGTGTGGCTCAGCAGCCTGAAGCAGGCACATTGGACTTCAACAGCGTTCTTTCTTCCCTTTCCTTGCGATCACTGTTGGCAAACTGACCAGACTGGGCAGAGGTACAGCAGCGGGAGTCTGGCGAAGTTCACACGGGGATTCCGGGGGATTCGAGGTCACGAGTGATCCGTGTTATGGCTAAGCTGCTTTCTCTGGTTCCAAGTGTGTCCTGTTCCTGCACTCCTGCATCCCCCATCGTGCTGCCACTGTGAATGCTAGCTGCGATGTGTGCCTGCTGGTGCCAGACAGCAGTTCTTGTGCAAATGAGCAGCCATCGTACTGTCTCTGTAGGTACAAGGTGTGGTGTGTGAGGGTGTTAAAGGCTAGCTAACCGTCTAAGGTGATTGCTGAACAGAAAGCAGGCTTCTCCTGTTATAAACATGGACCCCCCAGGACTGACAGGGTTATCTGAAAGGCTCTTGAAGGCTGAGCTGTTTGGTCGGCAGGAGAAGTGGTAGTGTTAACAGAGTGAAGAACGCAGTGGCAGAGACTCTTGGAGCTGAAGTACTTGAAGCGGAGCCTGTAGGCCTTCCTATTGAAGAACGGCCCTCTTCTGACTTGTTAGCCTGGTTTGACCTCTTACTTTTAAAACCCCCTCTCCCTTCCCATGCTTCCTGTTGCTGGTGATGTATATTTGTGCTCAAGTACACCTAGACTGTTTTCGCTGAGTTTGGAGGATGATGTGGTAGCTCATTTGACTGAGGTGGAGGATCTTTTAAGAAGCATGTTTTTAACTAACGATTCTTTGCCTCTTTGTTCAGGTAATGGACTGATGGGGAACTCGTCCACCTCCTTCATGGGGACGTTCCTTACCGGCAGTCTTGGGTCACCCCCTTCGCACCCCTCACACCCTTCTGGGCCCCCTGCCTCTCCCTCATCACCATCTTTCCATGGTGGACCTCACTCCAGCGCCTCCCAGATATGGTTTCCACATTCTCATGAAGGTAAGGAAGGGCTTGGACCTGTTGGATCAGTCTGAGCATCACATCTACATCTCCTCTCTGTAGGTTAGCGTCCATCTACTGTTTTGGCTCTGATTGCACAATGAGCGCTAACGTGTAATTCCCTTATTTGGATTAGCTGATTGCATCTTTAGCTGTGATGGAACAAGGAGTAGATGAACCTACAAAATTTTTCCTGGCATGGTGGAAACGTTTGAATAGTGAACTGCACTTAGCATTAAGGGGCAGCTGTAGTGTGGCATTAGAGCTGTTGCCTTGCAATCAAAGGACCTACATTCGAATCTCACCTCCTGCTGTAGCACCCATGAACAAGGTACTTACCCTGAATTGCTTCAGTAAAAGTTACCCAGCTGTTTAACTGGGTAAATCATTGTCAGTTGTTCTGGAGAAAAGCATTAGATAGATGAAGAAATGAATATCTGCAGGGTTGTAGGGGCCCAGAAATGAATGTTGCTAATGCAGTGTAATAAGGCACCCGTTCTGTATTGGTGAGAAAAGGGTGGGCTGTGGGGGGCCACATCACAGATTACAGTTGGCTGTTTTCACTTTTTGTGGGGAAAAAAAGAAAAAAAAATTTAAGCGCAGTTTCCTTCTGGATGCAGGTTAAGTGTGACCCTCCGTAGCTGTGCTGAGGACCGAGGCGAGTTAAGCGCGGGCCTCTGTGGTGCTGTCAGCACCAGCAGGCAGGACTGTAATTGTTGTTGGCAGGATGCACAGCAGGGCTTTGCTTCTGGCACCCAGCTCTCCTGTAACTGAATGACTGAACAAATCGACTGTGAGAGGGAAGGAGAGCGAGAGACAGATAGCAAGGAACCGAGCCAGTAGTGAGACGGGTGGGATTACCTTGGCCAAGACGTCACCGTAGTGGATATTGTGGTTGCCCTGCACAGTCAGGTGCATATAATCAGGTCTCTCCTTATGTTAATGTCGTTTTTGCCATCTGCCAAAAGTATAATAATTTTCATGATAGTAATGATAATCGCAATTGTAATAAACGCAGTGGTGTTGGTAATGGCTTGGACTGGTGATGGAAGTCATTATCTGTATTGCAGTTTAATTGCATGAAGCCCTCAAAGAGCGTGATTGGATCCAGCCTGTTTGGCAGCGATGTTCTGCAGTTCCCTCTCGAGGATAATTGCATATTGTGCCCACCCTCCCCCTACTTCTGCGTGAAAAGCGAATAATCAGCACGAGCAACGGCACCACTCATATACCCTCTGTTTCTTCTCTCGGGGACGCCAGCGTCCAGTTGGCCACAATACTCCACTGGATTTATTTGTGTGTGTGTATGTGTGTGTGTGGATGCAATGACTGTGATGGACCCCGGTACCTCCCCCACTACAAACACTGTCATCAGGGCTTGGCAGAGTAGACAGAGGCAGATCCAGCTTGTCTAAGGTCTCACGCAGAGCCCGGCAGGACCACCCACCTGTCAAACCCTTCTACTTTCAGCAGCGCCCCCTTGGCTAGTGAGTTGAAATAGGGCAGAAGGGTGTCAGCTGTTAGTTTGTGGGGTGCTTCCTTCCGTGAAATAGACCGCAGGTCACATCGCCCCACCAGGTGAATGAGCCACCAACCAGCCACATCCTGCCTAGCCAACTGACAGAGACGAGTGAAAGGAGGGCTAGACTCCATAGTGGCAAACTGCCTGTGTGGAGCAAGGAGATGCTTCCCAACTTTCGTGCATCCTGCGCTCCTACTGTCTGAGTGTGTGAGAGTCTATGTCAGTGTTTAGCATTTAGCACTAGCACTCTCAGATAGTGGAGGACCATGCTGCCTACGTCTGCTCATGGATCGGTGCTGAGAGCTCTGCCATCGTGCATGCCTGCAGCTGTTAGGTGTATGCAGGGTCTGTGGTGGAGGTGGTTGGGTTGTGGCTGCTAACCGTTAGCCGCCTGGGTGAACTCCCCCTACACTTCCGCTCCCCCACGCGTGTCAGTGCAGTGAGAGTGTCGACAAGAACAGATGATTCACCACAAGCTCAGGTCTCCGGTATTTACGAGACGGCACGCTCAGGCGCTTTTATTCCGCGTTGCAGTGAGTGCATAGCGTGTGTTCACCTCTCTGGGTTTTCCAGGACAAACATAAACAGAGGAAATTTGTAAGATTTGCTGTAACCTCCCTAGTTTTGTGGAGACACAGATGTGGCATACATCAGGGGAAGTGGCGCGGCAACACAAGCTGCAGTGGAGACTGCAGATCAAGGTCTCCTTAAGAGGTATTTATTTCAAACCTACAAGTCTAGGCACTTACCCTTCACTTACTCACTGTATTTCATACTTTTCAAGGAGGCTAAACTGCATTGTTTCCTCTTCTGAATAAGACGTGAGCGAACACCAACATTAATGAACACTAACTGTCCGCTGTGTGTGTGTGTGTGTGTGTCGCATGTTGTATACTGCTGGAACCTAATACCACATTCCTCTGGAGATGAGGAAAGTTTTACATTAATTAATTAATTAATCGTGTTTTGCTGAGACATCAACTTTAGCACTACTTAAAAGCTACATCCATATGTGTCATGATGTCTTCTGCACTTTGACATTCAGCATTAGTGCCTGAACCAGTGCTGGTCAAGTCCACTCGTAATAGGTGCATCTGGCCATTCCAGACTCAGCGATGCAGATATACGGTCTCAGTCTAAGCAGTAATTACTTTAATTTGTTGGTTTTATGCCTGTCTGGAACACAAGACTGGTCATACTGCAGCCATACTGCAGCGTTCCACCAGTTTGTAGCACTGGTTTTTAGCACATAAGGTGTCCTGCTTTTCTGCAGCTCTTGTCAGAGCTGCTTCTACCATTGTTGGGGAACCCTTGTGGACCTGTTCACCAAGTGCTCCTTACCGCTAGTCTTGTCACCATGGAGCACAATCATATGATTATGGGACAGTGCCGGGGGAGTGCGCCACCTGCGAACAGAGGGAATATGAACATGATTCTTGTACCTGAGCTCAGCACTCTCTCTGCAGATATGGGACACACCTCCAGATAATTCAGATCCAGTGCGTCATCGCATATGTTCCCTGTTGGCTCAGACAGACCCACATGCATATGCACGTGCTCTCAGATTGACATGTATGGGTTCAAACACATAAACTGAGGTCTGGCAGAAAAAAACATAGGGACATTGAAAGCAGGGCAGCTGTAAGTAACCTGCAGACCCTGGCACCACCCCTTGCTCAAGAGTGTATTTCTCATTCTTGTGCTGCTTTCCAGTGTTCTTTACTGAGGTACAATACCTGTTTAAAGCCTCAAACAGCACTTGGAACAGGTCAAAGGACAGTGCTGTCTTCACTGCAGAACAAGTGATGTTTGTACAGTAATAAATACAAATCCAGACAGTGATCAAATCTGTTCAGTTTAATAGATTCATCCGCACCCAAGGAGGTTTACTGTGAATAATCTTCAGTGTGTATTTGTTTGCTTAGGAATTCTGTTTTGTTTTGCTTTGTTTCGCTAAGGATTAAGAGCTGCTTATCGGTGCAACGTCACACTTTTGGAGGGAAATCATTTTTTCTACTAGATTTTATGCGAAAACAGAATTACGAATGTTTTTCTTGAACTGATTTCCCATCTTACATTAAGTTTTAAGGTGTTTTTGAAGAAACCAGACTGAATTTCAGTGGCACGTAGATGACGACGCCTAGCTTGGGAGATCCTTGGGAGAGGTGCAAGACATCGACTCCTACTGAAAAATGATTATTTGACATCTATTCATGTTGCCGAGGCTCAGGTCTCACAGTATTGCTTAGTAGTAACCTGTAACTTCTTTATAAATTCTGCCTCTGTAAGAGACATCTTCATAAAATTTCATTTATCTCTTTCACTTGCTTTCAGAGTACATAATTAATTTTCCCCATCCCTACCCCCTTTACGCTCAAACTTGGCACATCTTTCTTTGCATGAAACTGTTTTGACTTTTCCTCAAGACACTCCACACTGTATAACACTGTTCTCTCTACACACTCTCTTCTGGTCTGCCCTTCCACATATCTTAGGAGGATGCCAGCTATTTTGTACTGGGCTTCTGCAGTCCAGGCACCTATTGATGTACCTCTTTCTCTTTGTGAATGCATCTGAACTGTTTTCTTTTGGGGTAATATGTAGCACAGTGGCTGGTATTTGCCTCCCTTTCATTCTCTTCCTGTCTTAATACCTCTTTGCCCTTATTGTAGTAGCGCTGCTTTTATGGTTTTAGTCCTCATTACAATTAGTCAGACAAACATGTAATACTGGGTATGTCTGCGGGTATGCAGAGGTGTGTCTGTTTTGTCAAAAGCTTCCACATACATGTTTTTTCACTGCCTGTCATCTCGAGCAGTCTACTGTCATCTCGATGCATGTTCACCTCTCCAAGCACAGCTTTGGGATGCCCTCGAACCAGCAGCCCTGGCTTATTCGCTGTATGCTCTATTTTCCTCTGCAGGTTGATAGAGTGGGGAAATGGAAGAGCTATTTCCTGCAGCAAAGGGGAAAGGGATATGAATGTGCAGCCAAATTTGCCTGGTCCCATGTGTTTGTTTACTTTAACCGCATGGCTCGTCGATGGCTGATTTCCAGTTTCGGATCTGGCACATGCCAGCGGCAACGTTCCACTCCAGAAACCCTTTTAGGGGCAAGTCACACACCAAGCTCAAAGGAGAGAAGGCTCCAGCTCTTGCCTCTCCTTTAGCTAGAATTTCATCTGAATTGGAAGGGGTTGTCCTACTCTGGCATCACTCCTTTTCACTGTTAACTCTTTGTATACTGATGTCCCAGTCCGTATATTCTTAACTGGTACAATTCCCTTCGATATCTCCTAACTGCTATTATGCGTTTACTCCATTTTTTTTTCTGTTTTCATTGTTTCCTTCTTGAACAGTACTTCAGCACAGAGAAACAAAAGGCCTGCATTTGATTATTTATTTGAATGCATTTAAAGAAATACACCACAATCATGCTGCACTGAGCTCAGCAGCATGAATGAGCAAAGCATGTACTAATAACGTGTGTCTTAATCGCTCAGGGATGGGTAATATTATTATTGTTGCTGTTTGCTGACGTTATTTAATTACTTAGCTGAAATGTTTCCCAAAGCAGCTTT
This sequence comes from Scleropages formosus, assembly GCF_900964775.1. Taxonomy (NCBI): domain Eukaryota; kingdom Metazoa; phylum Chordata; class Actinopteri; order Osteoglossiformes; family Osteoglossidae; genus Scleropages; species Scleropages formosus. The sequence continues at coordinate 34,607,921 of NC_041808.1, read as the reverse complement.
CAGAACAGGCAGCCTTCAGTCTCGGAGCCTCTATTTTGTATCTATAACTGCTGCCAGAGAAACACAGTCTTTCCCTGTGTCAGGAGTGCTGCATGTTTCTTCTGAAAGATGTGCAACTGCCCACTATTACCATTATTTATGGAACATACCTCCATGTTGTTAAAATGTCATTCAACAGCTTACCTTTACAGGGAAGTTTACAGTAATAGGGCCCAAGAGGGATCAAAGAGTGGGGGGTATAGGTTTTACAAAGTCATACTTCTTCACAACCGTAGTACATGAACAATAAGTTTAATGAGCACCCTCACCACAGCAGAGCTTCAATGGGTGGAGAAGTACAGGTAGAGGAACATCTTGCACTTACTCAGACCCCCAGAGGTTTGCTTCCCAGGGTCCTGCTATACCTGAAGCAGGAGGGAGATGCACCAATGCAAGATGCATGATTCGAGGCCAGGGGGTCTCACTGCCCATACTCCTTATTTAAGAAGCTACCAGTCAGATTACAGGATGTCATAACTGGCCAGGATTAAAGCTGGTGTCTCCTTCTCGTGTCTTTGCATTAGCTCCTGGCTTTTGTCTTGCTGAAAGTCTACTTAGAAAGTTTTAGTTCTTTATGGGCATATTGACAGGAAACAAGGACTTTGCCGCACTGCCTTCTCATCACTGGTCCAAAACAACAGCTTTGTCCCAGTCCAGATGGATGAAAGGGGATTTCTCATGTATCAG